>NC_090947.1:28544643-29169643 GCF_040807025.1 Struthio camelus | reverse complement strand
ATTGCTGGTAGAAATGCATCAGCTACAAGACAGTTAAAAATCGTGAAACAGAATAGTAATAATTAATTAGAAAAAGAAAACATTCCGGACCAAAACTTTTGGGCATAAAGTCTTCCAGATATGTAAGCAGTTTTTACAATGTTAATTTTAGGAACAGACCCAAAGAGTTTCTGTATGGATCTGCTCTCCCTCAAAGCCTAAAGGGTGACCAGAGGCAGAATTTCTCTATCTGTTTGTCCAGGATGCCATTATCTACATACTTTTGTAGTAAAGCTGGTGTTAAAATAAAAGTGGGGGGGGGGGTAGAGGGAGGTTGAATCTGAAATATATTCAATAGCTATTTCTCAGCCCCAAATTCACAGCTGCAAGCAGAGATTTTAATTCCACGTTTTCAAGATGGTCCAGGAAGCTTCCTGTTCTGAATGCCTGGAGGACATTGTTCTGCTCATTGTCAAAAAATGCAATTATTTTGGTCACTTTAAGTTACAAGTCTGGGGACAAAAAGAAAACCGGTAGTGATTTCAGATGCTTTTTTCTCCTCCCAGAAATTAAAAACAGTACCTGGACTGGTGCCTTCGAATTTATTTATCTTTTTAAAATTAAAAGAACCACTTAAAAAAAAAAAGCAGCAGCTACTGACTTTTATTTTAGCTAAAAGTTTCTGGCGAGTGTAATGCCAGGATTTTTTTTTAAGTATGGGAACTTAGGGGCAAGTTGATGTGAGAAACTTTCCCAAAGAATCTCTGTAAACCACACCAAAACTCCACAAACTCAACCAGTCTGGAAAGGTCTGGGAATGAAAGGAAGACACATCTGCAGGCAGGCTGGGGACGCTCCACGGTTTTCAGCTGCCTGCAAGCAGATACGATGGCTCCTGCACCCCCTCAGGTGACAGAGGTTTGGTGTAGGAACTGCCACAGGGTTTAGGGGGCGTTCAATCCAGCCCAGGCAGCCTTTTGCTGTTTCCTGGGGGATCTGAAGGGAATCTGAGGAACTGAGGCACTCCGCCTTTGAGGGCAGTCTGGGCACCTGACTCCTGCAGGCTGCCGGGAAAATCCCAGCCAGAGCCTGTTAATATCGCAGGCGGGTGTCCAAACCTTTAGGCCAGTGGGCAAGTGTATCTTTGAAACTTTAGTGTGGACACAAAAGAAATATCCACGAATGATGTGCCTGGAATATCTCAGCAGCCAGCTGTGACCAGGGCTCCAGAGGCCAAAGGACAAACCAGGACATTCTTGTATAAGCATCTTCAGTGATGTGAATCAGGAAGGAGCTGTAGGAGGCTTGCCTGAAGGAGTGGAGAGCACGACCTCCTCACTAAGACAAGGCTTTTTGCGGGGGATTCAGAAGAGCATGGGATTCTCGTTGCAGCTCTATTCATTGCATGCCTTCAGATAAACTCACTGCCTTTTGCTTTGAGCTCTCATATCCTCCTCACTGGGACAGGGACATTTTCCTGCCAGCGCTTGGTGAGTTATTGAAGAGCCTTCCTTCAGGCCTGCACAGGGTACCGAGTGCCTTAGTCTACCCTGAGGGAGTTTTGAACCCTAAGTACCCCAAACATTAGCCTCGTAGGCATTGTCACACATCTTTTCTCTTCCTTCTCCAGGCTGGAGAGAGGAGCACAGCCCTGCTTGTTCATGCTCATGCAAGTCCCAGGTCACCGTGCATCTCTCAGAGGTGTTGGTACCTTGCTCAGAAGCCAAATCTCTTAGCTGGCTGCCATTTTTTTTCTCCTTCCTCAACCTCCTGCTTCAACTTGTTTCCTATTCTCAGACATTTGCAACAAATTCATCTCTCTTGCTTTGTCCTGTAAACTCCCTGTGACCATGGGAATGGTTCCCGACCCTTCTGGCAGCTCTCATGCTCTCCTCATTAAATCTTGGATCTCGTCTCAACTGTATCTTTAGGCAACATCCAGGTGAGCATGGCTGGGAAAGCCATTTCATCCATCTCAAAGATGCATATGGCATTGCTTCCCAGCCTGTCTTTTGCTGGGCTAACATCCCTTATCTCTGCTAAAACTGTCCCTCCTTAAATCAGTTCCATTTATACAACTGCCTCCCCAAATCCTTTTTTCAGGACACACAGAGATGCAGAGCAAAACCTGAGGAGGTCTGCAAAATGGCTGGTGAGGGGAAGCCTGTACCAAATCACAGAAGGCTAGAATTTACAGCAAATGACATTTTAGAGAGCCTGAGCTTCTGATGGAACCTGTCAGAGCATCTGGAATATTTTAGCCGCTCAGAACCAGTTTTGCATTGAGTCCCATCCTGGATTTATGCAGCAGCCTTCAAAGCACCTTGAGTCATATGGCTGAATGGGCCACATCTGTTTCGCAGCCCAGCAAGGTGATTTAATGTTCCTCAGACATCTCCCTTCCACCAGCTGGAAGCACAGGCTAACAGTACTGACTGCAGCCTGCGCCCACCTCTTATGCTCACACCCTCTCCTCCACAGGCTGGGAAGAGTCAACAAGGAGTTGCTCAGGACACTGAACAGAGCAGCTACAACATGGAGGCAGGGTCTCCTGCCTGCAGCAGCTGTGTTGGGTCCAGCTACGTCAAGGTTTTTAGGCACACTGCATGTACTCAGGGTCCTGACTTCTGCAGGTTACACCTTTGTGAACCTGATCCTGACAAGCTGGAGTCAGGCATCTCTGCTAGATGTGCAATGACAGACTCCAAATCTCATGCTAGGGAAGTGAAGGGAGGGAGAGGGCCATCTTCGTAGTTTAAGTTAGAAGTGCAAGAACTTTCACTGACAGGGCAGATGGCGAGGCCAAGCTTGCCAGGCCTCTACCCGTTTCTAACAGAAGAGAAAATATGCTTTTCAAATCAGAGATCTTCCAGATTTAAAGTGAAAAAAGCAGAAACGGAAAATATGCAAAAAAAAAAAAAAAAGCATATCCTAACTCTGTGAAAGATAATTTCCCAGGGAAGAAAAAAAAGAATATCTCTAAACATGCAAAAATCTTGGCACCGGTTCTTACAGTCCAGCTCATAGGGTGAATTCTGAAAAGAATTTCACCTCAGCTGTGGAGTGAGGAAATAATCGAAGAGGTTTTGAAGAGAAGGGTGAGACCTGCTAAGTGTAACTTAACACAATAGCCTAGGACTGGGAGATCTCCATTCAGTTCTCTGTTACCAATGCCCTGCGTGACCTTAGGTAAGGAATTTAACGCATCTCTGCCACAATCTTCATCTATACAATAGGTGACAACTGGATGGAAAAAGTTCTTGGTTCATTAGCCAAACTTCAAAGTCTACATTAAAAATATGTAGTTTGGGATTCAAATGAATCCCTACATTTCTAGTAAAAGATCAACAACAATAAAACAGATTGTTTTATTTTGAAGTCAAAGATAAATACTTCATCCAGTCCAAAATAAGCCTTTTTGTTTAATTTTCAAGATTTGGAAAAAGGTGGGGAGAAATGTGTTATCTCTATTTAAGAAAAATTAAATATAGGCACAACTATGTAACGTTTCAAAACAAAAACAGGAGTCACTTTTGAGATGTCAGGCTGATTTTTTTTTATTTGATTAAAGAAAATAGCAGACAAACTCAGTGGAAATAATTTAATAATTTGAAAAAATTCAACATGAGCAGTTGAAGTTAATAAGCATTTTTTAGAGGAAATTAATAAAGTAGCGTACACATTAAGAAGAAATCATCAGTGCAAAACCAATAACACCTCACAACGTTGAAGGAGTTTGGGGAAGGTAAATGCAGTCAGACTTATAAAATCCTCAGAAACTAAGTGATGAGATGCCAGATAAGTGTCTCAGAAAGACAGGTTTTGATTGTCAGGGCCCTGTTCTCACGGAAAATAAAAGGCTTCAGTTTCTGTACAATTATGTACAGACAAGACATGTGTTTTCACTGCATGGCACCAAGCCTGGAGTGTATTTTTTGCTCCTGATTTACAAGGAAAACTTGGCATGAGGGTGACCCACACAGCAAGAAGCAGGCAGATTTAAGACAGATGCATGGAATATTCTTTCAGATTCATAAACCTTCTGTGGCAGGCATAGACGCTTTTGCTTTGACCTGCCTACACAATACCCGGCGCAATGGGGTTCTGAGCTTGGCCTAGGGTTCTTACATGTTACCCCCAAGGATTTATAATTGAAAACCAATTTGTCTTTGTACCTTTTCAGCTGTGCTGTGATTTTTCAATAGCAGGGCTTTTGGACTGCCGTGCTCTATGAGAAAAGGTGAGGTTCAGCTGGGAAGGGCAAGTTCTTGATTGCAACTGCTGAGGTTTCTGCTTTGGGTATTTTTTCTCGTATGTTGTCTCCATGTCCTTCCTTCCACAGCTGCAGGAGTAGGAGGCTGGGAAATACTTTTTCACCTTAGTTCTTTTCTGGACAGTGGGAATTTAGAGGGATAGAGACTAATTCTGCTTCTCAGCAGCATCTACTTGTCTGCCCAGTCCTGCAGCGATTCAGAGCGACTACCAGGCTTGGAGACTGCCAGAAACAGTTTTTGCATTTCTCTCTGCTGGTCCTCCCTCTCCCACCTTCAGTGCTGAATCCCTCAGGACCATTTTACAGCTAAGTTAACCACATCACAGGCAGTCCATGACCAACAACATCTGATGGCTCCTATCCCTTGCAAAGGGAGATGTCGCCTTCCTTCTTCTAGACATGCTGCAGGGTTTTTGCACCGCTAGTCTTCAAGTCTGTGGACCTCCATTGGCAAATGACCCATTCACCATCTTTCATGAGCAGCAACACAACCAACACAGAGAATTAATGTTGCTCAATTAAAAAGGAGGTTGGCAGTTTGTGCCAGGAACAGCTCTGTCCCTTTCAGGATTTAATCAAGGTCTACAAACAAGCCAGAGAAGAGACAACAGGCTTTGCGTAACAAGCTGACTCTGATATTATCTTTCTGTTTTCCCAAGGAAGGCCCTCCCTTCAGGAAAGCAGAGAAGCACAGTTACTCGGTAGTGGAGGTACCATTTGAAACTATAAAATCTGAAAACGATATTTTTCAAGCAGGTCTCCAAGTGGTCTTGTGAATGTGTCACACTACTGTACCAAAAATAGATTTGTCCTTTGATAGTTAAAAACATCAAGTCTGTCTTACTGACGAGAAAAATTTAATTTAATTTTTCTCCCCAAACTTCCCTAATAGTAGTATAGCTCTGTGCTGACATTTGAAGTTTTCAAGGAACAGCACAAAAAGCTTTTTCTGTGTATTCAGGGTGACCATGTGTGTGAAGTACCACACTCACAGAAGCATATATCTATGTACGTGTGTGTGTGTTTTTGTGTGTGTGTATATACACATAAATATGAAAGTGTGTATGTTTTTATATATGTATATATATATATGTATGTATGTGTGTGTGTATATATATATAAAAACAGGTGCATATATGTATACTTTTAAATATTTGTGTGTGTGTGTGTGTGTGTGTGTGTGTGTGTGTGTGTATGTATATATATATACACCACAACTGCAATGGGCTGAAAATTCAGGCCCTCAATATTTATAACTTTGGCTCATATCCCAAACAAAGCAGCCCTATTGCAGAAAGGTCTATTTGTGGCAATGAGATCTACACCCTCCATTTTCGTTCTAATCCTAGGCTAGCTGGCAGACATTAGATTTTATAGGAAGCAGAACAACTAATCCATGCTTAAGCGCAATGCAGAGAGTTTCCTAAGTATAGCGTCCCCTCAAAAATATGAGGGCTCAAATTAAACCCCTAAATCCTCTTTATCAAAGTCAGCCAAGCTTGGAGATGTTAAATTGATTATGTGGCCAATCCCAGCAGCACAGCCTCTTGAAACAGTTGGAAAGCTTTTGAGAGAGGTCTATGAGGGAAGTATAGAAACAGCACAGAATAAGTAGAACTACTGAGGTAGAAATCTCCCAGAGCTCAGAATCTGAGTCAAGTTCTGAGAGATGCACTGATTCCGCACCATGCAATCCAGAATTTGGGGAGACTTGGCAGTGAAATCTTGAATCATCTGTGAGGAACAGAAGGGCGAGTCCCTAACTGAGGTAGATCTTCGGGTTTTCCCTGAATCTGAACTGCTGTGACCCTGAATTATTGTTCCTTGTCCTCTCAGCTATACTACCTAGTGTGGTGTGTACTCTTTGGCCCATGATACTCCCTTTCCCACTTTTCCATCCAAAGCCATGGCTGCACCTAGCTCTGCTTTAGTTCCTGGGCTGTATTACACAATCAAAGAGGGGTTTCATTACGGTTTGTGCACATTGGCTTAGGGCCAAGTTTTGACTTGAGGTCTGGTTATAAACTTTTTTGCACCAGAGAAGTGTGGCCAGATCCAGGCCTTATATTTGGACACATCTCTCCCAGTCAAGGAGAAATTTCCAATTGTTTGGATGCTGAGTCAGCAGAAATGCTGGGAATTAGCAAAGGTTCTTTGTTTTTCTTTCCCTTTGAACTTTGAAACAAGCTCAAATTTTGTTGCAGCTTTGGACAGTGGTTCACGTGGCCTCTTAGCTGAGATTTCTAACAAGAGATTGCCAACTGTACTGGGAGTTTTCTGTGACCCTGACAATTGGCCCAGAAAGAAGGGAGCTGAGACCTATCACGCTCTTTTCATATGGGATCCTGGGGGGACTTGCAACTAGAGGTCCTTCTTACTGAACTGTAGTTCCCAGAGTCAAGGCAGCAAAGGGGGGAGAACCCAATGAAAACATCTCATGTAGACGAGTTCTTCAATAATATTTCTCTATTGAACAATCAGTAGTCTGAGGGATTTTTTTCTTTAATGAGTAATTTTGAGGGAATTATTATTATCTGGAGGGAGATTTTCTGATGATGCAAAACATAGATTTTTGACACGGAAAATCACATTTTTGAACCCTAAAGTAGGAACAGGTTCACCAGCTTCTCCCTTCCTGATGCCCATACAGTAAAGAAGAAAGACCACAGAGCTGGAAATTGAAAGTCTGAAGTCTTTCACTACTGGTGGGTGCCACAGTACCTTCTGTTTCTATAGCACTAATCCAAACCTGAAGGCCTGATCCCACATGCTGAATAGCTATGTACTGACAAATATGCACACCTACCCAGAACCTCTTCTGACTTAGAGCCTCAGTGAAGACTCAAAGTAGTCCCAAACTGACCTAAGTAAGATCGTTGTCATTTGAAAGCTAGGGAAAAGATGCTTCAGAGAAATTAAGGGTCTGTCGGGGGAGGGGGGCTACATCAAAAAAAAAAAAGTTAAAAAAAAATATTACATGGGAAAGAGTGTCTTCTTGTACTGACAGACGAATGATCCCAGACAAAAACCCTCATGCCCTCACATTCCTGTCACTGAGAGTTGAACACCTATGACTGGGCTGTAATTTCCTCCCAGCTCGGAGTATCAGATGAGAAGGATAAAAACACGGATCCCTTTTACATTCTTTTCTGTGCCCTGACTATTTTTTTCCCCTTTCTTTTTTTCTCATGTGGGACTTTTCAAGATAAAGTGGTGTCTCAAACATCCCGGAGGATGGAGGAGTAGTTTGGGGAAAAACATGGTCAAGACGGGGCGGAAGTTCTGTGAACTGCAGCCCAAACAATTTTCATGCACCCTCAGAAACCTATAAAAGTTTTCAAAGAGTATTTACTAGCAACCTTTTGACTAACATTTGCCAAACTCATTTGAAAAGGGAGCGAATTTTGTATCAGAGGAGCAACTCCTAGCAAGGAAGCTACAAGCCCCTTTGAGCTATCTTGAAAAAAAAAAAGAGAAAAGAAAAGAAACAAAGAAAGAAAGAAAGAAAGAAAGAAAGAAAGTAAAAGGAGAGGGGAGAAGCATCTGTAAACCATAGTCTGCAATTTTGGCTTTGGAGCTCAAGATAATAAGACCATTGGCTGACAAATTCCAAGAGTATTTTCCTATTTATATTAGCTTATATTTATTTGTTCAATATGTGAGGATGTGATTCCTTACATTAATCATTAACTTGGTAGAGCTTTTCCTGCTTCCTTGCCAAGATTTAAAAAGAAAAAAAGGACGCACACCAAAAAGAAAAAAAAATCCAAAATTTCCATGTTGATGTAAGTAGTATTACACGGAATAAGCCCCCCCTGTAGGAAAGGGCAGGACAAGTTGTCAGGGCAGATTTGCAGTCTAGAGCTGTGTTGAATTTTATTTATATCATTGTTGCTGGGAGATATGCAAAAAGGCATACAGATGCTCTCCTCATGGAAACAAACAGGCTAAGTTCAACTTGGATTTCAGAGAAGGTCTGCAGAAAGCTCTGTGGGCTATATCGCCCTTGCACTCAATCCTCCCTGTGGGTTAACCTAAGTTATCACTTTGATTTCTCTGCAGTTAGGGTATTTGAGACTCAGCCATCAGATTTGGACTACAGTGATGGGCATGATCATGACATACTCCATGACTCACCTGTCTTCCATACCTATGGCAGCCTCTCCGGAGATGCCACTAGCATAATAAGTTGCTTAGCACTATAGCAGCAGGGTCATAAGCCCCTGAGCATACTGGAACATACAGTGTTTTATGTTCTCTGGAGCTGTTGCCTATAGCTGCATTTAAAGTTACATTCCTGATTTTGCTTCATATACAGACAGCAAATCTAGTCTTGACATCCCAGCCCCTCGAAGGACAGCATGCTCTGTTTGTCCAAGTTCCTCCTCTGCAAAATAGTGTTTGTCTTGTCTATCTTTAGTGGAACACAGATCCAATTCAGGCCCCAAAGAGTTGTTGTGGTGTGGAAGAACAAGTGAGAGGTGCAACAGAGACCTGTACTCATCTTCTGAAGAGGTTGGACTGTCTTTGTTTAGTGCTGGGGTTAAGAAGTATGTCCATCCAGTGCAAACGTGCAATTTTTTTCCATCAGTTCTCAGCACCAGTGGGAGGAAGAAAGCAGCTGGAGAGATGCCTTCCAAGAAGTTGGATGAAAAATGAAAAGGGAGGAGGGAAGTGAGGGTCCTATTTTGGGTCCAGTTTTCATACTGGCTAAAGTGGAGTGGAGCCTTCAAAAAAAGGAGACTTTTCCGTCCACCTAGAAAAAGCCATAGTCCAGGAATAGAATAAGTCTTGGAGTAAACTGTCAAGAGCATCTATGTGAATTAGTAACTTAAAAGTCAGTCAGAACACAGGGTTCATCTGGGTTAGGTAAGTAGAGACGATTCTTCTCTTGAACAACACCTCAGACAATTGCAGGGAGAGAGATAGGGAGAGCTATCAGTTATTCATGCGACTTAGCCTGATAAATGAAGGAGCTTTTGAGAAAGGTTCTGACTTCACGTAAGCAGTCTCCTCTGAACAATAAACATTCTGATGAACGGCTCTCAGGGCCAGAAGGAGGGAAGGTAATGCTTTTTGCATTGCTTTTGTGCTGGTGGATAGAGGTGGATTGAGGACTGATGATTTCTGTATGCTTGGGGAGCAGGTGAAATGTAAGCTCTTTCTAGACAATGATGTCTTCCTCCCTTAGCAGAAAGAGGTATGTGTCCTGGCATGTGTTACTCAAGCAGTTTACCCACTGACTTAAAATTTGTCTCGCACTTTGAACTGAATCATCCAAGTGAGGAATGGAAATCTCCAAGGCACATAGGCCTTTTCCCTGCCCATGTGGGATAGCTCATTGCACCATGTTCTTCAGAACTTGGACCAGTCCAGGGTTCAATGACTCAATCAGGTTTCCATTGCCTCCCTTAGGAGACCAATCTACTCTTAGGAAAGTTTTCCTCAAGCTAATTTTTCCTTTGCTCAGTTTCATCCCATTGCTCTTAATTCTCCTCCCCGCATCTTGCGTTAGCCCTCTCCACCCTGGACCTCCCTGAATGACTGATCTTTCCTCTTGGATGATCTTCAGGTATTTGCACATCATTATTTTTCTCTCCTGCTAAGTGGTCTTGCAGCCCATAGTAATGCTTTTGCATCATAATGTTTTGGGTCTTGTGTTTATCTGCAGTCATTTTCTTCTTATTCTTTTTAAGAAAAAAATGTCAAAAAATATAAATGGAAAACAAAATCAACTAAAATCACTCACGAGTTACATGCCGTCTGCCCAAGTGTCTTCCAGAGCGCTTTTATTTATGGCTGACATAGAGAACTTTGCAAATGAAGCAGCATAATGGAAATGTTGGCAGCACCTTATCTTTTCTGACTCTTACGTAGAGGCATGTGAACACACCAGGGATTCATGGGTGTAATACTTTGACCCTGTGAAAGCCTAGTTAGGAATTAAAAAGTGTCCTTTCATCTTAACTTTCTTTCTTAGAACTTCTTTTGGTTCATTGATAAACATTCCCACCATTATCTTACATATCTAGAATGTTGACCTTCCAAAAGGATTCTTATGTCCTGGATGTAAGATACATCTGCTTCTGTACTAGGAGCAGTGAACGCTAGAACAGAGGTGCTCCACATCCCATTTAACAAATATCAGTTATTGGAACAGGAAGATGCATTAACAAGAAGGTGTAAAAACCTGTAATGAGGCCAATGAGGGGATCTCCAAGGAATGATTTTGGAACTGGTTAGACATGTGTATTTAGACGTGAGAATCACCTCCTGTAAGTCACTCTTCTCTCCACTTCTTACAAACAAGCTCAGGTGACTTGCTCAGCCTGCAGTATATCTGGCTTGTAGACATCTAAAATTAGGGCAGGGAGAAACACCGAAGGGTGTGAGTTATACTTTAATTGACCTCTGAAAAATGGGAACTTAACAGCAACCCATCCTAAGGGGAGAAACATCTTAACAATCACTGCGAAATGCTCAGATACTTCAGAAACGGAGGCCATAGAAATAGCTGCATTAGACGGATAGGATTGTGATTCATTCCCCCTTTCTCTCCACGGTGCTTTTGACTTAAGTAATTCGTACACAAGAGGTATGATACCAGTTACAGAAGCATTTCATTCCTTCCTTTGGAGTGGGTCATGATAGCTGTTTCACAGCAAACACCAGGGCTACGTAGAAGCTCTGAAGACCAGTGCTGAAAGTACAAGTCCATGATTTTCAGTTCTGGGATCTGTGGATTATTCCTAAGATGGCCATGAATGGTGACTACAGTAGTGCAACGTATTCACGTAACATTTCTGACCAGAGTCGATGCCTTTGTTTGAAAACTTGTAAGAGGATCTACAGACTGAATCACTGCTGTCACTACTGTAGGTCATTAGTATCACTGCTGTAGCACGGATGGTGAGGTGGCAGAGTGAACTAGAAATTGTCCAAGATCTGAGAGTTAACGATGTCAAAGATTTAGGACTTCAGTTTTTAGAAAGAAAGTTCATCTCCATTTCTCCTCATAGGATGCAGTGGCCATATACTTAGTATAAGACTCCAGGCCCCGACTGCTCAGACATTATCACTTGCTGACGCTTTTTCCCGCAGTGTATTACATTCTTTCTAAACATCTGTTTGCACAGAAAGATGTGTTGAAAAGACTGCGGTTATTCATTTACTCCCATTTTGACATGGCATTGCTGAGTGATTATTTTAGCAAGGCTGACGAGTATTCTTTAGAAAGGGAAGCCCTGTGGAACAGCATGAAACAGTTATTGTAATTTTGCTGGAAAGAAAGAGGAAAACAAATTCAAATGCAAAAAAGGCCCTAGCTCACAGCACATCTCCACCCAGCAACAAAAAGCGATCTCTGAACAAATCCTAATTAAGGTAATAAGTCCACAGAGCCACAAGACTATATTCATGCACCTCAAGTTGTAAAACCCAGTTAGTCTATCAGAATAGAAGTAGCTTGGGCACAGCACTGCATAATTGCAGCTGCATTTCTTCTGCGCTCACACTAGCTCACACTAGATAGAAGGAGAGGTTGCAAGTCATGCAGAGACCAGGAACTCAAGAAACCTGTGCTCTGCTACAGGTCTGATAACCCATTTTTTATAGCTGTGTGCAGTTCCGGTACATATTCAGTATTTTAGTCTCTCTGCACAGAAGTAAGAAGGGTGATGTGAGGCAAAAATCTTGTATTGTGAAGATCTTCCAGCCATAAGCTATGCTAATGATGTCCATGAGCAGCTTGTTTGATCATATCATTGGTTATTATTTGGAGTTTGCAGCCTTTCTGTGGCCTTGAAGCTCTGCATCTCCAGAAAGCATGTTTTTGGAGCATTTTCAACTGGTACAGTAAAGATCCAGCAAAAACCCTATTTAAATCAAGCCTCCCCTTTTTCTCTTTTCTTTTTTTTTTTTCTTCTTTTTTAAGTTGAAAAGTAGAGCAGATTTAGAAGGGTTTTGCTTCCACTACTTTTATTGTGAATTTATTGCTCATGAAAGGAACTAGACTGATAGCTCTGGCAGCTTAGTTTTACTTACGGAAGAGCAACTGCAGAGACAGGCACTGGCTGATGCCCTAGGGGCTAGGTTCCAACTGTTGTGCAAGGAGTCAGCAGGTGGCACTCCCATCATAAGTCCCATTCTCCTTCTAAGCTGTCGTGCTGGGCTAGAACAGTTGCATCAGTGCTACATGCCATGGGACAAACAGGATCGCCTCCCCTGTGGTCATCACCAGGGGTTTCCGACAGGGCTGCTTTATGCACACCAAACACTACTTTAAGCCCAGTTTCTGGAGGGCATGTTGGCCCCACCATAGAACCACCTCTGTCAATGAAGTCCAAGAGCCTGTGAGGGCAAGACTGTCTTGAAAGCTGGACTTGGTTTCAGTCATAAGTTCCCAGGTTCTTCTCTGTTCCTTCCTCTTGAGGGGCAGAGTAAATCTGCTGTCTGAGAGCGCTGCAGCCTGAAAACCACAACCTGCACAGGGCCAGAAGACATAGTAGATAATCTCCTGCCTTTCAGAGAAGTAAATTGCTTCCCCCCCACAGCACCCCACTGACACTCTCCATAGAGATTAATGGTGCAGACAGACGTGCCCTCTGCCAACAACTGTGTCGAAATCATTTCCCTCTCGTAGTTATCACACCTCTCCTGCCAACAGAATGTCTCCTGTTGTGTGCTCCCGTACCTGTTTCATTCACCATGCACTGGATAAATTAACTACTTAAATAACAAGGTCTTTGAAAACCAGGACCAATTGGTTTGGAAACAGGTTGGGGAACTTTCACACAAGTAGCTCTGCTGTTGGGTGGATCCAACAGAGAGCATGTGTCCACAACCTGGACCCGTTTTCTCTTATAAGAGGCTCATGGCTCAAATAGCTCAGGTGACACATTTCCCAGGGAAGTGCATCAGGGAAGGTTGCCCTCTTGCTAATTGCATTATTTCTTTTCCTGTGGCTAAAGTCAGAAGGCTTTGCTGGGATGCAAATCCCAATCCTCTTCCCTTTTCAGAGAGTGCCTGTGTAGGAAGGTTCCCCATGGAAAAGCTGGTTGCATTGATTTGACTGGCTTTAGGAGGTGGCTTCAGAATGACCCTAGAATTTTTTTTATTTTTTAATTTTATTTTCCAGTAGCAGAAGAGCCCCCAGGAGCAAGAATCATCTGAGACTGCAGATTTGCAACATAATCTCTGTGTTGAGTTGGCTTCTTTCTTGAGGAGTGCCCTGTTTATGGAAGAAGCACTGAACAGAAGGGATCCCGTAAACATATAAGGGAGCCCCATGCAGCCCCATACATCATGCGGTTGTGACAGCAGGAAAACATATATGCATCAGTGCACAGTCCTAATGGCAAAAGCTTAGCCCATCAGTCTGTATATAATGCAAAGGTCTGCCTTATTCCTTTAGTTTGCGTACCACTGGTCCGGCGTGACTGTGATTGGGGCACTGAAAACAGTGTCCCAAACTGGGAGAGAAGCCATGTAACTGAGAGCGTGCTAGCCAGCAGGATCCTGGCTCATGGTATCTATTAAAAGCAATTTCCTTCTCTCCTTTCGTCGCACCTCGGTTCGTCCTCTGTCACGTGTCTTGACAAAATGCTGTTTCGTGTGTCAAAGTGGAACAATTCTTCTATACATATATTCATCTTCAAGGCCAGCTTGAGTCATTTTAGGTTTCCCCAAAGTACTGGGGTAGCAGCTAATATCTCAGAGAAAAGCTCCAGCTTGCAAACATAGCACTGGGCAAGTCAAGGTACTCGTGCCTCTTGGATGCATGTCAGGCACTCGCTGCTCTGTGAGGCTTGGCTAAGGCTCCTGTGTTCTCTCCCAGGGAATTCATCAGTAGAGATAGGATCTCTCTCCTTTGACTGTGCAAGTTTATATTTTCCTTTGGACCTAGCATTCATACTGATATCATATTTGATTTTTCACAAATCCACCCCCAGTAGGTGAATGGATGAATCGAAAGGATTTATCCACCTTTCCTCTCCAGTTGTCAATCAGCTCTCCTCTTTTGTGACCCAGAGTTCAGTTGTCTCAAAATTTATTTTTATTTTAATGTTTATGTTAATTACATTTGGATTCCAAGTTTAGCAAAAGCAAAAAATGCACTGCTGAGGCTGGGAAGCAGGAGTTATACGGCCATTATCTGAGTCCAGCCAGGGGGCAAGTGATACCAACTTTGCTAGAGGCTTCAGCAGGCCTAGAAAAAGGGAGAGAGATAAAGAAAGAGAGGGAGAGATAAAAGTGGAGAAGGAAAGAAAACATAAGATCACTCTCAACTTGCAGTTTTTCTAGCTTGTCTGTTGCATTTGCGGGGAGCAGATCTCTGTGTGCTCTGGCATCTTGCAAGTTTTATTTAAATTGGTGTATGTCTCCCCACATCTGTGTGCGTCTATCCATATACTTTCCAGCATAGCAGGAGAAAAGCCATATGTTCACATCATTGGTCCACTGTTTCTTTACATGCCTGTGAATGTAAAAATGGATTTGTGAGGCGCAAAAGAAATGGGGGCGTATGACCAAACTACTGCTACCTGGTACACTGTGGAAACAGTTAAAGGCACTGAATAAGGTTTAGACCCACTGTGATACGCATTCTACAGACACAGGATAAATGTTAACTCCAAATGGCCTCCCTGTGAAAGTGCTCAGTTTTCTTTGGGCTGTCATTTTTGTTTCATAAGCAGTCTGCCATTGGGTTAGGTGCTGCACAAGTCACAGGAAAAGGGCAATTTCTGCACAGGAATTACAATCCATACTAAGAGGAATGGAAGGAGGAAGAAGACAGAAGAAGAATGAAGGTTAGAGGAGGCCCTGAAATCATCAAGAAGTTGGTAGCTGAATAAAAGCTCCTGGCTATACATTCTAGCTTCCTACAACACAACCTTCCTTCTGAACATGTTAAGCATATACATGTCTTCCCATGTGCAGACATAGGTCAGAATGACATCAGGCACCCTCTTCCAGACCTAGCTGTACTGCCTGGAGGCGGCTGGCCCCTGATCGCTACTGGCAGAGAGGATCATGTGAGCACTCCCTAATCTGCTTCAGTGCAGAGTCAGCCAGCTCTGCACAAGCAGCTGATCCAGGTGGTGTGAGCTAATCCAGCTGACTTTTGCTTGAAGTGGAGCTGACTGCCAGCAGAGCTGCAGGAGAGGTAATCTTTGGCTGGAAAGCTGCGCCAAGCATCTGTGAGCTGTAATGGCTTCAACTGACACAGCCACTTGCTGGCTGAACATCTGCTCATAGCTATTTATAAAAGATAATTGGTACATCGTCATGGTCATGTGCCTGACTGGTGTGACACAAGGCTACGCTTGCGACACTGCTCCCTGAAACTGGTGTTGCCTTTTCTTTCCTTTCCTCTTCTTTCCTTTCCCTTTCTTTCCTTTCCCTTTCTTTCCTTTCCCTTTTCTTCACAGTCTACTTTGTCATGATAAATGGCCTGGCTGGGCTCAGGGCTGAGCAGAGAGGGGAGCAAGCAGAGAGGCTTGCATGGGGCATTTATCACCCTGTTCTCTCTGTGGTTCGTGTGTATGCACACAGTCTCACTTTATACCAGCTAGGGTGCAGCCATAAGGGCAGGAGTGCCTCAGATGAGGCTGGTCGGTGGAGCATGATTCCTCAGGAAGCTTTACGTTCAGGTGCAGGCTGCTTAGGTAATTGCTCAAGTCCCAGCCAAGTCCCTGTCTGCAGGGAGCTGCACTTCCAGTCCGTAACACCTTGGCATTATTCTGCTCTCATGAGTCAAAGCACTAAGCAAGTCAAAAGTGCAAAAACATGGAACGAATTATCTTTACAGATCAGTTTGTTCAATACCTCCATCTTCTCTGACTGTTTTCCTTGCAGGATGTTTCTTTTTCAAAGTGATGAAGATTATTAGGCCTGTGGGTAAGCCATGATAGCTCGGTCAGAGGGGACCGGGGGTGATGGATGACTGCTATGTCTCCCTCCCCTTCTAAGTTAATAATGATATCCCATCACATCCCTTCCCCAAATCTTTATTCCAGCCTTCATTTGATCTCAGAGAAATATCTTTGCACTAGGAAACAAGTCGAGCCTTTCCATAAAAGAAGGCATCTAAAGAATGGTAATAAAGTATTACCTGTTGCTCACCAGTCCATCTAGACAATACAGTGATCACTGTTGGGATCTGAACCCTTCAGGAAGGGGTTAATCAGCAGTGTTTTGGGTCCTTGGAATATTTTGGAAGAAAATGACCATTCATGCAAGGAGACTGGGTGGGAGCTGGTTGCTGGATGGCAACAGCACATGGCTCACATAGCGTTAAGCTTGCATCACTCTTTCCGTTATAAATCCTGAGCCCATTTGGGCTCCAAACTATTGGCTCAAGGATGAGCAATATTTATTTTCAAATATTGTGCAAAATGCTTTGCGTCTTTTTGGAATCCCAGGGTGATGTTAGGGGGGTGGGGGAGGGTTGGAGCAAGGCATTCTGGATCCTTTCCTCTTTTGCATAACGTCCAAACAGTTTTGTGCCTCAAGTTCCAGACCAAAATGGGCTTAATTTTAAGCAAATATTTATTCTTTCTTCAGTCAGGAGGGCTGAGGCAGAAATAAAAGCATTGGTGTTTGACCTCTAGAAAACAAGTTCAGGCTGTGCAAAAAATGCATGCGGTGGATGAACCAGACTCCAGAGAGAGGCAGAGAGAAGAGAGAGAGAGGGGAGTACTGTGTAGTGGCCTGGGGCTTAAACTAACAAAAATATTTATTTTGTGGGAGATATTAAAGGGTGCCCTCAGGTTGCACTTGGTGCTTTACATGGATGCAGAAAATGACAGTCCCTCTTCCAAGCCCAGTATCTAATTCTGATGTTGTTTGATTGCATGTAGTTCAGATGGGTCTCAGTTTCTCCAGCAGGCCAAGGAGCCAGTGGAAGTGGGCAGCTGACAGAATGATGAAGAGTATGAAGAGTATGATCTTTGGAAGCTGTTATTATTTCAAGAAGATCTGCCGTAGCTGATAGTCCTCAGCTGCATATGGATCAAACCTAAAGCTTATTTGAAGTCTGTCGGATAATACCTGCATTCCTCAGTGAATCTGTTACTTCTGAGAATAACTTCCGGTAGGAGCAAAAGGAGTATTCAGCCTTCCTCTTATGCAAGTCCACACTAACTGGTACCGTATTGCTGCTATAGGTTGTTACTACAACTAGGTCCCCAGCACCTGGAGCCCAGGCCATTGTACTATCCTTTAGCATGCTGCACTGAGTAGCAACTTGATATTCACCCAGACAATAACTGAGCCGCTACAGTCTGCACAACAATGACAGAAAGTTAGTCGGTGCCTCTATTTCTCCAAGTAGAGGAATCACCACTACAGGGTAAGGACCCTTTTCTCTTCAGTTCAGAAATCTTGTCTTTAGAGTCAAGGTGGGATAATAGGGTAGCTGCTTGCTTGGGACATCTTCCAAAGAGCCTCAAAGAACTGACGATGTTGCCCAGCTGTCTCCAGTTCCCAGAGGGGATAGGACACTCTGAAGGCCATGGGGTCTGGCCTGAAGTTGAATGTGAGACCAACTTTCCCTGGGGAGAAGGGAATGTTACTCACTACACCTGCCCAGGTACAACGAGGTGAGAAAGAGAACTCTTCGACACATTGAATTCAGAAAGTCTATAGAGTTGTGTAACCCTGAGACAGTTTCCCATGGAAACCAGACTACACAGGGTTCAAATTTTGCTGCCAAACAACTGCTTGGCCCTGCAGATGGCCTAACACAGTCTCTGAAGACAACGGGTGCATCCGAGGCTTACCCTGAGAGGCTGCACTAGCTCTTCTTCAGGTGCAAAGTTAAGGCCTTTCGCTTGAATAAAATTCTTAATTCTCATTATGTCCTGGACCTACACAAACTCATCTGCTGTGTAACTCAGTTCCCCTTTGGGTACTTTCTTCTAACTTGAACAGATTTGGATCATACCTACAAAGTCTTCCACTGGTGCCCAATTCAAGGCCGTCGGTTCAGATTTTGCTCTCAGATGAAATATAATACCTCAGGCAATGACCCACACACGGTCAGCAAAAGATCTCATAGGTAACAGCAGGCCTGGGCTCATCATCGATATTTACTGACAGAGACTTCTGTATAAATCCCTTTGTTGATCTGATCTGTTTATAATGCAGTGGTGGTTAAAACAAACGTATTTCCTTTTGGGGAAATACACCATAGTTCCTGCCCTTGATTATGTAACATTCATGTGATCACATAAAAGAAATGTAAATTAAGTATACCAAAAATACAAATAAGTTATACTAAATTTTAGAGAGTGCATTTATAGAGAAAGCCCCCATTACATTAAGAGAGGAAAAAGTCCTCATTCCATCCTGCCCTCTTTTCCACGAGAATAAATTGGCTAACATTGTCACCCTGGCCTGATTTCATTTAGAACAAGGATGGCTTGCTGACCTCCCAAACCCCTTTCCCGGTCCCTTCTCTTTTTCCTTGGAAACACTACCCGCCTTTCCTTTACTGAAAACCACTGGGCAGTACTAGGGACACAAAACACAGCCAGCACGTATTTCAGCAAGCTTTCCACAGTGACGTGTACTCTTAGGGGTGATGAGGTGGAGATGGTTATAGGAGACAGCTAGCACAGGACAGAAATGGAGAAAGGATGAAACCACTGGAGTATTACTCCACTTTGTAGCCTGGGTTGAACCTTCGATCTTCCCATAGGTTTTAATTCCGGTTGCTATCTAGAGTTAACATGCAATAGCACTTGCTTTCACAGAGGCTTCATATTGGATTTTCAATTTGGATAAACGGTCCCAATTTAATAAGACAATTTCTTCCTCCATGAGTAGAGAGGCAAAGTGGATAATCATATCAAAGTTTCACCCTTTAGAGGGTACTGTAGGACCAGAAAGTTAAGAAAATTATCTGCATCCTGAATGTCTAGTGTTGCAAAAGGAAGATGCATTTCCCCGGCTTACAGTTCAGGAACTACTGCCTGTCTTTATGAGGCAGAGAGCTGGTGGCATACAGCAATGCCCCAGTGCCACCTCACATAGGGTTTTAGGGGCTTTTTGTTTGGTTTGGTTAGGTTCGGTATGGTTTTTCAGGCAAAGAATATTTTAGAAGAATGTAGACTTGATCTTTCCTTTTGAGATACTAGTAGCAAAATTCCTGTCACTTTCTGATTAGTTTCTCCAGATCCCACAAGGAAAGAACAATGTCCTCTGGGGGAAGTTTTCCCCTTACAGTTCCTTCTCCTTCCCTGGAACATCTTATCTTCTGAGCTGAGACAGGAGCAGCAAAATTTTGGGGAAACAGAGTTCAACACTGGTGATTCTGGCTTTTCATTTTTCTCCCCTGCAGGGGCTGGGAGAACAGGCTGTAACATTCAACAATTAAAAAAGAAAAATAGATGTAGGATCAGTTTTTGAATGATCACATACTCTGTGTTACACATGCTACTGCCAGGATCTGCAAATATTTGTATGATCAGACTCCACAGAGTTTAGAGCAATAGGGACGGAGTTGCTCTCCCACAACCCACTCCCCCCCCCCCTTCCCTCCCTCTCTGTTACTCCTCCACCCCTGCTTTTCCCAGTCCTCCCAGGTTTCGGGATGAGACACATAACATTTTATTATTCAGTCAAAACACTTGGGTGACCTTGGAGGTGGAAGTGTCTGGCCAAATGACATCCTAGCATTTGCTTAAGCACACCCTTCCCTCTTCCACAGCCCCTGTAGGTTCTGCAGGTCATAGTTGTTTTTTTAAATATATTTACTTTTCCCTCGCCCCTCCACCCCAGAGCATTTAAATTAAAGATTTTTCCCTTTCAAGGTTTGTGTCAATGAATGGTTGAAGAGTGAAATGCAAGTCTGCGTAGAAGAACCACTGGCAAAATCCTTGAATGCCGTGCATCTATGTGAGAAGAGAAATGTCAGGAGTAGTTAGCTAAAAATGAATAGCCTTGATCCAGCCCTGCGATTCTTCGCCTGCCAAGTTCTCCAGTGCTCACTGGATGATCTAGCAGAGCTTTGGCAAGGTGCTGTGTTTCTTCTCCAGTGCTCACCGGATGATCTAGCAGAGCTTTGGCAAGGCACTCTGTTTCTTCCTTCTGTTTACCTGCTGTTCAATTTAATTGGGAAAATTTAAGATAGTTCGATAGGAAATGGTCATTAAGGCTTCAGGTCACACTACAGACAACAGGCTAGACTCAAAACAAATTGAGGCCCACCACCACAACAAGTTGGTGTGGCCTTAATCCAAGATGGAATGGGGTGGGGGGGTGGGTGGAGGAAATCACTGCTCTTGGCTTTGTCTGATCAGACACATCCCAGAAAATCAGACAGCTTTGCCAATGCATATCAGGCCTGGTCTGTGATCAACCTTGGCCATTTGCTCATCTCCTAGGACCCAAGTTGTGCCCAAGTTGTGACTGGATCTAATGCTACCTATGTACAGCTCAGCCTACATATAGCTTTCATTTTCCTGATGGCCACGCTACTGATTTGCTGATGCCACCTAAAGCATGTGTTACTTGTGAAGAAAGGAGATATATGTAAGTATGTATTTTAAGTGAACTGAGTTGCTCTGTGTTTTTTCTATCCATGATTTTCATGTCCCATTCAGCTCCCTGACAGTACATGCCCTTTTTATTCAAGAGGCTCCTGCTGACCTGCCAAGAAGGCTCCATTTAACACTGTCCAAAGAGGGACACGTTGCTAGTGTTTAGCTGGAAGTGAGCAATAGCAGTCAAGCCAAAGTATAGCAAACATCTCACTCACAGAAAGGAAGGACGCTGCTCAGTCTGTGACAAACCCTGTAGACCAGGAGAAGCAGGCAAGAGTCAAAAAAAATATGTATTTTCCCCCTATTTAAATAGCCTTCCCTTCATCACCTCTAGCTAGAGCTGCAGAGGGAGGCAGCAATACCCGGCAAGCAATATTTCACCAACTCCTTACTCAAAATGTTGCTCCTGTGTTACAAAGCGTTTAGGCACTCCAGGCTTACCCTGAGACCTTATTCTGTCTTCCAATTACCTCAGCTCCAGGGAATAAACTCAGCTGGTGGGAACTATCCTGCTGCCGGATTAGGTAGGCAGACAGAATCTTTAACATGTAGTGGAGATACAGGGCTGAGCTTAATTCCTCACTCACTGGAGATGAGGCAAAGTGCTTATGAGGTTTAGGTTCAGACTGAGATTCTAAGGTGTTCTCTGCCTAACCTTAATCCCTTCAGTGTAGGACAGAGCCACGCTAAGAGAAGTCAAGATGAACAATAAACAAAAAGATTGATTGTGCATCATTCTCTTTCACCCATTTCCTTTGCCTGTTTTCTCTTCCCGCTCTCTTCACATTGCAAAAGCATTATGCAATGCACAGACCTGTCTTGTAACTTTGGAACATGCCTAATGGGCTCTACATCCTATAGCAACTTAAAACACACAGTAGGAGAATGTATTTGGTGGGGGAGAGCTTTCTGAGCTAGTCAGCAAAGGCAAGAGATCTAGTGGTTGTAAGATGAAGTCAGAAGGTAAACTAGAAAATGAGCTGCAAGTCTCTGACTTTCAATTTGAGGATAAATAACCACTGCAAGACATTCACCAAACCCTTGGTGCAATCAAGGCAGCGAGTTGTCTTAAAATTTGCATGCTGGTTCAGCCCCAAAATTACAAGCATAAAAGTGGGAATTGCTGAGTGAGGCTTTCTGGCCCATGAGAGGGAACAGAACAATCAAACGACCACTTTTTTTTTGTTTTCTTTTCTGGCTGTAGACTCCATGAATCTTCTTAGGAAATATGAATAAAAGAGTTTAAAAATGTAATTTTTAACAAATCAGTTTAAGTCAGTAATCCTAGAATATTTCTGGCTTTCTGAGAGGGGAGAGCAGAGAGTATTGAAGGGTAGCTTAGAAAAGTTCCAGCTCAAAAAATATGGAGATGGGGACTGAGGTGAGATGAGTGGATGGGAATTTTTTCTTCTTTTCTTTTTCAGCATGTGTATAAAACATTCATCTAGGTTCATCTCTTCACTAGCATCCATTTCAAAACAAGGGTGGGCTTCTTTCCCCCTACCTCTTTTATCTCCCAGCTCAACGGTATGCGTTGCATGCTACCAAAATAAAAGAAAAGAAAATAATGCATAGTGGTCAAATTGTCTTGAAAGCGCCTTTTACTGTCAAAACCCTTCTTGTTTGACACAC
Source organism: Struthio camelus (assembly GCF_040807025.1). Taxonomy (NCBI): domain Eukaryota; kingdom Metazoa; phylum Chordata; class Aves; order Struthioniformes; family Struthionidae; genus Struthio; species Struthio camelus. The sequence continues at coordinate 29,147,212 of NC_090947.1, read as the reverse complement.
ACAGCAAATGAGTTTTCAGAGAATTGAAATTAAATAATCATTCTGGTCTCTCCACCACTCAGATTATGTTCCTTTTGCCATTCCCCAGGAGCCATACTTTCTGGAGTTTCGTTTGATATATTGCTATCTATGCTTTGGAGTTTCCAGCAAAACTTCTTTCCAAAGACATCAGACTTAAGATCCATTCAACTATTCTAGCTCCTGCACGTCTGCTCTAATTTTGGGTTTTTGTACGTGTGGATTATAACACAGTTTTTTAGGGCTCACAACCTCTCTGGGTGCATGAGAATTTGCATGGTCTGACAAAGGGAGAGGAATGACTTTATGTTGATCAGATTTAAGGTAAGGATTTTATTAGCTACGTAGAGAGAATTCAATTCCCTAAGTTCTGGAGCAGCAATGACTGGTTGTCTTAGAAGTGACTTCTTTTATTACTGCCTAGTTTCTTGACATATCATTTGGTTGTACCTCCACATTTCTGTAGGGCATAAGTTAAGGGTGTCTGCACCGCTGTACTGGGAGTATCAGCTAGATTGTACCACTGTTAGCTCCAAGGCTTTCCCACAGACAAGTAATGTGGACAGACTGCATATTTGACCTCAGAATCTTTCCTATACCTCACTATAAGCACAGTCACTGTGCCCTTAAAGATGTGCTTCAAGAGGGCTCTTAGACAGATTCCTTAGATCTGAGGGACCTGGTTCACCTGCAGTTTATGTCATATTGCATTCATGCCATTGCGAACATACCACCCTCTAGGTTGCTTTGTGTTTTGTAGCAAAACTCCTCACAAGTGCTTTAGCTTCTGAACTCCATGGCTTGAACCAGATCACTCTGGAGGTTTCAGACCTCCTTTGCAGAGCATCCATTGAATCTAGAAACCAGAGAAGGCTGGAACACAAGACACACCAGTCCCTCCTTGGTGTTGCCAAGGAAGCAGCTTGGGAAGTATTTCAGGATAGAGTCAGGAGGGTGGAAGCGTGACAGCACAGACACCTCTAGGGCACCAGGAGAGAAGCCTGCCCACAGCTGTGCCACTCCTTTGTCTTGGCCTGCAATGCAATATGAGAATCCATGGAGAAAGTCGGTACATTTATCTCCAGGTTAGCATACTCTGCCAGTTTAAAATACATTTGTAGTTAACACAGGCAGCAATTTGCAGAGAGATATTCGAACTTTGTTTCATGTTCAGGACGGCTGTAGGGAGTACTGAACTGTTCAGAAACACAGATAATTTTTCTTAATATGAGTTAAAGAAATCAGTGTAGAGACTGAAATAACTTCTATTGAGGTGAGCAGTGCAGGCTATGAGCTTCACCAGCAAAAAGCCATGCAAACAAGCTTAGAAAAGACAGAAAGAAAATGGGGATGGTGCAAGAGGAAAACAAACTACTCAAACTAGAATGGATTTACAAAAAGGGAGATGGGGTGGAAGGTATATCTGAAGCCCAGGATCAGCAAAAATGTGTTTCCCAGAGCAAAAGAAGAGCTAGGAAAAGGAAAGATATTTGTTCTCTGTACAAAGCAGGCCTGAGTAGTGCCACAGCGAGGGTGAGCTGTGATAGATACCAAAAGGAGGCAAACACGTACAAGTCCTGGAGGGTGCTGTGCCTGTACCAGAAAAGGAGCTGAAGACTCAGTTTGGTGGTGACTGAAAGGAGGAACACGGTCGTGTGTATGCTTTGGTGCTAAAGTGAAGCCAGTCCAGTCTACGAAGGAATTCATGTGTCACCAACCTCATTGGAGCACTTGACTTGCTGTTCCTTACTGGAAGTTCTCCTTACAATGTCCTGATGAAGTAGGGAAATATTCACTGTGTTTTTCCAGACAAACAAAGCAATGAGTAGATTCAGTAATTACCTTGGGGAATTTCCTTTGTCACTATCCACACATGTTTTTCCAATGTCACGTTGGTTTCTGGCTGGGTCTTGGGTTACTTTGATCCACCAGACCATCTCCTTCAGCTTGCACTAACCAAAAACTGGGATCTTTCTGCAGTGGATGATAAAAGTCTGAAAGTTGCTGGTGCGAGTTTTGTTACTGGATGTTAGTGGTTCATTCTGTGAAATTCTGAGTAAGGACAAGGAAATTCCAAATCAATTATGTAGTGGAGAAAAGGAGCAAAATTCATCAAAGAAACAAAGCCTTGCAAATTAATCACTCAGATGACGGTCTTTTTTTCCCCCCCCAACTCACATGCGCAGGACCCTATGTGGCTAGAAGAAAAAAATCCCAATAAAAAGCTTTGGCTTTGCCTACACAGCATAGACTGATTAAAGGCCTTTTGCTGTGTTGTTATCCTTTTATTAGCATGAATCTAATAATAATAATATCACCACAAGTATATTTATATTGCTGATGCCAGAGGGCCTCCAGGCAACTTAATAAAATGCAGCTCAAAGAGTGCTTGATCGTTAATAGGACAATGTGCTGAAATAAAACTGAGAGCAACGGTGAACTAAAAGCCAGGGATCCATCTCCAGTGCATGTAGGCTATTAATAAAGCCAGCTAAAATGTCTGTGCTCTTTTAACAGCAGTTTCAGAGCACTGTGTATGTTGAACACAATGGATGTGTTAACTATTGGCATCTGCAAAATAAACAGATCCATATATCCCAGTCTTAGGTTTCTGAAAGCAAGATACTAATCTATCTCTGCTCAGAGCTCTCTAGCTCTGGGATTTATCATGAGGCCAAACCCACTAAAGGGCAGAGCGAAGACCTGATCCAAAGCTGTGGAAGGCAACAGACAAGCTCCAAAGATTTCAGATGGGTTTTGATCAAATCTAGTTTTCTGTTCCCTTTCCCTCTTACACTAGCACAAAGACAAACCATAGGATGATTTTGAAGGCAATCCCAGTCCCTTCATGACATTGAGAGGTTTCATCTGACAACCTGGAGACATAATGTGACTGTCTGCTGTTATGCACATGCCATAGATAGTACATTGCCAGACTCCACATCCCCACCTCTCTAGCTCTCACTATTGTTGGCACTTCGTAACCTTTGAAATATTCCTGCTCAGACAAGGAGGAGAGGCTGCATAAAATGTCCAATTGTGTCTGATTGACACCTATCATTGGGCAAATGAAAGAAATGTCTCTGTCCTAATGGTTTGACCAGGAAAAGTTGTATTTAACCTCCTTCCTTTTTTGCTGTGTCCCTTGAGATGTTCTCAGTGGTCTGTGTTGGCAACACAACTTACTGTAGAAGTCTGCATCAAGAAAGAGCACATTCAGAAGTAAAGAAGGTGGGGTTGGCAGTCTATATTTTGAGAAATAATATAGAAGTAGAAGGGAGAGACATGCTGATGAGGCAGAAGCCCATGGAGCTGCACTTAGGGAGGGAAAAAGACATTGCTCCTGCGGAGATTCGGTTCTGTCTTAACCTCCACCTGCTGTGGACTTTCCCAGCTTGTCCTCCATTTCCCCTTGCCTTTTGGATCCCATCCCTATCCTCTGTGGGAAAGTGCTGGCAGCAGACAGCTGCAAGGGACTAGATCCAAGAAGTGGCTCCATTCTCAAAGCCAGATGTGTGTCAACAGAACATGGATGAGGAGGCAGAGAGGAAAGGAGTTGGGAAGGATAACCTTGAACAGCTGGAATGGAAACAGTGGTGGAGGTGTTTACCCCATGCCCATGACAGGGGAAGTGAAAGGACAAGAACTGTCCTGAGCTGAGCTCTGATACCAGGTAGCGCCCCTGTGTATGCTGCTGGGGTAGACATGATTGCTGTCTAAGAGCTAAATGGACATTTCACCCAAAGCTCTTGAAAGGTTGTCGGGGGTGGAGAGGAATTACTGTCTGGCATTTTTCCATAGCAGAAGAATAATGCAACTCCATAAACGTTTTCAAGTGCTGCCACGAGCGGAATTGCTAACTGGATCATGTCCCCAGTCTTTTAATAGCACAGTAAAGGGATCACATTGCCCGGCACAAACTTGGCCCCATTGAAGTGCTATTTAGTGAACTGCAGGATTGTGCTAAGCAGGTTGTTGGGGAACAGAGATTAAACCTGAGCAAGTTTACCTCCACACTGATATTTGGGAGCCATTTTAGCAACATATCAAGATAAATATCACCCCCAAAACATTCATTTCCTTCATACAGTGAGATGTTAAGGACAATGGAGGTTTAACAGTCTCTGCTTGGCGCCAGACTAATTGTTTGAGGTTGCTGCTGCACACGGAGAGGTCCCGCCACCAGGTTCAAAAGACAAGAGAAGATCATTTTTTTTCGATATGTGAATTGATTCCTAGTTAAATCAGGTATAATTAGGGAGGATGATAATTGCAATATGGCTGATGAGTTTCTTTGCTGAAATTCTCCTTGGCTACATGTCTCTAAAGCTGTAAGCTCAAATCCCACAAACTGCATGGAAACAAAGTATAGTTAGTTAGAGTGTGGATTAAAAGAGATATTATCAAAAAAGTTAGGGGGAACTAAGTATAAAGTTGAATTTTGGAATAAGTAAAGATTAATACACTCTAAAAAATTAAAATTTAACCGGCAGTTGTAAAATGCTGACCATTTGGAAAGTGTACAAGTGCACAGTGGAGAATTGCTGCATGAACTCTAGATGCAGCAAGTGTAAGACACACCACACTGAATGATACATATCTGTTATCTGACAAAGATGAAGTCAGGCTCTGCAGATGATGTATTTTAAGGTACAAGGCACACGATGAAAACGGGCAGAGTTAAGGCTGAACTTCTTTGCTGTCGCTCTGGAATACCTCAACATTAGTGTTACATGGCCAATGACTTTTTGCACAGGATGTTTTATTTTAGCTTTAATCTCAACTCCCTCCCTCCCCTCCACCACCCTGGATCTCTGGGAATGAGAGTGGTTCTCACAGGAGTGCTTTCCTGTGACCCAATTGTCTAAACAAACAAAAAAGTATAAAAGAGTCCCCACCTAAGTCATGTCATGCTAACTCAAATTATTTTTTATCTTCCCTGAAAGGAGATGCTAAAAATACACATTGTTTGTTTGTGACCGATGATAAATGGACCACAGGGTCCTGCTCTCAAGGGGTATGAGGCCTAATCACAAGTGAACTAAATATCACTGCATATGCCCTTGTCTTCAGCAATCTCAGCAGAAAACTGTTTCTTGACTAATAAAAGGTGTACCTCGCTCCCTCTGAACTCTACATGCCCTTACAGAGAGAGGTGGCATCAGGCCTCCATGTTGCAAACAAAAGGTGTTTGACAAGGGGCTGGGTGTAGGGAAAAGTAACCTCGGTGCTTATGAGGGATCCAGGTCATGGCAAGGGACACTGATATCAGTGAGCTGCACTTCATGTCATTCGGGGGATATAAGGAAGGAAGGAAAGGTGGTTTTTTTCTGCCCAGTGAATTGTCTGCTTGTCTTTGGCGCGTAGGAGAAGTAGCTGAACTCCATTTACCCCCATTTACTCTCCACCACACCCATTAGCTCTGGCTCTGACTTGCAGTTGGTATCTCAAAACTTCACAGAAGAGAAATAAAGCCACAGAGTCCTCAGGGCAGGGACTTCAGCAGCTCCTATGTCTGTGACACACAAAAGGTGCAGTATAATGGAGGAGTATTGCTGGGTCACTGTTGAAATTCTTGAGCCTTGATTTTATTTTGTGTGAGATTTTATATATTGCTATTTGCCTTGGGGCCAGTCTGTTATTCATGAACTGATTTTCATAGTTAATTCATGAGGAAGAGCATGAGTGTCAGGTATTCAGGACCGTCTTCATATCTTAAAATCCACTGTTTACCTGGAAAGCGTGTTTGCTGTTCCGTATCGGTTATTCTCTGGCTTTGAAAACTGAAAACTGTGGCCATCCAGTCAGGAAGGGGGTGCAACATCCTGTAACTCTTAGTCCAACAAACACCAGCCAATCCACTGCTAGATACTATTAGACATTGCCAGGTGATTATTTATCAAAAATCACGTGTTAAAAGGAACAAGAACAGACAGAGAAGAGCAATCCACCTCTCCCTTTCCCCATTTTTTCTCTCTCTCCCTCTTTCCCTCTCATTTTCCCCCCAAATCCAAAATTCTCTTTGAACAAAAGATCTCTTGTGGTTAATTTAAAGAAAGGGATTTATGGAACTTCTCTACAGTGTCCTAGAAATAAAGTAAGATCAATTTGCCCATAATATCATTAATTTCCCCCATTTTTAAAAAGTCTATCCTCCTTACTGCAGAACAACGAATACTGCAGTTTTCCCTAGAAGCAGGCAGCATCCAAACCAAGCCCTTTGTGTAACTACTGACCACTCTGAACTCCATCAGCTCCCTCACACCACCTGCCTTTTTCATCTTCCCTGTGGGAAGACATTCCCATTAGCCAAAGGGAAGTTTTTTTCTTTCTTTTCATATGTCAGGATAAGGAATTAAGTGCAGCAGGGAGACTCTGCCATGTTAAAGGTCAGTTGCATAAGTTCTCTTAAATGGCAATTAAATGATTCTATGACAAACAGGATGCACTCGGAGTGCAGACATCAGCTCCGACCTTGGGACCTGGGAGAGTCTGGGAAAGAAAAAAAAAAAACGCTTTGGGAAAATAAACATAACACCCAAAACTGTAAAAGCAGATGAATCAGCAGAGAAATTCTATCATTTATCCTACATCTCTAGGGAAATGCAAAATGTAGAAACACTTTAATTTCTTGCTCGAAGAAACAGGCTGTCTGCAGATCAGCTGTTCATCCTAAGCTGTTAAAAACAACCTGTCGAATTACCCAGCCCTCTGAGTGAACAGGCCTTTCCTTTAGCAGTTTAAGGGTAGAAGAGTCATTTTAAGGCCACATCTGGTCTTAAGACAGAGAGACATAACTTTGTGAGATGAGTCTGGAAAAGAGGTAATATACATGGTTACAGAGTGATACTTGATTAAGAGAAGAAAGAACAGTCTCCATTAAGGAGAGGGCAGGGGAACCTGTCCTGAAACTGCTGCTCCAGGCTAGTAGCTGGACTGAAGCCTCAGAGAAGAATGTTCAAGCACACATGACGTTAACCCCATGAAGAGAGCTGGTCTTACTCACAGCCTTTTGCAGGATTACATTCATTACTCACTTGCCGCTCTGATTGTCCTGGACATATATTAGCAGGAGACTAGCTAGCATGGCGGGTTCATCTACTGCTTAACTTTTTCCCTAGCTAGCTCTTTGTTGGAGCGGCAGACTCTTCAGCTCTGCTGGACTGGAGAAGATGGAGGTGTGTAGCAAGGGCTGCAGTGGGCTTTAAGGTGGATACATCAGAACCAGATGCCCTGGATGGCTTATATTGTGTGCCTGGGTAAAACAATACACAAGACAAAGCAAATGAGACTTGGAGGACCCAAAAGAAGACTACATTCAGACTAGGTGTAACCCAGTTAGCAGTGCAAATCTGGAAAGCATAAGTTAGTCAAGTGACAAATAATACGAGGCTGACCAATAATGTGATGCTGGCTTGCCTTAAAGAGCTCACTAGATACAACATGATGAGGAAGGGAAGGAAGCAATAAAAATCACAGTGAATGAGGAAGGAAGAAAACTCTGCCCACCAGTTAGATCTGAAAAGTCTGGAGTGAATTTCAAGGAGGAAAAAAGTGAGTCAAAAGATTTTCTCTAGAGAACCAGTGTCCTGAGAAAGTATGTGAGATGTATAGGCTTCCTCAGATGAAGTGACTGGGAGCAGAAAGTGAGGGAGATGCAATACAGGCTGATCTCTGATGGGGTCTCCTGACCCCCTGAGTTGGAGATGAGAACAGCACATGACTGCTGGGGGAGGCATGGCAGCATGAGTAATGTAGCTTCAGTTGAGCAAAAAAGGGGAAAAAGAAGAAATAAAACGGAGAAGAGCTCCTTGGTCTTTCAAGGGGAAAAACAAAAAAGTCTGAATTACTTCTGGAGGGCAGGGAAAGCCCCAGTTATCTGAGGACAACTGGACAGCACTGGGCTGGGAAGGGCCAACTGCTTGGGCAGTAGCAGAGCACAGGGCACCAACAAAATGATCTCAGGAATGAGAGGGGAAGAGTCTGAAATTAGAGAAGTAAAGAGGCAGTTCAGGACTCTCCCCTTCCACTGGCCCCTCCAAGTCTTTCCTTGCCAGTGAGAGGAGCTAAAACTAGGTGACTTCCAAAAATATGAAGAAGGGCATAGGGAAACAAGATTCGTTTGGCAACATTACATTTCAGGGGCTAGAAAGGAGAACTGAAGAGGATCCAGAGGCTGAGTTCCTGACCTCAAAGTGAATCCTGAGGGATAATTCAGCCATGCTAATTCCAACAGGCAGCGGGACATCCTGGTAGGAGATGCTGTGCGGAGGGAGAGACTGAAATGAAGGGAAATGCTCTTGTCTAAATCAGGACTGATTAATGCCTTAGGAACCAAGAGTCTGATCTCCAGTTTTGCAGTGCACAGTTATACACCAGTCTGTCCATGGCAACAGGTGAGAAATAGGTGGTAGACAACAGTCTGTAGGATCCTTCATCAAAAATTCAGACCTGGCATGAGTCACCAGTTCCAGAGGTTCAAGGACAAAGCTGGGTTAAAAACTCCTCTGTATTCCCTCCTTTCTGGTCTTATTTTCTAAGTTCCAGCTTGGGAGCGGAAACAGAAATGCTAGAGAAAAACTTGTTCTTGTTATGTTAGCCTGGTGTTTCTCACAAAGACATCACATTTCTACTATGCTGGCAGAGCTGGGAGGCTCTGCAGGCAAATCACTTGGGACTGAGCAGAACCAAGCCGGCAGATGATAGTGATAATGCACCGCATCAGACGATGCTTTGATCTTGACACCTGGCTCCACGCTTGAGCTCTTTGGCCAACTGGAGCATCCTGGCAGCAGCAAGCACACAACTGAGGCCCTGTACCCTGGGGATCTCAATCTGCAGTCAAGATCCTGTAGCACAGGAGTTCAGATTTCGCCTTGGATGAAAGACGTGAGGCCCCAGTAAGAACAAAAACCACATTCACCTTTCTGTGGCACCACACATCAAAAATGCCCCAGACTAGATGTCAGAGTTGCTTTATTTTGGCTAGGGAGAAACAGCATTTATCTGCTTTAGACCAAAGCTTAAGAACTGAAGAAGAGTACAGCATCCTATTGAAACAGAAGAGGGAGTTTGAATCAGAAGACTATAAATCAGCGGAGCTGGAATTCACTCAGGATGCTGGCATTTGCACCAGAGCTACAATCAAATGTGCTACAGAATTTCTAAAGACTAGAGCTGGTCAGGAGCTCAGATTTACATCTGTCAACCCACAGCAACCTTGAATACCAGGCAAGGGTGTTGGCTGACCGTTGATTCTTAGAATAAAAATGCCACGTTTGGTTACACTGCCTATAGCAACCAGGCAATTCTCTGTAGGTCTCCCACCCAAGCAGCAGTCCAATTTCTTTATGAGATCTGGCAGGATTAGACAACCCTGGGGATAAGAGTAAAGATGTCTTCTGATTCATGCTGGTGAACTGGTGGAGTTCTCTATCCCAAAGTATAAGGAGAGATAAAGCTTTTTAACTGGAACAACTAAGCTAACTGGAAAAGAAAAATAAACAAGTTTTAGGGGATCCAAGTCCTGCTGTAGGTCTGAGAGAGACTCAGCAGCCTCCAAAGTACTTATACGTCCAGAATAGGAAATAGAAATCCTTGGTTTAGCTTTTTCTCTTCAGTAGTTTAATTGGGGGTTATTTTGGAATGGGAAGTGTTTATATCTTCCAAGCTTTAAGAATTGTTAACATAGCCTAAGTGTCATGGATAATAGGCAAGGAAGGATTCATAAGGCGTTAGATTCTATGTTCTAAGGTGGGTATAAAGCTGTTGTACCAACAATTATCTGCATACCTAAATGATCTCCTTGGGCATATCAGCTAATCAACTCTCCTTCATTAATGGATTTTTAACCAGTCAGCACCAATGTGAGACAGAAAAGCTCATTTTACAGATGAGAAACTGAAGCAAGGGGCAAATTAAAAATTAGTGTCTTCCAGGGCTGCCTGCAAAAAAAAAAAAAAAAAATCTTGAAAAAAGCTTGTACTCATTCTGGAGAACAGTTCCTCTTCAGGTCAGTACGGTTACTTCTCCGGCTATGAAGCTCTCCTCTAAGACCTCACCCTACGAGCTTTTGCAGTTTCTTCTGAGTCTATAAAATGGTGACAGTGGCAAAACAAGAATACCCCTTTGTAACAGGGAGGGAGGGTACTGTATTTACTGGATTTGCAGATACGCATCAAGAGGAGAGAAATGCAGAGTGGGAAGAAAGAGAAAGAGGTGGCTTTGTTCTTGCAGAAGTTTGATCAACAAAGCCCAGACTGTTTCACTGATAGTGGATGCTGCATGTTTATCCTGAAAATTTATGGTTTAATTAATTTTGGGGTGAGATAGGGAACGTGTTCCAGTGCCAGATCGGGTGAAATATGATGCTAGCATTTCATGAATTTAAGCAGCTGAGGGGGTTGACTGAATGGCACCTGAAATCCGACAAAAGCCAGCCAAATGGGAAGCCCTGGTATCTTAAAGGAAGATCTTTGAAGATGTTAAATATATCGAGCAGGGTGGCGGAGGAAAGTGGAGCAGGAGTTCATCCAGGAATTCAGACTACCATTGTTGCCTGATGAAAACAGTACTGACTTTCCTTGCTTGGAGTTCTGCATCTGAGCCAGTGCTTCAGAGAGAAACTTTGAAATAGCACTAAACCTATAGAACTCAAAATTCAGCAAAACACTGAATTGGGGGGGGGGAGGGGAAGAAAAAAAAAGATAGATGATTTGAAGCTCCTTTCTATTTGCTTCCCAGTTCGAGGAATGGTTGCATTCATTTATCCTTCAGGATTTTCACTGTTCTACCAGGAAAGCTAGGAACACACCTCCGTCTTTTCTTTTTAAAACAGTGATATTTATTGAGAGGCCAGATCTTCAATTAGGAAATCCTAGAAACTGAAGATTTAAGAAACATCCCAAATATTGCAAGTCTGATTCCAACATCCCATGTGTTAGTAACACTGTATGCAGATATTTTATGTATGACTGCCTAGGCATCTCTAACCTTGTTTAAAACACATGACAATATTTCACAGTTGCAACACTCCGCAGCTTCCATAACTGTATCAGAACAACTCACAACTTACTTATTTGTTCTCTCCTTCAAAACAAGGAAGTGATACTATTCACTGTTTATGAATGAGGAAGCAGGTCACAGGACAAAGAGGACTGAAATAGTAAAAATAAAGACTGAAGCCCACATCTACAGTGTAAGTTACTGCTCTAACCACTGCACAACTCTTCCCCTGAGAAGAGGGGGAGGAACATGCAGCAGTCGTGCTGAGGTGGGACTCTTAACAGCCCTGGGTCGGATCCCTGGCTTTCGCAATGTGCGTGTAGAGGAGGTAAGAGCAGGAATTTAAATAGCTCACCAGAAATGCCCAGATCTCCAGAGGAAAGTGGGAGGAAAGAGAGAGTTTGGGATTACCTATAGCATTTCATTTTATAGAGAAAGGGACTATATGGATCACTCAGGCCAGACCCAGTATCGCAATTCCCTTGCACCCTGCTGCTTTCACTTTTGTGATAAAAATAACCCCACCTTGCCTCTCACAGAAGCAGACACCATAGCTGGGCATCCCAGGCCAGTCCCATAGGCAATGCCTATTTGTGCGGACTCTGTGGGATGCCTCAGCTTTAACTGACAGTGACAGAGCAGGGACGTAAGAGCTCAGTCTCTGGAGAGTCTGTTCTGCTATCCACAGAGCTTGTCCTAGCTAGTGACCCGCGGTATTTGGCAGGGGGAAAAAAAGGTAAATAAAAAAATGTTTCCTTTCCTATCTCCTTGTGAATTTTCCCGTAAGCTGGTTAGGTTACAGCTTGTGCTGCATCACACATGCACCTTTTCGTTTTAGTGTCTGGTCCTGACCTTTGCTCACAGGACTCCGTCTCCCATGCACACCCTGCTTACTCTCCTTTTGTAATTTATGGCACACACTGTACACCCATTTCCTTCTGCCCTTAACGGTCCTGCATGTGTTCTTGTTATCTCAGCTGCTCAACAGATTTGCCATATTCTAGCTAGCTTCCAAGCCGCTTCAAATAATGGCCTCTCTCTCTGACAATATTCCACTATTCATGAGGGATTCAGCCCAGTCTATGAATGCACACAGCTTGCTAGGACCTCTTAGCCCGTCCTATAGCCTTCTCTCTCAAGCAAGTAGGAAAGAAATCTGTGCAGGATTCATGTTCTGCTTGACTTTTGGGAGATGTAGGATCCATATATTTTTTCAGGCTATCAGTCAGATCTCCGTGTTGACCCTTTCCAAACTGAGAAAGTAGCATTGAACACAATTTTTCCTCAAAGGTCTGCGCCTCCTTTGGAAGCAGGTAACATTTGGCTTTCTTTGGTTAGTACTTCCCCCATTACTTTGAGCTATAAATGGGAACTTTGCTGAAAATGCTCCCCAATCACTTTCTGATTATGCTCTAGTCAGACTGCAAATCTATAGTGAAAATTTATTCCTCCTCTGTTCTGGCTTTGTAGAAAGTCGTCACACTGTTCCAATTGTTTCTGCTGAATTTCAGTTTTGCACTTCTCCTGTAGACCCTCCCTCTCTGCCTCTCCTAGCCAACAAACACCTCAGACTGCTTCCTTCCTTGTGGAAGAAATGGGGTGTGAGAGATCTGGAGAGTGCTTGGCTCCCAGTGAGGGCTGGAAAGCAGGAGAGAGGCAGCAAGAAGGGATGTGAGGATGCAGGGCAGCTGTACGAAGGGAGGCAATGCTGTGGTCAGTTGACAGCTCCAGCACTTTAGAAGCCTCTCTTGCAGCAGGGATTTGTTACCTGAGCAGCAGTGAGGCTGATCTGTGGGAAGAAGACGGGTCTTGTTATGGCACCTAGCCTTGCCTTGTTTAGCAATAGAGAAGCTGGAGCTCTGGGAGTCCTGCAGGTGAACTTCTGAGTATCCCACTTCCCCCTCTCTCTTGTTTTTCTGCCGTAGTACATGTCTTATGGTTCTCGATCACATGAAAGTGCTGGTATGAGGCCTCCGCTGGCTACTGGCCGAGATTCAATTATGAATCTTGTGAGTGAGTGATGCAAAAGGATCTGACGAAGAAAGCGCAGCACTTGCTCTCCTTGCTAGGTAGCCTCAGAAATGCCAGTCTGTGTCCTTCACGCATTCCCCTGCTCCCTTCTGTCTGCCCGCATACCTAAACCTGTGTCACACATCTGCCTTTCTGCCACTGGCCAGGAAGGGATGAGGATCTGCACACTGGCTGTGTAACTCTGCCCTTGTTTATCCAGATGGCTTTTCTGTGGCAGAAGTTATCTGGATGATGAATGTATTTTCCTTTCAGGATGGGATCAATTTCCTGGGATGCATCACCTGGCTCTTTCTTCTCAGGTCATTTCTCTGAGCATCTGAACAGCTGTCTCGCATTGCTGATGTCTTTTGGTATTTAGCAGAAGTTAACTGTGGGCTTTGGGGAGTGGGGGAAGGAATGATAGAGGAAGAGGAGGGAACTCCCAGAAGCAAATCTAGATGAAGGTATATGTCTATGCTTCAACCATACGTGTAACTGGAACCTACGGAATGGTACTCAAGGCAGCTTTGATCTTGTGTCCCTACATGAAAAAAGACAGAGTGTTGCTGGCATCAGAGAATGATTGTGGTCTGAGCATCCAAGGCAGGTTGAAACAAAGTACGGTGAAGACCATGCCATCGTAGCTTACTGTAATACACACATCCCCCCAACTCCCGTCAAGCTTCTGGCCATGGTTCCTCTTAATGTAGCTCATCAGGCAATTTACCTTATTTGCAGTTACAGTACACTACCAGTGCATCTTCAACCCAGCACCCACCATAACCCCCACATCTTTCTGTCCTTAGACCATTGCTTCCAACATACGGAGTTATTCTGCTCTGTGGGCCCTTATTCCTGAATACCATGAAGTTTCTGTTTGTCCAGTCCTCACATTTCTCCGTTATACCCTGAAGTTCTACCATTTGAAATATCAAACATTCCCGCTAATTTAACATTATCTGAAAAAACAGGGATTCATTCTGTCTCACTATCCAGGTGATTGATTAAAATATTGACCACAAATTGATATTGAGGATATTCCTTTAGTTACTAGTCACTACTGGTGGTTATCAAGCCATTGAATGCTACCCTCTGAGCCGAGCACTCCAGAAAATTTGTAACCTATCTAACAGCTGGATCATGCAGCCCACAGTTCTTCAGCCTCAGAACAAGAATGCTGTGGCAGACTCTCTCTAAAGCCTTAGTAAATCAAGGTATATTGCATCCACTGTTCTCCCCTTGCCCACATAGTCATGTCACCACATATGGCAATCAGGTTGGTTAAGCATGATTTACTCTTGGTACATTGATGCTTACTGTTCCTTATTTCTTTGGACAGATTTTTTTTCAGATCTGATATCAGCTTTTGGGTTTTTCATTAACACAACTCTTAGACGTAACAAATGTAGTCATCGACACACGTCAAAGAAATCTTTTTGGAAATCTCGCTTTTCTCCCCCCTCCAAAAAATGGAGCATTCAGGTTTTACTTCTGTCTCTTCTTATCCCATGTGGTTACCAGTGGAAGAAATTAAGATTTTAACATTTTAGCGGGGTCTTCTGTTATCTGTGCAGCACTCATTAAATGCCACTTAATGAAGCCTTTCAAACGCCTAAGAGATAATGAACTAGAGAGGCAAAGGTGCTTACTTCAATATTGTTACAACAAGCCACTATAACAACTTCAGGAAGATAATTCCCTGACTTTCTGAAAACATTGAAGAGGTCACAGCATGTAAGAGAATGGGGATTTAATGAATCTAACTGACAGCAGCCTTTTCTGATCCGTTTCCTGTAGGCATGTGATTGTCATGATTTAATTCCAGACCCTGACAGAAGCATATGGTGACTCATGAAAGAGGCAAACTTCTTCCTTCCTCGCCTCTCTCCTTCATCCCTGGTTCAGGCCTCCATGCGCTGAATGCTGAGGCTCTGGTTCTCCACTCAGTGAAATCAAATTGACATCTTGACAATCATTTCAGTGGCCTTAAGTTCTACGTAACTCGATGGAGAAGCTTTACTTTTCTTTACTTTTCTTTACTTTTCTTTTCTTCTTATCACAAATAGAAAGATATTTGAAAGTCACCAGCAGACAAAGTGTTTACTCTGGCCCACCCCTTTGGAAGTAGAAGAGAACTGACTATACGGTAGGTACTCAGAGGGATATCACTGCCATTTCCAGTTAGAAGCTAGAAAGGTATCTGTCAGCTAGCACCGTTACTCTGAGTCTTGCCTTTATTTTCTTCATTATTCTTCTGAGAAATCAGTAAAATAACAAAGAAGCTGATAAATATCCTACCGTTGTTAGGATTACTGTTTGCTTTCCATTGCTGATGTATTGGGGCACCGGGGTCTTTGGACATGCTATGAACTAATTTGAAAAATTCTAGTTTATTCCACATATTAATCATGGAATAAAATTTTCCAGTGCCTTCCTATTTTCTGATTTGGGGAAGATTCCTTACCTTTATGTATGTTTACTTGGCAAATGTGTATTTGCCTGTCTTTCGACTTGTTTCTGTTAGTTTTAATCAGGGCAAGAAAATCCAAGATGACTGATGGCACTTCCAAGTTGAAAAGTGTAGAGGTAACCAGATTGGAACAAAGCTGTGTAAACAAAAATCGGCTCTGTGTAGAACTCAGAGACTGAAGCACCTCACCTTCTCCTGCACGGGTGACCATAGTTTCCAATAAAGGAATACATCTATAAGAAGGATATCACAAAAATAAGATGTCATTTTTTTGCCATAAAGCCATCTATCCTCCAGTTGGTTCTGGCGCAGAGAGGGGAAGAAATGGATTCCAGTATCTTCTGCTTGTATTGCTAGGCAACACGCGGTACTGTTGGGGGAGCCAGGTGGCTGCATTCAGGGGCTTGCCTCCAGATTAAAACCAGATATATATCAAAAATAAAAGCGCCTACACCTCTGTGGCCTTTGGGAGATGTGTTCGTATTCCGGATCTGGTTTGCAGAGCCAAGTGCCTGGAACTGGTTTCATCCATGCTGTCTGTAGAAGCAGAGCTCAGATGGGAACCAGCTCTTCCTGCCCGGTACCCAAGTTTTCTTGCTTACGCAGACAGCTGACTCTCTCCAGATTGGAGCCAAAGGAACAGCCATCATGTGTGCAGTGCAGACAGTCAGGGAGTTAAGCTTTCATTTGAGTTTCTAGTCTCATCCATTCGTGAGATTACAGGCAAAGCCAAAACCTACTGTGGTATTCTTGCCAAGGGTGAAGCAAATCAATAGGCTGCAGTATAGGCTTACACATGCAGACATACCAAGTGTGCTTGGATGCATGGTTCCCAGATTAAACAGGGGAAACAAACAGGTCTCTGTTGCAAGCCTGAGAGTTGTTTGCAACATGCTTCCTGCTGTGCTTGTCAAATTGCCCTGGCTGACTGGAACTGTGCCACCTGCATAAGAAGGACAGCAGTCCCCCAACCTCATCCTTGCCACCTCCTTCCTCTCCTTAGGGAAGGCAGAGCTGATAAATGCATCCTACACAGGGCTATGTCCATAACTGCAGCTTGCCCCGATGCTGCAGCAAGGGCATTTCTTTCAGCCCGTCCCTGACTCTCGCAGCTGGCCAGAAATGCATTTGGTCGTCTGGGTTCAAGTAAAGCTGCAGAGATATTTGTGGTGATGGAAAATGAAACTAGTGCATCTCTCTCTCTCTAGGAGCCAGAGCAAATGCAGATATTTTCTATCACGGGAGGAACCCAGCCCATGCCATGCAGGTAGTAGTGAAAAACCAAGTAATTTCACTATTTAAACCATTCCTGGAACAAAGGCAGTCAGTAAAGTCCTCCCAAAACATTAAGAATTTGGACATGAGGTGGAAAACCGCAATGAGAATGAACTCCTGTCGGACCAGTTACAGCAAAAAAACCCAGCCAACTAATCAACCAAAAACATACCCACCCAAACAAACAAATACAAGAGAATAAGAGGAAAAGGCTACTTCTTTTTGCAACTTCCCACTCAGAAAAGGACCTGGCATCATAAAACTAGCAACATTTCAGTGTCCCCTTAAAAGGCTACATTCTCCTCTCAGGCTAAGAAAAACATAAAGGGTTATGTGTAATAGCACCCTCTGGTGAATCCTGTTATAAGAATGTCCTTGGCCCTATGAATGGAAAGAGGGATGTAGCTGCAAGTCATCCCAGAAGAGAGATGTAAGTGTAGGTGACACTTCAGGAATGGGGGAGAGGAGAAAAGAAGAGACACCCCCCGCCCCCGGAAGCAAATAACACAGATCCATTTGATCTTGCCAGGAATCCCCAGCTGTGCTGGCCTCCTGTGATACAGCTGTTGAGGCATCTCCTATTCAAATCGTGAAATCTCTTGTCTTGGAGAGGGAGGATATGCTAATATTTCCTAGAGACTGCCCTGCTCTCCCTTTCCTTCTTGGCCCTTTCCTTCCTAGCTCATGGACTGAGAGACTACCCAGGTAGATTAGGAGCATGCAGTACAATGTGTTCGGCTGGAGAATCCATTCCACAGACCAAGGCATTGCTGAATTTACCCAGAGCTAATTTAGGCTTTGGTGAATGCAAAGTGTGTGCCAGCAGGGAAAGAGCACATGGAGCTTGCCACCCAAGGTGGATTAAACCAGCTTGGAAAGTTTCATGAGAGAAAGCATTTCTTTGAGACAGTCTGAGCGGCTGGCTGGTAATTCAACCATGAGGAGATCTGGCCTGTATGCAAGTCGGCAAATAATACATACGCTTACTCGTGCATTTTCATCTCAGAGGGGAGAAGAAAGCGGAGAAGGAAAGCAGCTCTGTGCGGGAACAACAACATTTCCAAAGGCAGAAAAATGCTTTGACTGCATACTCATATCCTGCAACTTCTAAGGGTATTTTAAGGCCACCAAAAATGTATAGAAAGGTGGAGGGAAACCAGCACAACTCCCTCACAGAACCTTTCTGCTGAGGTACCATTTCCAGAATCAGCAGGAGATTCAGTCCCCAAATATAAGTCTATTCTGTTCTATCCATTTTACTAGGTTATAATCAGAGTGCTGACCCTGAATCTTCCATCCCTGTTGCAGGCTGTCTTTGGGGCTCTGCTCAGCTCCTGGTGTTCATGGCTGTAGCACACTCAGCTTTGCTTGGACTACTCGTGACAGAAGCACTTGAGCCCGTGTTAGGACAGCCAGCGAGAGTTTGAGCCTTTCCCTCCAGACCACTCTAGATCCTGGCCTATTTTTCCTTCTGTATAAAGAGCACACATGGTCAGCAAGTCTGAGCTCAGACGTGTTCTTAATCCCTATTGCAGACACAGCTTTAGAGCCCAGGATTTTGCACTGCAACTGTCAAAACTCTTTCTTTTTATAGATTTTTATACTCTCTGCTGTTTCTGGAACTTCTCCTCATCACAGACAAGTGCTTTCTGCCTAAAGACATCCCCTCAGGCTTGCAGGAGGGAAAGAGATAGCACATCTCCTGATATGTGATGGTCTGGCCTCTCACAGGGGCCAGTGGAACCTGGAAGGCTCGGTGGCTAGCGGATCAAAATTTGAATCTAACAACCCAGCCCTTCTGAAACAAGTCATGTGTGCAGTGAGAGGGAGATGGGTATATGCTCATCTGATGTGTGCCAGGTTGTAGCACTGGGAGGCTCAAGGGGTGGATGTTGCCCATGGCCTGCTGACTACCTCCTCCTCTTAGAAAGCAAGCTTAAACACAAAGTTTATCTTTCTTTTTAAAAAAAATTTTGGGGATACTTAGAGACTTCCATCAAAATCAAAAGGTTAATTGTGGTGGATGCTGTACACGCAGAAAAGAGAAAGTCCTTCTGGTGATGGTTCCAGTCAAATGGAAAACAAGCTTGGAAGGGGAGAGCACTTCTTCAGAGCCCTCTGGGAGAAAAGGGAAAGACCTAGAAATAGAAACTAGGTTCCTTGATTCTCAGTTTAATGGAGGGGGTCATCTCTTTCACAATACCTCATTTTCCCCCTGAAAAATATTCCTGACAGTAGACGTTCCTGTTACTCACTGAAAGGTCCATGCTTTCTCAAAAGCTTGTTATACTTGGCACAAAGTGTCTAGTGGCAGAAAACTCATCAATTACTCCTACTTGCTTTAAAAACTGCGTGTGTGTATGTGTGTGTGTGCGCGCGCATCTGTCTGCAGTCCCAAATAACAAGCAGGATATTCAGTTTCTCACTTTTTTCAGTTTCTCCTCATGAGGAGATCCTCTATTATCAGATCACATTGCTATCTTTTTCTGGACTCTGTCTTTTAAAATATGAGAGAGACACATGAGCAACATATCACTCAGTGTCAATGATTTTTCCCTTGATCCCCTGCACATAACAGCAGTAGAGCCACAAGAGATTACTTATCCCTTTCTAGCATTTTCTTCCCTTCTCCCTGCACAAAGAGTAGGTGTGTTTGAGATACCTACAACGATGCTGAAGTGGTTTGCAAAATCCTGTGGTTGACTTGATAACTGTTCCCTATTCAACTAACTACACCAATGAGTCATGCAGAAATGCCAAAGGGTAGATAATACGGAGGCTAACTTTGTTCTTTGAAAAGCCTGACTCCATCTGAGAAGAGAGGATTAGCAAAAGCCAAACCCCTCCCATACCCAACAAAGTTCTCCACTGAGCTGTATCTAGAAGTAGGTGGTATACACCAGTAACAAAGACTCTCTTATCTCCTACTAACTCCAGCCGGCCTGCAAGATGAGCCCTGCTGAAAAGAAAGCTTGCTTTCTAACGCTGCCTTCTTTTACAGATGCCCCACTTGCCTAGCCTCACCTCCCTACCTCCCTGTTCCCCTCTGTCTTTAATCAGCCTGCCATTTAGCTCATCTGGGATGCAACTAACCAGGAAACTCCACTAAAGAGTTCATTACAGAAAGAAATCCTTATCTCCAGTTTTGAGCTTACCCAATCACAACACTAAACCTCCCACCAAAATGGCCTTTGATCTACAGAACTACTTGTCCCAGAAAACTATGAGCATGTTCCCAGGCGGGGAAAAAAACTGTGCCCTACACGAAACGAGACACAATCAATGACTGCATGTTTTAACTCTCAGTAGAACAATTTACAGGCACCAAGTTCCGATTCAATCCGAGAACCAAAACAAAAAGGTCCATTAAAAATCAATAGAAAGTCGACTATCCCTCCACATTTTGCACAGCACAATTTCTAACTGAACATTTGAGTATTTATTATTCCAAACCAGCTACATCCTTTTATGCTCAGAATTCCCCATAGAGGTGCAGGGCTTGTAAACTTTTCCACCCCACTTTTATTTGTGAAGGGGGAAGCTAAGATACAGAGAAGTAAGAAATAGGGCCAGGAATAGAAATGTCCCCTGCCATTGTCTTATCCAGCCTCGAAGTTATTAGACAATACTGTCTCCTCTATTTGCTTTTCTTATGGTAAAATAAAATATTGTTTGCAAGTAATTGAGGGAAGAAAAAACAAAACCTAAAGCTCAGAAGGCACAGCTTCAAACTCCAGTGTGTTACAGTAGTTAGGATAGATCCTTCCAGTCAGTGGAGGGTGATATTACAGCTGGCATAACTCAGCTAATGCTATGCAGGATGGATCCCTTTCTGGGCACTTTCCCTTCATTCAGTAAGAATGAATTGCATCAGTGTCAGTCATCCTTACCCATTTCCATCCTTTGCATGGCAGAGCTATATGTCATTTTCTTCCTTATGATTATGCTTTATTATTTCTATTGCATCAGTGCCTGGAGGCCTTGGGATAGACCAGGTCTGTATTGTATTCATTGCTGAATTTACACAATTACGTACAATCATGGCAGTGAAGTTCCTGAGGCACAGTATGCTGTGAGCTGGAAAGGCATTCGGGGTAATAAAAAAGGGAAGTTAATGATAACATGTTCCCAACCGAGGTACAGTGAAATCACTGTGAATCCATTACAGATAGGTGATTTAGCTTTGACGGTACATCACTGCAGGGAGCAATCTTGATGTTAGTGTCATAAAGCTTGGCACAGTGTCAAAGTCATGCACAACAAAGCTACAGGGCCAAAGTGTTTCAGCAGATCCTCTCTGGGCCCTTCCTTTGCCTTCCAAGCTTATTCCTCATCAAATCCCTGTTGCATAAGCTGTGCTTGAACATTGGAGCTGTACACTCATTGTAGCTGGGACACCACAGTGTTAGGGCAAGGATAGCTCTTGGGTTTTCTTCTTTTCCTTTTCTTTTTTTTTTTTAAAGTCCTCTGTGTTTCTGTGTTGAAGTCACACCCTTGATGTAACTTCATTGCAGTTCATTTTTCTTGTGGTCTAATTAAATCTGGCTCTAGACAGAGTTGTGTGTTAGCAACAACAGGAGGAGGAGGCAGGAATCCTGAGATCTAGGAATTGTTAGGAATGTCATGACCTGAAAAGTGAAAAATCATAGCGGACATAAAGAAGCACAGGGAAAACGGAGGAAGAAAGTAAGGAGTGGAGAAATTCCCTGACAAGTTTAAGGTCATTTTAGTGGCTTATCAGAGTATTGATAGTTCAGGGTAGATTTGGGTGGGGTAGAGGAATGCAAGTTCCTCCAGCCTGGAACACAACAGCTGCACACAAGGCTCCAGATGAGTCCTTGCCATAACGCCTTTGACGTTAGTAGAATTACATCAAAGACGTAAATCCCACAGGAGATGAAATCAAATTAAGTGCTATGTGCTTAGGAGGTGGAGGCTTTGGTAGCAATGGAGCTGGGGGGGGGGGAGGGGATCCAAAAGGGCCATCTCTAGGACAGAGCCTCTCTAAAATGGAATAGTGGTAGTTCAGGCAGCTGCTGGGGAGAAAGGAAAGGAAGTAGCTCTGAAATAAAGCTTGCACTTGATTTTGCAACCTGGTTCACAACTCTCTTGCTTCTGGCTGTGCAAGCTGCAAGCCCCAAACCCCAGATGGAGGAGCATTGTTGTAAAAAACCTCATCTGCCAGATTAAACAGAATTTTAATGGAGAAAATAGTTTTTTCATTGTTGTGAATCTTTCTGTTTCATGAAACCTTTTAAATACTGCCCAGCTATGTGACATTTATTGAAGGCTCAGAGCTGACCTCCTGTATCAGTAACTGCTTGGGTCTGTAAAAATGGACTCCTATGAGAACATGCTGTTCAGCTAGAATAAAGCAGGTGAGAGGGAGAAAAACAACGTATTAGGCTGTATGTATGGATGAATCTCTTTGAATCAAAGGTTCATTGCTCATAATACAGCTATTTGCATATTGACTTTTGCTGGGCATATCTGTACTCTGCAGATATCTCTGCTGTACAGATTAGAATCCTAGTCCTAGCATGGTGAAATACAGGGTGTAATTCTGAGAGATGCAGGATTTGTGGTGGCTAAGAATGGAGAAGGCAGTAAGTCTCTCTCCCTGCGGTGAATATATGATGATGAAGTGATTTAAATGCTGAAATGGGGTTCAAGGCACCTGCTTCTAAGCAATTCTCTGTTCTCAGTGCCTGATGATGGTAAGGACTTGAATGGAACATGTCCCACACTGGTCAATATTTCTGCTTCTCTGTGCCTGTCATTGTTAATATTTATTTGTATCCCATTAGCTTCTAGGTCAACTAACATGAAAAGAAAGGAAAAAGTAGCTGTTATGGAGTCAGATCTACAGTCTATGATTCTGTATCCCGTATTAGACAGTGGAAGGGAAAGACAGTAAGGAACTGAGTGCAATGTCTCCCTTGGGTTCTCATTTCAGCTGCCAGAGTTGGTAATTCAGGGATTTTCTATCTGAATCTTTCCTCTGGACTTGAAATACTGCTCATTACACTTCTTGCTTTCCACAGACGTGTATTCTGCCGGCCAACAGAGTAACAAAGCACAGTTGTTGTAAAAAGTATAGTGCAATACTTGGTCGGTACTATTATCCATGATCCTATGATGGCTGGTAACTGCTGTCTCGCATACTGGATACTTGTAGGGGAAAGGAGACTTGCATCACCTCAGCTTGGATGTGTAAAATGTAGGCATCTAAAGCTGAGCTAGTCATCCTACGGTTCCTTTACATGTAGGGCAGAGAAATGGGTTCCTTCCAAGGGCCTTTCATCTGTGCCTGAGACACATAGTCAAGGTGAGATGAACTGTCCCCTCAAGGCGCATATCTGTCTCCACAGATAATAAATGGAGTTTATAATTGTAAATTGAGCCTTCAAAGCCATTGTCAGTGAAATCGGGCTGTTCAAAACCAAGAAAAATGTCTATTTCTTCACCAAATGCATAGCTAAGCCATCATCACTGCCACAGGACGTTTCAATGTAAGGTTCAAAATGTAAGTAGAGAGCTTCTTGGAAAAAAAATAATCTTTCTGAAACACCACCTCTGACAGAGCCAGAGCCAGAGCCAAAACTGCAGAGGACTAGAAGCAGAAAGGGAGCTCTGGAGAAGGTTCACAGCATATTTGCACTGCCCTTAGTGTCCTGAGGCATCTGCTGATCACTGATGCCAGCACAACTGGACTTGTCATCTGACACCAACATGGCTGGTCTTATGCTTATGCCTGGAGGGCTAAGGAAGGACATAAGAAACCTATCCCATCACCATGAGCAGGAATTACTTCTTGAGGAACTCCAGCATTTCAAAAAATGGTTTTAATTCTTCATTTTGGAGGAAAATGACAGATATTATTATTCCCTATGCACTGGAGATTACTGTTTGTTTTTCATTATATATTTATGGGGGAAGAGGGCTAGGTGAAATGAAAAGGCCTTTGTTTGACTGGTTTCTAAAAGGAAAAACAAAAACAAAAGGAAAAAAAAAAGATCAGCCAACTGCCCTTAATCCTGGGAATTCCAGTGCTGCTGTCTTGGATTCCAGGACAACTTGGGGAATCCCTGCAATTCAGGGAAATCTCCCACTTTAGAGCAGTTTCCTAATGCCAGTGGGGATGCCCAGAGTGTGCAGAGTTGCCAAGAGCTCAGCTGCTGCTTCCCAGCAGGATGCTGATGAGGCCAGGGAGACAGGACTGTTTTCATCAGCATAACTCCTGGCTGCGTGGAGGACTTCTGTTGAAATAAGCTGCTCCCAGGATGTTCTGAACCAAGGTACATTGTCTCCTTCCCTGCCCCAAAGAGGTCACGGTTCCAGTAGAGAAGAACAGGTAAAACGCAGGAGGAAAGAGGAGGCCCAGCAAAGGGAAGAAACTTGCCTGGGGTTACACAACATGTCAGGGTTAAACGCAGGAGAAGGACCTTCACCAGTTGAGTCCCAGTACAGCACCTTGTTCACTGTTCCTATCCTGTTCGTCAAGACAGCCTAGTGGCTGACTCCAGGCAATAAGGGAAAATGGTTTCCCTTTGAAAACCTTTCTGGTGAGTCATATTACTTTTCAGCTGCTAACACCTTTTACGCCTTCTCTGTTTATTTTTTAGATTTGATTTATTATCACTATTCTTCCGTCACTATTTTCCTTTTTTTCCACACTACCTTACATGACTCCATTCATTTAGGCAGTCTCCAAACCTCTCCTCCAATATTAGCACATAAAATCATTTCCCTTGTGAGGAAGCTGGGAATGTACAGTCATTTGAGCTGAAGAAAAGCAGCAGGAACTGCGTGGATTTTTTTTTTCTTCCTTTTATTGTTTTCTTTCCCATTCTGCTGGTTAGTTCTGTTGACGTAAGATTGGCCAGTGTTTACTTTCTGAATGGAAAATGGGTTGGTTACTCTTCACCAGCCTCCAACTTGAAATTCAGCCGTCTTGATGCCATGGTTCCTCAGTCGTCACAGCAACAGATTTGTTGTGATGATGTCTACAGCTTGGTGTTTAGTCTGACACTGGAGCTGTGTGAGGTTCATCAGGAGATACAAAGTGCTCTGATGCGAGTGAAGCAAAGTTGTGCCAAGGTGAAGCAATAGACATTAGAAGATCCAGCAACAAAATTCTACAGAGCTTAATTTGACACCTCTTAGAAAAGAGAAGGGTAACACCTAACATAGACACTTCTAAATGTTGCCTTACAAATGAAGTACGAAAATCCTTAACAAAGTTTGCATTTTTGGAGGTCGTTGATGTTCCAAAAGGATGGGGGGAAGTGTATTTATTTGCTGTTAGGAAAGGGATTGACAGGTTGGATGAAAGACACACTGTCTTTACCTGCCATGCACTAACTCAGTTGTGTTTCAGGGAGGACGTCTCAGACTAATGGGAGGGAACTCTATGAGCTCTGTAGCCCATGTTACTTTTGTATCCTCTGCCGAGGTGGCCAACTAGCCTGGGTCCTAACTCAATGTCTTTAGAATGAATGTCCTTCCAATTTTCCACTCGCTTCTCTAGACAAATCTGTACTCTGCTAATGGTGTCCTCAAGACTGTGCTTGCCTCCTGCCCACATGCTAAGCCTTTGACCGTGGCCTCTTGCATAGCTGGAGAGCATCCTTCTAGGCAGGTAGGACTCAGCTTGGTCAAATCTGCCAGATTTGACAGGACAGGAACCAGCACGCCTGCAGAGGCAGTCTGCAGGCAGGCCAGAGGCATTTGTGAGGCAGCCCAGGGTGCAGGGTGTGGGTGGCACCCAGTGCAGAATAGACATAGTGTCTAGTTTCTCTCTGCAGGGGCTCAGAGGCTGGGAAAGATGATCGTTTTATCACAGAGTGAGGGTGGCAGTTGGGCAAAGTAATGAATGGTTGCAGATGGTCTCCTACAGCCTGTTAGGCTGATCCTAGGGAATGCAATGGCATTTATGAAATGGTAGTCCATTCCCCAGAAAACTTAGTTTTGCAACTGATTGCTGTAGTCAAGAGACCTTCTCTAAAATGTCAGCTGTCCCGTAAGCTCAGGGGAATGGAAATGCAGGTTCCTCTGCTTCTGAGAGTCTCACTCACCTTCCCCTCATCCCCTGAGCACAAGTAAAAGCTTGTGTTGGGCTCATGCGCTCCTAGGCAGAAAATTCTCCTCATCTCTTAACAAGATCACCTAAGCCAGAACTTCATATCAATCTAAGTTTGCTGAAAGCTACTGATACATCTTGGGAACAAAGCACAGTGCTATGGAGGAGGAAAAATGCTGTTTTTTTTCCATACCCAGCTAAGATCAATCATTTATTCATTCAGCAATCCAGCTTCTAGTTGCAAAAATTATTCTGTGCATCGCAGGAAGACAAAAATCTTTTGGGGGAAAACAATATTTTCCCTAATGTGAATGTACATTGAACTCAGTTCCTGTCGTATGTCAGAGATATTGTGAAATAAATAATAAGGGTGTAATTCTAGCAGCCTTGACATGATTTTAGCGTTCATACCTTGACTATCATCCCATCACAGTATGAAATACACCCTCCACAAATTATCCAAAGCACTGTACATTCCCTCTGTACTCAAAATGAGCTCCTCTGAGACTTTGGTGTTCAAGGAGCTAAAAAAAAGAAAAAAGTCTGGGATGTTGAAAATGCCTCAGTCCATCTTTCAGAAATGCTTTGCAAGATCTGCACCTGTTTGACCATTTTTGACTGTACAGATTAGAAATTCCTACATTAGGTCATTCAGATGTTTTGAGATCTGTTAAGCCAGTAACAGAATGCATTTAGAAAAGGAGGTGAGAGCTACTGGTTCTCGTTCAGCAAAATACCAGTATCTCTCCAGGGCCCTGGGTAATAAACCTGCTGATCCAAAGAGTTTGGTTAAATACAGAGGGAAAGCAGCTTTATTCATATGATGATACAAAAGGAGAGTTTGATTTAGGGAGGTTCAGGTGGCTGCCCCTTAGCCAGATCCTGATGGCAGGTGATGACTCCTTGCAGTCTCCCATCCTTGCACGGGGTGGGATGGAGAATGGCTATCAGAAAGCATGCAAACAGCTTACATCACCATGCTCAGAGCCAACAGTCCCTATGGTCAAAAAGGATGAGGTGATTTCATGGAGGCTGGGTCCACTGGTTGCTACAAAATGTGATGGTCTGGCTACAGCTTCCTGCTGCGGATGGCTGGACATTCAGAAGAAATAGGGAAGAATTTCCATGTACATGCTACATTTCCTGTAATCTTAAATTAACCATTTACTCTTGGCCTTTTGGAGGCACGGTTCTGGGCTGACTAAAGATGGACACTCTTGTATTCATCAAGTCTATACTTTTCTGATTGATCTTCTGCCACTGGACAGCTTGGATCATCCAGAGTTAAGCAAAGACAATACTCACCTCTTCTGTATTTCCTGATCTTTTTAATTTGGAGCTTATGCTTAGCTAAATAAAGGGTGGCTGTTTACGGATCCATGAGAGCAGTAAAACCATCAATTGTGTTGTCATTGTTCATATTCCCCATAAAGCAATATCCGCACGTAATCCTCTTGTAGCTTATTCCCACCGATGTATTGTTTGATGCTTGCAGAATCAAAGTTCTCTAAGGTTGTTTGCGCAGAAGTGAATCATGACAGTAATCCAGATTTATGCTGCTTAATTATTTACAGCCAGCGGGGCATGTGACCACATTTGCCATACTTGCTGAGACATCTCCAATGCTTGCATTGGGCCAAGTTGTCTAAGGTGTATTCGTTTTCTTCTCCATTGGACCTCAAGCAGGCAACAGTCTCAAAGACTTCAAGAGGAAAGGTTCCAATTTTTTGCATTAATCAAGCTAAAATCAGATACTGACCAAAGGGAGTTTGCCTGCTTATGGAATGAATATAAACCAAGACAAGAGACAAGAACTCGTCTGTCTGATTATGCCGTCATCTTGTTCTAGTTGATTTGTAGCAACTGCCTGTTAATATCTCCATTCTCATTTCAATCCGGAAATGCCCTAGAACATCACAGGGACTTGAACATTTACATTTTAAAGTTCTATTGAACATCCAATTTTCTCTTAGAAATTCTCTTCTATTCTCTAAAAATCAACCCACCCACACTTCAAAGCAAAATGTAAATGCTGGGGCCAAAGCATTATACTGACAAACGGGGAAAAAATCAGAATTTTCATCCTGCAGTAAATCCTGACATTTGAATGTTTGTTTTCATCTGACTTTGAAACAAAGAGTTGAAATGTCAAGACTTTTTCACTGGGTGGGAATTTTGGAAAAACAAGCAAACAAATAAACTTTTTCTGGCAATGTCAAAGCATTTTGTTTGACATTTTCAAACAAAACAAAGCATTTCAACATCCCTGAAATCAAAATGTTTTCTCATGTTGTGTTAAAATCACCCCTAAATGCTCTGTTTCAAGTCACATCAGTGTTCAAACTGCGTTTTCCCTCTGCGTCATGGCCTTCTGGGATATGTAGTTTGGAAGTTTGTTCTTGCAGTGTACATTATTCCTGGATTGTGTGAGTTGTTTCATGCCTAAAGATGCTAAAAACCCATCTAGATAAGCCTCTTTTGCAGAAGGCAACAAAAGAAACATCTGCATTGCATTATAGGATAACAAAGAGTATACCATCTACTGAGAAAATGTCCTGAACTTTAACCCCGCGCTGTTACTGGAAAGTAATTTAATTTATTATTAAACTCATCTGACTCAAAATGTTTTGGGCCTATTTAGAAGTAAAATATTCTGACTCAGGCCAGTGATTTTTCTCTTTCCCAGTATACACGGATTTTCCCCCAATTCTACTTACCATTTTAGCAAAACAAAAATTTTCCTGCAGAGTCTAGTTTCCTTTTGAATTGTGAGTTAAGAATGTTACATGTGTTTATTTACCTCTTGGAAAGTTGGAAATCCCAGCTTTTTCTTGAGGCTCAGAATAAGAGGCCAAATTTAAGGTCACTCCTGTCTTTGGTGTTCCCCATCAGCAGCTTAAGGCAGTTCATCAGGGTTTTGGCTTTCTGATTTTCAATTTGAGCCCACGTTGCTTCTAAGGGGAATCTTGGATAGCATGACTTTGGCTAGAAGGCTGAGATGTCTAAAAGTTGGTAGATCTAGTTCTAAGGACGTGGCCCACAGTTACATGTGAAGGTCATAAGAGTGCAACAACTCCAGTGTAGGCCTGCAAGTTCTAAGCTTCACAGGGTTGTGGAGTTTTAAATTCTTTTTTTGACACCTTTCAGTCATTCACCACTTCTTCTGCTCCGTTTCACTTTCCTTGTTTTCATGGTCTTCAATGAAAAAGCAACACCTAGAGACCTTCACATGACAGCATCAAGAACAAAGTAGTTTTGATATTCTGTCTCCTGAGATTTCATAAATTACTGCCTTCAGATGTGGAGCATTCACAGCGCTTTCACTCTTTCTGATCACTGCAAAATAAGAATTCAAACACTCTGTTAAGTCCTTCACCCTACAGACTGTGGATACTGACTTGACCTTTCCAGAGTAGTTGGGTAGAGCACTGCAAGCTAATAAAGATGAGGCACCCAGATTTCAGGTAGAGTAAAGCTCTTAAGTGGGCTTCTGTTTGGTTATATATCAGTGATATATTGCACATATCTTAAAACACTGAATCTGCACCAAACTCATTCACATTGTATTTGTCAAATTATGGCCACACATGTTTAATGGCTGCAGGGTCGTATGACTGCATCCTCCCGCATGGAGAGCAAGCACATAATGCCATAGCTGTCAAACAAGACTCCCGAAACAGCTGTACTATAATCTACTGAAGCAGAAAAAAGAAAGATCCATGCAGGAAAGATCCATGGCAGTTATTCAGATAAATACTGCATTTGGATTGTATTGCCCTTTCCCACTTTTTGTGCATTGCCAGCCATGGAATATGAGCTTCTGGCATAGGGATGAGGGGATTGTATCTTTCCACACATGTAGAGATCCTCACCTCGCACATCCTGTGTACTAGCACAACATAAATAACAAATATTACCAATGATCTCATACTTCCCGAACCTGATGTTCCTGTGGGTGCTGAGCAGCTAACCAGACCTTGTCCAGCACCGTGATACTACAGGTTCTCTGTGAACTGACTATCAAATTTGGCTCACCTTTGCAAGTGGCTGTTTGAGAGCCTTGTAGTCTCATTCCTTTTGTAGCTGACCTTTTATTTTATGAAGTAAACCCTAGAGAACAAAGAGCTTAAGGCACAGCTGGTAGTGTGGGACATTTTAAGCAGGTCGCCGCCTCCTTTGATATTTTGCTGGAGGTGAGTTGTAGGGGACAGGGCAGGTAACACAGCCAGACTGATGACATGTTCATAATGTCTAATGACCACAAGATACAGATTTCCATGAGATCATAGTAACTCTCACACATATTCATTACAAGGAAGAATTTAGGCAGGAGATCACTTTTTTTTCTCCTCTGGCACCACTCCTGAAGCAAGGCAGGGAGAGCACAAAACATTCTGTGTGTCAATTGCCAGCTTAGCACTGATTTCCAGAGAGTTTGGAATATGTACCTTGCCCCCACAAAGGGATTCATGCACACCTATGCATCAGGAGACAGCTTTCACCTTTGGACACTCTTTTTTTTGGTCATGCATGCAATGATTTTGGTAGGATGTCAGCTCAGCTCACCGTGAAATAAGTAGGTAGTGATTCTCTGTGAAGTGGAGCTGCTCCTGAATGTCGGAGTGGTCAAGACCTCAAATATGCCCAAAACATTTGGAGTGGAGTTCTTCATGAATGTTTTGGATTTGCCAGATCAGTACCCCATGTGGAATTAATATTAACAAATATTTTAAAATAACAAATATTTCCTGAAATATTGTGATGGAAATAGTGGTTGCAAAATATTTCTCTGCCCTATAGAAGCTATTGTCAGGACACGTTCATCTACCTAATTGGCTCTCACTATTCGTTCTACATAAGACAGGAATAAATCACATTCATCACTGTAAAATTATGTCAAATCCAGGGGAATCATAAAGTTGCTCTTCCAAGTAGATCTACTACTCTAATTAGTTCGGTATCCTGTTCCCATCCTCTAAAAAAAGAAGAATGGCTTCTAATAACTGCAGAGATTGTCTTTTCAAGTACCACAGCTCAGGTGGACTGTGAGGACAAGATCTGCCTTTGTGAGGGAAGATGGAGAGGAATATCGTTCCTAACTCCTGTAAGTGACACAGATCCTGATACACAAGAAAGTAGTTCTTGTAACTGGGTCAAACTAGAGGAGGAATATTAGGATGTTTTCATGAATCCTGATAGATTATCTCCACCACAGAGAAGAGAAAAAAACTGCATATGGGAAATAGTATTCAATCAATCCCTGTGTTTACAGAATTACAGAATTGCGGAATGGTTTAGGTTGGAAGGGACCTCTGGAGATCATCTAGTCCAACCTCCCTGCTTTCTTTAACTGTAAGTAAGACAGTAAGCCTGATGCGGAGCTACTGGAAAGAATTCTTTATAAAGTCAGAGATAGTTTTCTTCAGTCTTGCTCAATATCCCTCTGAACACATAACTTCTTTTTTTGGTCCATCAACCATACCATGAAGGATCTGATCATCATAAACAAACTTTGGAGCTACTACATAGCTAGTAGTTCTAATTATGCAGACCTTAATAAGATAAATAAATAAATAAATAAAGCCAAAAACCAATTTCAGCACTAACCCCAAAGATCTTGCTTCTTCAGCTCAGTGGATGCAAATTCTCCATCCCACCATTTTCCTCTCCCTAGCATCCATGAGCTGAGAGCAACCACAGTGGGGCTGTCCCC
The DNA here is from genome assembly GCF_040807025.1 of Struthio camelus. Classification (NCBI taxonomy): domain Eukaryota; kingdom Metazoa; phylum Chordata; class Aves; order Struthioniformes; family Struthionidae; genus Struthio; species Struthio camelus. The sequence continues at coordinate 29,115,640 of NC_090947.1, read as the reverse complement.
GCAGCGGCACTAGGTTACATGAGGTAGGAATAGTTAAGGTCTCCAGGTAAGTAGGAATACCGCTGTCGCTTAGACGCCTAGTTCTCTGCATTAAGTAAAGAGGACCTTAACTACGTTGGGTACCCTAAATTGGGTGGGCTGCCTTCCTTCCCATGCCCTCCCTTCCTCCAAAGTGCACACACATTAGGCTGAATATGTCTTTGTACAAGGGCATCCAACTTAATTCGTTAGTGGGGAGATGCATATTAATAAGGGCAGATATATAACTGATATCCAGCCCAGGGCCTCTCCTACATGACATTGTTCAAAAACCAACACGTCCCCTGCTGCCTTTCGTTCTGCGGTTACAATCAAGTGTGCAAGCTGCTCTAAAGAGAATTATGGGGAAGCATCCGTTGTTGCTGTATTCAGATGATTGTAAACTGACTGCTGTTGTGGTCACTTAGGTATCACTTGAGGAATTGTTTTACGGAGAGATGAGTCATGTTATTGGTGGAGCAGAACCTGACCCTAGGGCCTGCAGGCAGTGGGAAGAACAACCATTGCACCACCCTCTAATAATACACAGACCCAGGCAGGAGTGCTGGCCAGCCAAAATAAATTAACTGCATCATCTAGTGGATATTGTGTTATATCAAAGCCTCCTTCTCCCTTTAATAAGGGTAGTGAAAATGTCTCCATTAATTGCTTTCACTCCAGCTGCACCTTCCAGTTGGGAGCTGGCTAAGGGCAAGAGTTGGTGTGGGGAGATACCTCATTCCAAAAGCCCTAGCAGACTGAAGTCCTTGCTCTTTGAAATTTCAGGAACTTTGTGTTTGCTGGACATGGCTGAAGTATATCCAAGATTTTCTAGGTCCTCAGTTACTGATTTACTTTCTTTAGCTCTGTTATTCTATCTCCCAGAGTTCAGTTGCAGATGAGCCATTAGGCTAGGATGGAGAAGTAGATGTGGCAGAAATCTCTCTCTCCTTCTGTCACCAGTATGTCCCAGGACTCAGAGTCCACAGCATCATGTGGGCTTTTGTGGGACAGAGAAGAAACACAAAAAAGACGCCCTTGGACTTTAAAGCATTTGACCTTCAACCGGACAGGTCTGAGCAAACAAGTGATGGAGGGAGAGAGCCTTGCTAGAGTGAACTGAGTAGCCTGTACTGAGCCATCCTGGCATGCATGGGAGTGTGGAGCAAAGCAAGAGTTAGGGCTCTAGAGGCACAGATAGTAAAGAGGCTGCAAAAGAAGGTGAAAGTGGAGGTTCTGGCACATGGGCAAAAGTAGCGCTGTTAAGAAGTGCAGAGCTGAAGGAGCAAGGAAAACAAAGTTCTAGTGAGAAATCTATCTCTTCCTCCACCCAAACCTTTCAGAATATGGCTAGATCCAAGCACTATTCCTGGTATTCATTCTCTAAATTTCTTTTCCCTCTCTTACAAATCCTTACCTGGACTTTGGTCCACCCAACAGCTTTTTCCATTTTGACCTCATCAGCCCTTTCCCAGTTGCCCTCCACCTCATCCAGTCCACTGGCTTCTCATGCAGCTTCCATACTCACCGCTCCTTTCCTCTCAAGGCTTTGTGTGTGCCTTGAACTAAAGTCCCTGATCCTCCTGTTCAAGTCCTGAGACCAGCCTATCCCACTGACATCTCTGGTGCTTCATACTCAGTTACATGGGCAAAAGCAGAAGTTCCCAATGTGTTGCTCTTAACAGGACTAAGACATCAGCACGGGAGATGAACAAAGTAGAATTCATGTTTAACACAATATTTTTATATTCAGTAGAGATAATATGATACTGCTTAACATGTGCAATGTTATCACAGGCAGAACTTGGCAGCAATTCATACCAGACTGGGACTGGCACAGCAGGAGAAGATCTATAGTAACCGTGATTTGATGGTCAGCTAATTCTGTCAATATTGGTAGCAATGAAAAAAGCCCCTTGCTTTGGGAAACCTGGACCAAGGGACCGAGATACCTGCTTTCTATTGAATCACTGTGACGTGTGTAGCTAAATCCTCTCAATGTCTCAGCCTATTGGTATACTCTCCCCAGCCTCATTTCTCCTTCTCTTTAGGCCTTAGAATAACAACCTCCCTTCTGTCGTGCCAAATAACATCCTACTGCAACTCCTTTCTGCAAGAGCTTTCAGCACTTGATTGCTTTAGGTCCCTGTACAATCTCTAACTTACTGGGATGCCTGTTGAGTACAACAGGATGAGCCAGGTGCATACGTCTAGTCTCCAACAACATAATGCCAATAGCAAGTCTCTTCTTGCATGGTTCCAGTGGGAAACAAATGTAAGATGAACTGCAGAAGAATCCTATAGGGATGGAATCAGCTGGGCCAGACACCAAGGACAATACCATCTGTCTAACTCAGAGACCAACGGTTGTGTGCATCAGCATGTGAATCCCTGGGAGCACAAAAGAGCAGATACTCCAGACCCTTTGAGGCTGACCCGTTGCTGAGCAAAGTCTCTAGTGCTTGGCTCTGCCTCAAGACAAGCCTTGAGCTCCTTGCATTTATAAGAGCAGAAGTCAGCCCTGATAGAATCAGAATGGGTCGTCTGAAATGAAAGCTCAACATTGGGTGTGTAGCGAAAAACATGCCAGATGTCCAACTGGGCAAAACATGAAAGAGATGTGAATGGGTAGGAGGCGTGAAACAAGCCTTTCCTCATTGCTTGCTACACAGCTGGTTGAAATGTGTCAATATAGGTATTTCAGGGATTTTGCAACTCCCCTCTTATCATTGTAGGGGCCCTGAGTTTTGGAGTACGCCTGATTCATTCATTCAGACGTATATGTGTTAATCCATCATGGAGCTGGAACTATCTATCTGGTGTGTGATGGAAGTTGGACTGCCTCATAATTGGGATGAATACTTTTTTCTGCAGAAACAGCGTTGGAAGGGAAAGAGGACCCATAATCACAAAATGGCAGTGGCTAGGCACAGACTTCATGGCAGGCCCAGAGTTTCTCATTCACCTCTGTGACTAGAATAAGGGTGGGAAGGCTTGCTAGAAGTAGAATATGAATTAAATGACACAATAATAGATATGGGCAAGGAAGCACAGATTATATAACTGATTCCCATGTCTTATAAACTGGTAGTGTCACACCAAAAGGGTGAGAGTCTCCTAAGTGGAAGCTACGCTCATAGAAGCTGTTGAAAACAGAGGCCAAACCTGAATTACAGATCTGGGCGGGATATATTCAACCGAAGGTATTTGTCTTGTTTGTCTTTTCAGAGCAGTCAGATGCAGTTCAGCAGAACAAAGATGTTAAGTTGGACTGGAAGAACAGGCCCAACCGTCCTCCTTCCCCAGCCCCTGAAAAGAAACCTTTCTCTCCACAATATACTCATACTCATACATAGAGACTTTTCCTCAAATGGACAGAGACTCCCCGACGCCAGAATAAATGAATTGCATCATTTGATGGATTTTATCTTCAATCAAAGAGCACCTCTCCCTTTAGGAGAAAAGCTGTAAAAATGTCTTGATTAAACATGGAAACTCCAAGGTTGCACTTCTGACTGAGAAGTGAAACGGCTGGAAAGTAACCTGCACTTTAACTTCTTTTAGGTTCCTGGCCCAAAAGCTGATAAAAGAATCCCCCATGAGAGCAGAGCACTGTCTTTTGAAACCCAATAAAAAAGAAGATAAACACAGATGCTTTCAGTTGTCAGAAGGGAGGTGACAGGTCAGATGGAAAGTGCATGCATGATTTTTGGGCGAGAGAAGGTTAGTCCTAGGCTCTTAGATTGAGATTTTCTTATCAGCAAAAAAAAAAAAAAAGACATGAGAAACACAATCCAAGAGGGTATTCCCCTAGGTGTTTCAGCACTCAAACCACTGCCTTGGTTTACTCACCACAGCTGGTGCTGTTGATACAGCCAGCTCTGCAACAAGTAATGAGCAGACCTTGCCCAACAGGTTGGGTCAAGCCCAAGTGCTGAATAAGCCCAGGAGAATAAACTTTGCCTATCTCACACTCATTTTAAGAACATGCAGGTGCATGGTGAGAGGTCTCAGATCTGTGACATGCATTAGTGGGTCACAGAGGGGAATCACAGTCACATCGGTACCTCAGGGGCTTGTTCTGAGAGTAAGAAGAGAGACTCAGTTTCTAGGGCTGTGAGGTGAACAGCTCAGTTCACATTTAAAATGTTTATGAATACTTTTCCATTTAGCAGATGGACTACATAAGCTCCTTATGTAGTCAGCTGGGCTGAACTGGGCACTACTGACCTCAGTGTCATAGCCAAGCCAGTCTTCTTCCCTGGGTGGCGGCTCTCAGAAACATCAGATGGGCTAGCAGAGTCCATGGTGGCATGGTGTACCCTGCTGCACTGCCCCAGCTCATCCTTTCTTTCCACACAGTCTTTGCTGGCACCTGAAATGCCTTGTCATCATTCGGCAGAAGTGTGGCCAACCAAGGGAATTACGGTACCTGGAAGAGTTACTACTCGTCCTCTGCAGCTGACCATATGAATGCTCCTCACCTTCCTACTTGTAAAACAGCCACTCTGGTCACTTTCCTGGGAGATACATGGGAAGCAGGCAGCTTCCAGTTCAGCCAGCAGCCTGCTGAAATGACTGGGTAAACTTTTGTGTTTTTCTTTGCTCCTCCTACCCTTTTGTCTGGCTTGTATCTGTAACTCATAATTCTTCAGGGTGGGAAGTCTCTTGTAATATATACAGCTTCTAACACAACAGAACAGAATGCAGCCCACAGGTACAATTTGAGCAGTAACACTGGTGATAAAAGTCTGACGATATCTTTTAAAAAGGCCCAAGTACTAAATCTTTCATCCTAAGTGAATTCTGGTCATGCAGTTATTCCTTTAAATTATGTTGTAACTTCAGATGATCATATTCCCCCCTTTTGGTCTAAAATTGTTACAATGATATTGTTGGCTGTTATTTACAGGGTGACCTTCTCCTGCAGATGGACAGAAAAATGGCCAAGAGGAGCCTGATGTGGATGAAAGGCTACATGAAGCCTAAACCTGATGGATAACCCCCTCAAACATAAACAGCTCCTCCACCCTTCCCCCCAAAAAACAGAGCAAGGGTCTGCTCACATTTATTCATTCTTTCCATATCAGAAGCCGTGTCTTTCCCATTTCCAGTGGTTGATGGGATGTGGCATTCTTTCTCTGGCAACCCTGCCTGTCAGTTTGCAGATAAACCGACCTAGCCTTCCTCCTTCATTCCCCCTCTCCCCTGCCGATAAGGCAGCAGCCCTAGTCCAACATAAGACCCTGGAAATAGAAAAGAAAGAAATAGCTGAATTCTGCCTCTCCCAGGCTGTGGTTGAGGGGGCGAGACAGGTAAAATTCACCAGACCACAACATCTGTGAGATCAAACTGTAGTTGTCATCCATCCTGGAAGAGTTGACCCTGCCAGTTTTCCTCTGTGTTGGGTTGTGTCTGTGTTTATTTTATTTGACCATGCTTTATTCTATTTTATTTTATTTTACTCTCCCTCCATGGTCTGCAAACGTTCACGGTGAATTTAAGGCATCTCTCAGGATCAGATTTACAGCTGCACAGAAAGCAAGATTGTAACTATTTATAGCCATCTGAAGTTTGTTTCATCTGCCTACACAATCAATTAACTTCAGCTCCAGCTAATTTTGCAATCAGCCCAAGAAAAATGTCTCTGGCCTAACAACTTGTTTTCTCCTTCTTTTCCTTGGAGCTATAAAAGCTGTGTTCCCCTTTTTTATCCAAGTTCTACACCTTAATACAGTACTAACCGGACTTGTGCTCTGTGTCTTTTGCCTCTTAGCAGCTTCCTCCTGGCTGACTTGAGAGAAGAACATTTACTCTACATGATGGAACCCTTTTTTTCCCTCTCCAATTGAGAGAATACTCCACAGTTTATTTTTCCACCAGCTAATTGCAAATACTGCAAACGTCTAGACAAGGGAAAATAGCTTTATAAATCAACATGAGGAATTTCAATGTTATCTGAAATCTCGTACAAATACTTTTTAAAGATGTTCAGTAAACATAAACTTGTACATAGAAAAATTATGCTAACCTGAAACTCATGCTGAATGCACACACATTGAATTTAAGAGTGGAGAGGAAGGAAACGTAGGACAAGGATGTTGTAATCATCCCACAAACAAGCAATAAAACACAGTAAATTAAAAATAAAGTGAATTAAAATTGAAGGTGTAGTGAAAAGAAATGCTCAAGATCATGGCCAATTAGAGCTGTTTTTCAGTTTATCATTACTAAAGACTTTGACTTCAAAATCTGGATAAAGTTGTTCTTCCTCCTTAAGATATCCCTAAAGAAAATGTTTTCTTTCCAAGTGCCTATGATTTACTGCTGTTCTCTAGTGCCTTCAGCAGAAACCTTATGCCCAAATAGTCCTTGTCTCACCATAGAGAACGCTGGGGTAAAGCCAAGTTCCTCTCAGGGAAGTTAGTGAACCTCTATTCAATTCTCCTGTTTCCACTTTCCTCCGCTCTCTTTGCGTAATAGGGCCTCTCATCCTTGTTTTGGTCATTTTGGTCTTGCTGCCAAAATTCATGGAAATGAATGGGAACTTCTGGATCTAACATTCAGTATGTGTCTACATCACGCAGTGAATCTCTGTGGAGAAACATGTAAGCTGACTCTAAAATCATCAGCACCAATTATAGAAGCATTATTGCCACATCAACGTGTGACCCTACCAAAGTCAATTTGCCTTTATTGTAAGAGGAATTACTGCTTCTGGGATCTGAGGGAATGCCTGTGTACGGCAAAGCACTCTGTCAGTCTTGGCTGAGCTAGTCCAAGGATCTAAGATTAAAAAGGCAGTGTAGAATCAGTTGAATCTTCCCTCATCTGTGAACTTATCACTAATCACACACTCAAGAAAGGAGACACACAGGAGAGGAATGAGGGGAAAAACTCCACAGCCTTCTAACTGGGCCTTGTTACAGCCTGGAAGCTCATGAGTGGTTCATATGGCATAAGCTGGGGAGAATCATTAGTAGTCTTTGAAAACAAACCGAGATCTGTCTTGATCCTGGCGTCAGAGCTCCTATTAGACTCCCAAAGGGGGAGGGATGTCTTCTCAAGCCCAGATGTTGACAATACGGTGTGAGGGCAAGCCTGCAGTTCTGCCTAGTACTTAATGCCTTGGAAGGTACAGAACCATAGGTAGTATAACTGGAAGGGCTGTCAAGGTGTCCTCTAGTCCGTCTTCGTCCATATGATAGGATCAACAATGCATAAATCAGTCCTGACAGGTGCTGGATAAATATGTACTTGAAAGCCTCCAGCTATGAAGATATTACTCTCTTCATTCCTGAGCACTAAAGTAGTAACCCTGTGGTTATAGAACTGAGGCTTTTCCGCAGCAAATGCAAGAAGAGAGGCTCCATTAGTGTTCCATTAGGGTAGCAAGAGTTGTAAGCCCAGGACTTTGCACACTTATTTCTATAAGCTAGCTTCCAGAGGGTCATGCACTGAAAGCATTGTCCTGGGGGAGTCCAGTCGCAAAGGATCCCTCAGCTCAGATATGAGATTCCTGTGGTTTTTCAGTAATTCTACATGCCCAGAGAACTTGTTTAGAGAAGTAAAAACATTGTTTGCCCTTGTGGGATAAACTATTTACTCTGTTTCTTTAACACTGTCACATCTCTTTCAAAATGCTAGAGCTTTTTTGATTTTGTTTCATTATCTTCTTTAGCTTTTTGCTTTGCAGAAGAGTCTTGAGAAGAAAGCATGTTTTAAGTGCTCACGAAGGAAGGAGGGAGAGGGCTTTCCCCTTAGATGGGACAACCGCCTCAGGGTAACCTTTTTGCTTTTGAGTTATCATGTGAGTTTGTAGTAGGTTGGTCAGAGTTGAGGGCAAAAGGTGTAGCCTGAGGTGGAGGAGAGACTGTGAGCAGTATGGAGTACAGGGAAGAGAAAAGGGTTTTGTTAACAGGTTTAGAACAACAATAAATTCACTGATGGGCTTAGAGAAGCCCCCACTGACCCATCATCGATGATGCACCCCTGCCTTTTCCTTTCTGTTCCCATGGTCCTCAAACTATATTCCACATGTGACTGAAGACACACAAGGCCATAGTGAATAGTGTTTTCCCTTTAAGTTTGATAAGGTTTATCATAGGCTGCAAATATTTTAGGAACCATTTAGTTCATCTATATAACAACCTATCTGGCCTTCCTTTCCCTGGCAGCAATGCTCTGATACTTAGGGAGTTGTGGGTCTGTTCATCTTCCCTGGAATCAGTCACACCTTTGCTATACCCTGCAAAGTTCTGTCTATACTACTATGTACGGGTGCTAAATAATGGTACAGGAACTATGACTTCTTTGTCTTGATAATAATAAGTAGAAACCAACACAATTTAATCCCCAGCCTTGCAAGCTCCCAAGAGCAACCATCACTCATCGGATATCCACAACAGCTGTCCTTCCTGCTGGGGTCTATTCCAAGAAGTCACTGCCCCTAAAATCTTTACATTTCAGGGAAGTTGATATTAACCTCTGTCTCTATAATGAGCCAGAGGGCAGTTTCTGAGCCTTGAGAAAGAGCAGATTTTGATGCAGATTATATCTGACTGCCTGCTTGGAGAAAGAGGATATGAGAGCTGAGGATCACCCTTGTCGCCAACCTAAGCTGCTGCTAGGTGTGGAATTGAAGTCAATTCATGGTTGGAAGAAACTGTCCCAGTTCAGAGGGCTGTGTGAGCTGAAGGAAGCAATTGGAGTCAGTGGGGACTTTGTGGCATTCCTGGAGGAGGAAAAGAGGTATTGGCTGCTGCTTCCCTGATGGTGAACTAGTAATTTGGCTATTAGCCTCATATCTGTAACAATCTGATTATGGAGATTGCTATAGTAGTCTAGCAAGTTCCTTTGAGCTACAAATGCTTCAGATCTACCACTAACACATTAGGATGGATGTGGGAGTTGGACTCCCTGGTTGACATCTGTGGAGGACAGAAGAAGCCAGAAACAGTATTTGCTGCTTTACATCCCAAAGTTGCGTCCGACCACCATTCCACTAAATCTGGGAGTTCCCCACCCCTGCATTCCCAGCTGCTCACTCCCCTCTCCTTTCCCTATAACAGGGGAAAAAAAAAAACATGCCCTGAACAGCAGCATGAAGGGCCCAGAGCATGGCCTGCAGCAACAGTGGTGTTCTCCCATGGAGGGAACAATGTGGTATGGTCCAGAGGCTGGGACGCAGGGTCAGGGTGACAGGGTGCCACAGGAACTCCTACACCTGGTGCATCCACTACAGTCTGCCTTATCAAACCACAGGCTTAGCTGCTGACACCCTCTCACCTCAGTTCTCTACCTCAAACTTCGTCCAGAACAACTATGTCTTGCTCAGAGCCACCAGAGCTTTTCTTCTCCTTTTATGTGGCCATGGGCATTATCAGACACAACACACCGGTCTCTTGGATTTAACTAAAAATCAAATCTAGTTAAAAATCTTAGTAATCCATGAGGCCAAACGAAATTTTTCCTGCCCTGGTGGTAGAAGAAACTGATGAAAGAGCTGTCAACGACTGTGTACATAGTCCTTGCTGGTTTGCATTAAAAATCTTTGATGTTGCTTTGCCTTGATCTTTCTCCAAGTTTAGTCCAGCTCAGAGAAGTTTACCCTCTCTGGAACCCACTTTCTGAGACAACCCCAAATACTGGATTTGGTAAATTAGCCAACCTATGCAGCAAAGTTGTGAGGTTATTTTATTTTAAAATCTGTTGTTTGGCGTTCTACAGTCCTAAACCAGTCGGTCATTTTTTTCCAACTGGAGGATGGAAAGAAGGCCAGCTGAAGTGGTGTTAACAAGTTAACTCAGACAAAGATTTCTTTGGCCAATGAGCTTTAACTGACTTTAGCCTGCGTATGCCTAACAATCTTGTAAAATAAGCTGGAATGAGCCTGCTTAACATTTGGATGAAAGACTTCTGAGAAGAACAGTGCTGAGATTTCTGTACTAGCTTGGTGTTTGTGTAGCACACTGTAAAATATATTAGGAAACTAAAGCATACTTTTCACAAGGGCTAAAGATGTGCTTCAAAGCTCTGGCTAGTTTGCTAGTGTGGTAACTTCTGTCTCCTTCAATTTCCCACATAGTTTGATCTTGATACAACATTCTGCTTCACTTCCTGCTCTGGAGTACGATGAGCATTTATCTCTGCTGTGAAAGAGCTGCTGTTTCCCACACTGAAGGTAGCCTCATCATCCTTGCAATTAATATGTTTCGGAATTAAATGCAGCTACCTCCACAGGATTGCATATCTGCCTGTGTCATTCATCTTCATACATGTCTGAGACACCTGAGTCATGGAAAAATGGGATGTGATAGAGAATAAGAGTGCTTTTGTGGAAAATCTGCAAAAACTTATGGCTAATTTCGGTTCTGCTCCCACAAACTGTTCATTTTGATCATGAGAATGCCTTGTAGAAACTCTGCTCTTGGGTGAGATACTGGCCCCTGCTAGTAGTGGTTTGTTTCAGGCACCTCAAAAGTTCCACCCATTTCAAATGCCACCATAGTCTCCCTGAGATACCCACCTCACAAGAGAAATTTCCACTGGAAGGCTATTCAGAGAGGAAGACAGCATTCAGCCAAACCTCTCCCATGGCGCTCGTGGAGGCAGGCAGATCAGCTCATTCGTGTGCCTGAAGAAGACCATGTGATGGCATTTAAATAACAATAATAATAATAAAATCTACTGGCTCCCATACCCTGGGGTGGGAGTGAGGGAAAGAAACTTTATACAAAGGCCTCAAGCCCACCAGGGATTTAGTCAGATCTGCTACAACAGACTGAGCAGGAAGGGAGGGATAAAGAGCTCAGTTTTCCCAGGAGGGATTTGTTACATACCTCTATTGTTTCTTTCAAAGCTTTCTTTGCTCTACCTGGTGTAGGCACTGGACGTGCGCCAGGTGCCCTATGTGCCCCTGAACATGAATCAGCCAGGAGCTGGGGGAAAGCCGAAGCTGCAATACAAGCAGAGCTGACAATGCACTAGCTGAGCTGCCGGTGTCAGCCCTGAGGATAGAGGTTATTCTCCCAGTGTTTGATGCCAGCTGGCATCAAACGTCCTTCTTCTTCCCTCATGCAAGAGTTGCTGGCTTCCCCCTCCCCCTCTCCATCCACGGTGTTTTGCCTTTGAAGTCACTTCATCAAGAAATTCTTCTTCTGTTGGGATTAGCCTTCCACCTGCCAGGCCATGCATAGTCACCTTTTTGTGTGTCTGCAGCACAGTTGCCAAAAAAATGGAGCAGAGATGAGTGGCTAAGCCTGGCAAAGGTAAATGGTACAAAGGAGCACAAAGAAATCCTACCCATACCTAAACTCTAAAGCGGCACAAGGTTCTTGCTCCCCAAAACCCCAGTCCCACATAGGGTATTCTCTAATCTGGTTAGATTTCAAAAAGACCTCCAAGCCATAACCCCATATGGCCAGATGCCGACAGAGGAATTTTCCCCTGACTAAATCTGTGGTGAGAGCAAGCACCCAGGTTCCTGACACTTAAAGGAACCTGAATACATATTTCCTAGAAACAGGAACATGCCTGAACAGGGATTGAGGGTACTCTAGGGGATGTCTTTCTCAGTCGTTTATGTTGAAGCTGATCTACGGTATATAGATGTCTCTGATATTTATTGGGATTCAGAGTAGTGACTACGGGCTTCGCAAATCTGTTCCCACGATGCTGACTTCTTTCCTATAAAGCTGAACCAGCTGAATATGAATTTTGAGGACTCTCTGGATGTTCTGGTTGTCTGATTGCCCTATAACCATGTAGTAGTTATCTAATAAGCCCCTTGGAGACATATGGCAGCCCAACCTTCAGCTAGAGAACTTGAGAAACACAAAACAGACTGAGCTAAAACCTGATGAAACAGGACATCTCCCAGGACATGTGGCTCCAAGACGCTACATATGAATTAGGAATTGAACAAATGCTTTTGGTTTTTTCAGTGAGTTTCTTAGAGAAAAGAGTTTTGACTTTTGTGCAAACAGGCTAGCAGGACTCTTAGTACAAAGACCTATTCATGACTGTGCATCCCAAGTGGAACAAGACATTTCCTTGGTACCTAATCAGATGCCCAACTCCCCCAGCAAATCATGTGGCTGTATAAACCATTTCAAAGGTGAACTCGTCTAGAGGAAAGCAGGGATAAGAAGCTCAGTAAGCCTGAGGCAGGCTTACTAAGGTGAGTACATCAGAAGCTTCAGCCCAAACTGGTCCTAAAGATAGGTGACAGCTGGACTCTGAGAGGAGCTCAGAAGCAGCAGCTCGGATCGGTCAAGGTGCTTTTGCTCTGGCTGCTCTGGTGCCTTGCTTTCTCCTACAGGTGGACAGGAAGCAACGAGATGTCTTCTAAAAGCCAAAAGGAGGCAATCCATTGTTCCTAATCACAAAGCAACACTCTCTAGAAACTGGAGCCCTGGACTGGGATGCAGGAAAACTAACTCCTATTTCTATTGAGAACTGATTGTTTTGACCCCAAAGATCTGATATTGCTTTTATTTTTTTAACCTTTTGTCCTCCTCATCTGTTGATATAGCTAGAAGGACCATCTTTTAATGTACGTGTGACCACTGGACTAGGAGAACTGAGCCAATTTTTTTCAAAAGCCTGTCAAGGTTTCTGTAATATCAGTCCCGTCTCTTAATAACCCTTACTTTTTATCAGCCAAGAAAACTCATAGCACCACACAGCAGGGGAAATAATAGAACATTAGACACCAAAATGTTGGATTGATTCTCTCTCTTCCACAACTCCCTCCATGCTTGACAGGAAACAGTACCCTGGAAAACTGCCTTCTATTCCATTTTACACTCCTGCAGCTTTAAATACAGCCAAACCAATTTCATTGTATTGTTAAAAAGGATCTAATTCTAACATTGTTCCTCTGTGATAGAAACATAAAAACTCGTGCCTCCACCTTTTCCACTTTCTTTGAGACACAAATAAGGAATCTCTCCAATGGCGTTTCAGTGGTGCAAAATCAGGGTGGAGAAAAGGTCTGAATCACCTCTGCTTGTACTCACCAAGGTTCAGATGGGGAGGGGGGCCAGGAGCTGCGAACTCATATGCAAGTTGAACTGAGAAGCAGACTTTTATGGCTGAGTAATAAACTCATGAAAATTGGGGGTTTATTAATGAAAATGTTGACAGACCTTTAAGTTTAGTGGTGCTACTGGGCACCTCTATATATAAAAAAGAAGCCTTTCAGCACTTAAAAATTTATTAGCTGTAATTTTATTTTATTTTTTTGATTTCCACATACAGAATATGTGTTACGGAAACAAGAACACTTTATGCCCTCTGGAACTAGAGCACTTTTTTTTTCCTAGAGGATTTAAGAGTCCTTTTTTTTAATACACTCTTTGTTTCTCAAGCTGTTGCATGTCTGAAAGTCCAGCCCACTTCAGCAGAGTTCAATGGGATTGTTGGCTAATGCCCTACAGCCAGTTTGGAAAGTCACTTGCTGACGAAAGGCATGCACCAGAACAACTGGCTCAGGCGGAAGGGGAGAGCCTTGTTTTCTTCTCTTTTAAACTTTGCTTACTCCATCCCTCCCATTAGTTTGTACATTTTCCCAAATTAGATCAAATCCTGCCAGCAAAAATGAAGAAGGAAATTGACTGAATTTTACCCAATTATGAACTGAGAAGATTGCCTCAGGGCCCCAGAAGCAAGCGGTTCCCTCAGACTGACTCCCTAATTTCTCCCGTTGCTTCGGCAAACCCTCCTCTGCCTCCGCAGCTCTCCCAATGAACTGTCACACCTCTCAGTGGTTTTCAACAGACACCCAACCCCCTTTTCCTGACAGGAGAGGTAACACCACCCTTCTCCAACACCTTCCTCTTCCAAATGCATGCCTCCTTTGCTAATTACTCTGGAGTAGGAAGTTGCCCAGGTGAATTAGCTTAGTCTTTTGGAAACAAGCACCATGCTTTCCTAGCTGCCCCCTCAACCTTCGGGAGCTGGCAGCCCTTGCCAGCCAACAGGTTTCCCTTGACAATATTCTCTTTGTGGGGAAGGAAAACAGCATGGGAAGGTGTTTCTGTGTGCTGACTGCTCACCAGCAGCTTCTTCGCTACTGCTGCTTGTGGCTTACAACAGCTAAAGCCTAGGAAATCCGAGTGCCACCCCTTTGAGATCTCACTGTCCTGTACAAATTAGGCTGAAGTCTTCCCTCCTCCTTCCCTGGCTGAGGGCATGGAGGGGCTGAGGGATGCAGGGCAGCCCTACTGAGGTGCAGAAAGCCAGTTTTGCCTCTGACCACCGCGGCTAAGAGGCACCACAGGAGAGGAGAATGGCTCAGAACCTGGTCCTGCCCGTGCTGTCTTACCCTTGCTCACTGAGAAGGCTTTTGGCTTGTGGGAGCGAGCCTGCAGCACAGCCAGGAGGACATCACTGGCTGAGGCAGAGCAACTTCTTGCTTCAGACTCCAAGGAGAGCCTGAAATGCAGCGAGGCACAGGCCATGAGTCTGGCAGACTCATGCAGGTCACTATATGGAACAAATCAGCCTGAAGTAACACAGACCACATTGAAGATCTGCAAGTCATTACCCATAATGACTATTCAGAAAGGGAGCTGGCACTAAAACCCTCTTCCTTCCCCTCCAGTCCAAACCTCTCTTCCCCCACCCCTTCTCCTTTCACTCCTTGGTGCTCTCAAGCAACAAAGAGTATCTGAGGATTGTTTCCTTCCTGTTGTGAGTCATCAGAAATCAGCTCAAGAGCAAGACACGATGTAGCTGCAGGGAGAAGTTAGCAGGAGGCAGGGGAAGTGGGGAGCACTCGTCCCGTGCAGCTGGGCCCATCCTCCTCCTTGTGCACCTGGCTAGGATGGAAAGCATGGAGATGAAACACGGGGGAGCCAATGCCCATGAAGGCATTTCTGTTCCAGCCTGTCTTGCTGACACAACCAAGAGGGAGGGAAGCTCTTCCAAGAGTAGAAACTTTTGCCTTCACCCAAGGAGGCAGTGGATATGTAATGTCCCTAGAGGCCCAGCAATTACCTTCTGGCTTGAAAACATCTTAAACACCTCCTTCCCCTTTCCCCAGGTGGGAAGCGTTCATTTGCTGATACCCCCTGATTTTTCCTTGCGATAGCAAATAGATTCCTTTTCTTCATCATTAAAGAAGGAACGTGGATGAATGCATCTGGAAGCCTTTATCTCTCCTATTTATAATGTCATGTACACAAAGATATGCAAGAATAAAAGCAGCACAGAGCTTGGGGGAGCAGAGACTTTGGCTTGGGGTGATGCGGAGTGCAGAAAAGCCTGCAGAAATGTTTGACTGTACCTTTGACTGAGAGAACGAAGAACTCTTCTCTGGGGCTTGTTAGAACTGTAACTCTCTAATTTAGAAGAGCAGGATGAGATGAATATTTTATGAGGGTTTTTCCACAGGGCTGTTAATGTTTAGCAAACAAAAGACATCCGTGATTCATCTTCCTTCTCACAGGGGGCAAATGAGTTAACAGATGTAACAAGGGAATTAAAAAAGGATGCTCCCAGCTCCAAGAACAGCTGTTGCCTTTACCAGGTACCTGGAAAACTGGGAACCCTAGGGTTCATGCAGCTCCTATCGGAAGAGGTAGATTTAGGGTAGAGCTGCTGAACTTAAGGCAGAGATTCAAACCTGTTTTCTATCCCAGGGTCCCTGGGCAAGTGCTATTGGTTGCAGTCCTAGGACTTAGGTGTCTAAACACCTTTGACAGTCTATGGCTGTGTTCCCTTTCTCTAAAACGGTGAATGAAATCTGCCATCGTTATCCTGGTCTAGTTAGACAGTAAACTCCTGCGCTGTGGTCAGCATGGCCCAGCTAGTCATGACCTGATTCCAGGTACTTCCCCATCTGCTCAGTCTGCACAAGAGTCGTAAGCCTGGATCGCAGGGAGGGCCTTGACCACACCAACAGAGGCAGCAGACAGCCCTATCTGCAGCAGCTGCCAGTCCCTCTGCAGGGTTGTGGGGTGGGGGGGATTAGCAGCAGTGGGCATGCGGAGACGTTGCCTCTCCTGCTGCAGTGGATTGTTTCCTCTGCAACATGTCCTGTCATCCCTGTGGTAGGCCGGTCAGGCACAGAAACACCAACTTCCCAGAGCAGGTGGTCTTGGGCACCTCACCCATGCTGCTGACTCTGCCAGCCTATGCAGGTGTCCTGAAATTTGCCCAAACCTTTGAATAGGTTGGCCCATCCTGAGCCTGTGCCTGCTCCATTCTTAATGAGTGACTGAGCATGACATGCTTTGTCTCGCTCCAGGTTGCACAGTTGCTTTGCACAGAGCCTGAAGACTGACTGCTTGGGCTTTTTTTGTAACACATACTTCAGAGGATGCTCTCCAGGCTGTATCAGGGCTAAGTGTCCAGCTTCACGGTACACCTGACAATGCCGGTCTTGAGGGTAACCACGAGGCAGGCTACAAAAACTCAGCTAGACGTACCCTTAGAAATTATTTCTTTCACGCATATGCATGCATGTATACACACACACAGACACACACACATACACACAGAAACAAACTTATTTCTTTCATATACACAAAGGTGTGAATAGAACACAAGACGGTACCATGAAAATAATACTAACAGTCTAGCTGAGGCACACTGCCAGCTCCATTACTGCGGCTGGCACTGGTGACTAGCGTTTCAAGCCTCGCCTTTGCTAACTCATGTCGTGCAAGGCTCATCTCCAGGAGAATGTGCCCATTGCTGTCGTACCAAGACATTTACAAAACTAAATAGGAGCCAGATGCACTAAAAAGTTCTAAAAGGTTGAATGTTATTTTTTCCTAGTCTTTCCTTCACATGGTGCCTCTGTGTTCAGAAATTCATGTCTAGTAAGAGCTACAAAACCTGTTCTTGCAGTCTTCTCTACAGAACCACATCAAAGCAGGACAGTGAGATGATGACCAGATATATTGCTGCAACCCTAATCCTTTCCAATTTCTAGGCTTCCCCTCCCTCCCACTAAATCTGACCATGGCCCTCTGCTATGGGGCCAATACTGCTCAGCTTTATTTTAATCCTATTTTGGAAATCCGTTACTGCTGGTTTTGAAGCATGCATCTAGGATTAAATGCAGATCACAGGCAGGGAGAAGCTTTTCAAATTGATAGTAGGAGATAGACATGATATAGAATCCAGAGCTAAAGCATGGCACATCCCTCTTTTGAGTGCACTCTCTGTCCCTGGAGTATACTCCATATTTCAGGAATGCTCACACACCTGCCTGTGCTGGCCCCATCTGCTTTGTTTCTCTCCTGAAGAAAGTGTAATATTCAGGCTTGGTCCCTGTTCTGACATGATTCTCCATAGTGATTTTCTGCAGACATCTCTCTTCTGATGCTGTGCTCCTTCATGCTTGAGGGCCTAAAATGTTGGCATGAGTGTCATCACATCATGTCACACTAGTGTCTGCCAACTGCCACCAGCTTGCTCCAGCTTTGACTCATCTCCCTTGTGTCTGTAGCTGAATACCGTGATAACACTTGACAGTCAGCTGTCCCAAACTTACTTGGAGTTCTGTTACTCCTTCAGAGAGGAAAATTTTCCTGCACTTCCCCTCACCTACAGCCACTTCCTTCTTCTCAGGAGTCCCTGTCTCAGGCTCACTCATATCAGGACTTAAAGGCAGACAGGTAGGGAGTCTCATTGATGTATGAGGCAGTTCTACCACCAAAAGCAGACATTTAAAACCAGAGCAGCAAAGACTATACTAGAAAAAAAAAAAAAAAAAAAGAAAAGGAAGATGTTCTCTTAAGACCCTATCTAGGATGATTGCTACCCCTTGGAGTTTTCTCTCACTCTTCACAGAAGTTAAAGGGCTCACTGATATCCCCTGGGGCTCATTGATAAATGAGGTTATTGGATGCAGGAAGACTCCTGTGGTTCTCTCTTTTTTCCTCTGAAGCTTTCACACACAAAGGGAGGCCTCCACTGTGTTTTGGTAACGGGTATTTGCTCAGCCTCAGTAGCACTATAGACAAGATTCACCTCAGCAATTAGGTTGAGGCAGAGAGATATTCAGTCTTTCTTAAGATCAGTGCCTAAGAGTCATAGGATGAGTATTTGGAAGTACCTGTCTTGCTCTGCAGTTGGGTAGAGAGACTGAATCACTTGCTTCAGCCTAAACAGCTCAATGTAGTGCAACCCTGTGAGTCTAGCCTGGACAGAAAACTCGGCTCAGAAATAAATTTTATGAACGTTCTGGAGTATAATGGCGAGAGAGCCTGGGCCCATGTTATCCCTTATGGTGGTCTCACCCATGCTTCTATGGTGACATGTCGCCTCCTGCCTCCTTGCAAATTTAGGAAACTAAAATCATACAAGAAAGTTGGCGTTGCTCCTTCCAAAGAGAATCTGACAGAATGTGGAGCAGGGTAGAGGGGATATGGAGGCAAAGGAGTCCCAGAAGTCATGCTGATGGTTATTTGCGTGCACAAAGCACCGATGAAGAGCATGACGTGTCTCAGGACAGCTGCCTGGCATACACTCCTATGGAAAATGTAGAGCTAGCCTCCAAGACTTTGTGCTTGGATTGAACTGGTGGAAGGCGTGCAGACTGCTTCTACATCTTGTGTAAGTAAAACATGGGAAAACACTGAGACTCTCAGATTCAGATTCTCTCTTAAATATTTATTAGCCTAGTGACTGAGGGGCAAAGGGGAACAGGACTCAATACACACTGTAGAAATGCACAGAGAAAGTCTCTGGATAGTTGATTCATTTTGTGGCTTTGAACCAAACACGAGTCTCTCTGTTTCTCAGCTGTCCCATCTGTGAAGGGTGAATAAAAATGCTGAATTAAGAGTGGTGATTCTATTTAGTAGAAAAAGCAACTATATGTGGCACGGAAAGGCAGTATACGTAATATTACTGACAGTAGAACATATTATGTACTAATTTTCAGGAAGCTGGATGATATCTAGTAAACAAAGTAAAGAGGCTCAGAAAGGAGTATTTCAGCAAGACCTAGCACAAAATGCTACGTGACATACAATAGCAATATGCTGAGAATAAAGGTGAGTGGCTCTACTAGGGTTGGAATGCATTCAGCCTTTCCCCAGAGATATATCAAGAATGAAATTGTTACCGTATTCCAGCCTCTGTTCCAGTCCTTTTCATACAGTGATATTCTTTTATTATTTGCCCTTGGGACTTCATCATTGCTGAAAACATTATTATGTGATGCTTGTGAAAATGAGAGAGCATCAAAGACAGGCCTGACAGAGAGCTGAGCACTTCTCCCTAAAGCTGGGTCTGCCAAGGGAACGCAGTCCTGACTCACAAAATGCACTATACACCAGTGATAACCTGCCCTCAGCTTCAGGATCCCCTGTCATTACTTACAGCTCTCCCTGGTTGAGTTTTCAAGGTCATTAATGCATACACTGAGTTGCTCATGAGCTTACAGTTTCTTCAGTCCTGAACTTTTCTGGAGTATGATCTGCTGTTTACTTCGATTTGCAAGGAGATATAGCAATATATGTGTTTATATAAACATATATGCATATATACAAATGTATTTTATATATATAGGCAATAGGTACTTTTCCAAAGCTCTCACACATTAGTTAATTAACTGTATTGCACAATTAATTAATTCATTGTTTGGAAATTCCAGTAGCATTTAATGAATTATTCCAGCAGGAATTTAGCCAGACAGATGATTTCAGAAACTCCTTTCTGCCTCTTTGTCATTCTGGGAAGCAGGGGTTTTTTTGCAAAAACCTCTACAAAACAGATGGCTTGTGTGAAATACTTGAAATGCCACCAATTCAGAGCTGATAAAAACAGATAGTTCCACTGAACCTAGTGGGTGTTAAGTAACTTGCAGGGAAAATAAATTGGGTGTTAGACTGCTGCTGCTGCTGTTAGTGGTTATTGCTTTGGGTTTTCTTTGTTATTTCCCTTGTTTGCATTTTTGGCTTTTTAATTAAGCTTAAATGTTCTCACTGTACTGCACCATGCTAGAACTGATAATAGTAGATAGTGATCAAATAAACATGGCACACACGAGCCCTGCTACTTCATCTCACTAGCACAAAGCTCTGTCGTTAACTGTCACCAGCTTTTCTTATCCATTCTGTGATCAGACAGTACAAGATGACTCTTACTACAAGTAGTCTTGTAAAAGGGAATGCACCAACCAGCTCCTGAAGGAGCCACAGTGACAGAAATAGGGGTGGAACCATGACATATTTTCCTGAAATTGGACAGGATTTACGGGAGAAGTAGGGAGAAATTTTCTTTTGAGGAGCTCCTTTCTAGGAAAAAGAGGCAGCTGTGATTCAAGACCAGTACATTGTAATGACTTTTTTTTTTCTCTTACAAAGCACTTATCTGGGAAATTTTAGCTATTTAGTTTCCACATCTTCAGTCTGAGATGATCTCTTTTTAGACCTTCTGAAGGCCAAAATGGAGGCAAAATGTTTCTATTTCTTTCAAAAAAAATATTTCAAACAATCCAAAAATCTTCAATTAATCAAAAAATATATGAACTTCTGTTTCTGTGCAAAACTGATATGAAGCTGCGTTTTTTTTATTTCAAATTTAAAATGAACTTAAAAATCATTTTCCTGCCACGCTCCCCTTTTTATATCCCATTCTTTTACCATGCTAGAGTGGTATCAACAAGAACAGATACATAATGGATGGAGAATCAATGTGGTTAGTTTATATTTGGGAAGAGTTCAAGAGGTAGTTCTGCTTTTAGGAAATCTTTGTCATTTAGAAACATCCCATAAAGTCAGCAAGCAGCCAACAAGCAGCGAATTATCCTCAACTGGGAAATTAGTGTTGGAGCACTGACAGTTTTTGTCTGAATTACATGTGTTAACCTCTGTTCTTTGATCTAACAACGTAAATCTCTTAGTGATGCTAGAACTGGAACTGATATTTTGGTACTAATACATGTGTACTTGGTGTCCAAGTACCTCAGCACTACGGAGGACCACTGGGCTCGTTCAGGTAAAGGCTGAATCACTCCATGTTCAGTCAACCCTGCTAAAACATGTTTGTGACGGAATTCCACATATTTCTCTGGATGAACAGAAGGGAGAAGAGCCATAGTCGTCTTGATAGAGTAAATGACAATAATTGATATTCCAGTTAAAGGGAGAGGGAAAAGGGTGATCACTTTTTATTTGGAAGGGCAGCAAATCCCAAACTGAAAAAATAGATAGATGTCTGTGGGCAGCACAAATCTGTCCCTACATTTTATCAGGTAAATCATCCCTCCCCTCCAGTGACTATACTGTCTAGATTTTCACTGGCTATAAGGGGACCTTAAATAGCTGTAGATATAAACACTTATTGGCACCTACATATAGAGATTAGATGTCAGTGTCCAAATGTGTTAACTGATCTCTCTGAAGGAGAAATATCTGAATGACAACTGAGGGTTTATTGATGACTTTTTCTCCAGGCAATCTGTAACGCTATCAACTGTAACTTGTTATATATGTCACACGTGTTATACGTGCATTTCCTCTCCCTTAGTACCTGAGCCCTTCTCCATGAATATCTCTTCACAGTCCCTCTACAAAGTACTGTTTACCCCTGTGCTGCAGCTGAGGTCCTGAAGGACCAAGAAAACATCCTCAAAGAATGAGGAAGCTAAGCTTGTCACTCAGTTATCGCCAAGGATGTCTTAGGGAGAGGTAGCAGCAGCAGAAGAAATAGAGTCCAGACTTCAGGAGTGTAGGGCTCAAGGTACAGACCTTGACCCACTCTTCCTTTTCAGTCAATTCAAATTTATAGGAAGCCCTTTTCAAGTCATTCTCGCAACGCAAATAAAGTCCAGTGTAAGTACGGCAGTCCTGGTGAAGTCACTCCTAGTTCACACAAGTGCCGATGACACTGAAAATGAAATCACAGAAGCCAGGTTGAAACATTCTGCTGCCAGCCCGGATCCTATGCACTGTCCTCTGAGTAATTTGGTGGTAAGTTCTCTTGGAAAAAGAATACCCAACTAGAAAAATCCTTTCTACAGGGATTTAATATAGAAACGTTCTGATCTGCCTGGTTGCTAGGGGAATTAATGAGGAAGTGGGCAGAGGCAGGTTCTGCAATCATGCCATGCTGCAGGAACATAATAAGCCATTTCCTTCTGCTCAAAAAATAATATAAATGGGATGGCCAGGGAGCTTTCCTAGCCAGGATTTTACTCAACAAAATGTTTCCAAAAGGAAAATAAACACATCCACTGGGTAGCAGTAGGTAGCACGGAGGTTTGCACTGCCGTTCCCTTGCCAAAACCACATGAAATGTCCTTTGCCTCAGTAGACAGTGGTATGTGGACAGCTTTTCAGAGACTCTGAATTGTACAAAATATGCTGGAATTCCCTTTCCCCTGGGCAGAGCAGGAAGGAAGCTACTGGATGGGTGTAGGGCTTCACAAATACTTTACAAATGCCCTAAGACCTCTTCAGGACAGGAGGGCTGGCTTTTTCTTTTTGCCAGTGTATCAGGGATTAGAATTAGGAACAGCTAGGTTGGGGGAGTTTATTGTAGCCAAAGAGCCTGGCCAGAGCTGGGAAATACACTAATCTAATGACGGATCTAGGGGCTGCCAGAGTACAGAAGCACAGAAAATATTAATATTGTGCAAGGCCTTCTCTTCACAGGAGACTTGAGCTGGAAAAAGCAGCTGCCAAGGTCCTGACTGAGCAGATGACTCTTGCTGGGCACACATGTTGAGTGAAGGCTGCTGGAATACCGTGCACAAAATCCCATGATTTGTATTTTTTGCTGGGAGATTTGAACAAAACACTGAAGTGGATTGCCCTCATACTATTAAGGTGCCTGTCAATTCCAGAAAGATCTGCAAGTAATGGCAGGATGTCTCCTCCTTGATCACTCATAGACTATGTTCACAGAGTAGTTCTTCAGCAGTTCTGCAAGAGGACACCTCTCTTTCTCCAGGTCATATGTATACGATAGCGTCTACTTTCCTCATAGCCCTTTCTTAGGAGGTGACCCTCAATGGCTTTCAGATGAATTCTATTCTACTCTATTCTTTTTTCTCTTCTCTACTCTACTGTGGTCTGCTTTGTTCTGCTCTGCTCCTCTCTGCCCTTCGTGGCCAAGCATCTTCACTGGTTTGAAAGCAAAGCTGGTGGATTTTTCTTGTATTATCAACTTTTGTAATGTATCCCTTTCATTGTTTAAGGTCTCTTCCTTAATATTCAGCAGTGAAATGTGTAAATTACACATTTTTAAAAACTATTTTAACCGTTTCACATCATGCAAAACCTGAAGGAAAAAAGAAAAAAAGCTCCCCTCTTTCCTGTCCTAATTACTTCTAATTACTACTAATGTTTACTACTGTGATGGATTCTGTATAGAGACACATAGCAGGATGCAGGCCTTGCTTTTCATAGCCATTTCATAGCCATAGAAGACAGGAATTAGGAGCAGGTCCAGGTTGAAGCACTGAGACCTTGAGACCTTGGCCATCACTCTAACTGCAGCACTAAGAAGGGGTAAGTTTCATTAATAGCTAAATTGAAGGGCAATTTAGAAGACTAAAGCCTTGAACTCCTCTGCTCTGAACCCTCTTTTCACAGAGGAAGCCTTCTGCTATTAAATAGCTGACTTAGACATTTCAGTTTGCTGTCTGACGTTTAATAGGCCTACGGGTCTAAGAATTGGATGCTCTAAGGATCTGCCACTTTTGTTGACTTCACTTAGGGATGTAGGTGCCTCTCACTTCTCAAAAGCAAATCTTCATTGGCTTCTGCCAGTGAATTTCTGTCAGCAAAAAGAATTTATTCCAGAATTAGTCCTATTTGGAGACTTTTGGTCATCTGGGTTGGGGGGGCTGGGGACTTTCTCCTCTGAACCCACGCATCTGGCTGTGACCAATCGAGGAGAAATAACTGTGTTTCCCAGAACTGAACCTGTCTCTGTTAACTCCAAAAGAGGAAAAGAGAGGGAAAAAAGAGCTGGCTTTTAAAAAAGTAACTAATACTAATGGAAAATAAACAGATGCATATGTTCCCGGTGGCCTATAATGGCCTTTTTTTCTGAGAATGCTTGCTCATACTTAACTGTAACAGTAGTCATTTTCCAATGAGCAATCACCTCAGGCCGGAAGCGAGGAAGGAGAAAAGAGGAGCGAGATATCCTGAGCAGAAAGCTGAGAACCAGCACGATGAGGATCCATCTCTGGTGAAGCCTGTAATACAAAGGACCTCCCTCCACACTCCCATACATCCCAGATCCGGTCCAATAGTCTGCATCATGATTTAGAAGTTTGTCTGGAGTTGGCTCTACCCCTGCCACCCCTCTGAGCTGAACTGGAATTGGGCCACCAGCAGGGTCTGGTTTTGATTAACCTTCTCATTCATGCAGCGTCAACCAGCTTAATTTTTTTATTACTGCAGTGAGAGAGAAGAATTAAAGAAGGAGTTGCCTGGCATGGTGCGGCCTGCAGCTGTTTCATCTGAATTTCAGAGAGCAAGAGCGGAAGTATGCAGAGACTTGGCTAAAATGGAAAATGTTAAGGGGGGATCGGGTACATAAAACACAGCTGCTACTGGGCAAGGGGCTGAATCCAGGGCCCAGCATTTCCAGGGCCAGAAATCTGGATTGCAATACCCTCTCGGAAGCTTGGAAATAACATCTGTATTGATTAATGTTTGTCTTTTTCTTTTAGCCAAACCCTGTTTCCAGCCACCTGGACTTTTTGACCGAGCTTGAGATGCAGCTTTTCTTTTTATCCTCTTTCTCCCCGTTTTCAGTTTACTTTCTTCTTGACACAACCAAAATCCACTGGCAATGGGGAGACCACAAGTTCTTGCCCTTGAACCTGTAGTAGTGAGGCCTTGCACGTGGGAACCAAAAATCATTGTTCTGTGCATCATTTCTCCCTAAACTGAATAGGATATACTCTTGTTTAGATCACGCTGGGCTTGACCTTGCCTCACTACGAGGAGCTAAATGTCTAAAGTCACTGTAAAATGAGGGTCATTTTTGTGGCTTCTGGTTTACGCTGACATCTGTCTAGCTTGTAGTAGCCAGTTGTGCTCAACACACAAAGCACTTTTACAAGCAAGGCTGATATAGCTTCTCAGAAAACTCTTTGTAATGTTGATTGAGCGGGCCCCAGAGCCCAGGCTTGGTCAATGATGTAATCTTTCACCTCCAAGTTCAACCTGGAAAATTGCTTTCAGGGCTATTATTTTGACATCTTTTCTGTGCTTGACATTGTAGAATGATGAAAATAAGGAAAAGAAATAAATAGATCTACATGTAAAAAAAAAAAAAAAGGAAAGGCAGAGGGAGAGAGAGAGAGAAAGAAATGGACAGAAAAGCAGAACATTATGATCCTTGAGCTGAATTGCTAACTAATTGGAAGAAATGAGAAAGGTGCAGTTTCCCAGGTGAATGCTGCAGAAGCATAAGTGGACTTCATTAGTTTCCCAGAGTTTTAAACAGAGCTTGACATTTCACTGAACGTTACTCTCATTCAATGGGCTGGGCTACCGCCACATCTTGAAGTCAGAAGTTCTCCAACTAGGGGGTCTATTTCTCTGAAGCTAAATCCCTATTTGGGCACCTAGAATTTCTGAACATCCACTGTTCTTGCAGATTTTGATTAGATTTGTTTATACCCAGCACTTCTGAAAAATCCATCCAATTTTATTTAGGTGCCTGTTGTCAGGGATTTCTACACTTAAAAGAAGAACATGGAGAGAGGAAGAAAATGGAAAATAAGAAGTATTCTTAATTTGAGATGACTTATGTTAGAGATTAAAATTCGACTTTAGGATCCCTTATTGGCTTACCCGAACCATTCTGGATTGCTTTGGCTCCACTAATGTTCTGACTGATGTTGACTAACTTGAGCTTGTTATCTTAAACTAAGAACACTTCTAAAATATATTTTCAGCATAGATTTGCTCTACTGATTTATGAATCTTACCTTAATTTGGAACATTGTGCCCCAGGACTTGCTTTACTCATTTCACTCTATACAGAAACATGACCAAGAATAGGGAGCATCTTTCTCCGTAATCATTTCTCCTGCCAATACTCAAGACCAATTCCAAGGACAACAGATAGCAGGCAGAACCAGAAAACATGTATTGAAAGCTTTCCCACTCATTCCCTGCCCTTCAGTACCTTTGTGAAGAGCAACAGGCAACAAAATGAATGTAGTATTCATCCAAGGATTATATTCAAAAGCAGCTCAGTAGAATGGAAGCCAGATCACATTTAGAGAAACAGCAAGAGACCATCCTGTGTTAGGTGATGGGCTTCCTAAGGAGAGAAGCTGCCAGGACAGGTAGTTGTGGGCATGAACCAGGTGATCTTAAGAGTTCCTTTGTCCTTCCAGTTCCTGTATCTCAGTTCCTTGTGTCTCCTACCGTTTACATTCAGTCTTTAGTCTTCAGACGAATTTCCATTGCTTTTGCCAGAGGAAGTTACTTGAGTAACAGCTGAGTCAGGTTCTGATGATTTGAATGTGTGATTCTATACAAAACACACTGCAGAAACATGCTTCACTGAACCATGGGTTTGGGAGCAAGGGAAAGGAAAACCCCAGCTGCAGGTGCACCTCCTTCCCCCCGGAACCAAAGGGTTGAAGAACTTCTTAATCTTTCATAATATTTAGTTTAATTCTTTTTAAGAGGGAGGGGGAAACCTGAGCATCAGATTATGTAACTTTAAAAAATATGTTTCTACTTAAAATCTAATCAACATCTCCCACATCAGACAGTAAACGTGGTGCTGTTGAGCGGGATTATTCCTGATCTCTGCTTTGTCTCAGCTGTGGATTAAAAAGTGTAATGTTATCCTGTTTAATATTTTAACCGTATGGGCTGCAATTTCATGGGCAATTATATGACAAGAGAAGTGCTCAGCAAGCCAATCACAACCCAAAAGGTCATTATTTCTCTAAAAACTACACCAAAACCTTTGCCAACAGTAACAGGGGTCTGTGTCATCATCTCTGTCTGCCACAGGCCTCCTTTTTTTGAACTCTTTCAAGCCCTTACTAAGCCATTTTCTTGCCCAATGGTGCAGGGAAGACTGGAACTCTGACTTGCACCTTCAGAGTGGGTACTTAGTGCCAGATGCATACAGCTGTACATAAAAAGCCATTTTCAGTATTTCAAGACTGCAACTAGATCACATGTAATAGCCAATGTTCTGTATTCCAGTCTGCTCGTAGATGGCACTCTTTTCTGTTAGGTAAATCTTGCGGTTACGTGGCAATAAGAATAAAAGCTTGGGAAAAGCTAAGGTGAATATTTAGCTGTGTGTCAAGAAACAGTCTTGTTCACAGTGTGCAGATAGGTATCCTCAACCCCCTGCTGCTTTGGGTCAGTGTGGTTCCCAATCCAATCCTGCAGAATGCTGCAGAGCAGAAGTTTGTCTTGTAATGACCTTATTTCCAGCCTAAAGTGTATGCTTCTATTTTTCTTTCAATGGCCTGCCCTGAGCAACTTTAGTATATTTTGCAAAGCTGAGCTCCAGTTACTGTTGGTGTCAAGATGAAAGACTACTAAACCCTGCATCAAGATTTTTCTCCAGCATGGCAACTTGATTCTTTTTCTCCAAATTTCTGCTGGAGGTGCAATATGGTTTGTTCCCTGTCATATCTCATGGTAAAGTGTTGCTGTGCAGTCTTTCAAACCACCTGTAGCTCATCCCACTCATCATGGCATTTCACCTATGATGATGTACCTAATAGCTGCATATGACTAATCTTTAAAATTACTTGCAACGAATGACACAAAAGTTGGAATTACATAAGGGTGAAAATGAGAAGTCTTCACTCAGACAAAACTCACATGAAAGTCAATGGGAATTTGACTTAAGAAAGGAATTCAGAATCTGATTCAACAATAAATAACTTTAATAATGCTAATACTACATTAATACAGTTCATGCAGAATATAGAGTCAACTACCATTTTTTAGAAAGAGTCAGAAGATTTGTATCACTAAATGGAATAAAAGCCTCCATTCTAAACAGAAAATATATTGAGCTACAGAGCAATCCAAGTTTATATGTATATGTATTTGTGAAACTGAAGATAAGAAGCGTTTGATCTTTATTCTGGCACCTGCAAACTCATAAAGCAGTGCAGATAAAGTAGTGTGTGTGCTGGCTGGGATTTTGAGTTCCTGGTGGTTTGCTGTGATCAAGGCCAGGAAAGCTGAGCTGTGTTGAAAAAAAAGATACAATGGTAGCAGGGTTAAAAATTAACTTCACATGGTACCAAAGCAGAGAGCTAAACAAGTCCCAGACTTAGTTGTCCAAGCCGGCTGTTTCCTACAGCCCTGCTGTTTCAGAGATTCATTTGGATCCCCCTGTACTTTTCAATGTTACCAAATAAATGAAAATATAATTGCATAAAGTATAATCCATGGCATAGTATATCTGAGCTCATGAGTTCCACATGGCTATAAGAATCTAATTTATGTAGTATTATATACTAACAGTCTACAGATCATCTTTGTTTCCTTATTGTTTTTCTGGGTGCAATGCATATACTTGCATGGATTTTAAAACAAAAGTAAATACAAACAGAGCATGACTATAAGTTTATGTGATTTTCCTTCCTAAGAAATATGTTTCTAAGCAAAAACACATACTACTCAACTGTAATTTTGGAAACTGTAAAATAAAGATCATCATGAACTTTTAGCAATTCAGTAAAATAAATTTTTGTTTCCTTTTTCATGGCCAGTAAAAGGAAATATGAGAATGTCTAAAGACAGAGATGACAGCATTTTAATTAGGTTATAAACACAGATAAAACTACTCACAGTTTTTAGTGATTACACTATGTGTAAGATAGGTCTGCCTTTAAGCACCACAAAGGAGACTTCTCTGTGAGCACAGACGAAATTTGGCAAGGGGCCAAGACAGGCAGGTTTGCTCCCAGGAAGGATCTCTAATTGTATG
Source organism: Struthio camelus (assembly GCF_040807025.1). Taxonomy (NCBI): domain Eukaryota; kingdom Metazoa; phylum Chordata; class Aves; order Struthioniformes; family Struthionidae; genus Struthio; species Struthio camelus. The sequence goes on along the minus strand of NC_090947.1, from coordinate 29,086,702 downwards.
TTGCTCAAGTGTCTGCATAGTACGCGTTCCCATCGCATGTGGTGTGGCTTCTTCCATGCTGCTTTTGCCATATCCTACTGGCACTGTTTCGACAGTTTTGGAGATAGGTTGCCTGTTCTCCTGTCTGTTGTGTAACTAGGCCAATGACTGCTGTCCGAGGCTGCTTCCAAATCCTGGTCTTCTCATCAAATGAACATAAGTGCTAGGAGATAAGGACTGGATGACCAATATAGAAGCCATCTGCACAAAGGGGGCCTTTCACGCACAGCAGGGCAGCTATTCTGACGGTCACATAAAACCGAGGTCAAGGAAGGGGAAAACCTGTTTCCTTTCATTAGGTTTGAGTTAAAACTTTCTCTCCATTTCTCAGGCTACTAGAGAACATTTTGTGCACTTTTATGGACTTTGTAACTAGACAGAAGTTGATGCCATGGAGGACTTCCAAGAAAAGGAAGGCTAAATCAAACCAACAAACTCTATCCAGTGTTATCAGGAAAAGGAGATGATATCACAAGGTGGAAACCCTGTAAATGTCATTTTCAGCAGAACATAGGCTTGTGGGCATGTGGCTCTAGGAGGAACTGGAGTCTTTTCTGGAATAGTTAAGTACTGCCTCAGCTGGAAATTGTACCACCATCCAATCTTCACGTCTTCAAACTCTTGACAACATGGGATCCATGACAATTAAATGATAATTCTGAGGAATTCACCAAAAAGCTCTCTTGCAAGAGCAGGCAAAACGTGCTGATATCGTAGTTTGCACAGATTTGCCTACGGAGTCCCACATAGCTCAGTTCTTACTCTGAACTGGCTGCAGCACAACTTGGATGTCTTTCTAGTACAGAGAGAAGTTACGAGTTAAATTAAGGAAGACAGATTGGCCTGCATGGTACAAGCCAGTATAGACAGGAAAGAAAAAAGGAAGGTGGAGGAATATAATAAATTGTCTTCCAATATGTCAAAAGTTGTTATAAAGAGGATAGTGGTCACTTTTTCACCATAGCAACTGGTGAAAAGATGAGTGGTGAGGAAGTCTCACTTACAGCAAAGAAGATTCAGTTTGGAAATTAGGAAAAATTTAACTATAATGGGAACAAGAAATTTGGGAGGGTACATAATCACTTTTTCCTGAAGTTTTCTAATACTTGACTGCTGTCTATACAGCATGTTCTGTGTATACATCTGATTCTGCCTCACTGCAGAGGGGTGAACTAGGGTTTCTCTTGGCATTCCTGCCTGCTATGCAGTCCTGCAATCTCTAGTATTTTACAGAATTTCAATAATAACCTAAGACTATGTACTACATTGTGGATATCTAAGTTGAGGTCTTGATTTGGCTCAAGGAATGCCAGACAGAAAGCAGTAATTGTGAAGATCAAGTCCAGAACAAAACCTCCCAGGAGTTTAGATTAATTCAGACATAGGACTTTGATTCTGCAGGTATTTTGGCTGGCTAGAAAACTAGGTCATTAACTATCATTATCATTTTAAAAGTTGTTTATGGAAGCTCCCTAGGTGCTTTCCAGGGATTCAGCAGCTCCTGCATATTGATAGAAGAGCTTACATGTTGGGATGCAGTCTTCCCAAAGTTTGGGGAGGTCTAGCTCTGTGGGTTTGACTATGATGTTCTGGGTAAAAACATTTTAAAAAATGGGAAATGGATTATGACAGCATCCTCATCTCAGTAACAGACTGGGAGAGGAAGCCAGGATTTAAATCCCCTTCTCCACATGCCCATGACATTCCAGGTCTTTGGAGAGTTGCCTGAGAAGGAGGCAACGCCACGCTAAGGCTCATCACCCTAACAGACATGTTTCAGATAACATCAAAATCGAAAGGGAAAGGAAGGAATTTGTATCAAGTATGAAAAACCCAGATGTGAGAGCAAGCCTTGGTGTCAGGTAGAATTTCTCTTACCTTTCACACGCTTTCCATAATTGCTCTTACCACATCAGATAATTAGCTGGGTCCTTCTGTGTTTCAGCTAGTTGTGGGTTGGGCTGCCAAAAGCTTGGAGGTTATCTTTGCTTAAGCATCCAAGTATTAAAAGGCTTAGCCAAAGCTTATCTAAGATTCTGGAGGCTTCTACGCTGGCCTTTCTATCACCTCCCATTGCAGGATGCAAAATCTGTTCTCTCCTCAGTCAATGGTGACCACTGGCTTCAAGGAAATTCAGAGATATCCAGTCCATATATTATCCAACCATTTTTAAAGTGATGTTGATTACAGTAGCAGTACTATTATTAGAGATGGGCTTCACCTCTTCAGGTAAGGTCTGTTTTGAGCCTTCCCCTGCAGATCCTGATTTAATTTGATTTAAATTGATTACGTGGTGGTGTCTCACCAGCATTCGCACCTAGATCTGAACTCTGGAAGAGTTCAAAGCTGCTCCAGTCTGGATTTCTGGCTCACTTCTGAACTCCTGTGTTCCTGCACCAGCCACAGAGTCAAACGGTCTTTACTTTTTCATTTTCTGTATCTTCTTGGGTAACTGATAAAATAAGCAAAATGGAACTTTACCAAATTTCCTGGTTTAAAACCATGTTTCAGGTGAGAATGCCCCCAGCCCTTATCTTCAGCGATGAACAGCTTGGAATTGTTTAAGAAGAAAAATGTAGTTGCCTGAGGATTGTGGGAGGTGAGCCAAAGTGAGCTGCACTGAGGTGGGAAAGAGAAATTATCAGCAGGGTACCAGAGGGGAGAGGCATGTCCAAATTTGTTTCTGGGCCTTCAGTCCTGCCATCTCCCCACTTGAAATCTGATATTGCAAAGTCCAAAACAGAGTTACAGAGCTGAAAGTCTTTCTGTGGCTGCAGATATCTCCCCTTTTCAAACTGTTGCAGGTTCCAATTCTCAGTAATTTATTCCTCCTAGAGCAGCATGCATCCACAGAAATACATAGAAACCAGGCTGGATCCCCTAAAGTATTCAAATAATATTAGTCCGAAAGCACTAAAGAAGCAGTGCTAGTTTTGTTTGTTGGATTTCTTTCTTTTTTTTTTTTCCTCCTCCCTGAATTTCTTCTGTTTCCTTTTCAATGTTATCTTAAGCTTTCAGGTTGCCTTTCCCAACCATCTTCTTGGAAAATGGGCTGTCATTTCTAAGCCATCTCCCCAATGATCAGTGGTTTAGAAATGTTTGTTTTTCAAATACCTTAATTGTATGGTCTACCCAGAAATGATCAGCACTGAAAATTATATTTCAGAGCTAAACACAACCAGATGGGGAGAAAGCAGCCAGCCATTTAAAAAAGCCTAAGAAAAACCTTCTGAGCTCCCCATGTGGTTTGGTTGATCACTGGTTAATTTCATAATGATTTCTCTTGCAGATGGGTGAAAATCATCTGGGTTTATATTTATCTATCAGAAGAAAGAGCCAGGCTTTCAAAGACGACTCAGACATATCAATATCAGACAGGCAGTGGTATAAGTGCAGCTACTCCTGGCTTCAGGGAAACATAAAACCTTTTTCAGAGGCAAAGTTTTTCTTTCTGACACGCACACTGCACTCTTGGTTTTCATTAGTGCTTGCTCATCCTTTTTAAAGACAGATTCCTTGCACCTTGCTTTTGCTCTCAGGTGGGTTGAATTTCTTGCTCTTTTAATTCAGAGGGAAATAGGGGAGCATATAGTGCCATGGGAGATATAATGTGTATTGGGGAGGCACATTCAGTGCCAACTATTTTATCTATATGGACTTTATAATGAAACATATATACACTGTGCAGAGCCAGATTTGTCCTTCAGGATCCTTTTGCTGTTCTGGGTGAGTTTCTTCTTTCCTCTTGATGCTATTCTGAAGGACCACTTATGCCACACTTTGCTCAAGCAGAGTTTTACTTCTTCATCACAGCTTGTCTGCAACGTCCCTAGAGGATGCAGTAAGATGTTGGAGGACAGGTGGGAACACTGGCCCTGCTGTCATCCAAGATAGTCCATATTCTCTTATGGATGAGACTGAGATACGTCTTCCAGAAGATAGCACCGACAGTAGGAAATAATCTTGGTGGCCTAATAGCAGGCCTTTCTGCTCTAGACATTCAAAGGCATTTGTTCATTCGTGTATCTTAGCATGAATGCAATTTGGAAGAGATGCAAGCTTCTGGGCCCAGCATATTCATCAGGAATCCAAACAATTCTAACAGGAAAAATCACTATAAGGAGTCATGAACAGGAGTTCATGGTGAAAGGACACCACAGAGCAGATATTAATGAGCAGAGAAGTGCCTGCCAAGCACTTCCACACCCTTCAGCATGGGATAGGACTGAGCAGAGCTCAGATGCAGGAAGAAAGAGTAGAGTCAGGAGAGGGGACAGAGGGCAACGTAAGTCATCGCTAGTACGAGGTCTTGCAGACGCTTGGAGGGGAATCTGCAGTCCAATCCCTGTTGGTTACAAGAACATGGAGTACTTCCATGCCTTGGACCTGGAGGAATTGCTTAAAAAAATACAGCTAGCAAAAACTGCACGGGCTGCATCACCAAGTGGGCTTGTTACCAGAAGCCTTCTAAAATATATCCCTCTCCATTACTTGCTAGAACCAGCTAAAATGAACAGAGTTCATTGAATTACCAGTCCACAGGGTTATGTGACCAGCTAGCAACCACAAAGTGCTTCGATGACAAGTCTCACTGAATTAATTTCTCTTGCTTGTATAAAAGATACTGTGTCCAACAAGCATTGGAGGAGGAACATAGGCTTTACTAATTTCATGGGGATTTGCTTGGGAAGGGGAGAATCTTTCAAAATTGTTCCTTTTTCTCTGCACCTTGATAAAATACCTAGAGATGCACAGGGCCTGATTCTGAGCATGTTTACCTCAGTTTGATATCCTTAGAGCTCCACAGCAGGTGTCAGTGAGTCCTGGTGCAAGTAAGATGTGACTCCGACACTTGACTTTACATGTGTTGCCTGAGAGAAGACAGGCACCCTGTACTTCAAAAAAACCCAAAATAAATAAATCAACTACAAAGAAGTTGCCTCAAGCTGGAGCCCTCTTCAAGGCTCAGATTTAAAGACAGAATCGAGCAATTGGAGAAAGAAAATAAGCTCTCATATACAGAGACAACATCCCACAGGGCTTCTTAGCAGAAAGTGTCCTTCAGGAATCTCAGCAATTGTTGGCTAAATACTGATAGCCTCACTTCAAAAGGAGATTCTGGCCTGAATAACAGCAACCTAATCACTGCGGAAGAAAAAGGCTGATATCTCTTCATAGAGATGCTTGGCTGAGAGGTCAGCCAGAGGAGCCAGAGGGCTGAACAAAAACAGGTGAAGCAGAAGGATACAGTAGGAGATGACAGGAGAGAGAGAGAAAAAAAAAAAAAAAAGGTTGTAGAGTGTATGGATAGGGCTGGTCAGAGAAGGAAGTGGAAGAAAGCATGGTGAGGCTGCCTGGGCAGCCCTGTTTATAAGCAAAAGCAGCTATATCTGCAGAAGAGACAATTTTGCTCCTCAGCAAAGGGTTAGAGGAGCACAAGACACAGTGAGTACCCTTGAGAGGAGACATCATATACAGCCCTCAGGAAAGAAAAGGAAGAATATGTTGACAGATCATAGATTAATTCAGTTTAAGACAAAAAGAAACTACTACCCTGCTTTCCTAGGTATCAGAGACCACTACATTTCATCTGCTTGCTCATTTATTGAGTCTTCGAGGACCTTGTCTCCACACCTGCCAATTTTTCATTGCTTTTTATGGCTTTTTGTATGACAGCCATTAAGGCGTAGAGGACTATACCTGCTACCTCCCTGGCTCCTGCAAATTAACAGACAAGACAGCAGGAGCCTGTAGTTCCAAGTGGAGAGAATAACTTTTATCAAGGCTGAGGGCTGCCCTGAGAGAGGTACTTGAGAGGTGGGCTGGTGAACAGCTGCTACAAATCAAGGCTTTCCCAGGTCTCGTAAGGCTTGACAAATAGAACTAGGGAATAATCAGCTTTTTTTCATTCCACCACTGAAAAAAATATTACTGGGGAGAAAAACATTTTGGGGGGCTTGAGCTAATATTTGGCAGAGGGGAGGAACCCTAAACTAATTTTAGGCCAATGAGAAATATTTGGCTCTGTTATGAGGTGATCCAATAGCTTCTAAATCTTCTTTTAAACTTTTTTAAGAGATTGACTTTAAAATAAAATATGGTTTCAAAACAAGAAATAAAATATTTTGATGTGATGATGTTAAAACCAAATTGTTAATCAATTTTGAAAAGCTCCTGCTTCCTTTGACTGAAACTATTACCTAAATTGGACTCCGATTCACTTGTATTTCCCCTGCAAACTTCAAGTCTCAGTGAAATTTCTGTTTTCTCCAGAATTTACTTCATTCTGCTGAAGAAAGCAAGAGTGGTGACACCATTTGCATACACATCTTGTCCCTACTTAAAGAGTCAGCACTCTACTTTTAATCAACACTCCTCTCTGTACTGCTATAACATTTATTGCATTGTTTCTTTCATTAAAGTGTTCATAAATTACAGGACTGACAAGGCTTTTGAGATCCTTTTCCAGCTCATCTACTTGCCCTAATTCAGGATTGATTCCAGCTGGTTTATTCCTACAGATGTTTCTCTAATCTGTTCTTTAAGACCTCCTGCAATCCTCCCAGGAGAACAACACCCCAAGCAAAGTGCTTGAATGATTCACTACTTTCTGAGTAGAAACCTTTTTTCTCATTCCTGCCTGGGGTTGCTCCTCCTGTTGTTTAAGCCCATGACTTTGGTCTGTCATGACATGGAGAAACATATTCATTTCCTTTCTGCATCATCCTTTTATGTACCTTCAGTCTTTTCCTCTCTAGGACAAACAAAGCCTCCTCTTTCTCCTTGGTCATGTTTTCTAGTCCTCTAACCTTATCACTCGTCTCTTAACTTTGTCCAGTTAATCAGCATCTTGTTTGGCATCAGATGTCTAAAATTACCAATAGGACTATGGAAAAGCCTCCATCCAGCTGAGGCTTTATCAACGTTGAGCTGCGGGAAAGGATCACTGCACATATTTTGCAGACGACGCTTCTGTTTATACATCCCCCACACTGTTTGCCTTTTTTGCAATGTTATGACACTGTTGACTCATGTTCAGATTATGCTCCATTGCAGCCCTGGATCCCTGCTACCCTGCCAGCATTACCCACCCCATATTTGGGAAACTGATTATTGCTGCTGAAGGAATGAATCTTTGTACTCATTCCTACTGAATAGCACCCTATTTTTTTTCCAGACCATTTCTCCTGTCAAATTCATTTTATACCCTGCTACTGCCTTCCCAAGCATTCACAGATACTCTCAGCTCAGTGTCATCTGCAGACTTAATAAACAAACTGTATTACATCATCCAGTCATTAATGAAAACATTGAATAGCACAGGAAGCAGGAACAGGTACCCACAGAACTTCACCGCTATATCCTTCCATTTTGTCAGTAAACCATTGATAACTACTTTTTGAGCACAATTTTCTCACATGTTGAATTACTTGTCCACTATGATTTTCAAAACCACCATTTTTTAGAAAATAGTCTTCTGTTCTAACAGCGTCTCTCAATTTTTTGTTTGTTTCCATATAGCCTCGTATTAAAACACATTTCACTTGAAGACACTCATTTTATCAAGCATCTTGACCAGTATTTCTCTACCTTTTAAAATTAAAGTCTCATTTCATTGTTAGGGGAAGAAATATCCTCAAAACATCTTGTGCGGGGCTGAAATACTGTTTTTCATTCTCAACTAAGTTAAAATTAGGATAAGATTCATATTTTCATCTATTTTTCATCTTTGTCACTGCTTCCTAGCATGATAGGCATGTTTGTGTGTGGGAGGATCGTTTTCTTTAAAAGAAAAAAAAAGCCAATGCTTGTCCTTTGCAGTTTTATCTGAAAATTTCACCTCCCCTTTCAGGTCACTGATGAAAATACTGGAAAACACAGAGACTAGATTTGATCCCCTCAGAAGATTTCATCTCCTGTTCTTCCTTTTCCAAAAATCCTTCATTTGTAAAAGTGTCCTAATTCATAAGGTTTTTCACACAGCTGTTTAATTAGCTCTCATTTAGTGTGGAATTTTTTCATATTAGACAGAACAACTTCTTTCTTAAATGAGCATGCAGGACAAGATAAAGTCCTTACAATGACCCATTATCTCTCCACAGTGGCATTTGCTAACAAAAGCCTAACAAATTGCTAACAAAACCTGTGATCGCATCTGAGAATGAAATTGTGTTGGTTGTACAAGGCCCGTTTCTACTAAACTGCATTGACTGTCATTAAACAGATTTCCTCCTCTAATTTTGAATTATTTTACTCCTGGTTCTGCTTCTTTTTTTATTTTGCCCAGGGCTGGTGTCAAACTAACCTACCTACCATTAGCTAGGTTGTCTTACTTGCCCTTTCTGAATATTGGCACAACATTAACTCCTCTGATCTCCTGGAATTTCCTGGGTAGGCCAGGGTTTATTTGAAACTAACATGAGTTGGCTGGAGATCTCTTCGGACAACCTTTTTAGGACTCTTGGGTGCAAGTTATCCAGGCCTACTGGATATGTTTATCCCTAACTAGAGTTGTTTAACATCATGCTTAGTAACTAATGGACTGGGAACTCAGTTCATTATTCTCATGTGATATGAGTGCAACATCCCACTTCTTTCTAACTGTAGAAATGTTTATCAAATACGTTTGATTTTTTTACATTGTTGCTAGCAAAAATTTTACCACTCTGATCTAGTCATGGGCCTATATCTCTGTCATGGCATAGCTGTGATGTTGTGAAAACCCTGAAGTTCTCCGATGCACAGGAAAAGAAAAAAAAACAGTTCATCGTTTTGGTCAGTAAGCATGATCGTTTTCTACTGGTTCCCATCTTCCTATATTTCTTCTATGGCCACTTGGAAACGGAGAGGGGCAGGATCCATACGGTCTAAACATGCCACCACCTGCTTAGAAGTAACTTCCCCAAATCAGAGCCAAGATGCAGTGACGTGGAGAAGTACTCTGCTACTGTTGCTTATAACTGCGTTTCATTAATAGATATGCATGCCCAGTGATATCCAAGTTCCAGACCATTTGTGTATATAACAGTCACTCTAGGGCCCAAAATTTTCCTCTCTTCTGCCAAACTGACCTCATAAAGAAATGCAAATCCCTTGTGTCTTTCAACAACAGAACTGTTAGGATAAATGTTTTTGTAAAAGGAATGGCTCTTTCCATGTTGCAAGATCTGCAAAGCAGGTCTTCTCAAGAAGATTGTTCTGTGACGACCTATGTTTTCCTACAGTGACCGTTATGAGCCAAAGTAAGGCTTTGGGCAAAAAGGACAATATGCTGAGGAGAAAAAGAAAGCAGAGGCACTGAATTCGACTCCACATATTTAGGACCTTACCATTAAGGACAAGGATCTGGTGGGTGTCATCATACAATGTTGAGGTCTAAGCAAAAAAAAGTCATGAGACCAGGCTAAAAAGGTTTTGCTGAGCAATTTGCAAAATCAGACTAGCTTATGTCAAATGATTAGCATCTGTCCAATCTGGACATGGCCTGTGCATAACAATGGACCTGGGAAAGATGAAATAGGGAAGTGTAGCCCTTTGACTAGTCCAGGATGGGAGAAATACCTGTCTGCATGACATTCATTGGTTTTACACTTTTCTCAGTTTTGGGAGATGTTCTGCCCTCAATTATCACTGCCCAGTATGCAAGTTGTTCCTTAAGCTTCCTGAAGTTCACTAGCTCTCGAGACTTTCAAAGGGCATGATGTTAGTGAAAGGAGATCAGAATAAAATATCTCTTACTTCTTCTGTGACCTTGCATATCCTTATTACTAGTTTACGCTCTCTGGAGATTCCTCTAGCTCAGGAGAAATTCCAGGTGTTTTCTTTGGGCAAACTACCAGATGTTTTGTGCTGTCTGGGCACTATAGGCAGGGCTGGAGATCTTGGCCAAGAGCTGGTTATTCTCCATAGGGAAAGGAGGGGGGAGGAGGTCTCTCTGGGTTTGGACTTCACATTAAAGCTGACGCTGAAGGCTCACCTGGCTTTGTTCAGCCAGCTGTGGTGTTTTTGCAGGTGCAGAGTACTGAGCCCTGAAGGGTAGAAGGGTAAACAGCTATGGTTCTGAGCAGGGAAACAACTGCCTTGTAGGGATGAAAGGGTTAAACCAAGTGAATTCCCACGGGGGGAGGGAAAGAAAAAAGAAGCTGTATGCTATGCACATTTCTCTTGGTGTTTTATACATGAATAATGGGTCCCCCTGGGGTTAGCTCCTGGGTTCAGAGAAGGATGTTATCTCGTCTAGACATACGATCTGAACATCCCCAAAGAGCTGGCGCCTGAATCTCACATGAGACGATGTTTCCCCCACTGACTCCCATGGGATATATCCAAAAGATTTCTGTTTCAGAAGTACCTGCAGGTAAATGAGAGGAGAGATGGGAGGTGGTAACAGGAATTTAGACTATTTTCTATGGCTATCGTTGCTTTTTAACGTAAGTGACATCTGACCTCCTGCATCTCTGCAGGCAGGGACTGTAAAGTTTTAGTAGCCTCAGAGATGCCTAATACTAGGAAACATGACCGGGATGCCCTCTAGGGAGCCTGGTGCCAGCTTCGTATGTTTTAGGTGAGCTTTGGACAAATTTTAAGAGACTTTCAGCCAGTTGATGTCAGGAAGATAGGATGTAATTCTCAATGGATCAAGTCTGTCCTAGTGATTCTCAGGATCACTTTTGCTAGCAAAATCTGGGGACTGGGAACCCATGGATTTTATTTCAGACTTACACTGTTACCCAGAGAAGATCACTGAATCCTCTGTGCTTCTAATTACTCATTTTTAAATGCAAAGGGAATCTATGACCCATTTTACTTGAGAAACACTCACTACTGGATTTGTTTTACTCTCCCTCTGTTAAGTCTACTCCAAAAAAATGCACAGAAACAATTTCTCTTTCTACTTCACAGATGCATTTGAGCGGATAACATTAAAGCAGTGTATTACAATGAATGGAAAAAATAATACAATATTCCCCTAGCTTTCTTTCAGCAGTTTTCCTCCTCCTGCCTGGTTCAATGGAAAGACTTAGCGGTGCTGTGATGCTCACAGGATTCAAGGGTGATCAGTCAGCCTCTAATGTTGGCCTTGACCATGTTTTACTATTAGCAACTTGTATCCTTCCATCTATACACAGGAAAGAAACACCCTGGTATCTGTGGATGTTGTGTTCTTCAACACGCCATGATCAAAGCTTATTCACAACTAACTGGTTGCTCCATTTTCAAGAGGATGATTCGATATTTGAAAAAAACTCAGCTAGGAATATACAAGGCATTTATGTGTGTGTACATCTCTCTACAACATGTTTCCCCTCAAACATTGCACTTAGGTGAAATTATTTAATGTCAAATGAAAAATTAGCAGAGGAAGAAAAGGTAGAACAAGGTATGGAGTCCTCAACTACCACATCAAAGGTTGCCTTCAGCTTTGGTGAGTACCAGAAACATGTCATTCATGGTTTGCTGTGAAGAAGGGAAACCCAGTGATTAGGTTTAGGGTCTCCTGTGCCTTTAGAGATTGGAGTTTGATTTCTTGTTCTCTTTGAATGATTCATGCGGACAGTCGATCACTCTCTCTCTTATTTGCTCTCTACCTCAGTTTCCCCAAATGGGTATAACAGCACTTGCATGCCTATCTGTTTTCTACTTTCTTGCCAAAGACAGGGACCCTTTGACAAGGTCAGCAGAAAGACTGCTAGCCTTTAATAGAAAAAGAAGGCAGGCAGTTCCTTGTGTTCAGGTCATGGAACTACATCAGAAAGAAGAGTTCAGAAACAGGGCAGGTTCAGAAGTGGGTTGTTGATACTGGCTTGAGAAGAAAATTCCAGTGGACATGACAGGATGATGGCACAGGGATATAAGAAAGCAATAAGCCCAAGTGAAAGGCATGATGCAACAGAGAGTTAGAATAAAATGAGTAAGTCTCAAAAGTGAGGATCCAGGAAGGATTCTATATAGATTTTAGCTGAATGAGCACATAAAGAATGAGAATGTGCTAAGATATGATGAAAAAATGGCAAAGTGCTTGGAGATTTCAGGGTGTCTCACTTCCTCTGATATTAAAGCAACTTGTCTGGCTGAATACCTCTAAAAATCTGGGTCACCATGCCTATGATTTTCTATCCCCCTGCTGACTAGTCCAGGAAGTTTATCAGCCACGTGCTCTTGCTGCGGCAAGTACTTTTAGCAAAATAAAGAAAAGCAGCTCTGTATGTTTGCGCCTGAACAGCCCCCAAATCCTTTGTCAGCAATGAACCCGGAGTCTGCACGCACATACCCTGAACTTCATTAAAGATAGCTACCCACCAGTGAAGCTGTGAAATGAATTAGTGAGCTCAGCACAGTTCCCACTGAACAGGTGTCCACATCAGAAGGCACAGAATTAAGACAGAATGACCTTGAGGGCAACTAAAAAGTGACCTGGCAAAGGAATTTTCTCTTTTTTTATTATCTTTTTTTTTTGTCTTTTTGCTTTCTTTTGATGGTGGAAACAGGCTTAACTTTTTCACTTCAGAAACACACACACACAGCAAAATCAAAACTGACCTTTCTTGTTTTTTCCCACCTCTAAGGTAAAATTAAGTTCTTTAGTCTCCATCAGAAATGGAAAGACATTACTTCTTTAACAAAGTGTTTTCTCCATTCCGCTGAAAACAACAGCATTTGAAAATTCTTACAAGTCAGCCTTCAGTCCTCTTTTTGGTGACCAAAGCAGCTCTGTGGGGAGAGCTGATAGTTGGGAAGTGTTCTGTATAGCCTCCTGCCATGCTGTAAGGGTTAGTTTCTTCATTTACAGTAAAGCATATTTCTTTATCTATAATATGCATAATTCTCTTTGTAAGTTTTCATATATACTTTTGGCTCTTTGTCTGCTATCCCTTCCCAATACTGTTGACTTTTCATTTCTTATAGCTGTACACTTACCTTCCAGACATCCTTCTGAGAAAGAGAGGTAGAACAATTTCCCCCAGCCTTCACCTTTGCCCTTCACCAGCCATATTCATGAGGGTCAGATCTTTATCTTTTTTTTTGAACTCCATGAGCAGAAGACCAGGGGAAGCAGTGTGTTTGTAACTGTACTATCTTCTACTTGTGCTTAAAAGATCCTTCTAGCTACATATTCCATTCACCTGGTTACTGTGGCTGATTCCAAGCAAGATACGTAGCTACAGGTTCTTCCTTCTTTTCTTTACTTCATCTAGGTTTCTAATCTATAACTAAAGCATTTTTCTTTGCATCCAATATACTTGTATTTTCTAACAACGATGTGGCTTGTTATCCTCTGATACTGAGGAAGAATATACAAACAATACATAGCTCCCAGAGACAGTGAAAAAACAAAGCCAAACATTGCGGCCTAACTCTCCCAGTATTTCCCTTCTCTTTGTCTCCTCCTTCTTTCCTTGATTGCAACGAGAGACCGAAACATTGCATTGCAAGAAGATTCCTTCCTACCATGATTCTTGGAGATTTTACAGCACAAATGCAGATAATTTTTAAGTAAGGAAAAAAGACATCATGATGAGGCTGTTTTGCAGGAGTGGGTTTTCTTAAATCTGTTTATGGTTTACAGATGCAATCCCTGGAGAAGCTGTTCACTATACCCACAGCACCAGTCTAACTTTGGGCTTTGCAAAGATGGAATTTCCTGTCTTTGTTCCAAGAGGGATTTTTACTGAATGCTTATTTTACTCCTGTATTGCAGGATTAGTTTCTAAATTTGCCAATTAACGCTTGCCAATTAGTGCTGTCATGTAGTCCACAAAACCTGAAAGCTTACTCGCTCAGCTGGAAAATGAGCGCCTTCACACTTTGCAAAGATGTCTTCCCACATCTCCCACCCCTTCTAGGTCCTCTGGCTTTTTATTTGCATTTTAACTTTGTGAAAGATCAAAATCTGGGCTGGATTGACTTATTTATTAGAAAAATAAAAACAACAACAACAAATGGTTCTTTCTGGTGAGAGTACAGACTAATGCCCTGGAGGTCAAGTTCAAAATATATTTATTAAATGATAGTGTGAATAGCCATGTTCCTGCGATAGCCAAGCCTAGCCCATGTATTAATGCACACATGTCAACTTCTGTGCAGAGTTGTCTCTCCCGTTTGAGCCCTTGCAAAGTCAGTGTTCAGGAGCACTTTGGGGGAGACTTTCCACTGGAGTTTATGAAAGGTCATCCCGCTAATTGACCCCATTCCCAAGGAGGGTTGTTCTTTTCTGTGTGCAGCTCATGCTGGGAAACAGGAAGCTGGGCAGATATCAAATTAAACTGGTAGGAGGCAGGTTCAAAACAAACAAAAAGAGGTGGTTCCTCTTGTAACAGGTAATTCGGCTGTGGAACTCCTTGCCTCAGGAAAAAGTGATTGGATCAGTCTGTGAGAATAAAAACTATGGAAAGCCATTAAATACAAAGACATCCATCTGACCGCAAGCTGTGACAAGTCTGAGGAAAGAGTGCTACAGGACTAACTTCTCATACTCTTCTCCAGGCATCCACTGATGTCCAGTGTCAGAGGAGAGCTACTGTGGAAGGGACAGTTGTTGGGCCTGAGCAGCTGTGACTGTTCTTCTGTTCACAGTGTATTCACTGGAGTGACAGACCCTATCTCCAAACATCAACAGCGGCAATCCTAACCCTACAGAGCACAAATCCTCCAATCATTTTCCACCCAGTAGATGGAGATGGAGGTAAAAGTGGCTGTAGCAGTAACATCCCCGCAGTACTTTAGTTGCACTTCAGTGGCCTAGGAGAAACGTTCCCTGTCCGGCACAGACCTTTGTCTGCAGGAGTGTGGACTTCTGTTCAGGGGATGGTTAAATGCAACAAAGTGTTACAAGCACACAGGTCCCAGGAATGGTTTCCTGAGCACCCTGTTTACCACCTCCTTTTTTTTTTTTTTTTTTTTTAGATCGTTCTGTCTGAACAATCACTGCAAAAGCATAAAATAAAAAGCATCCTAGGTTAGAAGCATAAAAAAAGAAAACTGAATTTTCAGCAAATGAGGCAAGGCAGAGCAGTTCTTTTTTCATGCTTTGCCAGAGCCACAGTAGCGTTCAAGCATTCCTCCCCTAGTAGTCTTCCAGACCAAATCCTAGTCCCTAAACATTGCAAGTGACACTGTCATAAAGCACAGAACCAGCCACAATGTTAACATTCACTACCAGTTTATTCAAGCAGGACATGGAGCTATTACTAGAAAGAGATCCAAACCCGCAGAGCTTGAAACAAAATTTTACTCCAAAGCTAAAATATCCCCAGTGGGCCAGGAAGTTTCAGTTTAGCAATCTGGTTCAGCCCCCTTACTAAAACAAGCCTGAACCTGGGAAATTCTAATCTTGATTGAAATCTAAAGGTGACCTTTATTTTTACTGTTTTCCAAAGGTGGTTGGATCCGGGTGTCCTGGCTCTGAATCACCCTGTTACTTCCTTTGCTTTGACAGGCGGTTTGTCCATTCCAAGGTGGGCTGAACGTTTGTTCTCCAAGTGAATGATCCAGAGAGCTGGGTCACCGTGTTTATCGTGCAGCAGAGCAGCATTAGTCATTGTGCTGGAGATGAATGGAATGTCTCAGCGAGAAGGAAATCAAGGCGCCAGATCCGATATTAAAGAGGGGAGGGGCTTTCCCACTGGAAAAAAAAAAAAAAAGAAAAATGAGAGAACATTAATATTTTAAAAATGTACTTGGCAGGTATTTCTCTGCATCCCCTCCACTGTTATTGCTGATCTGTGTGTGTGAATAACTTGCTTTTTCTCCCTTGGGCTTGGTGTGTCTTTCTGCCGAATTCTGCACTGAAGTTTGAATTCGAGATGGGCCCAAGCCCAAGCCCACCACCCCCGAGCGCTGGATACAGATTCTGCTCTTGTGGCTCAGGCCCCATCTCTTGCTATAATCCTGGGCTAATGATTTCACCATCTACTGTCATCACGCCCATGCCTGGAGCTCCCTCCTTCGCTCAGCATGCCAGACATATACGTTCCTTCTCCTTTTCACAGCCCTCCAGCCATAAAGCCCATACAGGCTAAGGAGTGTCAGTAAAATCATTGTCTCCTACACTCTGGCCCTGTGCTTAGGTTGGGAGGTGTGGGGGGGCTGTGTTGTGTCAGACCAATACATTGAACCAACATTGCTGGAGGAGCGAAGACACCATCGTCTCTCCATGGCACAGGATTGCCCCTTGCTGACATCCTTGCCTGCCTGCAGCTAGAATAAGGAGCAGGATTAGGACACAGGCTGTGATCAGGTCTTCCATGTGCCCCAGAATCTCAGATTACTTTAGCGTCGCCTGGTGGCTATTGCTAGCCAGTAACATTTAAAGCTACTTTTGGCCAGGAAAAAAGAGACCAGCGATAGGTCTGAAGGATGCAGTGCTGTCTCTTGAAATATATAATGTGTTTCCCAAGCATAACTGAAGACCAGGTTTAAATGCAAAATCTACACCATCTTCCTGTTTCAAAATCAAACCTTTTCCAAAGTAACCCTGCATATGACTATCCAGGCAAGGCAGGAGAACACATGCCGCACCATAACTCCTCTTTGGAGCTTAGCAAAAAGACACTGTCAATAAGGTGAACTTTTATAGTAATGGAGGCAATCACATCACAGAAAGTGATCACTACGGCATCATTATATTACACCAGGTCTCTGGCATATTACTGATAGGAGAGTAAAAAGGTTTTTGTAGCCATTTTATAGACGAGGGAATTGAGGTAGAGGAAAGGACTCTCTCTCCAGCACCTCACAGCCTGTACAAGCATGTTTCTCCTCACCCCAGAGCAGCTAGAGCGTAATGGGCTCATTTTGATGCTGGCAAAGCATCGCAAGTCTGGGGAAGTCCATGAAGATAGTGGCTGGCTGACTACCCTGCCAGGACCACCGTAGCCTGCTGTCAGTTCACCATTCTCCGGGGCTGAAAGAACCTTACAGGAGGCAAGTTCTGCAGTGTGCCTCTTCAGAGAGGATGAACTTAATCTGTGAGGAAGGAACTATCTTCCTTCTAAACATTGCCATTTTGCTCTTTGCCAATCTAACTCTGTACATTATCGTCACCCCTAGAAAAGGCCTATTCCCTGCTCAGCCCTGAATCTTGAACCTTATGGTGTCTTTGGCAAGGAGCTCCACAGAATGTCCAAAGAGAGTGGAAAGAGCTCTGCTACCTTATGTCACATCCTAACCTGGCTTTTCTCTGCATCTCATGCTACCTGTGTCCATAGGAGTCCCTGATCCTGTCAGGGCCAAACTTCTCACTCTTGATAGGACAAGACTTCATAGAGGTGAAACGCCCATAGATTGGCAAGGGGGGGGAGGGGTGTCTCCTATCAGCAAGGAAGAGGTGGGTAGCACCCTAAAAAAACTGAGCCACACAGAGCTTTTACAAAGGTGGGCATGGAGTCTAACTGCAGTGTCATAATCCCTTACTATATTGCAGTAAACTAGCAATGTGCTGACAACAGTCAAAGAAGAGACACCCATAGAAGTGTCTCCTCTTTGCTTGGGATAAATGCCATTCAACAGGGCTACGTACAAAACATCAGAAACTGGAGAGTTTATGAGACCCATCATCTCAACCACTTTCCCCTCGGTATGAGAATTTAGAAAGATCGCCAGAGGGGCCTTTCCACAATATTGCTTGGATCCTCTGAGTGCATTGTTCATTGCTAGGCCACCTGGTTTCACACCACTGCAGGCCAGAGTTAATCAGACTTCTAGCCAAAATGAAAATGAACTGGAATCACAGCCTGGTTCTGAGAGGACAGATATTCATCACCTCTGATGGCCCACAAACTGTCAGACCAAAGAAGCTGATTTCCCCATCTTTCAGCCTCAAACATGGAGAAAGTTCCCATTGTTGTGCTCTGCAGATAAAATCAGCAAAATCTGCAGGATTTGGGGGTAGGTTCCACAAGAGACCAAATGTGCTGTGCCTGACAGCACAAATGCACAAAGCTCTGGCCAGCCCTTTTGTGCTTCCACAGGCGTCCCTGCTCCGGCATCCCTCAGGTAAAAAGCGAGCTGCTTCCAGATGCTGGAACACTATGGGGTTAGGCAGGGTCATTGTGGATTACTTGCTAACATTTGGAAACCTGAGATGAAAACCCTCCAGGGATCTCACCCATCTCACGAGCCCTGTACCAGGCTTAACTAAAGTCCTACTATATCTTTATTTAAGTCTGGACTGAGATCCTATGAAAGTGCAGGGAGAAGAGGTGTTGAGAACCAGACCACTATAAAAACTCTGTAAATAGTATTAAGCAAAATTCAGAAGGAGAAAAAGGGACCTACCTAGACTGCTTATGCTAGTTCTAGCTTTGTAGCTTCCTTCCAAGGAACATATGCACACATTTTTATATATACATATATTTAATTGTGCATGATGCTTATTTGCTTGTCCAGATAGTTAGATGGACAGCTATGCTGCTGTGCCTGTTGGTAGCAGTTCAACAGAGTGCCAGCATCAAATGTCTTTCTAAATCTGCTCTTCCAATTCATGAGGTTTCAGAGAATGCCTTACCCAATGCATGTATGTTTGCATCTGTTTCTCATGCCTTTCCAAAATGGAATTCCATTCATGTCTTTCTTTGGTAAAGAGGGAGGTACAAAGGGAGAAAAAGAATAAAATAAAAATGAGCCTACAAAACCACTCAAAAATAGCACTTCAGCTTTTGACTTGGCCTTAGTGTGTTGCATGTGTGTTTTGGAAAGGGAAAGAAACAATTGCTGAGGCTTTGGAAAAGGTCAATAATAAAAAATAAATCTTGCAGATCCCATCAGCTGCCAATTCCTGCTTTGTAGCGTCCTCCATGAAAAGAAAAAGGAGAAGGAGGAGGGATTGCAACTCTGAAACTCTGGGAGGAATAACAACAACAATAATCATAAAATGGTCCAGCTCTTATATAGTGTGTTGTGTCAGCAGATCTCAAAACAGGCTTGCAAAGGAACTTCCAAAGTAATTACACTATTTTTCCAGAGGAGGAAACATCTTGGCGCAGTATCACCAGCCTGGTGGCAGAGATAGGAATAAAATGACAGTCTTTGAGAGCTGAAGGCACATCTGAGCCAGGATACAGTGTCATAATTGCCACTTCTAACCCTGACTAACAGGACTATAGGAAAGTTCCTGGGAAAGGGGCAAGATTAGTAGAAAATTGATCCATTGTTACTACAAGCATTTTAGCAGCTTGTGGGGGAAGGCTGAGAAGTTGATAGGAAATATAATGGCATGGGCACTACTAATGCAGAAAAGTCAAAAGTGTGCTATACCAGCTATACCAGCTATAAAACTGTTCAATAAAACACCTGTTTCTCTTATTTTAGAATCAAGTACCTGTTATGCTAGGCTGTATGCAAACCCACACCAGACAAGCCAGTCCTGGATCTGAAAATTCAGTCTGGAGAAAGTATTTCAGAATAAGGAAGTAACGCAATGAAGGTGATATTAGAAGTATTTGTATACCATTTAATACCCAGTCCCACAGAGAAATGTTTTGCAGCCATACAGTGATCCAGATCTGCATCAGAAAGTTTAGAAGAGCTGATGATACCATGAACGTGACTGGGTGTTTAGAACACGCATCAGAAAATGGAAGAGGCAGGGGAGAAAAGGAGGCAGAAGGGTTCTGAAGCCACTGTGAAATGGTGGAATGAAGCCTTCCGTCCATGTATTAATAAATTGGAAAACCTGCTAAATGCCCAGGTACCACCACTGCCAGGAAAAAGGCCAGAAGATGCATTCTCCTGGGCTTAAATCTTTTACCTATTTGAGGAGACTGCAGGGGGTGCCAGGGCAGTGCTGCTTCCATTGGAAGGTGGAGGAGATCTTTGTTTTGTGACAAACAACCTATATTATGCTGCAGCGTGGCTGACAAAGAAGTGTCTGATGCAAATTAAAGCAGAGGTGAAAAACGACCTTAGCCATGTATTTAAAAGGAAGTTGTGGATTGCTGTATCAGTGAATTGTTGACCATGAATCAGTTCAGGTGACAAAAGTCCTGGCTATGTTTAACACTGTTTGCCACTACCAGCTGAGCTCAAAGCTTATCTACTGTTAAGATACTAATGAAACTCATTAATCCAGAATTTTAATTCAATAAATTCAGTTTTGATAAATGCAGAGTAATGTATATAGGGGAAAAAAATCACTCTCCAGATGAGCTACAATTTAGCTATTCCCATTCTCAAAGAGATCCTGGAACCATGATGGATGGTTCTCTACAAATGTCAGCTCATTGCTCAGTGACAGTCAGAGAGCTCAACAGAATATCATGAATTATTAGGAGTGCAGCTGACAACAAAGCAGAGAATGTAGTTTCGCCATGGTATAAAGCAAGGACGTGCCCACCACTTGAAAATCAATTGAAGTTTTAATCCCATCCCACTAAAAAAAAGATATAAAGCTGGAAAAGGCACAGTACTACGGTTTTGCCAGGAGGCACTGAATATACCGGAGAGCTTCTACTTGACAAAGAGATGGTTGAGGGGAATATGATAGAGTTCTACAGAATTATACATGATGCAAAGCAGGTGAATAGAGAACTTTTAGTAATTACTTCTCGTAACAAAGTTAGTAGAGCCCCAGTGAAGTTAACAGGCAACAGATTAAAAACGCAAAAGTACCCTTTCACATAAACCCTATTTAAATCAAAAAAAACATGTGGTATTGCAGCAACTAAAATTATACAGCAGCTCAAAATGTGATTAGTCCATTAGTGCTATGTCCTTTGGTGGCCACAAAGTCCAAGAACTTGGGGAATAAATTCTGGTCCAGGATGACTGTAAATCACAAGGTAGGCTGTAGGAAGACAGCTAAGAGAAGGGTCACCCTGTACCTGCCTTATCTTCTATACTCCTTCCCAAGGCATCCCCTGCGCTCCTTTGCCAGACACAGGGCACTGGGCTAGATAGGGCCCTCTAATTTGATTTTATATGACTGTTGCTCTGCGTCATGTTAAATGTATGCTGTTGGTTCCAGGTGGCACCTTGGCAGGAACCCAAGGCCTGTGCCAAGGTTACGTCAGTGCAGAAGTATTAATGCATATGGCCCACATCATTATTTACTATCTCTCCAGGAAAATAAGCTCTTGGTTTATTTGTTTTGTTTGTTTGTTTGTTTGCTTTGAGTTCATCAGTAATGAGTGCTTGCCATTAGTTAGCTTTACGTTTTGTCAGAGACGGCAATTTTTAATGGCATATCAGAAACTTCTTGGAGATATACTTGGTATCCAAGCAGAAGCTTGCTTCAGGAGGAGGGCTCTTATACTTAATATGGCAGCCACTCAGCAGTGTACATGGTGTGGAAGTGCTTGCAATTAAAACCCACTTTTGCTTATAGCTCACATTTATTTTTGGCTTGATGTTTCCTATCCATCACTCATTCTGGAAGGTATCAGCTAGTTGGAAATGTGCAATTAAAATAAATTTACTCTAATTTAAAATGTACGAGTTACTGTTTTTATTTCTAACCTGTGCACAATTGTAAATGTGCTATAATCACAGAGTTAGAATGTGCGTTTGTATGTGTGTTGAAATCTAGGCATAAAATGACCATTCAAATCTGGTTCCATTGCTTGCTCTGACCATTTTTTAAAACTATCTTTGACCTAATCTATCTCTGACTACTTAAAAAAATTAATAATGAACTGGTGCAGTAGGATATGTTTTGCTGTTGCAGTCACAAGGAGGCTTGGGGGACAAATATGTCTATCTAAACCTGCACTTTCTGGAGAATCAAAAGCTTTAAAGATGTTTCAGGTCCACACTTTTGCAGAGAAAGGTGGTCAACACTGTTGGAACTGTAAAACTCTTCTTGTTTATGGTCTAGCCCAGGAAATCTGGAAATCTATGTAAAGATTCTCCTTGCCTGCATGAGGCTTTGCATTAAGTCCTTTTGCTCACTTTGCTAGTTCAAGATCTCAGTCTCTAGAGATACCACCTAGACAGAGGTGAAGAAAGGAGCTTGTTAGCCTCAGGTAGACTGAAAAAGCTGAATAGTTGTTCCAAGGCAAAGATCCAGCAAAGAATCTTTGTTTCTTCTTATCTGCTTAAATACCTACAAAATTAAAAACAAATGATTAGAATTCCAGCAATCAAGAACGTGATCTCCCTTATTGCTGGAGGTGCTTCCCTGCCATTGATGCAATTAGCAAGCTAGAGGTGAGCTTTTGGCTTTGGAAGCCTCACAGATTTTTAATGGTGACGACAAAGGGGACAGTTGTTCCACGAGTTTTCCCTGATTGGAGATGCATCACATTTCTATTGTGGTTTTCTCTAACCTTTTATTGCAAATGGAAACAGCGAAGGAAACAGGAAATGCAATGAATGTTACCAGAGGAACTTTCAGTTAAGGAGGTGGACTTTGGAGCCAATGACCTTGTAAAGCTGACATTGCATTAAATATGGTTCAAACTCATATTGACTGCGAAAATGCACATGTCTCAGACTTTCCAGTCTCGAGTTCTGGAACCTCTCCTCTTCTTCTCCATTCCTGGAAGTTCCCCTAACGGAGCAGCTGAACTAGTAATCTGAGAACGACAGGACCATTTCTACTAAATCTGAATGTGAACCAGGAAGCTTCTGTCCAGCAAGAAAAAATTGGCCAAGAATAATCAATCTTTTGCTCTCTTTGGCCAAGGGAAGCCTCTGTGATAGATGATGAGGAAACAGCACATGCTGTTTATGACTGTACTGGTTATAGGGCAGAAGCCATCTGGGCAACCCACAGGCTCTTTACACCCAATGGCTCTGTGCCATTATCTCAATGCCAGGCAGCCACGTCTGGGTTCCAGGCCATCCTCTGAGCAATATGTCTCATGGCTCGGTAGGAGTTATGCTGTTCTCGAGTGTGTGCTGGCTGGTGGTTTAGCAGCTGTTACTCTCTTATCAGCTGTGCTTAGATGCTACACATCAGCTAGCTTATTATTTCCAAATGCAGTCCTCCCTTCCTCGTGCTGTTTCTTTCTCACCCATCGGAATATTTCACCTCATGAAAGCAAGGGCTGCATATCTTGGTGCCTGGATTCTGCAGTGTGTTGCATTCCCTCCTAGATGAGTCATTCAAATCCAGCCTAGCTTATTAATAAATGCAAACAGATAACTGATTTTCAGTGGCTTCACAAGTGGTGCCTCAAGGAGATCAAAGTATGAACAATGCTATCCAGAGTGAACTCCCTGCTGCACCCTTCAGGCCAGGGCAGAAGTACATTTGTAAGTGACTTTGCATGTGTTTTACTAACCTGCTGTTCTTGCTGTGAGGACCAACAGAGGCCTCTAGGCCCCATATCTGTATGAATATTGATACTAAGATGGATGAAAAGCTACCAATCTTCCCATTTCCCCGTGAGGAGAATTTTCTGATGATTTCAGAAATTACTGACTGTAACCTATCTGGGTCTGCCAGAAATTACTGACTATAACCTATCTAATTTAGCAGTAGAAAAGAATCTTGGAGGGAATGTGGCATACTAGATCAAGCTCATGTGAAGTGTAACCCTATTGACAGTACTCCAGGGAAGGAGTTTGGCCCAATTTGCTTTTGTAGCTTCAGCTGTTAGAGAGAATTCATGCTAGGGTATCTTTGAATCGGAGGGGGACAATCCAGTGACAAGTAACTTGGCTAATTAGAGGAAACCAGACTGCACAGCAAAGAAAAAGGAACAGCTGGACAGAGTGTGAATGAGATCTTCACAACATCACCTGTCCTCACAGGAAATCCCTCCAGCATTAGTTTCTGCTGACATTTGTCTCATGCAATCAATGTTTGCAAGGGCCTGGAATTCATTCTGTCCCAGTAGAAGTTGCCCTTTTTCAAAAGGAATTTTGATTGGTCAGTTTTTACTGAAAAGGATTCACACTGGAACAGTGTTTTTGCCTCCCACAGCAAACTCTAGTCTTCTGCTTGTAGGTTACTGGAGAATAGCATTTTGAGGTACACAGGTAACAGGCAGTAGGCAACAGGACAACTGATGAAGTCAGACCCTTAAAGAACCTTCCCCTCTTTCCCCCATGATTATTTTACCCATGATTTTTTTACTTGCAACAAGTCTCATTACTAACAGTTCAGGTCTGGCATTCTCAAAGGTCCTTTCCAAAGCTCTTTGGTGGCTATTTCAGAACTCTGGAGTACGGCACAGTGCCTGCTTCATTTTGCAGTCTCCATGATACAGTGATGGAGTTTCCCAGATGATTTCCACTTGGTCCAAACCAACTGATGGATCCTTTCTGTGAAAGGCAGGGTTGTCCCTAATATCAGCTGTTGCAGTAATGTTTTGTCTGGGGAAGACAAACCCTAGGTTAGTGTGAGGAATGGATCAAGGCCCTTGACAGCAGGCGCGTACTCACCCTTAGCTGTATCACAAAGGTCTGTGATCCTAGCGTTCACATGTACAAAAT
This sequence comes from Struthio camelus, assembly GCF_040807025.1. Lineage (NCBI taxonomy): Eukaryota > Metazoa > Chordata > Aves > Struthioniformes > Struthionidae > Struthio > Struthio camelus. The sequence continues at coordinate 29,062,285 of NC_090947.1, read as the reverse complement.
ATTATTTAATTCAGTGGTTATTCCAAATTGTCCATGACCTCAGGAAGGTTTTTGGTCCCCAGGAAGAGTTCCTTATGCCCTGGGAGTGGTAGCTGGGTACGAAATTAAATCTATTTGACAAAGCCAGGGTGCTGCAGCAGATTTTATTTGCTGTTCTAGATATAGCTGATCCTCAAGGTCCACAAACTCTGCTCCAGACTTTCTCCCTCACCCAGTCCCATACTTTTGGGTACTGGCTTATTCGGGCCTATTCTCATGGCATCACTCCCAGTCATGCCCTCCACATCAGGCAACCAGCCTGATGCCAAACAAATGGCCTGAAATCCCTCCAGTCTGAATTCCTGTCTGGAGCTACACTCTTCTACTACATCACTCTTTAAGGACATTCACTATGCGTGGCCCAGCTGTCTCCATGTTTCCCAGCTGCTCTTTTGGCAACCAGTTTTGGACAAATAAGCCCACCCTAGAATCCGCTTTAGAAGCGGCTTGAGATCACGTGCCCCATGGCAGATGGGCATATGGGATTTGCAGGCTGTGTGAGCTCAGACTACACTTCTGCAGTTATAGGCTATCTATCAGTGAGAACATGGACGTCACAACATGGATCAGAGGAGAGCACTAGTGCTCAACCCACTCCTTGGCCTAGGCACCCTGAAGAAAGTGTTGATGCAACTTCACTTCTTCCAGTGGCATTTTATGATCCTCCCCCATTATACACCTGCTCTTTGCCAGCTGGGAGAGTATCATACTGATTGTCAAATGATTCATTACGACTCTGCCAGAGTGGCTCAAAAGGGACCAGGTGCAATTGACCTTGCTTTTCTATTGTGCATGGTGATCTGACAGACAAGAAGGAGGTATATATGCTAAAACCGAAGCAAAATAGTGAGTGTTTTTGTGTAAGGTTTACATTTGCCCAGCTGAACTTTCAGTAGAATACTAGCTTCAAATCCTCTCTTTTTGCCTCTCTCTGTGCAAACATCATTTCTTCTATTTTTCCTGCTATGTCTTCTTTAACATCCTAAAGCAAGCGGGTTCAGATTTAACATGAAGGTGTGGACGTAGCTGGTGCCTTTGATCCCATACCCACCCCTTCCTTTCCTGTCCCCAGAAATCAAAGCTGGAGAGTATCAAATGAAAAACTGCACAGCATAGGCCCTAATCTATCAGCGTTTGGGTTTGGATCAAACTCACTCAAAGCCGTAGATGCAGCTGGAGATTGCTGGTGGTTTCAACCACTTTTTTCTCTTCCTCTCTGAGATCTCTAGGTCGAAGCTGTTTAGAGGATACAGTATAGCTCTGAAATACCCCTGCTTAGCAATAGTTAAAAAAAATACATTAATCCAAGCCATTTATAAAAAAGAGACAAAAACTAGCAGAGGGTAACTGAGTGTAAAAGCTCTCACTGAGCTGCACTTTGCCTCCTGTCCATTTGACTTCTGCTAAGACAACTATTTTGTGACCGGTTCACCAAAACAACAGATCATCAAAGAAAGAGCTCATGTGCTGTTTCAGCTGAGTTAATAGTTGGTATTACATTAAAAGGCAACGTGAAGCCAGTGAACTTTGGAGAACAGTTTTCATGACAGTGGAAGACAAAACTTAGAGGGCATTCATGTCAAAGCTTAAACAGATCTGAGAAGCAAGAGATAGGACGAAGGCTTTATTCATGCTAGACTCTGTCCTGTCGGAGAATTAGTCAGTTTCCTGAGGTTGCATGGTCACAAACTTTCTATAACTTCCCATGCTATTAAAGGCCCTTCAGTCAGGGGACCAGTTTTGAAGTCCTCGGGCATCACCCCTGTGCAAGACTTCACTAACACATTTTCCACAGGTGCATGTTCCTTGCATGCTCATGATAGATATACATGCACAGCTGCATGCATAGATTACTGATTTACAGGGCACAAAATGGAGGCCTCTTTTTGGCAGGGCAGGGGAAGTGATCCCTCAAGGAGACTTCAGACCCTTGAGGTCTGAGAAGGTTTGCAACCAGGGCTCTCAGGTGGAGCTGAATTTGCAAAAGATGGCTCAGTGGCAGCAAACAAGCCAGTCTCCCCATTGGAACTCCCCTCCTGAGGGTGTGTTCAAAGCCCTCAAGGAGCCTAGCAGCCTCTGTGCCTCTCACTCCTGCTCTATTTTCATTCATTATTTCAGGCGTGAAATTAAACCACAAGAGGAGAGAGAGAGGTCCCTGCCAGTAGGGAAATTAATTAGGATTTGGGAGGTAATGGTTCACATCATAGCTTTCTTCGGTGATCTTCCTTGCAACCTCAGGCAAAACACTTTGGACAAGATCCAGGCTCTACACCACAGTGATTGTGGCAGGCGTAGGTAGCTACAAATGGTATTTGTGTTGAACAGAGCAGCAAAAAATGGAGTCCAGGACTGCCAAACAAGGTCACTGGACATAGGCAGGTGTAGTACTTCAGGTAAACACCTCTATGAAGTGGCCTGGACCCAGCCCCCTCCTCTCCATTAATGCTCCTTTAGCAATCACTAACTGAAACACGCCACTCTTGGAAGATCACACGTGCATCCCAAACGCAGGTGTGAGTCTGAGACGTGGCAAGTCTCATTTGCTTTGCCTGGCCCAGACCACACAGTTGGCACGTAATAAACAAACAAACACTTGTAGGGGTGTGATTAAAGGAACCGCTGGCATGAGTTTGGGAAGTGTGACTGCATGGCAGCAAATGTAGGGGAGTTTTAAAATCATATGAAGGGAGTTCTGGATAAACTTCTCTCTCCTCCATCACTCTCAGGTGTCCTATACTAGCCCTGTTTTCTGCAGGAGTAAAGATAGAAAATATACATATAATATACATGTGTACAAATGGCTATAAGAGAGTCTTCTTCAGGGAGTTTGTTTCAGAAATAGGTGTTTGTTTCTACCACTAGAATGAAATTTCTACCACTGTTTCTACCACTAGAATGAAATTCTAATTTGCTGAAATGAAACACTGAAATGTTGAAAACAAAATTATGACAAACTATTTTATTCTCTTCTGTCCAGGATCTGATGCATTCTCACTGCCATTGTTTTTGAGCCCCTGTCAATGAGGCATAAAATAGTACAGCTACCATCTGTCTGGAGTTGTTTGTGCTTTACCCCTTCCCCTAGAGAAGAAGCACATACAGTGTAAAGTTTTGTCTGTGTGGATTTGTTTTTGCCCCGTTTTTTTGTTTTGTTTTGTTTTGGGGTTTTTTTTTGTTTGCTTTTGAGACGGGGGAGTACCTTGATTGTTTGAATAGGGAATGTCACAAGTAATGTTCGTCATGATCAATGAGTGGACAGGCAGAGCTCAGGTAACTTAATTTCTTAAGAGATCTCCTAATGTAATCTGTTCCCGGGTGGGATTGCATGCCTCCTGTGATGTCCTGGCCACAAGTGGCACTCCAAGCTATCCATATACCAAGTAACACCCACTTGTTTTACGGAAGACTGGAGCAGGGGAAGGCAAATCAGCACTAGTTTTGTATGGCCTTTGACACTCCATGATGACTGTGCTTGCTAGTGCTGCAGTATCACTGAGAAATGACTCTCAACAGATGATAAAATGCTGGCTTTCCAGAAATTATTTCCTGAGGTTCTACTCCAAAAAACATTACTGTTGGCTTAGCTATAAACATTGTCTCATGGAGACAAATGTGCCTACTTGGATGCTGCAAGAGTCTCATTTAACATTTTCGTTACTCTCTGGAAATGGAAATAAGCAGGCGCTTGATGAAATTTACAAACAGCAATAATGTGGGAGGAGTCCAAAAAGCAACCATGACAGAAAAGTAGAAGAAAGGCAATTTGGGGAGTATCATTTGGAGTTAGTGGTATAAAGGAAGGATGCAGTCTAATTCTATTAATTGATACCCATAAGAAAGGAAAGTAACACAAAGAATCAATGGGAAAACAAGATTTAGAAAGCAGATAAAGGGAAAATAGCCAAGAGTTGATGGCAAATATTGGTTTATAGCATGATTTAGCAACAAGACAGGTCATTGGGAACCAGGGGCTGCTTGTGCAAAGGGATCAAGTCTTTGAAAGAAAGACAGGAACAGGATCATGGAATTCAAAGAAAACATCTTTAAATGATGAAAGAGCTGGAATGTGTGACATATATGGAAAGGCTAAAGATCTGAAGATGCAAAAACCATGGAAAAGACAGAAAAACAGACTTTGGGTAACCAGGAAAGTGAGATAAAACAGCCAGAGTGCACAAAATGGAAAGAGATTAGCTATGAATGATGTAAGGAAACATAAGCAAAGGAGAAATTTTGAGCCAGTTTTTTCCTGACAGAGATCTGTGGCATTATTGTAAGCTCTTCTAATAGAGTACTGAGAAACCCATCTTTTGTGGCTGCCAGACTCCATCGTGAGACACAGTACAGATAATATCTACATACCAAACAGTCCTATAAGAGCAAGGAAGCTCACAGACAACCAGTGCTGAACCTCTAACTTCTGTGACTTCATACCAGTATGGAGCAGCCTCTGTCTGTGTCTTTGCACAACTTGCAGAAGATCTTTCTTTCTCACTCCATTCTGGAGTAAAGAAGGGCCATATCTTGCTAAGGACAACTAGGTATTCATACACAGTCATCTAACCAACTGTGATGAATCTAGTCCTGCTGGCCTAACCTAAAATCGGCTTGTCCACACTATTAATCTTTTTAGCCACACCTCTGTCATAGCTGACCATGACATAGACATAGAAGTCCAGTTGACTAGACTTCTAGTATGGCTAACCATACACTAGACTAAGAGCTTTCATCAAAGTTTCAATTCATGCATTTATATGATTTGTGGCTAGAGGACACTATGATAATCATGTCTATTGTACTGCACAACAGAGGCCAATTCATTTCCCCCGTTAATTCTAGCCTGCATTCCCTGCTTGAGCCAACTCATATTTTTATGCATTAAATAAATACATGGTAGATGCAACTCTGCTTAGTGCCTGAAAAGGATATTAGGTAGGTAGTGTTCAGAATTGCCAGAATCAGGGCATTAATATTTTGCTGAGCTCTTCTGTATAAACACTGGGCTTTGTGCTGTCTTTCTGTCAAGGATATACAATAAAATCAGATTTGGCTTGAGGGCCGTTAGATAAATAGCAAGTCATTTCCTCCTGAATGTCTCTATTTCTTGATGATATGTGTGTCACTGTGAGTGTGTGAGCACGCATTTTATTTTCTTGGTTTTTTTGCTTTAAACTTCCAGAACTCTTCACCCCGCCTCTTCTTCCTTTTGGATGGAGGCTCAACATCTCAGTTGCTTGTTTTATAAGGCAATGCATCATCTCTTCTCATTGCCGTTAATTAGTCAGTGTAATATTTTCCATGTGAAGTCACAGGACTTGAAATGAACATATTTCAGCATCAATTAGGTCTCTGCTCATGTGAGGGCCCAGCTGCACTTTAAATACTATTTATATAATGGTAATGAGGCAGTCATCACCATTGCTGGCTTCCAGCAGGTTTTGTACAGTGCCTACTTGAATATGATTAGAAGTGTGTGGCTCTTCAGCCCTCCCCCACTTTTTTTCTTCCCAGAAACTATGTTGAATAAAACTGACTGGTTTTTAAAGGCATAAAAAGAGCTGGCAGCAGAAAATCGGATGTTATTCTTGGTGTCTGTTATATTTTCTTCTATTTTCTTTGGAAAATGTACTCATCAAAGGCAGGGGTTCCTTTTAATATTCTACAGTCTTTTTTCCCCCACTCTTTTGAGGGGAGAAGGCCGGGGGTGGTTTGTATTTGGCATCTTTCCTCTCACACACACACTATTTTAAGGAAAAAAACTTAAGATATCTATAAAACCACCACTAGTAGATGATGTTATCAGAGGGATACAAGGAGAAAAATGAGGTTAGAGAAGCTCTGGCACTGCTCAGTGAGGATTAGGTAAAATCCACATAGATAAAACAAGACCTGACCCAGATCCCAAGGTCTGTACTCAGCCGCAGTCAGACTGGGAGTTTAGAAAAGTTTAGTTTCTTTTGAAAGAAAACTCTTCTGTTGTGATGTATGCAGAGTGTGATCACAACTAGGTAACATAATCAGACCAGTCGACGTGTTCTGTACGTGCATCCTGCAGACTCACAAACAAATCATCTGCAGAGTTATTATGACAGTCCTATGTCTTCTCTCCCTCTCTCTCGAACAATTATAGAGTTCCTCTCAGCATGATAGTCTCGTGCCTCCCAAGCATTCCCAAGCAGGAACAGCATTACCAGCCACCCCATCTTCCCCTTCATGGTGCAGGAGAAATATCTACTCCGCACACCTGTGTCACTGTGCATACAAACAACAGATTAAAGGAGTCACACACTATGCTTTTCATTCATGGTACAGCAAGATTTCTGGTCTCTCAGTTTCGAAACGAGGAGTTCTATAAACTCAGTTGAGTTTCCAGAAAAATTTTACCTCCAGAGGCCCTTTTCTGTAAAGTGACAATACCATGATCCAATGATCCCAGTGAACCACAGCACGGCGGCAGGATGAACAGTCACAGTGCAGGAGCTCAGAGTAGTCCCCTGGGCAACTCTAAAGACTAGGCAAGCACAGCGATGAGATCATGGTCTCAGCCATTCCCTCTGCTGGCTGGGTCCTAGGAGCCCTACATTAAAAGGCATCTTGACAATCTCTTGCAAGTCACTCGCTCTTAGACAGGCCACAAAAGCTGCTTGCTCCTGTGGCAGGCAGTCTGAAGCCTTTCATGAAGAGGACTGTGGGCCTTAACAGGCAGGAACCTGGTCATCTTTTCTGATAAATGTCATCATAGGTAGATGGTCTAGTTGGAGGCTGCACAGAAAAGAAAACAGGTCCTATCATCCCTGGGTGGGTGTGATGGGTTTGCTATGCACTGCCTGCCCTTGAGGTTTCCCCTTGGGAATATCAGCAGGGTCCCGAGACCCCATCTCAAAGGCAAAATCCTGCAGTCGAGTAAATGGAGGCTGGACACCATTTTGTCACCGAAGCTGTTAAGGTGCCTTTTTTGCAGCAGCGTAGATCTGTTTGCCAGGTCAGATCTGGAATTCACTCCCACTAGTTGGGCTCTGAATGGGAAAAAATGTGTTTTCATTCTCCTTTGATTGGAGCCAGCCTCAAGGAAATCTGCTGTCCAGTCTCACTCAGCATCTCCACTTGTGGAGAGGCAGGCAGGCACAGAGGCCAAAAGGAAATATCATCTAAATGTGGCCTTCCAACATCTTGTTGATTATTTGCTACAAATGTTTCATCTGTCTGTAGCGAAAACAAACAAATAAACAAAAATGTTTCCTAAATCCCAGCCATCAGCCATCAAAATCAGAGTGGAAGTCTTGAGCTCAGAGAAGCCAATGACACTTGGTTTCCTCATTTTTTGAATAGAATATATTTTTCTTTTCATTTTTATCCAGCTTCCCTAATTGCAGTAAAGACTGCTTTTTAGCAACGGAAAGGTTTAAAGGCTGAGGCGTGCAAGGAACGTGAAAGTTACAGTACAACAAAGGCAGCTGAAAACACAGGGCTGGCAGGAGGAGAGGGAACCTCAGCTCGCTCTGTATCAGAAGTAGCTGCTGGCTGTGATTCCCACAGGGGGGAGTGAAGTCTGCGCTATTTTATCAGGCTACATTTCCTAAACTACAATTTCAGCTTAATCTGTTCTCAAGGCTTTAATCACCAAATTCACAACACCAAGAGTATCAAACTCCTCTTCCTCACCCTCCTTGTCTTCCAGCCCAATTCCCAGGATTCAGTAAAAATCACAAAGGTCATGTGAGATACAGAAAAAGAATATCTCCGAAACAGAAGAGACCCAATGTAAATGCTTAGAAAGCATCAGGGAGCTTTAGAAAGAGCAAGAGTTGCTTTATTCCAGCTCTAACTGATTGGTTTTCTGGACAGACGTTTGAGCTGGTGAAACCAACCCACGTCACCGACTGAGAACAACTCTGGTGACTGTCTCCATACCCTGCAAAAGCAGAAAAACAGAGGGCAGCAACAGGAAAGAGGCCAGTCTGGCAACCATCTTGTGGTTCAGCTGAGAGGGAGGAACTTGAAAGAAAAGCCAGCAGTTTAGGATGGGTTTGACCCATGTCCAAAGTCTCATGACACGGACTGAGCTCTATCAACAGTCTAGCCCTCTCTGTGTCTTCAGAGAAACACAGCACGTGTCTCGAACTGGGAAGGACTATTTGATTGTCTATACCCAGCTTCTGGAAGGAAGAGATTTACAACACTTTGACTGTGAATCTAATCTATTATCCGTCTCTCTTCTCCAAACCTCTTTTTTTTTCCCCACTTGTAAACAAAATGTAAAACCTTCCTAAATTACAAACATTTGTGTGCAATGCTCTAGAAGATCCCTGGCACGGCAAACTTGATACATCAAAAAGGTGCCATGCAGAAATCAGGAACAGGTTTCTATAGATCCCTGTGAAACCTAGGGGAATGCAGGCCAGCAGGATATTAGACCGATTAGCAGGAACAAAACAGAGAAACAAAAAGAGACAGCTAGATTGGAAGCTGTTTCATACGTTCCACCTCTTTCAAACCTCTTCCACACTGAGCTGTACTTGATGTCGGTCTTGCAAGGCAGATGGCTGTATTTCTGAGAGCACTGTGTGAGGTAGCATCTAAGATGGGGAACAGGGAAAGGTGACACTATCCCATTTTTACATCCAAAAGATGGTGAAATTAGCAATAATTAGTATTAATGAAGAATATTGAGGCCCCCAAAGCTGATCAGTTTATGCATAAGATGCCTGAAAGGAAGCAGAACACAAGTGTCATAAAAACATGGAAGGAAACTGGGTGCCTCTTCCATTTTGCATAATCTGTTCTTTCACTACAAAGAAACAAAGGAGTCTATCTGAGTAGCTATATTGCTTAAAAACCTGGGAAGGAAACAACCTTCTAAAACACCTGCTCCCTCAAGCACACTCATGGCCTTTCATACAAAAACAAAATAAAATGTTCCACATGAAAAAAAAATGTATTATACGAAAATACAATATACAATTTTCAGTTTTACTACTATAAGGCTGCTGTATCTATAGTTTAACATAGAGGATAATCAGATAATAATAATAATTAGTAAAATAAATAAATGAATTATAACTAAATTAATAAATAGTAATATAATTTCTCTTTATTCTATGTAGAATCAAAACTGCAATTAACTGAGGCAGATCCTTTAAGGATGACTTGGTCAGACATTTTCCTTACCATAGGAATGACAAAGTTCATAGTTTTAAAGTAGGGTGGACCCATTATAAGCTCCAGAGATTCTTAACTTGTGGCTCCAGGAAGGAAGTTTCCTTATTACCCTGCTTTTCCATAGTACTGAGTGGGAAAGAAATCCTGGGTAGAGTGATGAGAGTTCTCAAACATAGATCAAGCATAACTGGGTTAGTCTTACCCCTGGATGCCTGCAATAGAATGATCTGGTTGTGTGTGTGTGTGTGCACATGTATGCTTATGTGTACACACATATAGAGACAGTGCACACAATATATTCGATGCTTCAGACAGGCCAGTTCCACCAAGCTGAAAATAATTACAAGTCAAGTCATCTGAGAGAATTTAAACCAGTGGGGAAAATGTGAGCAGTAATTGGGAACTTTTAGAGGAGCTCTTATTAGATGTCCCCCAAATGAAGTTACATAACTTCAGTAAGAGGACATACTGGTTATAAAACTGTTCTGGCTTAGAGCAGAGGCAGAAATCTCATATAATCACCTTGTTTATCTTATTATTTATTTTTCTTACTTATTAGCACTTTGTGAAACTGGTTTACACTAGCCTTTGAGATTCTCTCTGTGGCATTGCAAAGAATGGCACAACTAAGGTGCTCTAGGTGACCCTGCTGGAGCAGGGGAATTGGACTAGTTGACCTTCAGAGATCCCTTTCCACTTCAACCATTCTGCAATTCTGTGTGATTCTGTGATTTATGTTGTACAAAGGAAGGTGCAACCAGTCTCCCTCAAAGGTGTTCATCTCTCTTCATTTACTGTAGAGTTAGTGTAGGATATCTAGCTTGGGAAGTATTTCCACTTGTTAAAGTACAGAGGTATGAGACATTAATCTACCCCATCAACAAGGATTTCCCAACAGCTGTAAGGAAGCTCACAAGCTACCAATATTTCACAAAGATCAGTGAGCTGAAGGAAACTTCTTGGCATTCCAGGAAAAAAAAAAAAAGCCAAATCTTGCACCTAGGATGGAATAGACCTATGCAACAGTGGTGCTGGGATGATGAGGTATAGCAGCTCTGCAGAAAGGGATTTGAGGCTCCTGGTGGACAAACAGTTGAACAGGATTCAGCAGTGCATCCTCGCAGCAATGAGGGCTAATCACCTAGCGGGTTGCATTGGAAAGAATATAGTCAATAGGTCAAGGGACGTGATTACCCACTTCTGTGCAGTACTGTCTTCAGTTTTGGACCCAATGAATGAGAAATATTGACAAGCTGGAGAGAAAAACGCTAAGACAGCCAAGAGCTGGAGAAGATGAAGCACGTAGTAGAAGACGAAGCACTGCAAGCTGGGTTTGTTCAAGTTGGAGAGGGGAAGGGGGATCAAACTGATGTTTTCAGCTGTATAAAGGAGTATTACAGAGAAGATGGAGCCAGACACTTCTCAAAGATGCACAGCAAAAGGACAAGAAGCAATGGGCCCACTTTGCCTCTTGGTAAATTCTGGCTGTTTTGTAAGAACAAAATCCATATAATGACAATGTCAAATGTCAAAGTACTGGGAGAGGTTTCCAGAGAAGCTGTGGAATCCTCCCAGTAGACCCTGAGCCTACTTTGAAGTTGGCCATCCTTTGAGTTGGGGATGCTAGATAACATTACCCGCATAGGTCCCTTCCAATCTAAATGTTATGATTCTGTGATTTCCCATTATAGCTGTACATTTGACAGCCTGACACATACTCCAAGCAAAATCATGACATGACATGGGCTCAGCTAATAAACAATTACATTAGGAAATATAAATTAAGCCAGTCAACAGAGTTTTATGGGAAACAGATCCTGTCAAACTGACTTGATATCTTTATTTGATAACATTTAAAATTACCAGTTTGGTGGTTAAGGATAATCTTGATGATGTAAAAGACTTCTGTAAGGCATCTAACTTTGCCCTGCAGGATGTTTTAATTAAGAACCTAGAAAGACAAAAAATGCACTTGGCCTGCATTCAATAGTTCAGAGATGGCTGACTTGTGGGACTCAAATGATACTGCAAAACAGAGAATTCTTGCGAAGTGAAAGCATTTCTGGAAACTCCAGCTGGCATCCATTCCTATATCACTGCTCTTTAAGGATCTCAGTGACCCAGAAGGAATTGTAGCACCAGTACCTACAAAGATTTCATATTGCGTGAAGATTTAATAGAAAAAGGAAAAGATTAGGGGAACAGAAGATAGTAAATAATGAAGGCTGGCCATTCATATAGATTGGCTTGGATCACCCAGTAAGCTTAGTGCAAGAAAACACGATGTGTTTTAACGCATCCAGCTGTAAAGTCATCCATCTAGGAACAAAGAAGGCCGTGGAGATTATTCACAAGATAGGGAACTCTACACACAGCAGCTGCAATTTTGAAAATGATTTGAGGGTCTCAGTGGATACAGTGTCAAGAAGGATGAACGTGATTTCTGGAAGTATAAACAAGATATACTGAAAAGAACCTGGAGTGATAATAGACGACTGTATTTGTCATCGGTGTGACCACTGCTGAAATGAAGCATCTATTTCTGGTGTTAGCAATTCAAGCAGCATGTTGATAACTTGCAGAGGGTTCACGGCAGAGCTGCTTGAGTAGTTACATTATTCGAAAACATCTCTCAGAAGGAAATAATTAAGATTAGTGCATCAAGAGAATCTCAGAATCCTAGAGAAGAGGTAGCATCGTCCCCCAGCGTCATCCTCACCTGTTTCCTGCCCACCACAGGATTAATGTTAGCCACGTCACTTCTGACATATGTTATCTCATCTGCTCTTAAAAACCTTTACGTCTGGAGACAGCACAAATTCTGTTTATGTTTAAGCAATCTCTTCCAGGGCTGAATTATCCCTATTATCAGAAATCCCAGTGTATCTAATCGACATCTCTTATGCTGCAATGCTAATGCATAAAAGGAAACTACAGTGAAGGTAGGAATAATCTGTTCTCTTTGCTGCTAAGGCAAAACAACAAATCATGGCTTGAAGACTGTTATTCACTGTTCACTCAGACTTGTCTTCTTCAAACTGAAGAATCCTGCTTGCTCACTCTTTTCACCATAAATCCTGAAGTCCTGAAGACACTGCTCACTGTTCATCTCTGGACTCTAAAAGTTAGCTCCTTATTGGAAGTGCAGCACCCCATAGGGGACATAGTTCTCTATGGGAGACCTTACTACTGCTGAGCAGAACAGAATTTTTTGTTCCACATACCTTGAAGGTAATAATCCTGTCTATCCAGCCTAATATAATGTTTGCATTTTTCTCAGTGACCTGCTGTTGACTTGTGGTGACTAAAGACTATAGTGTCATCTCCATCAGTGGAAATAGCTAAATCAGGAAGTAACTTTTTTTTTCTAGGTGGCATTATTTAGTTTGAATTAGAATTATGTGTTAAATTAGAATGTGTCAAATTAAAATAACATGTTAAATGGGAGAGAACAACAGTGACCAGTCGTGGCCATAAAAAATGAGAAGTCCCTTTACACCTTCTAACTGATAGCACAGTTTCTCATTACTCCAAGAGCATGGGCTCTATGTAACACTCATTTGCTTACACAGTGGCAACACTCCAAATCTCAGGGCTGGTATATCTCTAATCCATGGACAGGAGGAGCACTGCAAAAGGATCATAACTTAGTTCACACGGCTCCTGAGCAGTTGGATAAAGAAGCAATGGCCAGACAGCCTTTCACTGAGCGGGTCTTTAATGCACCTTTCACCAGGAAATCCTTTTCTCCATGCTCTCTTTGCTTCCTTGGCCCTAGGTAAATTACAAAGTAGAATGGAAAATTCATATGATGAGGAGAAGATATACTAAGGCTTTTTTTTGCTTCCAGCAGTCCACCCAAAAGTACAACTCAGGGACAGGAAAGGGATGATATCATGAAGTTGAAAGCATGATACTTCTAAAGGCATGGAAAAGAAGGAAAAAGTTATTATTTTATCTGATCCAAATGCATGGTGCAGGCTCAAAAGCCAGAAATCAAATAAAAAGAACAAAAATCACATTTCTAACTCATAGGTGTATGTATTTATTTTTCTTTTTTCCCCCTTTCTCTTCATCCTGTCAGGAAATTGGGACAAGATGGAGCCTTTCTCTCCTGTCCTGCTCCTACAACATTTTTATCTGTCTGATATAATCTCTGTTGGAGCTGTTCAGCCTATGAGTTTGCTTCCTAAGGGGCGCAGTCAATTCCATTTTTTTAAGTGCAGAGGAGGGGGCTTTCTCCTGATCTTACCATTTGATGTGCAAATGTGTCCCTCCACAGAAAGACACACACATACCTGCTTCTGTCAGCAGATTCTGCCCCCCCCCCCCTTGCATGCCTCTCATGTGGGAGAGCTAACACAGTGTCTCAGAAACATGCCTTGGTTCTTCTCCCGCCACAGTTCCAGCAGCGTCAGCATGGAAATCAGTCAGACAGTAGAGAGCAAGGATTATTTGGGCAGGAATTCACTGTGGAGGAAATGTGGTCAAGGTGAGTCAGGGAGGAGTGTCTGTCTGTCTGTATCATTGATCCTGAAGAGGACCACAGACGTTAGGAAGGTTGTTCAGCACTTCCCACTGTGAAAATCTGCTTGCAACGTTGCCAGGTTTCCATCACTGGTGTTGAAATTCCCTGTGGAAGTCTTGCTTCAGCCTTATTACCTATACATGTGTGTATGTGCAGATGTATATAAATGTATATTTATACATATATATGTGCATGTGTTGGCCGAAATGGCTTAGCTACTTGCAAGGGACTCACCGCATTGATCTGCAGCGTGTCAAAGACACAACGGCAACTGCCCTTTTCAAAGGCCTGACTTTCTGTGCTACTCATTAGGCATTTGAGATACAGGGGCTGAGACAACTGTTGTGTTCTAAGCTATGTCATTTGCTATACCTATGAATATCTGCCCAAACTGGCCACGTTATTTTAACAGAAAAGCAGGACTTTGCCAATGCTCTGTCAAGATTTCTTAGACTTTACGGCATAAAATCTCCACAGAGTCCTTCCTCCCTGAGCTCAGCTCTTTCACAGTTCCTAGGATCACTACGCTTTTCATGTGCCACCCCCGCCAATTGATGGCATGTTTCACCTCCTTCCCACACACTTCCCATCCATAGCTGAACTGCACATATGCCATCTTCATGGGGAGATGGAGCATAAGCCCAGCAAGATCTTCCCTACAGACCAGCACTCAAATGTGGCTGTTCCATGGAAAATGCCATGAAGCAAGGAGGATTTGGATGGCATCCAGTAAATAAGGCCCTATGAAGGATAAAATAATAAGGATAATTACCAGTACTGAGCTGTTCTCCTTATATCAGCATGGCACACCTTCACGCTGGCCATTCCTCAAATGTTAAGTGGTGAATCTTAAAGCCTACTTACGACAGCTGGTGTATTCATATAGAACAAGTACTGTCATTTGTCTAATGCGGAGCCTAAGGACAATTCCCCCGATTCTAGTTCCCACCTGTCTCAAGTAGTAAAATCTTAGCTCTTCTAAGCTTATTGGAAATAAAAAATGCAGTCATAGTGAGTGAATTAAGCAGTTATTAAATAGCTTGGGTTACTCTTTCAGAGCACTGGTTTATATTTATAAAATCCAGGCTCACTACTGGAATACTGCGTTGGATTAGTTCTCTTGGCCTAAAATTTCCCTTGATAATGTATTCTGTGAGTGCTCTCCATTTTTAGTGATGAAGCAGGAGGCCTGCAGCGCACCGTGTGCACGGATTGTGAAAAGGTATAATGGTGTAGTAGGGCACAGAGAAAGTGTACTCTTGCCTTACTGACCTTGAGGGAAAATCCAAGGCAATTTGAGATCTTCACTATAGTGAACAGGCCAAGTCTGAAATTCCAGGCTTGAAAATCAGCCTGCTCGTTCACATGAAATCAAATGTACTCCATGGATGTCAACAGATATCATAAAGCTTTCTCCCCCCTTCCAAAGTCACAGTGAAAGTACCATCTGTGTTAGGGTTTAAGGCTTGGATCACATATTCCTTGGGTTTGGAGACTTTGTTCAAACCTGAGCAGCTGCAGAGTGGCGAGAGGAATGCCATCCACCAAAACCAGCATGCAGGAGCGGGGACTGGTTCGATAGGAGAGTGCAAGACAATGAGAGCGGGCCAGAACAGTTGCTTTAACCAAACCACCTTCAGATCAGCTCAGATTTTCAGGTTTTCCTTGAAAATGTGGCTGACAGGCATCTAAACCCCTCTAGGAGAGAAAATCATATTTGTGATTAATATAAATCTATTTTGGGAAAAATTCTGTGCACTACAATTCCCAATGCACCAGTCTGACTAGCTAAAACTCTGATTACTGGTCTCTAAACAGACGTTGGCTTCTCTAAGGCTCAGCTAGCTTAATTAAATTACTGTGAGTTTGGCATTATCTTTAGGAAGAAGGTAAGCACACAGCTCAAATCATCTCGGAAGCTGGGCCGTGTTTGCTGAGTGGATACCACTGCCCTGACAGATTGCAATCACCTGGCTCTGCCTAGCTGCTTCTAGCGATGCATGCCCTTTCCAGGCCTTAATGAAGAAGAGGGCTGTGTTCGCTTGTTTCTCATCTCCACAAAACTGATTCCTCCGTTACAAAGTATTCCTGAAGTTTGTACCAGGCTGCAGGTTTCTGTGATTGACTCTATCCTCCCATCTTAACTTTACCAGAGAAAAACCTCGGTCACTGGAAATCACAAACACTTGTTTTACAAACCCTACTGCCTGCAGACCAGGCCAGAGATACCGATTGTTGCTTAAACAATGCACAACGGATTTAAGTTCCTTGCTAAGCAATCCACTACCTCTCCCCCCAGGAAAAAAAGTCATACCTTTCCCATATGTGTGTTACGTGTTTCATATAATTTATTGCACACATGGTAAAAATATATCTGACAATATATAAAATGCAATTTTTAAAAGAAGAAGAAAAAAAAAGAATTGGCCCATTGTTCTGCTGCTTAAAATATGGGACACCACACGATATATGTTAAAATTATAAGAATATGTTGAAAATATTTTATGTCATTCCATGTAATGTATTTGAAATATCATGACAGCTGCTATGGATTATAATATGTTCCATATTGTCTGATATATTCTAAATGTCTGTGTAATACATTTTATGAAATAGATGGCAAATGAAAAAATGTACCAAAAATTCTCTCTTTGCTTGAACTGAGTGAATATGATAAATAAATATATGTGTACATTCATGAAAGGAAAAGAAAAGACGTGGTTATTCCTAACACCTTTTATGTTCTTATTCATTGACGTATGGGTAAATAAGCTTATATTTATAGCAGACGAGTTTCACGGAAACCACAAATTTACCCTGGTACACAAAATCTTCAGTTATTGGCTTGAAATGATCAAATGTGGAGTGCACATAATACCCAGTGATTTACATAACCTAATGAAAACAGAAAATAGAATGAAACTAGACAATCAGTCACACTTGCAGCAGCCGCTCTACAGCTATTTCACTGAAGCCATAAAACTGCTTTATGAAAATCATCCTTCACACAAATGCCACAAAAGAGCATCCCTCACCCAAAACCCCAATGTATTGTTACCAATTGTCTGCGTATTGTTGTGCTAAAGGGCTTAGAATATTATGTTCCATTCCAGTGCAAAAATAGAAAACCATAGGATTGAGAGATGGAAAAGATTTATTAGCTTCCTTTTCTTCTCTTTCCTGGCAGTCTAATCAGGATGATTCCCCATTACAAAAGCACTGAAAAAACTCCCTATGTTGTTATGCTTGCAGTGCAACACAACATGAGGGGAGTGAGAAGGACCAGCTCCAGACGCAGAAAACGCTGCATCAGAGGAAGGGAGCAACGTTCTCCGTATCCACTGCGGATAGGAGAAGTCAGGAGCTTACGTTGCCACAGAGAAGGTGTAAGCTAGACATTAGGAAAACTTACAGGAGGCAGGATATCAAAGCTCTTGAAGAGACTGCCTGGGGATTTGTGGCACCTCTTTTGTTGGAGTTTTCACATGCCAGTCAGAAAAACACCTATCAGCTAGACTGATGCAGGGGAATAGATATCATTGAAGCCTCTTCTCCTTCCAGCCCATTCAGTGACAAGGTGATTATCAAAATGTAATGTTTTCTATGTCAATATAATATCTTAGGCAGCTTAATATGCAAAAAGTCGTTTTCATAGCCATAGTTTCCAGATAGGCATGTTATCATCTCTCCTGCAGCCAGGCATGACCCAGAAATGGTGCAGGACGTAAAAGGAAATTGACTGCTCCAGCTGAGAGGAAAGACAATTTTATGGCTCGTATACTTCGCCAAAATTCAGGAGATCTCAGCCCAGTACACTCATTTGCTCACTCCTTGCTTGTTTGATCTTTAAAACAAGTTTCCATGTTGCACTTACTCCCAGCCTTTACCTAGCTTAACTATAAAGCAGAGGAATTTTTCTTTACAATGCTAATTTGCAGCAGCTGGCACAACGGGGCTCTGGTTCTGACTGGCTGATCTTACACCCCATTGCAAAACAGTTCTCCAGTTGACCACTCTTACATTCCAGCTTTGTCTCAGCCCCAGGCTTCCTGGACTTTTTTTCTAGGAAAGTAATGTGAAAGCGCCTAAACAAATAATTTGTTATTGATGCTGGGAATATACTGCTGCTTCTCAGCTTAGCAACATCCTATGTGTGGAGATATTGGCACCTACATCTCTGTAACCAAAGTCTGAAAGAGGGCCCCATAATGTCTTTGTGCCTCAGTTTTCCTGTGCACGACAGGAAACAAGAATGCCTATGATTCAAGGGGTGAGGTGAAATTGTAGGAACATTAGTTATTTCATGGCTCAAGATAGAACGATTAGTCACTTAAGACTAATTGTCAGAATTAGTTACTTAAGTGCAAAATACTCTAAATATCTGAAAAACACCAATATCCCAATTCTTTTTTGAAATGCAATCAAAATCCAGCGCTGAATTTTGGCCAGATTTAACACTTTTGTGTGCTTATGGCTCATGAAAAGTAACAGGGCTTATGCACGTGTTTAAGTGCTTTGCCAGACAGAGGTGGACTTACGTACATGTGGTGATACTTTGTTGATAGCCCTTTCCTGAACGTGTAAGGGTAGAATAGTCAGGGTTAAGAAACTATGAACCAATTCGCCTTTTAGGGCCTAGAGTATACTTATCTGTCCAGTGAGTCATGATTTCCTCACTGCTAGCTATTAATAACCCTTGGAGGAACTTTTCAAGCTGATAACCATTTCCTATCATTTTTGGCATTTTGAGCATGTTTTTATTTTATTTTCCCTTTTCTCTCACTCCCCCAAAGGCAGCCACATTCCCAGAACCCTTGTGGAGTAAAGAGATCGCTTCCTGCCTTTCCTGTCCTCTTGCTTCCTCTGCCCTCTCCAGACCAATAAAAGGACTTTAAATTATTGGATCATCTTTTCTTTTTTGGTTCTGTTTTGCTTTGTTGTTTTTAATTTGGTCAGATACTTAGTACTTTCCCAGTTTCCGGCCCAGACCTTCACCTTCTCAGTAGAGTGGATTGAACAAGAACCAGTGAACTCTAAATGTTTGGGCTGACCAATAGCCCTTGAAACAACATATAATTAATGCTCTCCCTAAGGACTGGAGTTCAAACACTATCTCATAAGAAAGTTGCCCATCCAGCTTTTTCAGTGGCTGATTTTGTTAGGTGCTATATCGTTCTGGCCTTCTTATCGCAAAAAGGAATATATGCAGCGCTTGGAAGGACCAGTCCCTGAACAGGGTGAAAGCAAGAGTGATTTCACTTTGCTATTTCACTTCTAAGCTAAGCGTGAAAGATGAGTAAAGATGAAAGATGAAAGATAACGAAAGATAATCCTCAGGACTCTTTGTCCCTGCTTAGGGTAAATCTGCTTCTTGGAGCTAACAGCCTTTTCTGTAAGGGGGATTTTAGCTTGTGGACATGATCAGAGGGTAAGAAAGGATCTCCGCTATTCTGTGCAGCCTTTGAAAAATCATTTGTCTAGAGCAAAGGTGGGGAACATGTTAGCACAGGGGCCCTCTGAAAGATGAAAAGAGGGGAGAAGAAGATCTAGAGCAGTTATCAGGATTATGCTTTTAACATATTCCACCTCCCAAATGTATAAGAGAAAGAATGGGAAAAAGACAGGGAAAGACCAAGGTGAAACCATTTCCAGATGCAGCCCTTGCCCTGATGCAGCCAGACCCCTGCTGCCTCTCCAACAGAACATCTCAGCTTCTCAGAGCTCATTAGGATCTAAAAGAGGGTCACAGACGGTGACCCTCTAACATACACATAATAACGGTGTACCTTAAATCTTGTCCATCTTAGAAACTTCTCGTCTCAAGCGATCAAAGGAAGCCTATGCTGGCATGGCCCAGTAATTAGCCGTTTGTGCTTCCAGCTGGTTTGCAGGCACACGGCAGGTTAAACAATAAATAAATTGGATTAGGCTGAAAGCTGTTAAGCAAGAGTGGTCCTGGCACTCAGAGTCATTTCTTCAAAGCACTGCAGATCGATGCTCAGGTTTTATTTTCCAAAGCCTGTTACCATGGGTATGGCTACAATGGTACTCTGCAGACAGATACATGATCATTTTGGCTGGGCTTTGAGTAGGAGCCACGGATTGGCTCTAGACCAGGAGCAATGTAACCTCTTGAGAAGCCAGGTGTATGAGCTGTGGTTGGCCTGTGGCTGGTCCAAAGCCTGGATGGAGCAATCTGCTATCTTTTGTGGAAAGAATTTTCCTTGCATGAGCTCTAACTGCTCAGTGGACTCTCCTGTGTCAACTGGAAAAATGTGTTTCAACAGGTGCTCAAGGTCAGTGCATGAAAAAATGTGGGCTGTTTCTTTATTAAAATCAAAGAGTCACTGCAGTTTATGTGTAACGAGGAGAGGGAAGGTAAGATAAAACAGGCTTTTTTAATAAATAAAATATACGTTACCGCTTTCTATGGGATCTAGGGATTTAGGAATAAATGGAGTGCAAGCTTTGTCTGTGTTCCAGTGGAGCTGACTCTGCTCTCCACACTCAGATATGGCCCTGCCCTTTCTGGAGCAAATGTTTCATCCTGGAGAAGAGTCCCAAACCACCTCCGCCCTCTCCCTCCAACATTTCCTCCAGAAGTCTTTGCCTGTGGTCCCTTATTTCCGTGTCTTCCATCTCAGTGAGGAAGGATTTGAAGATGTCCCAGCCAGGTACATCAGTGAGCCACAAGACAGAGTAGAATCCATCGGGTCAAAGGAGCTTCTAAAAAGAAAAAAAATAAAATAAAAAACTCACTGTGTACAAAGAAACTATTGGTATTCCAGGGGTTAGATGAAGTGGAAAGGGAGCATTTTATTTCTGAAAATACTTAGGAAAGTCTTAAGTCATGGCAAATGTCTCTTTATCCCAACTGAGTTTCCATGGGAAACTCCTACTACATAATTTTCACTGTGATGACATCTGCAGGTCCCAGTTGTAGACTCCTTGTGCTCAGTGCTGAATAAACATAGCTGAGAAAGCTGCTCCCTGGCTACAGAGCACACAATATCAACGCAGGAGACAAAGAGATGAGGAACAGTGACGTGATGGGGACTGTAGGCGACCCACCTAATGTATCACCCCTACTTCCTTTCTAAGCCTTCTTGGAGAAGCAACCAAAAAATTTAGAAAGGGAACCTGATGATGAAGTTTGCTTGCCTCCTTCCTGACACAGTCAATTAAGGATTGTTTCTGTAGCAGTCAAGACGATATTGGTCTTACCCCATATAGTCTAGTCTAGTTTTCCTCAGCCAACAACCTGTCTTTTCAGTGCAGGCAAACTCTCACCAAAATGACTAATTCTCAGCAAGGCTGAATGACAGTGTTATAAAGCATGAATTTTTCAAAGCAGGTCGCTTCCAATCAGTTCAGTTTCTTCCCCCATACCTCCAGGCTGCATCTTCTCTTTGGGGTAAAAAATATATATGCCAAAATCAAAACATGCAGTGCTCTTTCTCCAGGGAAAGCGCATACATCACAGCTAACAGATTGCCTATAGAAGCACTTTTCAGCCTTTTCAGGCTGTTTTGTCTCCTGGAGTGGAGAGGTGTTCATTGCCTGTTCATAGTACCTCACTGGCCAGGCCCGTTGTTTTAGTTAAGAGCTGCTCTACCCAGTGGGATAAAATTCTCCCCAAAATTATTTTCAGATGGAAATAATGGGTTCTCTTTCACTCTCCCTTCTTTCTCCCGCCCCCATCGCCCTTGAGGAATATTCATCATGGGTTGCATCTAGAGATGGTGAAAATTTGCTATGTTTTTATCTTGTTGGAAATCTGACAGAAATCCCAACCCCAAGACGTATTTTTCACATTAAAAAAAAAAGTCATCCTTTTTTTTCCTTTGAAAAACAAGCTAAATAGTTTCCTCTGAGGAGGGTGGGTTGGAGTTCAATAGCTTATAGAGCCCCATTTGTGTCAGCATGACTGTAGTCTTCCCCCTTGCTTCCCCAACAAGTGCAGGAAAGGTTTGCTGTCAATAGGGACGTGCTCCAAGGCAGCAACTGAACAGGCCAACCTGACGTAGTTTGTACTCGGCAGCTGGGAAGTTGGTGCCTTACTTGGTTTTGCTACTCTGATAACTAGTGACAGTTCGGGATCCCACCCTTCCTTCTTATCATCAGCTGATTCTGCACTTATCTGGCTGTGTTCAGAACAGCTCCTTAAACTATCTTTATCAATGACAGATCTAGCAGGGGATGATGGAGATATTTTATGGGTTTGGCAGTGAGAGCTGGGGTGGTGCTAAATCTCCTCTCACTTCACTGACCCCAAAAAATAAAACTGGTGAAGCACGCATTCACAAATCCCATAATTAGCCAAGGCTGACATATCACATTACAAGTGTTAAGAGGAAGATGTTAAATAAGGTTGTTTTTCATCCACTGAAGCAAGAGAGACAATGCTCAAAATTTCAATTTACTCTGGCTCTAAAAGATTCAGTTAAATTCCCAGGGATACATGAGACACATCTAGCCATATAACTACCTCTGTATATCTTCATAGATAATTTAAAATCTGTGACATAATCCTATATTATTCTGATTTCAGTTTGTTCCCCCAGGTCCTTGAAGTGAAAGGATTAACTTTGGACTGCATTTGGCTAAAGGCAGTACTTTCAGGAAGCCAGATTTGCTGTCCAAGCAATTGGGCCAAAGACTAAGGACAGAAAACTCAGTAAATCTCTTATCAGATCAGCTCTTTCTCATTTTCCACGTCATCCTTTCCCCTGATCCCCAACCCAAGCTGAAAATCAGCCTCCAATCCAGATTTCTTGTAGGCAAGAATGGGATGGATGTCAGTTCCAGCTGACACCAGACCACTTTTGGGCATTAGCCAGCAGGAGTGGTAAACAGTATAGCTCCCTTGCCAAATCTGACTCTCTTCTCCATCATTTTCTCAGTCTCTTCATTTCTGCCATCTTTGGAGGGTAATCAACAAGGAAAAATTTGCAATGCTTTCTAACTAAGCCTCCACTCATGAGGGGAGGTAGGAAACTCTTCAGCAGTAAGAGTAATTAACTATTGCGTCATTACTGTGTAATGCTACATGAACAAGCTGGATCAGATACAGAAACAGCAGTTCTTATCTTTTAGTCAAGCAGAAAGCTGATATGTACGGCATTATAAATTGGCAATATATATAGGCAATTTTTCACTGTTTCCTTATAGCAGTAACAGGGCCTCACCTTTGTGATTTTGGAACACTTCAGAAACATTAGACTCTGGACCACAGAAGGACATGATGACTGACTCACACAGGTGAAAACCCAGATGAAATGAGCTATGGGACTCACCCCAGCTCACATAGGAAGCTTGGGGCATAACTCAGTCCTATTCAGGTAATGTTTTAACCACTAGACTACCATCAGATCATCTTTTTTAACATCATCCCTTTCTGCCTATGTTACCCTATGGACACCCTCAGAATTATTCCCAGGAGTTATTGCTCTCTAGGGCCTCTTTCCCAGCTAATCTCCATGTTGGCTTTTGCTTCAACCATGGTCCCACAATCACAACAAGTTCCCATTCAGTCTGACTGAAATTAGAAATGTGAGGAGGCAGTTTTCAATCAACTCCTTCATTTCTCAGAAAGTTTCAGGACAAAATTCTAGGCTCTGTTGGGATGAGGGCTCCAGTGGCTTGTGGCTGGGTGTTTTCCCTCCCAGCACATAGTGAAAACCTACATCTCAGCACAGCATATACAGTAGACATTTTAAGGAGTTCCTTGTCATGATCCATCAACCACAGGCATTTAAAATCCCTAGGGATTGTTGATGGTCGTGACCAGAGCTCATTAGTAGGAAACAGAAGCAGTGAATGGCTCTGCATGAGCTTGATGTTCGTTCTACAACTTAGAACTTTGCAATTGTTCCTAGAAATAAATGCACTCCTCCTTCTTCCCATCCAATTTCTTCTTCTCCTCCTTTTTAAGAGAAAATAATATTTGAAGATTTTGCCAGTGGCACATACCTTATTTTCAGGGGCACTTTGCAGTTTCCCAGCCTGCAATGGAGCAACACACCATTGTTTTGAGGTGGTTAG
Source organism: Struthio camelus (assembly GCF_040807025.1). Lineage (NCBI taxonomy): Eukaryota > Metazoa > Chordata > Aves > Struthioniformes > Struthionidae > Struthio > Struthio camelus. The sequence goes on along the minus strand of NC_090947.1, from coordinate 29,038,515 downwards.
TAAGGAAAATAAATAATTATCATGAAAATAAGCATGTGTCTTCCCATCTGTGTTGCTCCAATGACCCAAGGCTGAGAACAAAACCTTCCTTGTTCTGTGCCATCTCGTCTCCCTTCACCTCCATTCCCCTTGAATGCATATGTAACATGGCTCTATTTGAAACCTTGTCAGCCTAAGCAAGATTAATGTTTGCATGGGGGTGAAAAGCTGGCTTAGAACAATATGAGCTTTGAGAGCCCTGCCTTGTCCCTGTTCTAGAGATGGGTGCACGAGCCATTTGGTACATTATTCCTTTATTTATTTATTTATTTATTTTTATTTGAATGTCTCGATTCTTCTGAAGCAAGCATTGGCTGCCGGCCCACAGCCAGATGGAACTGAGCTGCTTTCTAAGAAAAACATGAACAAGGGAATTGCATTTTGATGTTGTAATTTCTTCATAGGGATATTTATTTCTCACTCCTCCCCCACCTCTGGAATTTGGTGTACAAAAGTCAAAGAAGCTATCAAACTTCTGTTGCTGCTCGTTTGGTTTGCATCTGGTTTTAATCTCAAAGACTTGGGGAAGGCAGCTCTAGAAAGGGAAATCCACAGACTGGGTATGAAAGTGGTAGCAGATTGCATCATGGTGCTCTCTTCCACTGAGGAAGAGGAGAAATCAAAAATCAGTCTTTTAGGTGGCTCTATTCTCACAGCTTCACAGTCCTAACACTACTGGTCTGTCTGTCGATGAGATCTTCATGCGTTAGTAGGACGGGTCGAGATCATTAACTGATTTAATCTATATAAACTAATAAAGAGCCATCAAGTGGTAATTTTGTGTCATTACCAATGTGGGCTAAATAGGAGTGGATGTTGAAGGCTGTGTATGGAGTTTTTATATCCTATAGAACCAATCTCGATTTAGTACAGGAGGGGCCAGCTCTACTTAGGCCAACAGAACTACTTTGAGTTACACCCTTTAAAAATTGCACCCAAAGGATCTGTTCTTCCTGATCGGTAAATGTATTTTAAAAGCCCAAAGAAATCAGCTTTGTTTTCTCAGAGAAAACTGTTCCTCTTTCTGATTGAAAAATCTCAAACACTCCCAAATGTCATGCTACTCAGTTCCCTCAGCGTAAAATCCATGCTGAGGAGGGATGAGATTGTATTAGTATTTGGTCTTTCCAGAGCATGTACCTAGAAGCATTTTATTCATATTCAGTTTGGAGACATGTCTTTTCTCTAGCAACTACAGAGAAAAAAAAAAAGATCAAATGTTTCTGGTTTCGCCATTTTTTGCAACAAACGATGACCATGAAATATACCTTTTCCATTCTTTGGTATTGCTTGAAAGAGGGGCACTGGTAAAAAAAAAAAAAAAAAAAAAAAAAAAACATTGCCTTTAAGGTGTGCTTTATCAACGCTTACTGTGTGAGCAGGCATTCCTTCAGAATTTCAGTATACGTCCTGGGTCTGTAAGACCAATAAATCCTGAGCGTTAGAAGAAACATTCTCTAACACATCTTTGCATCTCTCTCAATAGCATGAAGGAAAGATTAGAGATTCATTATCAGTTGATTTATCTGATTTCCATCATCCTCCACAGAGAATAAGGAGGAACAACTTTGCCCCTAAAGCAATACACTTTATTTATGACCACTACAAAGTGTGGTCCTGACTGTCTCAGGAAGGAGGAGCACAGACATCAAGTAGCAGTGAATTTCTTTGCAAAAAGAATAAATAACCTTAGCTTGATATTTTTCTGCAGTTCTTTGTGGAACGGACATAGTTAAAGTCACCAGCTGAGCTGAAGAGCTAATGGATCACCATGGCTTACAAAATATTACAAATAGAGTCAAGATATTTTATTCACTGAAAGAAGAGCAATGTATTGACAACCTCATTTTCTCACAGATTAGCTGTCTGATCTCTGATTACCCAAAGATTGCGTAAGAATGAGTTGATGATAATGTCCTGTTTGCAGCTTCAGAAGCATTGGGCCTAAATACTCATCCCTCAGAGATTTCATCAGTTCAGAAACTACAGCACACCCACCTTCAAAGGATGCTGCAGCCTCAACAGGCTGCTCTCTCCCAAGTTGCTGCTGCTCCTTCCTAATCATTAGGCTGCAGCAATGAAAGTATAAGAACTGGCTGTAGTTTTTTTCTGGGTTTTCTTTCAGGTATGAGGTATTTGCTATTGCAAAGTGCATGACCTCAAAGAACGCTCTGTGCCACTGCTATCAACCTCTATGCTAGTAACGCTCTACAGACATGTTGGAGAGTAGGTGCCTTGTCGGAGGAGAACTGGAGGCATTCATTTCATAAAGGTCCTTCATTTCCAAAGGTCACCTTTTGCATACCATTTGTTTCTAATCTCTTGATTGCTGATTTAGAAACAAACAAGTGCCAGGAAAGAATGAGATGGAGTGATTTGAAGGTAAAAGGCCAGAATGATCTCATGCCCCTGAAGTTGATAATGGTTTCTGGTGCTGATCAGTTAATTTCTGGGTTGGGGTTCATCCAAGCAGTTTCTGTAGAAAGGACAGACATACGATATATTTCTGTACCATCTCAGCATTCAAGGTAAATGTAGCTGAGAAGACAGTTTCTCATAGATCTGCTTGAATGTAGCATTTGTGATTTTTTTCCACACTTGGTCAAGTAATATTATTACATGTTTCCAAACTCCTTGTCAAAGCCTTAACTCTTCCGATCTAGCAGAACTGTGCAAAACCTCTATAATGCTACCTTATAATATGCCCCTAACTTAACCTGGAGGAGCCATTTTCTAAAGACAATGACTTCCTGTGACTGGTCTCCCTTCTGAGACTATCAGAAAGTGAATAAATCAATACTAATTATGAAGGTTACTAATTATCAATACTAATTATTTTTGCAACATAGATATCTTCCCTATAGCCTTTTAGTTTTTGTCTGTTTAGGAGGAAAGTCAAATGCATGGTCAAGAAATGGGATTATTATGAAATGAGAGGGGGATAGAAGGAGCAGCTCGTGGGGAATAGCAGGACACAGAGTCACCTGTGCATGTACTGTCCTCAGTTACAAAAACAAAAACACACCTCAGCAAAAACACAAAATACTCTTCCTCAGTATTGTTTCCTCTGGTTCTTCTTAACGAGAGGGTACAGCCTCCATTCCCCCGCTTTGTTTTTCTATCCGATCTGCCAGAGACTTTGGGAAAGAAAAGTAACTTTTCTTTGAGGCATTTTTTAAGGATGCATAAGCAGTCACAGGACCAGTGATGCTCCTTCTCCAGCAAAGAGCTTTTCCCAGTGTCTTTGTCTCAGTGTCTCCAGCTTAGGCAAAATAATTCACAAAAAAGAAAAACAGGAGCCAAAAGCACACAATATTGTTAATTAAACTTTTTTCTCTAGGGAGCTTGAGTAAACTCAAGCATCCTCAGGTCTGGGCTTAATCTTCTCTCCCTAAGAAGGAATGAAAAGCATATTTCAGCAGTCTTGTTGGAGAAAAATTTGGAAAGCAAGTATGTTGGTCATTGGCTGATGCCAGGAGCAAGCAATTAGGACAGTGATGATCTGGTCTGGGTACATCTTGCTGTCTTAATGTATGCCCACGTACCAGCAAGAGAATAATGATACTAGAAGGAAATAGCATCTGTTCATAATTTTAATGAATTACTCTCGAAGAGTCTCAGACACGAGCACAAGGCATTAGGGAGAGCCACGATTAAGACTATTGTTCGCCCCACAGAAGTGATTCTGAGTAACAGCACTTGAGACCGACACTGATATAGACGGAGACGCTTGAGGACAGAGATTTCATTAGGTCTCATCCCTTTTGTGCCTGATGGGAAGGAGCTGAACAACTCCCGCATCCCATGAAGCTATAGCTGGAACCTAGAGACTCGATGCAGACCAAGAGACAATATAGAAGTGTACCATCATATGGTGACGGTGTAACATTTTATTCCAAGGAGATTACATGCAATTACAGATAAAAATAGATGGACCTGCCTATGTATGATGGACCTGTGTATATGTCAGCGGACTTCGGAGTAACTAAAAAATTGTCCTCCAAAATTGCTATCAAAACCAAGGAAAACTACTTCTAGAGTAGTTTGAAGTATGCAGCTTTTTCAGATGTTCATTCTGGCTGATTTAGATCTGAAAATAGATGCTCAGCACTTAGGACTAGCAAGTTGAGACTATTCATATGGAGTCCCCCAGGCCTTTCCTTCTGTTTCATCTCTGGGAGTGCGATACATTTAAGGTCGGAGGATCTTATACTTTCTTATCTCCTCCCAAATGAACTGTGTAGAATTTCTCCATTACCTGTTAGCAGTCTTGGAAACGTAATGCTTCATGCACGGTGGCCATTTTGCTACAGTCTCCTTCTTACAGGTGTAACCAGCCACTGCTTTGTCTATGCCAGCTGCCCCGTTTCACCTTACCTCTCTCCTTCCACCCTTTCGTCTCCTGGAGTTGGAGTGGTCATTCATCTAACAGCCCTGTTCAAGAGTTAGTCCCTTCCTGCCCACACTAAAAGGCAGAGAAATCACCCTCACTGTCTCACTATTTTCCTGTGGAGCCCCACTTCTGCGTGAGCAGTAAACGATGGGTCCCCGGAACCACCAGGTTAGAGGTTGTTGCTCATGGAGATGCAAAGTCTCATTTTCTTGCTCAGGTGGGAGAGATCTTCTTTCACTTTCTGAGAGCTTCAGGAGGCATGTAGGACTGTCTGCAAACTCCCTACCCATCTCAACACCAAGCCAAAATGTAACACCAACTTCTTTCGGGATTTGAAGAAATTTAGTTTCTGAATGTCCTCACAATCTCTAACCTAAATGTTCTGACACATCATGGTGTGCCCAGGGCACCACGGTGGATTAGATAGCTTGTAGTAGTCCCTCCCAGCCTTATTTTCTGTGATTGCTTTACGTCTTTGTAGGAACCTGCAGTATCGTGGTTTGAGGCTGTTTCTGTTCCTTATCTTCTTAAGTCTGTAACCACAAGATATGCCACGTTCTTTCCTTTCCTGTGACCTGTCTGTACATCACATCCAGGAAACACCATCCAGCATTCTGGTGTGATAGACAAGCAAGTTGCAAGTGTGCAGACCACACTTCCTTATGTTTCTCATGTCTTCCCAGGCAAGAAAAAACACTCCCTGGATTCAAGACTCTATTTTGATGTGTTTGCCTTAAGATGAGAAACAGCAAAAGAGCCACAGCTGACAATTGCTATGTGGTGAATAGGCTGTTGCAGCTTTATTATCACGTGCTACCTCAACCAGTGGATAAGGTTTTTCACACTTGCACTGTATTTTTGGAGCCAGTTCAGAAGTAGAGGTATCTGACCTTAAAGCTGATTATGTGATTTTCCACTGACAGTTGCAGAAGCCTTGGTGAATCTCGACTAGAAAAAGGGGTAGGGGAAAGTGGAAATCAAGCAGGGAAAGGCAGAGAGCGGGCAGGAGAAAGACTCAGGGACCAAGGGAAGAATCAGTTGGCATCTGGAACAGAACCCTAGAAATAACAGTTCTCAGGGGTCATGTTGCCATGCTGTAATTTCATGTTTTTGCAAGGTAGCACAAATCATTTCTTTAGCATTTTATGTATGATGATGTCCTTTCAATTACGGATTCTGAAGTTGACCATTCTTATGCTTATCATTACATGCAGTTGCTTTTGAACAAATTCTGCCAGGTGTATTAGGTCCTAGACGTCGATTTGCAATAAAGACAAGAATTTTCCCATCCCAGTAAGAATAGAAACACTTTAATTATCAAAGATTCTTAATCTTAAGGAGGGTGTGATGTTATCCTATTTGTAAAGAAGTGTTGTCTTTCAGAAGACTCAAGAAAAAAATGCCAAACTAGAACTCTCCAAAGTACCTCCTACTCTGATAAGATTGAGATACATATATAGTAGCAAATTCAATATTATCAATTCTTCCCATTTTTTCATGACTGTTTGCAATATATGGTCCTTGTTAAAAGAAAAAAAAAAAGTGTAATTTCCTGGAAACAATCAATTAGGAGAGAAATTCACTTCTAAAAGAACCCCTTATATTTTAGAAAACTTTGTTCCTGTTGACCTGTACCACTCCCCATGTTCCAAATGTGAGTTGCCCATGAGTCCAGGATCTAGGTAAAAAGAAATGAAAGCCACATTAATTTGTTAAATCTGATCAAAGGGCTTGCTTTCCGTTTTCAGGTATGATATTATGATTTCAGGCCTCATGTAACAGTAAGTATCTGAAATTGACTTGAGTTCATTTAAGAAAGGTTTAGCTCCAGAACTGAGTTTCTGCAGTTTTGGGGAGTCACTGCTCCGGCAGAACCTGGTGCACTATTATACATTTATTTTGACATCGCAAAGGGACACAAATCTATCATCTAGCAGATTGTTTCAGTGCCTACAAAGTTGAAAATAAAAAATTCAGAACAGTGGTTTGCAGTTTCTGCCTTATCTGTCAGTTCCATATAACTCTCACATCAATGCGTTTACTTTCTTTCCCTGCGGGTGAGGTGCTGGACATTTAGTACTCTGAATGCTGAGATTGCTATAACTTCCTAACCACATAATGCATGAAAATGTAACATTGGAAGCTATTGCCCAGAGGCAGTCAGACCATTTTGACAAGCATGAATTCACAACATCAGACAGAAACTAAATTGAAGGCAGATATTTGCCAGCTTTTCTCTTTTCTCCATCCTTTTTGACCAGCTGTGCTATTGATCCAGCCTCACTGGAGCTGTCCACAGCTGCATTTTTCCACATAACCTTTACCTGAGTAATATTTATTATATGCTTTGGGATCAGTGCTTACCAGAGGAAGTCATTTGGCTGACTGTGCGCGGCAGGTCTCTAGACCATGACAGGTGCAGTCAACACAAGATGGTTTTCTTACTGGGACTGATTTTCTTCTAAGATTTTGAGCATGATTGTTTAGTGAATTAATTTGAAGGTCCATTTTTTTGTTGCACAAGTGCAACCTTGTAGACAGAGACACTTATGATGGAAATCTTTCTGGGGAGAGAGAACATTTGTTGTTATACGTGGGGCAAAGCTGATATTATGAGCCTTTACCTGTGGTCTAAGGAGAATTGTGGAGTGCAAATGTTTAGTAGCGTCCTTTTGTCTAGACTTCATTTCTAATTCTCCTGATATCCATTCATAGGTCAATAACCATCCAGTTGTTTCAGGATGCTTCCCAGGTACCGAGGCCCATCTTGAAAATGGCAACCTTATAGATAGAAAAACTCAAGGGGCAGCACTCAAGGAGCCTTCAGAAACATAGCAGCCATCCAAAGCACTCTCCAAAAGATGCAATATGCTGCCAAACCTCCAAACACTGGAGATTGGCACTGAAGAGATTATTCTTGATAAACCCAGTACCAACCCCAAAACTTTCAGCAAATAAGGCTACTGAGACAGAGATTGTAGATGTAAATGATTCTCCTGAAGGACATATACAAAACTCACTACAATATAAAAAGAAAAGCCCTATAAACAGCATGCTCAGCTATCACATTTCACCCTGGATTGGAACCTGTCCAGAAAATCATGAAAGTACAGTCTTTACTAGCAGAAGATCATTTGAGAGAAAATGTCCTGAAAGTCTCCCTTTGAACTTTCCAAATTGCCCTCGCCTCACCAAATTATTTACTAGAAGTAAAATTTCTTATGGCAAACAAATTCCAAGTGGAGCAGGACCATGCCAAAGCAATAGATTTAAAACTTGCTGACACATGTCAATACCCAATAGAATAAGAACCCTGTTCCCATCCAAAAGAAACCATCAAAGCCTTGCATCGTACATGTACTCATTCCAGAACATGATCTGTTTTACCCAAAGCACCAGATGCCCTCATGGAAAGTATGTGGGTGAAACCAAGCAACCACTGTTCACCACAACATATTCATGCCGACACTCTACAAAAGACAGAAACACCTGGTGGGAGAACGTTTCTAACAAACTGACTGCTCTCTGTTTGACTTCTTAGTCTTGATCTTCAAAGACATTCCACAAAACATCTTCAAAAGATGAGCTTTGGATGTGAAATTCCTAACCCTACTTCATCCTAAAAATCATAGATACAATAGAGTTGTTGGCTTTATGTCACAATTTTCCCCATACTATAGCAGAGACACTTGCCATCTGTCTCTTATCTCACAGAACTTACTGAACTTAACACTTTTGCTAGCATATCCTTCTGTTCCACAGGTACCAAATACCTTTTCTTCATCAGATATCAAGCTGATGAACACAAATCAATTCAAATTGCAGAGCAAGCTCCCCCCACGTTTATTAGCTGGAAGTTTGCTTCTTCAGTTTCAGGCCTAAGAAATCCTTTGCCTTTGTCTGCTTTTTCTTATCAGTTGCTCTAACCGGGAATGTCATCTCTCCCTGCAAATCTTGTCTTGCTTATTTCTTTAGTCATAGTGTCATTGTAGCTGTGATGGTCTTGCTCTACTGTCTACATAAATAAAATGTAGACAGCTAATAGATTCAGGTCTTCTGTTTCTCCAAAAACATATGTATCACAAACAGTTCATTCTTTCACAGAGAGAGGCTGATTCAACCCTTCAGATCCCTCACGGGCCTGCTAACAAGAATGCCAATTTTGCCAGAAAACTTTCTCTCCAATTTGCTAATACTTTCCAAGAGAATGGGCAAGGAGAGATTCCGGCTGCTAGACACCAAGGTCTAGATTTAAGGGAAGAAGTGAAAATGAGTGCAGTTTCAATTACAAACTTCAGTTGTTCTCATAAAGTAACATTGCTTGCTTAACAGAAGCGTTCATGATTAGACCACTTTCATTTTCTTGCTGTTCCCAGTCCCTGCTAGGAGACATTAGTAGCTCAAACTTACTGCAGTCCTAATAGGCCAAAAGAGGGGAACATGACAAACCATAGTAACATCGATCCATTTATCAACATGCAGAAAGAGCAAACGAGGCTGAGAGCATTTCTTTTGAACTGTGGTTTGGCTGCGTTAACGGGTGATTACCCTTCATAGGTCGAAAGCACCAGTATGACTAGACATATTGGAAAAAGATGGTTTTAATTTATGTCATTCAGTAATGTAATCAGAGAGCAGTCTGCATGTGTGTGGGAATTATTATGAGATAATTCTTGGAAGCTAGCTAATCATGTCACTGCTTTTCAGAATTCAGCTCATTGTCTAAATCCTCCTGGAATTTATTAAGGTGGACACTTTGATGCTCCAGGTTTCTCCACTCCAGGACAGCCACAGAAATTGCTATGTCGGGGAATACTGACAGTCCATCTCTCCTAATATCTTTGCCTCAAGTGGTACAGGTAGGATGATAAAAAAGGAAGGGATAAACTTCGTGGTACAAGACTAACTGCACAAAACAAAATTTCTTCCTGATCTAGTCCATCATATGGGTTGTGTACCCTGAAGTAAGGGGCCATGGCTCCTTTATCATTTTTCTAAAGCATATGACATGTGAAGTGTAAAGTTCTAGACTGTAAAAGTTATCTTTTCTTCTGCTTGGGCCAACTGGGACACTGAGAGGCTTTCAGTGAGAAAGACACAGCAATTTCAAGCCCCTGGGGTTATCATGGATGCAATCACCTTACAAGGATACCTGAATTATTGGCTATTTCAGATGCTTTTTAAACTTACAGCATGGGTAGCTGCTAACGAGGGCAGCTACTTGCCAAAAACAGAATCTTGAAAAGGTTGATCAGTTCCTGATCTGACCAGTTGCATATCCTCAAAGAGGTTCCTTAGAGCATTAGGGAATGGCTTTGAAGCTACATATTTTATACAGCTTTCAGGCATGAACTTCTCTCTGGTGTGGAATCATGCGCCTCCCTTCTACATGGATAAGAGGTGTTATTCCCATTGTACAGCTGGGCGAAATGAGAATGAAAAGATCATTTGCCCCCCAGGGAATCTAAAATTTCCAGCTAAACATAATTTGTCACATCGAGTTGCAGAACTTAGTGTTTTTTTCTAGGCTGGCAAGATGATAGAGACTCCTACATTCAGCAGAGCAGAGAGAACAATACTTTATTCTTCATCCATTGCCTGCAATAAAGGTAACCATTCAAGCAAAGCCTTCTGCATATAGAGAGGGACTTTGTGCATCCAAGGCCTCTGCTTCTAGCAGGTGCAACACAGACTGCTAGGAAGGGTAGGAAGGGTTAAAGCAGCACTTGGTCTGGAAGATGTACAGGAATTGGAGAAACTGGAGGAATTTGCTGGATCCTGCAGTGCATGAATTTAATAACTTAAATTATCCCATTCTACCTAGAGAGGCTACGGCCTGAACTACGCACACGAGAGAAGAGTGAAGAGCCAAGTTACCCCAGGCACAAGTGGACAAAGGTGCACTAGGGAATTGCAGCTGATCTGAGGAAGTGAACTAAATTTTTCCTAAGTCCCAATTCACTCCTGAAAAGGAAACATCTGAAAAATCTTCCACATGGAAACAAAACTTTTTCTCCCCCTGCTGCAAAGGGGAAGAGAGGAGGGCGGAGGGTTGTTTTCTACCTTATCCCTTTGTTTTGCTTTGCAGCTTCACGCAATTTCAGTTTCCTCTGGCCCAGGGGCACAGCCTATGGTGAAATAAAGATATTTTCCCCCTTGCCTGCACACTGCAATGAGTGACAAAGTTGTTGAAAGAAACCCAGTGAGGCCATTAGAAAGGCCCAAGAGATAACAAGTTTTTCACAGTATTATTGGTTATCATTTAGAAATTTTCTCCTGGGAGTAGAAAAAAATAACAGCAACAGCTCCTCACTTGAAAGAGCCAAGAAAACATAAAGTGATAGAACAACTAAATTATTTTTTTTTTTGTCAATTACCTCCAAAGCTTTTAGGGTTAAAAGAGGTCTAGAGGCCTTTGTATCCAGCCTCTCTCTAAACTCCTGCTCAGCTAATCCATGTCAGCTGCATCTTCCCTTGCCAATACAGAGGTGAGTGCGAGGAATTTCTGTGTGTTACTTATTTAGCTATTACCTTTTATGGGTCTCTCTGTCTCCCACTGACTCTCTGGCTGCAGACGGGTTGGCAAGAGGAAAACTTCAAGCAATCCTGTTCTGAAAGCTTTAAAACTTAGGCAGAGGGAAAGAGAATCTGACAAAAGAAGCAGACACCTGTGAAGTCTGTGCTTGCACCTAGGTTGCTACTTTCAGGGCTGCTGCTTAACACAGAGTATTGTCTCCGTGTAAAGCAGTGTCTGTATATCTCATTGCAATTTGGGAATCCACTGATCCATTTTTTTTTTACATGATTCTAACTTTAAATTCTCACCTGCATGTTTATTAAAAGACTGATGAGTGGATAATCAAGAAAATCCCATTTTTCCAGGCAGCTGTCAAAGCCAAAAGCAGAGAAAAACCTTGAACCCATGGGGAGCCTGGCCTGAGTCGATGAGGCATAGCTATGAATGGGGGAGAATGAGGCTCCCACATCGGCACGGGGAGGAATGATTCTCCAGAGAGAGGCAAGGGGATGGCATGGACAATGAACATCTAAGGGACAAGGGGTGAATCACAAAACAGAGGCAAGAGCTAGGTGGACAGGCCTGAAGTGAAGACGCTGTGAGCGAATCAACTGGAATAGGTAATTTAGTTGGCCAACACAGGGCAGGAAAAGTCCAAAATCCATTTCTCTAAATGCCTCAAATACCTGGTTATGGTTGGAACATTTGTAGCCTCAGTATACAGCCTTCTGTACATACACGTGACATAGTCCCTGTGCTGGGTGGGGTATGCTCCTTCGCAAAGTCAATCTATGCTCAAGGATTCTGGTTGAGTTTGCAAAGTTACTACAAAGTTGTTACTGCAGGATTGCTGTGCTGTGAATGCCTTTTGGTCGGCGTTTATTAACCTTGGCCAAGAAGCATCCATCAGTCTGGGAACGAGGAGGGGTATTTAAATTTAATGGCGACAATGAACATGCTAAGGAGGTGATTACAACTAGAAGAGCCTGATTTTTTACTTACTTGCAGAAGAAGGCTTGGGACCAAAAAAGGGCAAAAAAGCATCAGGTTATAGGAAAGGTGCACACGGCAGGAGGGGAAAGAGAAACTTCACAGAGAGCCATCTGAGAAGGAGGAAATAGTAGACAAGGTTATTTTGTTAGGGAGAATCTGACTTAACTATGAGACAAGCAAAGTCCAGAAAAGAAACCACAGGAGGCTGACAACAGATAAATAAGCAGAGGAAGACCTTGAATGGGGTCAGAAATTGCCAGGAAATACACTATTCTGGAAGTCATTCTCACAGAAATGTTAAGCAGTTGCTACAGTTTCATCTTTAAAAGTAAAGAGAAAAGCTAATTATTAATAGAAAGGTAAAAAAATCACCCCATAGATTCGCTAGCAAGGTGAGATTCTGCAAAAAAACACACATTTCACGTACAAGCAAGGTGGAGTGGGGGGCTGAAGACTTAGAATGGGTCTCAGAGCCTTAATGAATAGACCTATGATATAAAATCCCAGGATAAGTTGAGAGGCAAGCTGTCAGTGCCAGGCAAGGGCCCTAAAACAGAGGAAGTATTGGAGATTGCTCAAACTCAGGAAGCTTAAAGCAGAAGGGTGCTTCTTCATAAGGGTGCCCTATCAGCAGGATGGCAAGGACTCTACAGGAAGTTTCCCCTGAACTAAGACACTTTGCTCCACTCTCTCCTGCCTGGCTTCAAAGAAGGCCTCTGAAAAGCCATCTCATGGGCCTCCTTGGCAGTGCTGACTTCAAGAGAAACACATTTTACACCAGATCTGAGGCTTTTCTGAGCCACTTTTACAATTCCGTCTATTTCAGTATTTTAGCATAAATTGTCTGAGGCGTGAAGTTCTTCTCCAGCACAGTGACTCATGTGGGTTACAACCAACACATCCTTCAGGTGGGCCAAAAAAAGCCATGTGTTTTCTTCATTGACAACAGCTTGTCAGCACAACTGAAGCCTTGGTTACCAATCTCTGCACAGAGAGAATAGGCCAGAAACTGAAAATGAAGAGGCCAGCCTGTTTGGATCTGGGATGCAATGCATGTCCTTGGTAAACAGGTCCAGAACACAAATCTCCAAAGAAGTCACAGCACATGTTTCCCTTCCCGCTGTGAGCACCCCTCAACACGTCTATACTTCCCAAAAAGGAGAGTGTCTTAGCAAGTCTGAGATGAAGCAAGGGCAGAGAATAAAGGCGACTCTCACTGCTCTCTGTTTCCACGTTAAGAAGCAAGAGCAAATGCTCTATTTAGTACAACATTCATCGATCTGATACCACAGCAGCACACAACCAGAAATGACTGCACTGCTCCTGGCTTTGTATTTTCATTCTGTGTGCTCACAGAAGGACCTGCTGGCTATTTCTGTTTTTCCTGGAGGCTCCAAGCAGTGAGGAAATTCAAATGCGTGGAAGCACACCCAAGAACTGACGATCACTTGAAGCACGGATTGGCTACAGAATTGGAGGCTTGGTTTGGCCAAACCTCATCAATCAGACTTTGTTTTTGCCAAACCAAACCCCACACCAGAAATGGTTTTGGAGTCAGCCTCCATTCTCTTGAAGCCACCAAAGTCCTGGGGTTATTCAAAGGTCTCTGCATCACCCATCTGCAATCTAAACCTTTTTTCTGGAATGTGTTTTATCCAGATCACTTTGATATGCCAACAAAGGGTGAGAGGCCAAGGTTGTCTGCAAGTTTTTCAGAGTTCCCCAGCTCTGGACGTGCCCCAGATACTTCAGGAATAGCCTTTCAAGTGGTGGTTTGGCCCTCATAGGCACAGGCGGTTCTGGGAGGAAGTCAGTCTCATGTTCATAGAAAATAAGATTAAGAAACAAAAATATTGAGCAAATGGCATTGAATCTGGAAAAATATGCTCAAGTTGGGGTGAAAATTCCAGTTGTTTTTAAATGAGCTAATTTGTTCTTTCCTGTATATCAAATATGGGAAGAAAAGGGGAAAAAGAGAAAAAAAAAAACAAAAAAACTTTGCTTTTTCATCTGACAGCTGCTCTTTCTCGAAAAAAATAAAAGGATGTTTTTATGCTTAAAAAGTTAGCCTGGGACATATGAGGGTTGGGTTCACTAACGTGCCAAAAAGTCCCTGCATTACCTTGGGCAAGTCACTTAGCCCTTCCCAGGTCCCGGTGCATATACTGGGGCTAACAAGACTTCCCTTTTCCAGTATGTCTACTCTTCCTGCAGACTATTTGGAACAGGGCCTAACTCTTCCTATATGTTTGGGCAACACCTAGGAGAAAATGTAGCTATTCTTCTAGTTGGAGCGCAGAAGTGAGTCCATGATCCAAGTCATGTTAACATCCATTACAAATTTTGCAAAGTCCAAGTCTACGCTAGAGTTTTCAACTCAGGCCAGTCCTAGACAGTAGGAGATTATATCATATAAACAAGGCTGTAGATGTCACTCTCCCCTAAGAGGCTTTCCCTCCCTTCGCCTTGAGCCCAGTTGCCAATTTAGGCTATTGTCAGAAAGCACTTGTTCACACTTGTGGGATATTTAGTTTAAGAAAGCCCACAGGCAGCCCCAGGTTATTTTACATATAGAATATACAAAATCCCTGAGATGTGAAAGGGACTGCCTTCCAATCACCGTTGTGATTTCAGATGAGGAGCAGGTCAAGCCTTTACCTGGAATTCAAGGTTTACAAAAAAGTTTTTTGTGTGTTTTTTTTTTCTTTTTTCTTTTTCTTTTTTTTTTTTTTTTGGAAAAACACTGGAGTGTGAATCTGGGAGACCACACACATGCGGCAGTTTCTTACCACCCATGATCTGACATGCCACTTAACCCTTGTGGTTTGCAAACAGTATTCACCACACTGAGAACGCTGAATCTCTGTTCACTCTGGGGAAAAAAAATCCCCAGGGAGTTCTCCAGCTGGTGAGATCCTGCCCATCAAACCTCAAGTGAAGGACTGAAGTATTGTGTTTTAGGAACAGGCAGACTTCAGATGGGAAAAGAGAAGGTCCACCCCTTCACTGAACCAGAAGCCTTATGTTTTTCAGGGCTGAACTCCAAACTAAGCACAGCATGAGGCAAGAAGTAGTAAGGACTTCAGGAAAAAGCCAGCCAAGCTTCATAGGCATGGGCAGTTTTAACAGTTCAGGAACAAGGAACTCGAGATGAGACCAGATTGTTTCAGTCATCACAGCCAGTACTCACTGAGCACAGACAACCCAGGGAAGAAGCTTATTCTAGGAGTATCGCCTGACCAAGCACGGTGGACAGCCATATCCCGGTATCCTCTAACAACGACCTGTAATTAAAGGCCAAAAGACACAGATTGTGCCAAACCACCAGGAGAGAGAGGGAGTGACCACAAAGATCACCAGCCATTCCTACAAGAGCAGAGAAAGTATCATGTAACTGTTATAAAAGTGGGTGAGTCTGCAGCTGGTTCTCTGGTCTGTGCTAGATTTACCCACTGTTGATTGTTACATTACTGGGATCCCGTTTTCCAAAGCCAATATAGATGTCCCTTCAGATGGAAGTTGAAATAAGCATGAGGAGATTCCCCAGAATCTTCTCCCTGAAAGGTCTCTCAGGACCACTGGTCCAGAAGTGGCTGTTGTTCCCAGGCTGCTACACATTCCTAAGAGAGGTACATGACAGTTTAGACCTGCTGGCCAGCAGTATTCACAGATAAGATTTACACAGTACTTGGAGGCAAAAACAACCTTATGATGGTGAACATAGAAGGAACAGTCATTGATGCTTTTGGTCACAGGCACATGAGATTTAGTCATGTGCGGGTAAGGTGAATACCAAGACATTTAAATAGCTGTAGAACTCAGTCTGCTTTATGTCACATCAAGGGAAGACACAAAAGTCTACCCCAGTCTCTTGACAGGAATTAGCTGGTCAACATCTGCAACAGAAGATTGGCTTCCATGCCTTGGAGATGCTTATAGGTGTGATGCACAGCTTGCAGTCAATAAAAGCCAATTTTTCCTTTTACTCCGTCAATATTTCCTCCACTATGTGTCTACTCAGTGAAGCAAGATTTGCAAAGGGAGGCCACGTCTTTACTGCGACCAGCTACCACAGCTGGAAAAAATCCAGACGTGTTTTGAGGCCTGCCAGCCCTTTTTCAGAGTCTCCAGTGAGGTGGGCAGACTTAGTTCTTCAAAGATGCTAAACAGTGATAACATGGTGACTGCACTGCACTCTGTGGAGACATCAGGATCACACACTGACGTCAGCCAGGGGTGTCTGGGGCTGGAATATGATCCTTTTTTCCTCCCTGCCTGGTTTTACTTTGGATGGCTAAATTGGCAATGGCTCAGGGCTGTTACCATAAGATCACTCAGCAGTTAATCTTTTATTTGCAAAGCTGTTCCTTCCCATAGAAGTAAACACCCACCTTATCACACATGCCACGGCAAAGGATGTTGTCCAGCCCCCACCTGCTGTCCTTCCTCTAATTAGTGGCCTACCATTTGCTGCCATTCCCACCCACCCTCTGTCAGAACATGCTGCACTTTCGTCGCCCCACCAGTGACGCTCATGGACGTGGCGTAGTCTCACCACCCTGGCCTTTATCAGGAAACAGCCTGTTCCCTCCAGGGGTGGGAACACACTGAGCAGACAAGCAGTGTGTCTCAGCCCCCTCCCTCCACGGTACTGCTGTGCCTAGGCACCCTCCGGAACAAGGTGAAGCTCTGAGGTGCCATTAATGAAACCATGAGTGATTCCTACTGGAGGTGGAAAGAAAGCAATGGAAGAGAGAGCCTCTAGGCCATTCCTTGTCACAAGCAAGCCTGCTGTTCATCTTCCTTTATACTCCATCTCCACCATCAAGCCCTTTTTCACCTCCCTCCGTAAAGTCTCCAAGGGCATCCTCACAGGACCCTGCTCGCGAGAGGAGTGTAGCTGACTTGATCATAATTCCTCTTTCCTGCTGATGAAAATCTAGGTCTCAAAATGGCCTGCTTTTGTTTTTAATATGGCAGTTTTGTTAGCCAGGGGCCAGATCCACTGGCTGTGTAAAGACATGTAATTCCCATTGAAATAGCTTCCTGTTTAGTTCCTGTGAAAGCACAGAACACTCTGTGATGCTGTTTCCTTCCCCCTTGAGCACTGCAGACTATACAGTGGGAAGATTATTTGTTACGAAGAGCTTCCTTCTGACAATGAAGTCCAGAGATATATGTTATCTGAGGATCTGCCCTAAAAACTGCAATATAAAGAGCCTCAGCAGATCCAACACTGAAAAAACACCCCAGGTATTCTTCCTGCTCAACAAAGGCAGAGTTCATCATTAGACTGTGTGCAGCTTCAGGCAGGGATGATTATTTAACTCTGTGTATAACCTCAAAGAAGCTAGTACAACAGATCCTGTGCTTTTCAACTGTGTCTCCAAGGGGCTACCACAATATTAAGTATATTGATTAATTCCTATTTGCTTATATTCAGGGCTTCAACCATAAGGAAAGAAAGGATGGAGTCCTACCTAATGTTATGTCCCAGCAGCACTTTTTATCTGTAGATGTCCCCCCAACTCTTTAAAATAAAGTGGGTGGGCTAGGGGAATGGGAAACCTCAGAGTGAAAATGAGATGGAGAACAAATCAAATATTTCCAGATGAGAGCTGGTCTGTGGCAGAGCTGGAAACAGGTCTCATGCTGCCCTTCGTGCATTAAAAACCTCCTGTCCTCAGCAGCAATGCCGAGGCTAAGGTGCAGAACTTGAGTCCTCACAGCCTCTGTCAGGAGAAAGGGGCGAGACTTATTTTCTCCTGAAATTTCAATGGATATGCACCCCCTTTCCTTCCCAGCAATTAGTTCCTCCCTGAAGTCCAGGAAGGAGATTTTCTGTGTGCTCTCTCTCTCTCACTCCTCATATCATCCTTCTCGCATCTCATCTGTCTAACCAGGCAATATGGACACAATTAAATATCTTCCTCCAGAGTGTGCCAGAGTCATTCCAACCTTTTATTGATAGAATTTTATGTTACTTTCCCTGATGCTTCCAGCTAGTTGTTTGCATGTCATCTTGTTTTTCTGAGACAGATAGCTGAGGCTATGAAAAGCTGAAAGGGGTTACAGATTCTCTGCCATCATGCATGGCTCTCAAGATCTACAGGACCAGTAAAGCTGTTTTTGTCAGCCTTATATCTCACCAAAAACTTCAATTTCCCATACCTCCTTTCGGATTCCCCCCCTCCCCCCACAATTTTCACTCTCTGCTCCAAAGCTCTGCTCAGATCATTGAGCTTCACTCTTGTACTCCTGTTCTCTGGTGGGTAACATATCCCTCCTTCCTTCCAATTCACCACAGCACAGAGAGACACAGTGTTCATATCCTAAGTGGTGGAACCCTGTCCCTGGCTTATTCAAATCGCCCACAGGACCTTCTGGTGCAGCTGATGACCATATGATGCAATCGCCATTACTGTCCAACATAAGGTGTGACCTACAGCATGTTATTTGCTCAATGCTGCTGTCCATGGGCCAGCAAAGACTAGGAACTATTGGTGTCCATAGACCAGTAGCTAGCTTATGGGAGCAACGCAGACTGCAGTAAGGAGGGGCATAACGTTTCAGCTCCTTCTTCTACCAGCATATTCCCACTTGGGACTGAGTTGTTAAACTACCATCTACCCTGCTGTATCCCATGCTGTATTCATAACACATTACTACATCCTAGAAATATTAGATACATATTTTGCACAGCCATCGTTCTGTGTAATGATAGAAAAGGCTGCAAAATTTACAGGCTGTTTTTTCTATCTGTGATGAAATTAGTACCGCAAACCCTGGACATTTTCTGCATTTATTTAAATGATACATATCAGCCCTGGAGCATAGGTAGCTGCAAACAGCCTTTAGGGGAAATGCTCTTTTAGAAAGCTCAACCCTAGCCCACCCGCCTAAAAAAAAATCAAAACTTTGGCAAATTTTTAAATGCACTGAAACACGTAATCTGTAAATCATGTAAATAAAAGACTATTGTATTACATTTGGTTCTTCTTATATCAAAATCAACAGCGTATGTCACAAGTGTTTATTGCTCCAGAATAAATATCAAGAGTTAATTTGAAGATATTAGGTTAGATAGGTTACAGCAAGGCATGAAAGCCTCTGCTATTTGCAAAAGCACTTCTAAATACAACATACACCACAAGGCAAACAACAGTACTGTTTCTGTCTGATTTTTCCAGTTTTTGAGAGATTATGTCTCACTGTGCAGTTTAACAGCTCTCACTGCAAACATTCATTGTCTTTCTACAGCACAGAGAAAGCCTCTCTCGGGTAGTCAGTACCACGACGCAAGAGGTAGCAGTGCTCTCTTAGGTAACCCTGCTAAAGTAAACAGCGGTGAAACCCTTCCAAGAAAACATCTTCATGTCTTATGAACACAATAGAGAGTCTTGGAAAACGGGCACTCAGGAAAAAAGAAACAAATGAATCACTGTGATCAGAAAAGCTCAGACCGCTTATGGGTCAAACTGCTTTGTCATTATTTTAAAAATTAACTGTAACTTGTTATGGTTTTAGGGCCTCTGTGCCATTGTGATCACTCAAAAATAAGGAACAGAACAGTATGCAAAGAAAGGATTTACAGCCCTATGCCTTTATTTTATACTAGTTCCTTGGATAGTTTCTTTTCTTTTGTCCTGTGATTACAGGATTTTATTGCTTATGAAATTGAAGGCCTGATTCCAAGTAGCCAAAGTCAGTTACGGGGCTGATAAAACAGTAGATTGCCCTCACAGCATCTCTGGTACTTTCCAGACCCCTCACTGAGTTGCTCCAGCATATTCCCCATAACGTAGGGGAACCACACAGCCAATTATTGAACCCATCATTACCCCTGGTACACTTCAGTCGTTGCTGGAAACACCACCCCAGAGAAACTGCAGCGCTGGTCTGCAGAGACATTGATCCCCATCATCCATGCCTGAGTCCAGCTGACACTGACAGTGTCATTTTTTGTTCTGTTCTTCAGCCTCTACTGATCCCAAACTCTTCCAGCTTCATTTCACAGTATTGATATTTGAACTCTCAAACCGAAGAATGAACGCGAGTAAGTGGTCTCCTTATCACCCAGACATGGAACTGAAATGGGTAGGGAAATCCAACAGCACAACACTGCAGGCAGATTGTTTTCTACTACAGATTTCACACCCATACACTAGGCTCTTTGAAAATGATCCTAGTTTACAAAGATGTAATTTACTAACCTTCAATTTAAAAGAGAAATACAGCCACCAACCCTGTTCTCCTATGTCCTTGAGAATATAAAAGTAAACAGAGCTTTTAAAAGAGGTAAATGTCTCCTTAAAGCACGGACTCTATCTAAACCAATAATTAATCTGTTGCAAAAATCTCTTCCCAGAAAAGCCCAGGCTGGCCCATTTCAGTTGGTGAGCAGAGCTGTGTCAGTGGATTTATGATGTGACGTCAGTCCCAAGGCTCAAGTGGCAACTTTTACATTTTCATGGATTGTTTAATAAGCTGCTCACTTCCCTCCTCTAACCCAGACTTTATTAAAATGAGAAAGATGCACTCAAGTGGTTTTCCAGAGAAGACAGGCTATTTAGAGTTGATAGTGAAAAGTGATTCCCTATGGTAAGGAAATGAAGAACTGCAAAGTGCTTAGAGAGACATATTTAATGCCTTAAACTCTTACATTGCGTTAACAACTAGCATGGTCTTGGCTTTAAAGAAATAAATGGATTCTCAGACTCCCCTATTTCAATAATCCCCCAACAGAAACTCAGCTGCAGCTTGACTCTCTTTTTTCCTCCGCGGAAGAAGATATTTTAATTATTTATTTTAATGAGATAACGCAATGGCGACAAGCTACCAAGGTTTTTTTTAGGGTCACGTCTAGAAGAGAAGCTTTTCCCCCACAAGTGCAGGTGGATGTGCAGTGTGCAGGAGAAAGCAAAAGGCTGTAAGGAGGTTGTTCCTTCCATAAGGGGAGCAGCTAAGATGTTCAGAGAAGGAGAGATGACAGGCAGCCCCAGAAACACAAGAAGGCAAAAGGAGGGGGGGTAAGGGCTGGGATGGGTGTGACTCACAGGAGTCATACCCATTCCCATTGTAAATGCTTCAATTCCTGGTCCTTTCTTAAATGACCCTGAATACAGGGAATGACAACTGGACCCCAGCCTTGCAGAGAGATGTCCATCACGGGTGTTCTAGATGGGCTCTTTGTCTGCATGTGCTCCTTACAGCATAACTCGGCATCAGCCGCATGAACAGCCCCTACCAGGCTGATGCCATTGTTGCTGGGATCAGCTGCTGGGAAGCAGTACGGGGAAGCCAGCAGCGGTTGCTTTGTTCCTAGGCTCAGCAAAGCACAGGAAATATGTGAGCATGCCCTCCGCCAGCTATGGATGCTCTATTCCAGCAGATGTAGGATCGTGTTTGGCTTCCAGATGCAGAGGGAGGTAGTCCTTCAGAGTACACGCTTTCACAGCCTCCAAGCAGATGTACATGCGCTGATGTACCCAAAGCCTACTCAACTCTCCCTGCTAGGGTTCCCTATGAAGAGGTGAGCCCCTGCCTGAACTTTAGAGAGTCAGAAGAAAGAGCGCAGCTCTTCCTGGAGGAAGGCTCTGGGAGCTCAGAGAAAGCAGATAGGACACTGGCTTTTACAGGCATGCCTCACACATGTTCTTGGCCAGTATCCTGCATAGCCACATGATGACACCTAAGCGGGCCCTTGAAGGCTGGACTTCCCCCTGAAGTACACTTCTCACATAACTGGCAGAGGAAAGGTCCCTACCTGTGAGATGTCTAGTATCCTCCCGCGCCTGTGAGTGCATGCTTACTCATGCAATAGTGACAATGTGGAAGAGTCAAACAGATAGCAAGATGTGGCCTGGCCCAAAAAAATGACCTAAGGTCTGGAAAACGTGATCTGGACCAAGAGAAGACAGAAGACTGGAGATTGCCATGAAAGGTTGCTGCAAGGAGGAAGTAAAAAGAATTTTCTGCAGGCCCCTGGAAGTATTGTCAGATTAGGTTAAACATTAAATAAAAAAAAAAAATTTATTGCCAGGAGCTCAAGGGGAGATGCTATTGAGAAAAGAGCTGAAATACCACTGAAGAACAGATTAGACCAGTATCTGTCAGGAACAGGCTAGGGAGAAGAAATCTGACTGTAAGTCAAGGAGATACACTGCACAGCTTCTTTAGGTCCCCATCAGCCTGTTTCCCATTTTATTCTCAGAGTATGACGTTGCTTAGCAGTGCCCTGAACAGGAAGAAGAAGCAATAGAGCCTTTAGTTTTTTTGTCAAACTCCTTCCTGCTTTGAACTATCCATGGCCCAGTTCAGGAGCACAGAAGTGAATTGTCCAAGGCACAAACCTAAAGAGTACTCTTATTACAGAAGAGGATACTTTGATAAAGAGTTTGTATAGTATGGAGGCAAAATCACTCAAGTCACCTTTGCCTGACTTAGATCTGGGGAAAGACTCTGACCCTTTATTTCTGACAGTGACATGTCTGAGCTTTTTCGTATTGTAAGTACAATCCACCCTTCTAGGAAAGTCTGACAGAGATAAGATATGGGAGACTTGTTCCAACCTGCTCTGTTGCTCAGTTTGAGAAAATATTCAGAGGTTCAAGCAGAATATAGAAAAAGCAACTCTAACTTCAGAGTTATGCTCACCCACAGATATTAATCTAGAAGGTACAAAGGGAGTTCATAAATAAATAACAACAGGCTTCATACAGCATAGATAGAGATTTCATACTGCGAGTGAAAACATAAGCAAATAGGCATATGCGGAAGTCAACAAGGACT
Organism: Struthio camelus; assembly: GCF_040807025.1. Lineage (NCBI taxonomy): Eukaryota > Metazoa > Chordata > Aves > Struthioniformes > Struthionidae > Struthio > Struthio camelus. The sequence continues at coordinate 29,015,782 of NC_090947.1, read as the reverse complement.
TAGATCAACTGAAGAATCATGAATTTTGAAAAGAGAAGGGCTCCTATGAGCTGTTATGTACAGGCCAAAGAATTAAAACGAAGCTTTCAGCATCCAGTCAGTAAGCTCTACTGAAACTAAGGCAGAGTTTTTAAGAAGGCATTCATAAAAGATTCCAAGTTTGGGAAATCCCACCACGAGCCCAGGGAATTTGTTACAATGATTAATCACCTTCCATTGTTCAAAAAAAAAAAAGTAATCTGAAATTTATTTCTAGACTAAATTCGTGTCAAATTTACTCCCAGCTGCTAAATCTCATCATGCCTTTGCTGCTAGAACAGGATTATTCTAAGTCAGTTGTGGTCAGGAAAGCACTCAACAGCCTAATGGGGCTATATTGTAAAGTAAAAAAATTGATAAAGCTAAAGAGGAAAGTATCACATCTTATATAGCGCACTTGCTGCTCTCCTTCCATCTTCAAGCTACCCCTACTAACTTGACCAGTTGGGACAAATATCATGTATGGCAGAGGCAAAGTTGACCCAGAATGTTTTACGAATAAGAATTGTTTTATGGATACTGTATATGATGAGCTCTAAGTCGGCAATCATCACTGTGCACTTATACTGGTTTAATCCAAGTTCCAATCCAGCAGGGGCTTTTTGGCAAAAAACCACCAGGGTGTTTTGCAGCTTTAGAACAGTCATTTTCCAGTGACTCCTTACCTGACTGCAGCCTATCTACCACTTTCCATAGTATTTTTATTGGTTCAGTCTAACAAGGTGCTGGGAATCTCCTGCTCGAGATGGCAGCAAGCAGCTGAAGACTGTCTGGAGAGACAGAGGGTTTCTCAGACCTCCTTGGAAAGAGGCCCTGCAGGAATCCCTGAGGGAGAATGGGGAAGTCCCAAGTTGCCAGAAATAGCAAGCTCTGAAAAGTTAGGCTACTTATTAGTTTAACTCTTTTTTTCTCTTCAGTTCTTTGGTTTGAACAAAATAAAACTTTGCTCTGGGAAGGAAAATAAAACTTTGCTCTGGGAAGGCTGTCTGCGCATTGCCTACCCAAGGTCATCATTCAGGAGGCACAAACTTAACCTGAATCGTCTCACATTATCACAGTAAATCCTTACCCATGCTACAGCCCCTTGCCAGGCCAGAAGAGGGGTGGAGATGTGCACAGCTCTGCACTGAGGACAACAAGAGTTTGAAATTTGTAGCTAGATTTGAACAGAGCAAAGGGAAAAATGACCATTTAGCTGTAGCAACATCACTGTCAGATGCCCCTTGTTTGGGATGGTGCCATCATCTCTTAGACAAAACTCCCCTGAAAGCACTTATTGATTAAAGAGGCAAGAAATGATGGTTGGGTGTAGAATACAATGATGGAAGGGCAACTACAATAAGCACACTAAGAGTCTGCATGCTAAGAGCTATTAGAACATTCACATGTTAAGTAAAAGTAAATCTGTGTTATGTAATCAAAGCCAATGGAGTTCAGAAAGTGCAAGTGATAGGCTGTATTCTACTCAGGACATTTCAGGGTTGTTTTCAGTGGCACAGTCTTTACTTTTAAAAGTGGGACAGCATTTTCCCCAGTACTGAAGACACCCAGGTTCATGCCTGTGTTCAGAGGCAAGCATGTTCTGAGCACTCATGCAATGCTGGACTCGTTTCCCTGTGTGGAGATGCCCATGCATCCATCCATCTGTCGATCCCCTTCAGAGAATCAGCTGATTCACTGAATCACCAATTCTTTCCCTCATCAGGAGGCAAAGGAAGTAAGAATGAAGCAATATGGCTAGAAGAGAAAACTAAGGGTATTGGCTAGACAGTATTTAGGGAGGATCCTACAAGCAATCAAGACAGGAGATTATGTTAATGTTTTCATTAACAAAGACAAGTGCTGGGAAGGGGAAGAGTTTTGCTTTTAGATCACATGGAAAATTAATTTCTCTGGAAGCCTCATGGCATGAGACTAACATAAGAGATCTATCCTATTCCAAAATTTGGAGTATATTTGAATATGCCGTTTCGGACTGTGCTGCTCCCTGCCAATGACACTTGAGTCAGAACAGACTTTACTTGATCTATGCCTCCCAAAGCATATTTCTCTGCAAAGGCTATGAACAGTCATACTCTGACTTGTAAATGGAACAAATTTCCTCTTACATCATGAAAAACGAAGAAATGGGGACCTGCGCCTGCCTGCCCCATCATGTCATTTTAGCAGAGTCACTTTTAAGAGCATAAACACCCACTCAAAATTAGTACAAATGTTTCCTTCATCAGGTTGCTCTGACACTAATGGCTAAACCATATTTCCATGGTGCACATCCAGCATTCACACTGCACGGCTCTCCTGTCACTAACAACAGCCGATGCATTCAAACGAACAATTGGCAATAAATAAAAATGACAAGAGCAAATTACAAAAGCGGGAGCTGTGGCCTGGGGAATACTTGCAAGCCAGAGAAGCATTACAGTCCTTTCTCCTTTAGGTCACTAGCATCGACTAACACCCTGTTTGTCAAGCTAGCCTGACTCTTTCTTGTCTTTGGGCCTAGAGGACGCCTATAGAACCACAGGGCTTGTAGCCAGTAGGAGATCCCCCTCCCCTTTCCATGGGCTGGTGTTTATTTCTTTTCTAAAAGTCTGCTCCCCACTCACATACTTTTTTCCTCTCGCAGCTTTGTCATCTGACCTAATTTGTAATAAATGTAATAATCTTCAGTGCAATCAGCTCTTGACCTTTCTGCTTAAGCTTGGTAGTGCAGTGTACATATTTATGGTAATATTTCTAATTGGTGGTGTTTGGCCTTTCATAAAACTGTAATATCTTCCAATACTACATCAGCATATGGACCAGGAGAAGTTTCCCTTTAGAGTTCCATGCAAAAGCCATCCAAAACAGAGGTGAATTGAACGTTGCCATTATGAAAGCTTTCAGTCTCTCGTGGTTGCTTTTAGTATTGAGGTATGTGGAAGAGCAGAGCAGCTGTTTCTGTGAACTAGTTTGGACTTAGCTTCTATAAAAAGATTTGCCCCTCCAGTCCCAAATGAGAACCTAAGTATTCCCATCCATTCCTCCATTACATCCAATAGTTCTCAAAGAAAGCAAATCATCCGGGTCATCCCAAGACAACTAGCTTTCACCAGCACGCGTCAGGATCAACCTCTCTTCCCTCTCTATCTTTGGGGAGGGAACCTCTCTGTTGAAGCAGGTTGTCTGGATGTCCACCTTTTTACATATAGAGGTATAGGCCACAACATCAATAGTCACCATGCCAGGGATTCGAATCTACAAGGCCATCTCATAATCGTCCTTCAAGTTCATTCCTGTAAGTCTCTCTTACCCTAATGCACGCATAAATAGGGGAATATTTAGGTGGCTGAAACGCTAAGATGATTTTCTATAGTAAGGACCAATATTATCCTTGCATCCTCTCTCTTTTCTTTGGATCCAATCATCTCTTTTACAGCAATTTGTAAGTTTTTGGATGCAAGTTACAGACTGATTTCTTTTGCTTTCCCAGCAACACCCTGAAGATCTGAGGGGCCCTACTCACTCATCTATCAGTAACAATAACATGAGTGGTATTAGGTGATGAGAATAAGCTACTAAGATCCAGACACGCAGAGGCATATAAATACCTAGCTACTATTTAGATGCTCACATCAAAAAATATTAAATGTCTAATGCTAGCCAGGAAAGTCTTAAGAAGAAAGATTAATGAAACTTGACATCTGGAAGAAGAGAGTTAAATCAGGGCTTGCCATTATAGAACAAAAGACTAAAAATCAAGAACCAGCCTTAGTGTTCTCAATGAGAAATGTTACAGTATTTGGCATATATACTGTCGATGTAGTGACTTCTTAAGATCCCACTGGAGATCAGCTTTTCATTCTTATTTCTGTGTGAATCACTTGACTGCTGTGTTCTATTAAAGCAGTACTGAGGTCACTTTAACTTATTGAACTTTGACATGGCATTTCAAGGATGTTAAACTAGATTTTTCTAAGACTTTTGTTTTTTCTAGAATACATCTAGAAAGAATACATCTCTCAGCACACAAGATTTGAGTTTTAATTATATTACATGCCTCCAAACCCTCCAAGAGAAGAGTTAAAATCTACTATTTAATAAGGAAGCTGAGGGAGAAAGAAAAACAATTAGTTGGTAGCGATATCTTCATGTGTTGGTACCTACCTCAGTAAATTAGTTCCTGTAAAGGGCAATAAGTCTTTATAGTGGGCTAGTTCACCTCAAAGAGATGTCATTGAGGCCTCAGTGGAAACCAAAGGGATAATTTACCAAGAAGCATCATAAGGGGCTAGAGTATACTTGCATCTTGGAGTTCTTGTGTGGCTTGTACAAGTCTTCCCTGACTCCTTTCCTTTTGGGGAAAGGTTACAAGGAAGGATCAAGTTTGGACACATTTATTATCGTACCTTGAAAGTGAACTCACCAAGCAAGAAACAGAAAGAAGGAAAGACTAATTTGCTCTCAAAGACTCTTGATTAGAACAGATATTTTCAATTATGTGTGATTGTTTTATTTGAATATTAGATGGGTCAAAGTCATTTAATCTGTCAGTCAGATCAGGTCTTCATCTCACATCTGGAAAAGGAAAAACAAAGAATGGAAGGTGCTGTTCTCAATTACAGTCCTGTAGGCAAATAATAATTATTGTTTTTACTATTATTAAAGGAGAAACCTCAGAACGATCCACATAAGTGATCTGTTAGAAACACTGCTGTGTGAACTTAAGCTTAGACATCAATAGCCTACATTTCCTAAACAAAATATCCAGAAAGAACTGTCTGTGCTCTTTTTTCCACTTTGTTTTGACAAAAAAATGCCTTTGGACATAGAGGATATTTAACCTGTGGAAAATTGTTTCCACTGAAATTTTTGGCATTTCTTTAAAAAAATATTGCCCTTCTCCCCTCCCCCAATCCCAGCTAAAGAAATTGAAACAATTTCTGATTTTGTCCTTTTATTCTCTATTCCCCTCCCACACCTTCTTCATTAAGAGAGGGAAGAAATGCTTTTGCCAGAAATTGAGTTTGTGATGGTCAATATTTTGGAAGCAATTAAAACTTAGTTTTGGATTATATCTAATAGGTGACATTTCCTAACTCTTGAGTGATGGTTCTTCAATGTTTCCAAGACAACTTTACTGATAATCTTCAGATTTCCAGGTTGTAACTTAATTTCAGCTTTGCCCCCGATCAGGCCCTGAAATAATAGGATCCAATTGCTGGCATTTAGAGGAGGTGCCAGCTTATGGAAAATAACTTCTGCTGTGTTGCATAGAAAGAGTAAAAGCTGGCAAGAGTTACAGGCTAGCAAGCACGCAGCAGAGAGGAGTTCCAGTACAGAACTCTGAAGGAGGAGGATTTTTTAGGTCACTTTAATACCACTTAAAACTTCAGCATTTCATCAAATGGAGCTTTGCAGTCCTCCAAGAGTTTTCAGCCTACCCATACATTCAACATACAATTTTTAAGAGATCTACAACAGATAGCTAAGGAAAATTAGCCATTAGACTTAAGGAGCTCTCAGGAAGCCTAGACTACCAAAGGAAAATCTGCTTGGCTCTAAGGCTGAGAAGCTGAGCATGAAGCTCTTGTCTAAGAGTAGAAGCAGCAGCATGGCCACGCAGAGCCACACCAGTAACAACTTTGCAGAGCAGAATCCTTCTGCTCCCTCCTCTTCCACGTTCCTGCAGCACAGACTTCTCTGAACTGCTGTAAGAAAGACAGTGTTCTTGCCATGAAACATTTCCCTCACGCCATGACAGAGCATCTGCTGAGCAGCCTCTCCAAATCTTGGGTTTGGCAAGACAAATTAGACAACCCCATTCAGCACGGCTGGGAATCCCATGTCAAGTGCTTGCTCAGCCCTTATCTCGCTGGAATTAACAAAACAGCTGTTGCTTTTGCAGTGAGTTACTAGTGGATCATGCAGACTGTGTCTCTGGACACACCCATTCTTCACATCACAAAGTCCTGCTAAGAATTGCAGCCTGGTGGAAAAGAAAACAAAATCAAAAATTCCACCATTTAATGAAACCCAAAAGTTTCTGTGTGCCCACCCACAACAGGGCCAATCTAAACTTGTCTGACTTCAGGACTGATGTTGGCCCTACACACAATGAGTAGGTAAAAACTTGGCATCTTGCTACTTTTCAAAGGCTTAGGGCAAGCCAGCTGGATACTCTTGTTGCAAGACAATGCAGCCTCTTTGAACTAATGTACTGGAGCAGAGGTCACCTTGATGTGCAAATACCCCTTCACTGTCTTTCAGAGGTTCTCTGCCCTGAGCTGGAATGGGAGGAACTTTTTTGATCATGTACTCTATCCTATAGCAGAAGATGGGCTGTTCAGCTTCTCTACTGCTTCTTCTGTCAAGCCCAAAGACTTAAGAACTGGGTTGGTGGGTATTTAGGTGCTAAACTTTCTATATAGATACCAAATGATGGAGAATTTACCCCATCTTTTGTCATATAGTTCCTTCATCAAACTCTCTAAGCAAATAAATATAAAGAAATTTCACTTTAACATTCACACACTTCTGAATTCTATGTCTGGGACTGGATCTGGACATTTTTTCATCTACTCAGTTCCATATTCAAATTTCTGCCTGCACAGCTGTTTATTGGCAGTGCTCAAGTCACCCTTTAATCTTTTCTTTCATAAAAGAAGTTTATCTAGCTCCTGTATTGTCTGGCTGCAAGGAGTTTTTCATACATGGAACAGATACCAGCTTTAAACTATAGGTGCAACGGCCAGTGTCTCCAGAAATTAGGCCAGTCATACATAAGATGCTCCTAATGTTTTAAAACTGTGCCAGATTTAAATAATGACACAGAAGAAAATTGCTTAGCTATGTAGATTCCTGAGGCAAAGTTTGTAGGAAGAAGTAAGGCTTTTGATTAACTGATACAGTTGGAAAATAGCAGGCACGTGCTTTTGGACACACAAGCCCTTTGTCAGGTCTGAAATACAACTAAAATACAGGTTGAGAACAAGTTGCTTTGAGTTTAACTTTATTATGCTGATCAGTCAATTTGAGAGAAAGGTGTTCTTTGTGTCGTAATTCCTCAGCTCATTTCAAGGGGAAGTACTCTTAAATTCCAGTGTGCTGATATGCTTAGGACATTTTATTTTACATTTTGCTCATCATTCAGCCAAGTAAGGAAAACACCCAGAAAGCGAAACCGAGTAGAACCAAAGTTCAGTCGATGCCTGTTGCAATGCCACAGTGTCTGGCTGCAGATACTGCATTTGGGAACGCTGACATTTCCGGTGACTCCAAATAACCTCTTTCCCTTCTCATGACACAATCGTATTCACTGGAAGCGAAAGAGGTACCTGGGAAATTGTTCTACCAAATACCGACTTTGTGATAATCTAAATGGACAAGTCTAAATTCACTTTACTGGCTTCACTTGCACTGCTTTTAAAGAAACATAATCTCCACATCATAAGGGCAGGAAGACACGTTAGATCATCTGCTCTAAGCTCCTGCAAACTGCACACTGTATGTTTTAATAAAAGCCAACTGTACAGAGCAGGCGCTCTGAGCCTGACCCCTCTATTTCTCAGTCAGTTTTGAGGCCTCCTGGTTTTTTTCCATATTTACTTAACTATCTGAATGTTGTAATGCTATACAATATGCATACAATGTCCTGACCTGAACTCCTTCAGGGTGCCAGTATCAGAAAAGCAAATATTTATATAAACAGTTGTGATAGTTAGTGTAAATAATGAGGCAATAACAACTGAGCAGAGAGATATTTCCTGGAGGTTTAATGCCCAGCCAGGAGGAACTGATGCCCTGAACTGATCTTGGTCAGTTACTAAATGTCTTGCCATTGTCTATAAGTAGATCATTGTTGCTATTGTCACATAGTGAAAATTGAAAATTCACTATATACTTAGAGCCCTTTGGCATATGGCTTTGTTTCTGGGTTGCAGTTACCGCATACATCATGGAGAAATGTTTCAAAGATTCCAGAGATTTCAGTCTTAGGTTGTTGGAACATTTCTTCAAAATCCACCATTTCATGTCAAAATTTCTCATGGGCCTCCTCCTCTGAACAACCTGATTCTTTCCTGAAAACAGCAAAGAGGAGGCTGAAGAAAGGGCTTTGTCTTGAGGTCCCATTTCTCTCTCTGAGTAATGTTACTGCAGGACCCAAGGATCACCTGGCAATATTAAGGGAATATTTGATTATTCCAAAGAAATGTAGTGTCCCATTGCTGTGAAACTGATGAGCAAATCACATAAGATTCAAAGATGAATTTGAAAAGCAAACACTTGGACATTTCTCTGAACTTAGTCTGGAGAAATCTTTTGTGCTTCTGCCAGTAAAACTGTTTCACAAATTTTCTTAGTGTTCTGCCTACTGCATTAGTCTCTTTTTTCCAGTCCCTACCCAGTCTTGCTGGTCACAGGAAATGATGAAAACAACAACAAAAGGTAAAATGGTAACAGATCCTCAACAGTTATAAACCCTGTCACACTGCTGGACTTGGTGCAATCATACATATCACTCAAGAAACAGTTTTTGAAAGTCTCATACCTTCAGGGTCATTCAGATCAAGTTTGGGCAGTGCTCTTCTACAGCTTGACCTAAACCAATGCCCCACATCACAATTTGGAAGGACAAGAGTCCTTTTTTTATGCACAACCTCCTTTTTTAGTACCAAACCATCTAAGGATCTGCCTTATAACCAGGCAACTCTGATACTATTTCTTATCCCTTATTCTTTCCCCTCAGAGTTGGTCAGTCCAGGTCCAGAACTGATAGGCAGAAGAGATGGGAAAGATGCAGACAACACTCATCTCACAACAGTAAGTCAGCTGTTCTCAGTTTAGGTTCAGCATGGCACAGCTGAGCCCTTGGAAACATATGTAGGTACATACCCTGTGCGCACAGAAAGTTTTGTCATATTTATTGAGGGCTGGAATATATTTAGAGGCTATAGGACTGTGGCCATCCTATATCAAAAGCCGTTTCACAACAAAACCCCATTTATAGAAACATCATACTGTGCTCTAGCTGCTGTGGGTAAAAACCAAATACACTCCCTGCCTTCCTAAAACAACACAAACAACATGACCTTCCCCCAAAAGGGCCATTTCCATAAGAGAAATAAAATTAAAGAGAAAAATATTATCCTGGAGCAGGAAGTCAGGAACACAGAAGCAATGTTTCCAACCCAAAGTTGTCACGTGAGAGGGTAGTGGACAGGAGAAAGTAGCAACCAAGGGGAATACTTTGCGGTTATGTAATTTGCTAAACTGAGGTGGACATAAGAAAGAAGGTGGATGGAGGACAGGCATTTATCTTGGAAAGGAAATGTGAACCCCATTGGAACAGCTGCAGTTGAATGAATCCAGCTAGGAGGAGGAGAACAAGGATAACAGCAGCAATCTCAGGTCAAGCAGCAAGGGACTGCTGCAAAATCCATTTGAATAGCAGAAGGAGGCTTCCGAAAGGATGTAGCTGTGAGCCCACAAGGACCCAAGTCTCCCAGGACCACCGAGGATGTCCGAGCTTAACTATATGAACATACTCTCAAGACAACACTTGACATCTCTTCCAGCTCCTTCTGCGTTCTTATTTGACCTATGGCTGCCAGCGGTATCCAGATCTGCCTCTCTAGCATTTTGCAGATTCTACTACCCTTTGCCCATCATTACAGGACACAACTCTTCATCTTACCCTTGTTTTCCACTATAGCAAATCTGCTGCCTCCCTACCACTCATACTAACATTCTCTTTACATAGTAATTCTGAGTGCTTAATGTTGACAACTTCTCTCTCCACAGGAAACCCAGAGAGAAACCTTCTTTGTCCTACACAGTTTGCATAGCTCAGCCTGCCTTGATAAAGGAAAGCATTTCTTGTTTGTTGAGAAGGGACAAACATTAGAACACCACAGAATCATAAGCAAACTTATGATAAAGATCTAATTTTATAACACAGATAGAAGATGTGTTGAGTATTTGCGCAAATATGTGAAGTTTTACAATGGTTAAATTTTCCAAGGGCAATCACACGATTCTACTAATTCCACACCAACCTGCTTGAAATAACATGGATGTGAATTTGACCAATGAGTTTCAGCAAGATTTTCCCGGTGGCATTTAGCTGCCAGTGTGCATTCATGTTTACATTTCATGACCATTTGTGTCCAGTGCAGGATATCACTGAAAGGAGCAATAACAATTTTATGTATGCATCCATATCTATACATATATGTACATACATGTCCCTCAAGATTTATCTCATTTTCCAGATCTCAGTCTTCAGATTTAAAAATGCCACAAGACACACAGTGCTTCCATTACGTCCTTTGAAGTCCTGACTCCCCCCCATCCCCAAAAAAGGATAAATACAATAAACATATAAGCAGGTTTAATAGCAAAGAATAAGGTTATTATTTGGGATAGTCTAGGGTATTTAAGCTGTCTGCCCTCAGCTGGTTTTTTGAATGGTCCACTCTTCACCCATTGTAATGTCATAAGAAACACCACTCAGAAAATCTATGTCAATAGTAAGATTTCTCAAGAATAAAATGAAACAAGTACTAGGTTTCCTATCTCATTGTTTACTGAAAGATGCTTCTTTTTGAAAGAAACCTAAACCATTGAGAGCCTGACAAGCATTATTTGTACAAGAACTTTCAATCTGAGAAGGCATCCTTCATCTTGGGAATTTGTTTCAGGTGGGGACCAAGCAAATAATTGCTGTTCTCCTCCACAGACTTGCCTGATAATAAGAAGCATATGTACAGCTGGAGGGGTGTGAGGTTGGGATAGGACTGGTAGTAGAAATGTGCACATTCAAGAGCAGATGGAGCACTGCTTTTTATTAAGAGAGAAGTAGATTCAAAACACCTGGCAGAAAGGTGCTTCCTTTCCCCTTCGGTCTCATGAAAGCCATTGTGACAATGGAAGCACTGACACACAAAACAACTCAAAGGAAATGACAGAAATGTAAATGGAAAAGGTGATTAGAAACTGATGAACTTTCTATAATAACTGAGAGAGACTGACTAAAGAAGCAAACTGATGCTGCTCAACTGCATGATGAATATGAGAAATAAAGGGAAGTAGGGTTGACTTCATTTGGAAAAGGTATAACCTATTGTCATGCAACTTGTCTAACATAATTTTAGAAAAAGCCATTAGCTGCTTAGAAGGTTACACCTTACTAGTGTCCACACCTACAGAATGACCCTACATTTATCACCACATAGGCCTTGAAATAGACCTAATAAAATAGAACAAATATAAAACACTCAGTGGGTCAATCCTTTGTACATTAAAGGTTTTGAGAAACTGGGCAGACTTTTCCTGATATTTTATCATCAGAAAACAGAGCAGACTTATCAACTCAGATGACTACTGGAAATAGCTGGGAAACAGTTGTAATGGAGATTACTAGCTAGATTCCATAGAAGAGGCTGCATCAAAAACTCTCAGTTTTATAGAAACTTCCATAGTGTAAAGATTTACCACAAAAAAAAAAAAAAAGAGGTAAATCACACACTGAAAGAAACCTCTGAGCAGAATTCCTTTGTTTAAAAAAGAATTGACAGAAAGATATACAAATTCCAAAAATAAAGTTTTCTCAAATTTATCATCAGATTCCCTGGATTTTTTTTTAAAGATCTCTCTGAAACCACCGTGCTGCACAGGATGATCCTTACATTAATGAATGCAGCAGTATTACAAATAGAAAGCATTCAAACATATTACAGTCTTATCTTTTTTCAACCCTAGTTGAAAAGACATGCACCAAGTAGTAATGACATAAGATTGCTTCAGGGACAAGTGGGAAGAATAGATGGATGTCGCTCCCATACAAACCCTCCTGTAACCTCAGAGCCAGACTCCTGAGCTAACTCTGGTTCAGGCATTCATAACTTGCCGTGATTGATACTGCACATTTCTTTGTCCTTATTACTGATCAAGGCAGTAAATTCCAATTAAGGAAGACAATCACGTTCAAGCTGTGGCCATATTTCACAGTGGTGCTAACACAGAGGTTGCTAAAGGTCATCAGAGGCCACAAAGCAGGACTACAGCACAGTAAACCTATACTTGCACTATTCAGCTGCAATCTCTTTCAGGCTGAATGAGCTTTGGACACTCCATATCAGCTCCCTCAGCCACATTCTTCTCTGAGAGCCAGGGGCAGAGCCAAGATACCTGATCTCCTATCTTGTGAGCTGTTATGAAACTCACTGGCAAAGTGTGGGTCAGCCCTTTCTCTGGGGGGGGGGGGGGGGGGGGGGGGGGTAGATGAAGCAGCAGCCCTCCCTGTAGCTCAGGTAACTGAGAGATGAGCTGTGGAAGGGGGTCCTGTAAGTACACAATCCAACCCAGCAGCTGACCTTTACGAAAGACGACTGTGGACGAAACAGATTTTTTTTAATTAAAAATAGTAATTCCTATATTTTATTCCCATTCTGGAGACCTACACACTGAAACGCACCAAGTCTGCACTGAAAGCCTACTGATGTGAAAATTCCAAAGCTCTGGCTAACAATAGATAACATTGCTTTGAGACACACCTAACAACATACAACTTTTAATTTGTTATTCCCAAAACACAGAAACAACAAGGCATTGGGTGGGGTGGGGGCAGGGGGATGATTAAAACACACTCCTGAACTTTTTCTTCTTCTTTGCCTTTTGGGGCAATATCTATGCCCTGACACTTCTTCAAGGTTTTATGTCCACCAGAAACAGATACCAAAAAAGCTTAGCACACTCCAGCTGCTTCACAGCAAACTCGGAAGCCAATTTCCGTGAGGGCTATGGGAGAAGGTGTAATCCTCCCACTTATGCTGCCTTTTGTGGCATGTGCTCCAGCTCACGCAGTGAGAGATGGACAGTGCAGTCTCCTCCATCAACAAAACAACTTCTCCCAGCCTGGGTTGGAGGGCTGCTCGTACTGAATAGCTTTTTGAACACACAGAGCACATGCCAGCGTTCAGTAGAACGGGGAAATTTGTAAGGGTTTCTCAGGTTCACAGATAAGTAGAGAGCAAGCGGGGGGGGAAAAAGAGAGGGGGACATGGACAATTCTGTCAAGATTTCTGAACACCTCACCGAAGGTCTGTCAATTTGCACATGAGAAGGCACACACGCAGTCTGGTAAGGCTTCTTCCGAAACGAGAAGCTGGAACGATGACCAAATATGCATACAGGCACATTTTGTACACATTGGCTGCAGGATGATTAAAGTTTCTGCCTGGGAATTCTAATCAGCAATATGGGATGTACAAGGTTGTGTTTTAAGTTTCACATTATGCAACATATTCAACAAATTTCAAGTGCAAGGAGGTATGTTCTACTGGATTGTGTCCAGCCCAGGGTTGAATGCCTCAGATGACTAATCCCCACAACTGACTAATAATAAAGCTGTGGGGTAGGGAATCATCTCGTTCTTGTCCCCAGGCAGACAGGGCATATCTCATCTAAAAAGGCTTTTACTGTTATAATCAGAAGTCAAAATGGACCATCAAACATGCATACAGGCATATATCACACACCTTGCATGCGGGATGAATAGAGCTACTCACTAGGTCATCTAAATTTCCATAAGCAACAGACTATAGAGGACATGCCCCTGCCTTGCAGATTTCACTGGTATTCAAACTATGTGTCATCCCATTGATTTCATCCCATTTGCTCTCTTTATATCCCTTGAAGCAGAAGGCTCAGCATGCCCTACAATCTCTAGAGATTTAGGGACAGGAGGGAATATTCTCTTAATTATCCTGCATCCCAGTGGTATATGTCACAAGACAGTTTTATATAAAGCTCCTGGCCTGATTATCATTCACATGCTGTGTGGAATTTATTAAATTCCTTATCCCACAGCCATTTAATCAGCGGTATTATCAGAATGAGATATTTACCCCACTGGGTGGTATGGACTGGGGCAGGAAAGCATGCCAGGAACAGCTTTGCTGAGGCCTATTTATAAAGACAGTGTAATTTTCTTTTCCCCTCCCTTTCCTTAGTAGAATCAGTTAGTTACAGTCCCAGTAACAGAGCAGGGTTTATTCAGTGTCTTGTTTTCTGCAATAAATCTCTACTCCCAACACATTTTGATCCACAGCCAGTTTAATCTGCCTATTGACTGTTAAACTGTGATTATTATTTGCACAGGATCTTTAAGAATTAAGCCTTTCTTTCTCCCTCTCCTAGATTCAGGTTGGATTTTTTTTTTTTTTTTTTTTTTAAAAAGGGATTTAGAGCTGGGCTGAGGGCCTGCAAGAGCCATTTCCTTCTCATGGCACTAGCCCATCAGCACTGCCCCCAGCTTCACTGGCTGTGTCTACTTCAGAGAGAAAGTATAGTTCAGTCTCCTTGCTCAAGACAGTCTTCAGATTCCTTGCTGAGATTGCAAATTGCAATCAGCTATTGTTATTACTTACATTTCAGCCATGCTTTAACTGTGATTTGGATCCCAGATCACTAAAAACTGCTTTTGTGCATATTGAGCAAGAGTTTCTATTACTAACATTGAAGGATTGTGTTCATCCCAACCTGTCAAGTTTCTTAAACAGAGGGATAAGTCAGGTGGATCAGTGTCTCTCCTCTGTGATGTGTAAGGAGCCTAAGGAGCTACTTTACAGCTGACTTTCTGGAAAGAAAGGCTGCCGCAGCCTCCACTCCCCTTTGCTCTAGGCTAAATTGTAGCTGTAGAAGTATGCAGTACCTTTGCTCTTTTTCAATGGAAACTTGAATGACTGTTCAAGTATCTGCAGTATGCTGTTTTAGATGTGTCTCCATTCAAGATGGATCTCTGCAGCACGGCTAAGTTGCTGTCCTGAAAGTTCATTTACCTTCACATAAACACAAGGGAACAGTATGGAGTAATAGAGGGATGGAGAAACATCTGGTTAGCCAACATGTAGGCCACAAGGGTAATGAACCCTGCTTTTTAGTAGGTGAGCCTGCACCTGCACAAGATTTCCAGCTTCTGCACCAGCAAACAGCTCCTGTGAGGGATAAATAATTAAGATAGTAAGGCTGAGGTGGAAAATGGCTACGATATTTGCTTTCCTTAAGAGCACATTAGGGACATGTATAAAAATCAGACACAGTTGATTTCTCTCAAACAGAACTTTGATTGACCCCAGACGCCCTCTTAACTGACCAGACTGGTGAACCTACCCTCTGTAATGTGAAAAAATACTGATTATTCTTTGTCTGGTCCTGAAGCCTTGTGACCTCGTCTCATTTGAAACACAGAGATGCTAAAAACTCACAATTCCATGACTTCAGACTACGTGGGCCACGACCCTCGTGCTGCACAGCCATCCCACAACCTCTTGCTGTGCTTTCATGGCTCTTTTCATTCTGACATATTTGCCATTCGTGGTACAACGATGACCTGGCTCTAGGTCCTGGAAAAGCCTGATCACCTTTGCACCAAGCCACATGCAATTATTGCTGCTGTATTTTTGCTTTCATTTTTTGAGAAAAGCACAATCAGCTTTTAGTTGAAATGGCCTCCTCCAACCTAAAAAATAGTATGGCTGACACTGATCGACAGTTAGGCCAGTGACAGCTCTTATTTCAAAGGTCGGCATGTTTGAGGAGAGTCACGTCTGAGGAGAGTCAGGTTTTGGGAAGAAGGTCTCAGGGAGTACACAGGCGCTTGCTGAAACGCACACTGGAATTATTTGAGTTTCTCCAGGAACAATGAACTATGCTGTAAGCAAGGGGCCTTGTTCAGCTTGGAAACCAACTGGTTCAAGTCCTTCTTTGCCTTCTGTGAAGCCAAATTCAAGTTAAACTTCTGACCCTAGTCCCATCAAAGAGCCAACCTGAGAAAAAGTGCACCAAAAGCCTGGGGGCTTTTCACCAGCACTCCAGATCCGTTTGTGCAGAGCCACAAACACTGATCAGGTTTCACACCCATAAGACACAGGCTGGAAGATACTCAAGGACTCAGGAAAGCACTTAAGAGGATAGCTTGTTACTAAGGTGCAGTGTAGCTGGGAAATCAAAGATGAAAGCCTCTTGAAGACTATTGTAGCTTCTAATATGTCTTAGCCTCGGATAAAAATTGATTGCTCTGGGCAAGTGCAGAAGAGTTTTATGTACAAGGGAGTCGAGGATAAAGAACAACAGATAAATAAACAGAGAAGCAGCAGGAAAGGCCTGCAGCTACCAAGAGTAGCCCAAATTAAGGGGAAACTCAAGCAATTTACCTAGTTGTTTCCCATGTAGGGAATTGTAAGACCTAGTAGGTAACATACTTCCATTTAGGAACTCTGTTTTTTATTCCCCATCCTCAGCAATGATTATGTATATAATATTGGACAAGTGAATTAGCCTCTTGCTCTCTGCCTCAGTTTCCCCATCTTCTGAATAGAAATATTATAAATAACAAATAATTAGAACAGAAGGAACTAGCCATAGAAATAATAACTCAGAACGACATTTGCACAGCATCCACGGCACATGACATTTGCACGTATCACTACATTGCTAATAGTAATGAAGAACATCCAAAATAAACTAATTAAACTCTACATCACACGGAAGCAAAACACAAAAGCATGCCAGGGAGTATGAATTTAACATATGAATGTTGCATTAATATTTTAAAAAAACTGAATGCATTATCAGATTTTGAAAAGAACTTGATAGTCTGTATAATCTGTGAGATAAAGCAAATACTACTGATAAGTAATAATAGTAATAAAACTCTAGATGAAATCAATGATTCCTAGCAAAACAAGGGAAAATATTTAAATAGAAATGTTTATTGTACTATTTCCACCAATATTCAAAATACCAAAGAGCCCTCTTAGATAATAGCCACCTGAACTAACAGGTGAAGTGTAATAATTCCATTTCTCCACTAGGAAGAAGTTTACAGGTAAAAGAAAAGAGAGTCATGTTTAGTTTAAGATTTACATAATGGTCACATCAGCCACTAACACTCAGTTAGTGGCAGGGTGGTTTTTTGTTTTGGGGTTTTTTTTTGTTTGTGTTTTGGAGTTTTTCACAACACTTACCATATTCAAAATGCATCCCAGTGCCTTCCATGCTTTAATTAACAAGACTGCTTTGATGTATGCTAATAAAAATCCATAGCTGGAACAGGGACCACAAAGCTCTTGCAGAGGTGAAATGACAATATTTTCCTCACTTGCCTACAATGACCAAGAAAAGAGTTTCCTCAAACCTTGCATGCTTTTATAAATATGTAAATGGCCACATTAGCTTTAACCAACAGTTTCCAAGACTAAAGCTGCTTATTCCGTTACCCCAAATGATAAACTGGGCACAGAGATGATTCATATTCTTTATTGCAGCTCATGGGCTATATTTGCTGAGAAAGTAATTGTAAACATCTGTCCTGCCGGGTCACTGACTGACAGATCCACAGTAACCTTCAGACATATTTATAGCTAGGGAGGTTTCCAAACGTAAAATGGTGTTCTGGGAGTGAATAGGCTGGCTGTCTGCTAGTGAGTCACAGCAGAGAAATGCAGTACAGGTATGAGCTCATAAAACCTTCAGCGACCTGCAGAATGTAGACGTGGAAACCATATCAAGGAAAAGCCCCAGTGCCACATAAAGGCTGTATGAATAGCACTAGCTAATTACAAATCAGAGTTAGCCACTTCTTTTTTTTAAGTATCTTTGTGAAGTAACTTTGTGTGGAAATGAAGTGAAATGAAATCCTGAAAGCTGTGAAGTTGAATAACCTGCACACAGAAGCGTTGTGTGAGTACTACTCCTACCGATAAAGCATAGGAAAGAAAACATGATCAGGCTTTTAGGATGGAGTTTAGAATTTGGAAACTGAAATGGATTACAGATCCTGTTTTTGTTGAAAGATTTCCTCTCTAAGCCCAAGCAGCTTCATCTGAGAGGGTATGTGGACAATCGAAACAAAGGAGCTGTTAGCCCTTTTCTAGCTGTTGAATACAATAATATTAAGGTTATTGAGAAGCTTGACTACAAGGGTAGTGAGACCAGAGAAACTGCTTTACATTCAGCAATCCATGTACTTAAAAGCTAAGTTAAAACTCCCGACTCTTGAGTTTTTGCTGGGCCATTTCAGCAAAGTGGAAATACTCAGAATGAGACAGACCTGGAACAAGAGAGGTGCGAACAGAGATTATAAACACATTCTCCCAAGTATATTGCCAGTTACAGAGAACCTAACAGAGTGCCTTGGGTAGCTGGCCAGCATAAACATATATCATTCATATTATAAATGTATAACATTATACTATGAGATGCCAGGTAGAATTAGAAAGCCCAAATTAGCTTCACATATTGCTTTAGGAAGACTAACTGAGATCTTGAGTCCAACACTGATAACTGTATTTTAAACAGTGAGAGTGAAACAACGGTCAACAAGAACGATCTGCTTCAAAAACATGCTTCAAAGTGAAAGGGATACAGGCTTTTTTTCCATAAGATGTGATGTGACTTGATCCCGTAAGATACATAGGAGAAGATGGGGAGTAGAGATGATGAGAGAAGACTCCTTACTTCAGCTAACAGATTCACATGGACATCTGGGATGCTTCTTGTTCCTCCCCCTCCCCAGTGCTTTGGCCAATCTAGACTAGATATGAAGCACCCTGGTTTTGTTTTGTTTTCCTAGCAAGGAAGATCAAACATTTCACTGCTACAAAGTGGTGGATTTTCTACCACTTGAAATCACTACAATGAGGTTAACTGTCTTTGTAACAAATATTTCAACTTGTGCATTGCAAAACCAGGGTAGATAGAGGAGAAGGGAGTGAGGGGTCAGAAAGGCAATCATGGAGGGGTTGTGAGGCACTGAAATATAATTACAATCTGAGGCCAAGAAAATCTCGCTTTTCTCCTCCCTGTACCACCTTCATCTCCAAGGTCAAATATTCCCTGCCAAGATCTCAGAAAATCTGAGCACAAATATGCTAGAGAAGCATCACCGTGTTATCACCAGCAGATTTTTCACTCTTACTTTTATAGGGAGTCACAAAAATGATTGACTTCTAGAAAGGGGTTGTGACCTGAAGAGCTTGAGAAACTCTATCCTTGTTAAACCAGGAATTAGGGGCTAGACTGACTTAATGAAATGCCATGAAATAAGCCATATAGATATTACCTAAATGTACTAACCTCAGATTTAAGCATTCACATAATTATTTTATAGGAGTAATCACTGAAATCAAATTGCGCAAATTAAGTAATTTGTGAAGTTGGAGCCTACTTGTTAATGGTGCTTTTTTTGAAAATTATATGCTCCATCCTGCAGCCAGAGCAACGTGAAAGCACAGACAAAATTCTGCTAAACATAAGTGGATATAAAAGAAAACACATTCTTCCCTTTTTTCTCAGTTCAGTGAAAGAGTGGTATAAGAATGTGTATATTGGAATTTAATGCAAATCTATACATTAATAGAAATGGTTTTTGGTGGTGCCATCCCAGTCTGGCTTCTAGAAACACCCTAGAAATAGATGTCTAAAATAAGCCTGCCACAAGCCTGGATTTATTGTACTGCACGTAAACGGGATTGAGAGGTGTGAGCCATGTTCTGAGCATCATCCTCATGAGCAGCCAACGGGTTCTCAACACTTGTAGCAAAAATGGATCTCTGCGGATTTCTTTCAGAAAATTGGTTTGGTTTCTTATGGCCATTTGTTTGGTTTGGGGGGGGGGGTGCGGGTGTTGGACCAGGGCAGTTAAAGGCATGGTCCTTTTTCTCTACAGTACGTTTCTTACGGCCAAGATCGAGTCAACTGGTCTGAACAGAAACACACTCTCCTGTGGTGAAAACACATACCGGGTATACCATGCCAAGCAGCACATGAAATACCTCCTCTATCTACCTGCATGGGCAGGTACCCTTCAAGACTGGATTCACAAGTTGCCTCAACAGTCAATTTCTTGGCTTCCCAGAGCTACCACGAAGCTGGAGTCCTCCAACAAAAGATGGACTAAAGCAGAGGAAGGTTCCCCAAAGAAAGATAGAGAAACTGAGAAGAAAAGGCTTAATTTTAAGCCAAGGGTTGACTGGGTTTTATCCCATTATTCCTGACTGAAGTGCCTGAATAGAAGTTAGGGTACTAATGATCACCTCTCCCCTTCTGTGAGCAGCAATCTTTGTGCAGAGCACCCTTCTTCCTAGGCAGACGCCTGGCTCTGACAGTCCTCCATGAACTACCTCAGGGATCTTGTCACTGTGCAAGGAGCACAGTGGGTCATGCATTTCAACCCTGATGTGGCTCACACTGGCAGAGGCAGGAACTTTCAAAGGCTTTTTTTTCCCCCTACTCGCAGCTTCCCCTCTCCTGAGGGTTAGCTGAGAAAATTTTGCATGCTGCTCTGTTATTCTTTTTGCAGAAGCTTAAAATAGCCTAAAGTGCCTGCATTCAAAGACGCTAAGGGCACTGTAAGTTTGTTGAATCCTTACCTCAAAGAGCCTAAAACAGCAGTTTAAATCAATTTAGAGTAACAGCCTTTTCCACAACCCTCTCCTGCGCCCTTATCCACCTTTCTACTATGCAGTGAATCCTGTTCCCTGTTCTTCATCAGAGATCATTTTTAGCTTTCAAAGAAAGGGATAGGATGCCAGGCAAGGGAGGCCTTGCTGCTTCTGCAGATGGACAGCTGTCATTTTCAAAGAGACACATGGATGCACAGGAGGCTAGTGACATTTATTGTGGTCTCTGCTTTAGCAGCTCGTATGTTGCCCCAGGTTTGGCAAAATGTTGCACCCAGGGTAGGCAGCAACAACAGATTTGCTTCTCCTGCTGAAATAGATAGAACAACGATCCCTGTGTGCTTTTCAATCTGCTGGGCCTTTTGCACAGTTCCTTTAGAAACCTGTGGCCCAACTGAAAGAGATACACATGCTGCACAACTGTGAGGGGATGCACTGAAGTCGTTGCCAGCAAACTGGAAAAATAGGCAGAGGTCAGTATCATCTCTTGGGCTGCTGACTGATTTCTAGTGATCTGTGCCACTGAGTGCCAGGAAACTTCCTGACTGTGCTCATCTTTCTAAGCCTATTAAAAAAAAAAAAAAAAATCGACAGTGCAAAGAGAGAATTATTTCATTATAGCAATACACAGATCAATTTCTGGTTTCATCAAGCAAGTTACAGGGTGCTTTGGTAAGAACATCAAAAGAGTCCCCCCGTGCAGTGTTTCAGTATCTGGAAATCCTAATGATACATTAGTGTGACAGTTCAGGCCTGCTTTTTTCTCTCTAGTATCTCACTGAACTGATGTAGCAAAGCCTTTTGCTCCGGTCCCAACTGTAAGTTGTACCCATTCCATTACCTTCCCTTCCCAGCAAGGCATGCAAAATGAATGCTAACTTGTCCCTTTCTCTTCGTATGCTGTGACCCTCTGGGATAGCAGCATTGGGCTAATGCCAAAACCACAAGCTAGCTGTTGGGTGAATTTGCTTGTAAAACTTAGCAGCACATTATCTCTATGGTATCTACTATTGAATGCATGACTCTTTAGGTAAACGTGGACTGACTCCAGGCCCTTTATCTTCTGCGCTGGAGGTAATTTTGAAGAAGGGCTGTCAGAGTGTCAACTTCATTATCAGTCGTTAAAGCCTGGGATGGAGACAAGGCACAGTGGGATTTGGTGTAACGGGAATGCTTGGCAGATAGAAGAAAGGTTCCCATATACCAAATCAAGTACCGTGAACATTTGCGTTTCTCTTTTTGGCGGAACCAGGCCATAGAAAGAGGGAGAGCAGATTAATTTATTTGTTCTGAGTGGATGTTTCAATCTACAGGTTTTATTTGCAGCCTGAGCAGACTATATTGGTGCCAATGTCCTTTGCTCCATCATATGCTCTCGCACACTAGGTGCGTGGCTTACTGCATGCTGGTAAGATGACAGGGAAGGTCTGCCTTTGGGTCATTCTCACCTCAGATTCCTAAATGGCAAAACTTCAGCCGTGAAGAATTGTCTAACATTGCTTCTTAAGGACAAGAGAAGAAACGTCAATAGAGAACAGCAATTAAGACAGGGTGTCTGACATCCAAGAGCACTGAGAACTGCCCAGTAAAACTCATTTCCGAGAAATTAAGTAACACACTGCCAATGAAAAGGAACATGACCACTGAGATGGGGTTTAGAACTGAGAAGGGAATCAGCCAATTATAAGCACCTTGTAAACATCCAATTGGAGTGAGCAAAACTGATGGGGGAATTTCTTTTTGCCTGGGGAAATTTGACCACAATGTTTAATAACGTCTTCACATTTCATAAGTCCTAATAACAACAACTTGTGTTCATATAATGCCTTTCATCCTGGAGGAACCCAAAGTGCTTTACAAGTGACTTAGCAAACTATATAACAATATTCACCCCCTCATCCCCCTCGAGGTTGAAAACTGACTGCAATTGGCAATGTTTCCCTTTTGGTTTCCAATGTTCCATGACTATTTCTCTAGGCCGTTGCTGTTATTTCTTTGTTTTGTTTTAATAGCAAATTTGATAGCATGGGAAAAAAAGTCAGCTCTTTTCTCAAGGACAGCTGCACGAATATAACCAGTTTTGGGGGTCAAGAAAGAGAGAAGTTTCATGTCACCCCAACCGAAAAATGTCAATTTTGCTTTCCTCTGGGCAGGAGGGAGGAGGGGACATGGAAGGGGGAAATCCAACTTGAATAAAACACAGAATGTTTAATTTACTGTGAAATAAAAACTTTTAAAGTGCTTTCTGAAGACTGAAGTTGATTCAGTTGTAAAGCATAACAGATTTAAGTTGGCAAGTGGAAATGAAACATTTTGACTTCTCAAAATGTAATTTTTCTTTTGGACAGAACTTTGAGAAAATAAGGAAATCCATCTCACCTGGTGTTTTTCTTTGCCAGGAATTCACAGCAATGCCTAGGAGCAACATGAGAAGAGGCTAAGCATCATTGGTTCCTGCAGTCTTTTCCTCATTGTCCACCTGAGGTAAAGATAGCAGAGATGAGAGAGAACCCAAGATGTATTCTCCCCTCATGAATTCATTCAATTTAACTCTCCCTCAAACTGTGTAAATTTTAACATCAACAGCTTTCTGTGGCCATAGGTTATGCAGTTTCTGCACTGTATGCGAAAGTCCCTTCTTGTGGTTGTTTGAATGTGTGTCTTGGTCATCTACTAGAAGCAGAACTCTTCCACAGTAGCAAACATCCTCATGGGACTAGTGGCTATGATACACTACCTTATAGTATCCAAAATGGAGTGCAAAGATGCCCACATTTTCTCCTCTAAATCACCAAGGGACCAATGAAAATGATATCCTTTAGGTTTATTTCTCTGGTGAATTGATAAGACACTAATACTGCTGAAAGGGCTTGTCAGATCACCAGATACTGAGCTCAAGAGATGCTTCTTCATGCTTCTGGAGCAAAGCTGATGAAAGGTAACTGACCTATAAAGTGAAAAGTAAAATTCTGCCCCAACTTCTCCTTGGAAAAAAAAAAAAGGAAAAAAAAAGTTAAATTCAGAGGTGTTGAGAAACACATTGAGCAGAACGTGAAGTAAAAACAGCTCATTCATCCAGCCTTTACAAGCAGCTGGGCTTGAGCTGAATGGGCTTTTGCTGTGTTCTTTGTGTAATGGTATATTATAAAAATGTTATGAGAAGGCCAAATTTAGGCATAGCAGGAGGAGAAGAGGGGAAAAAAAATCCTGAAACCTTGAAAGATAAATCAGTTTCTTTGGGAATGAGATTTTAAGTCTCCCCTTGTGCTTTCCTCTGCAGTATTGGATCTTTTCCTCTGCTGATGGGGCAGTTTAGAGCAGCAGGAAAAAAAGCTCAGTTCCTCCGAGTGCAACATCCTCTTGCATCCTTTTCTGAACTCAATCTGCCCAGACGTACCTCAGCTATAGGGCAGCTGGAGCATAGGGGAAGAGGGCTAGGTCATAGAAGAGATTCTCCACAAAAAAGATCTTTGTTTATCTGACTTTGTTCATGTTGTATATTGAAATAGAGTTCTTAAGAGATCCAGTTTAAAGGGGGACCACCAACATGAAACATAGCTAAGAACACAGAAAGAAAACATGCATTGATACTGCACAGAGTGCTCCAAAACAATCAGAAGGGCTTTTTAACCTCAGTTACAACTCTTTTGCTGCAAGCTAGATGTAGAGATGAAGAAAGATCTAGTAGCTAAAGCTTAATGACCAATTTAATACACCTGCCCTTATTTTCACAGATAAGAAATATTCACTAGGTGAATCAGCACCCGTGGTTCGGTGTTTAAACACAAACCTCAGATATTGGGCAACCGCTGAAAAAAATTAAAAAACAAGAGTCACTGGTACTTCCAGAAAACTTGTATTACACTTTGCCATTCCCTGTATTTACCCATCTCCAAAATAACAGTCACACAAATTAATTACTTCCAGCTACAAAACGTGGGTGTGAATCTAACTTTTCCCAATGCCCTAGATTTTAAAAACTGGTAAGTCTACCATGCACCAACATAAAAGCCTAGTCCAGTTACCAATTTCAGTTATTTAGAACCTCTCTTTCTCTTAAACTTTTCTTTTGATAGCTAATAGGGCTTGGTGGATGTTTCAAATTGACTTGTTAATTGGATTAAATCTGTCTTTTTGAAACTTCTGTAACTTGAAGAACAGATCATTATTTTTTGCTCCCTGAAACTCATCACAGGGGCCTCAGATGGATCACCCGGCTCAACAAGACAGGACTTGACAGCTTTTCTACTCAGGGGGACCACAGATCTTCCACTTTACAGGTTCCCACACAGCACAGGCTGCAGGATTCCCCTATGCACACCAAACTGGAGATCTGTAGGAAACAACTGACAGGTACACCTCACTGCACCACAGAAGTTAACAAAAGTCATGAAGGACAACACAGATGTTCTGCTCTAAAAAGGAGTTCGCCTTACGATACTAAAAAAGAGACCTTGTCTCCTGCATAAAAAAAAAATATATAAAATTAAAATTTGGAGAAAACTCCTCTCTATCCCCAATACTAGCATCTTGATTAACTCTAGGCATCTGGGTCAGACACAACCAAAATGCAACAATAATAATAAACTCAAATTTTCTCAGGAACACACTCTAGGCATGAGAGCCAGTTGGCTTTGAATGACCAGCTTCAGACTTCTCCCAGACCTACAAAAGAGGCTTGCAACTGAAAATTGCTTCCTGGGAAGGGTCTCTGGAGCAGTCTCTGAGCCATACTTAGAAAATAATTTAGACAGTGTTAGCAGGCATGAACAAAATCATGCCATGGACCATTCTAATGGTTTAACACCACTGACAATCACATTCCAGTGCCTGAACATATTCCCAAGGACTCTTTCCCTTTCTAGTCTAGATGTAGTCTAAGTGGACTCTTGAAAAGCTTTTCATGGATTTAATCCCCATTCAGTGTTATTTCCTTAATATGCACTTCATTATAGGATCTTCCCCACCCCCACCGCTGAAGCCTGCTCACTAACAGTACCTGAGGTCTGAGCTCCGAACCATTATAATTCAGCATATAGGTTATGTGGCAATGCTTGCGTGTGGCCCATAGAATTAGCCACCAGATGTAAATATGGATAATCATAACAAATTTGCACTTAGATGCTTCTCTGCAATATCGGTGTGAAATTTCATTGGCCTATAAAACATTTCTCAGTAAGTAAAATTAATACCTTTGAACATGCCCAGGAAACAGAGACCAAACACTTTTGAAGCAACTTCAACAGCTAAGTCATTCAGGCACTGCCCTGTAGTAAACACTTACCACTTCCACGTGATCTGACCAATATAAATACTTAACATGGCCCAAATGATACAGAAATGAATTTGACATTCCACATACCTTTATCAGTCCCACACTCCATAAGGCTTCAGCAAAGTCACTTTTGGACTCTGCGCTGCAGGCCATATGCCTTATCTTTGGAGACAATGACATCTTTGGGTCAGAAACAGACTTGCAGTATATACAGCAAGTAACATAAGAGAGTCCAGGTCTTGCCTGGCGACTCCAAATATCACCACAATAGCAACAATTGTCAAAATGCCTGAAGACTTCCAGGGAAGAGTTCCCTGAGAAATGAAGTAAATAATCTGGTGAATGCCTGACTGAAATAAACTACAGCTGATTCCTTCCAGGTGCACATCCTTCATCATTAAACCCTTCTCCTGCCAACAACCCTGGTTCTCCCCTTTCTGTCTCCCATTCTCAAGCCCTCACTGTACCTTCATGTTATCTCACTTCCCTGAGGTCCACCACACCTTGACGTTCACTCCTATATCTGCCAGCTCTCTTCCATATACTTTCAACTTCTGCCCACGTTCTCCAACTAACAGCGGGGAAAAAGACATGTTGTGGATGATTCCGAGCTAACTGGCCAGTCAACAGGAAAAGAAAATAAATAACTGCTGAGCTGATAATGTAACCTTATTTCCACAGTGGGAGCACTAATTAAGGTCTCAGCTCTGTGTAGCAGGTAATTTTCATTAAACTTGATGGAACTTTTCTCTCAGACCTCCACCTCTTTGTCAAACTTCAATAGACTAATGGGTTAAAAACTATTGTGAGAACTATAGGTGAACAGACAGACAAACAGACTAAGCACATGAAAGGCCTGTTTCCTTTAGGTTATCTATTTCAACCCTACTTGAATTTTTAAATCGGATTTTATTTTTCAGAAATTCAGCAAGTAAATAAAGTGGTGGTAAGAGGAAAAACAAGTATTACGCGTCATTCACCAAGAATCCAAACAGTATGTGTGCATGCTTGTGCACACATACAAAGGAGAACACCTCTCTCGCAGCTGGTATTGACCACTATGTCAGATGAGAAATTGTCGATGCACCGAAAAAAACTTTCAACTATCTGTCAGCTTTCTCTCCACCCTGCCGGCACCTCTACTTTCAGTTAACTCTGGGTGTAGCCTCCTCCCATCACATCTTCCTGGTTATCAACTACAAACGGAATTCCATTAATTTTCTGGAAATAAAAAAATATTTTAGGTACACCAAGAAGGCTCCCAAAAGAGATGACACGCAACGGCAAATCACCATGTAGAAAACAGACTGCTGAAGTTTGCCATGACAGCTTTCAAATGCCCAGGCAAGACAGATGGGTTGTTTAACTAAGCTACACTTTTCTATGCTGAAATAGGCCTTTGCTAGTAATGGTACATAACTTCATTAAGGGTATTTTTCTTGGCTGGGGCCATGGAGAAGAACGCTTTCTCTTCCTCTCTCTCTCATTTTTTTTCCCAACCCTTGCCACCCTTGTCAAAGATTAATGAAGTGCTGCAATTAATCGGAAAGCTTGAAGGAAAATTATAAAATGATCTGAGCATCAAATTATTGCATATTCTCTTCAGGGATGGAATAAGACTATAGCCCATTCTAAAACTGTTGGTATGGCTTGGTTTTACAGTCATAGAAGCATAGAAAAACACAGCTGATGGAGTTTTAGAGAGATCATTTGGTTTATTACCTTGCCCTTCACAGAAGTTATTCCAATGGATATTTATCAAGGCTAACACAAATCTATATAACCATTATTTCTAAGCGTGCATGCAACACTTGCAAATGGCAGTGCATGTACACACAGGCTATTTTCCATCCCTTACATGTTGTTTTTATGGGCTCCACTCTTCTTGGTCTAGGGTGACTAGATGTCCTGGTTTGACTAAGAGTCTCCAGATCACAGAGAACATCTGATGAAAGTGTACCCAAGAGAAAATTTTCAGCCGTGTCTTTATGACTTTTTTTTCCAATCAACTGACTCTTCCTTTGCACGGTGAAAAAGAGACAGGCATCATGATCTTAACCCAGACTCCTGTGTCAGGTCTAGTGACTCTATGCAAGAGCTGTCCCATTGGCCCTGATACTATTACCTTTTTCTGTGAACTACCACACGGCAGAATTATCCAATTCCTAAAGAAAGTCCAAACTGTTTGCCACATGTCAGTCCTAAAGATGCTTGTGTTCACACAACTTGTAGTGTAGCTTCAATTTCATTAGCAGTGGGAATGCTGAATTAAAAGATAATTGTTCACATAAAAGAGGAGGGCTCAAGGAACACTTTTTTCATTCTTTCTTCTGAAATATGTGTTTTGGGGCCCTTCATTGCTTATACATCGAAGCCTAGGATTTGGGCTTCTGAAAATGGAGGGGCATCAGAAACAAGCAACTTTATGCCTAAAGTTTTAAACATATTCTTGGGTTAAATTCCTGACTATGAATGAGACTCCTTCTGTGACCCAGGAAAAGTTATTGAACACACTACGAATTTATGGTTCTCAATTGCAAACTAGAGGTAATAAATCCTAATATGACAGATCATCAGATGCTTGGGTCCCAGGACCTTCAGCATTGGGGCTGTCTCTTGTGAGGCTCTGTACAAAAGGTACCAGAACAATCAGTCAGTACTGTGATTCTAACATAAACATCTAAGGTTATAATAAATTTTCTTTCTAATATGGAGAGAAGCATTGCTTTGTAAATTCAGCTCTGGAAAACATTCACAGACCCAGCGTTGCCTGGGCTTCAGTCTGCAGTCTTACTGATGCTCTGTAACATGTGAACCAGACCAAAGTTCTTCATGCCCATTCAGGAGGTGCCAAATCATTCCCCAAATCACCAGCTAACTATTCCTTGTGCTGCAGCGCACTCTCTGACTTTAGTAGAGTGATAGTAAGACTGCTGAACAGAGAACACCTATCAGAAAGGGTGTCTAGAAAGATCCTTATTCTTTACCAAACGTTCCTTTCTGGAACAAAATGTTTTCAAATAGATGGTAACGTGGCACTTCTTGGACTTGACAGCTTACATTCTTTAGATTTAAAGTTGTTAGGTTACAGATATAAGTAAAGTCAGCTCCAGAAGGTGAATTTTGAGAGATTTAGCTTTACCTACTTCCTCCTACATGATTTTTCCCTGTAATTAACCTAGCAAGCGTGAGCCACTTACTTACAATCCAGCTGGCATTGGAGTAAATTACCCTTTGTTCCATTTATTTGTGTGACGCATATATGTAGCCCCCAGGCTTTCTCCAGCAGAAGGCTGCAAGAGCAGTAACGAATTTCCAACTACATTCAG
The DNA here is from genome assembly GCF_040807025.1 of Struthio camelus. Lineage (NCBI taxonomy): Eukaryota > Metazoa > Chordata > Aves > Struthioniformes > Struthionidae > Struthio > Struthio camelus. The sequence goes on along the minus strand of NC_090947.1, from coordinate 28,986,695 downwards.
TCAACTCATCTAGGCATTTCCAATTTAATTCAAATGTATTTAGATCTAGAAGTCCTGGCCTCCACCCTCAGGACACTTCAGTACTTGATTACATATAATGAATAATTTCTAAATGCCTCAGATGTTGCACTCTATACCAATTCCTGAGGAAGCTACTTCAGAGCATCACAGAAAAGCCAAGAGTTCTTACTGTTGAGGTTTGTACACTCTTCCTAAATTAATTTCATGCAAAAATAAAGACTAGTTGTGAAAATGACACTGGAAAAATGAATGATAATAAAAATGAAAGAAAGGCAAAACAAACCAAAACAAAAACTTCCTTTGCACGGATCCAGAAACTAAGCAACCTTGGAAAACCTTAATAATAAATATACTTTGTTTTCAAAGACTGCTAAGAGGGTATGGAGGAGGAGAGAATTTATTTTGCTTAGCCCGGATGAAGAAGAAAACTCTAAGGTCAATATACCTTAAGAGAATAAGCTTGTCGTAGTAATAGCAACAACAACCTGAATGCCAGTGAGCCCAGCTGATATCTTCTTTCTGGCTTAGAATGAATGCGCAGCTGTACATTAGGCTAGCACAAAACATATTCAATAGGAAGATTCATTTCCCAAGGCCTCTACAAATAACACGTCTGTGTACAACAGACCTTATCGTTCATCATGCTGCCAAAATTATCATTTTGTTTGGGCACAAGAGCTACCACCACTGTCCTCTGAGTCTGGAAGAGCTTTGTAATAAAGCCTGGAGCCTGCTGATTCGGGAAGCGTACACTGCTAATAACAAACAGAAGTTATTCCTGCATGTCATACAACAATGGTCTTACGACCATTCAATAAGGACCTCACTTTGCCTTTGCCTTTCTTTAGCCCATCTCAAGACCACAAAACAACTTGCAGGCCCTTGCAGGACTGAATAATCCCCTCTCCTCCATGACAAATTTGGGTAGTACTATTTCTGTCCTTATGTCTAACCCATATGAGCTTATCACCTTCCTGTGCCTTGTCCCTCCCATTTGCAAACAAGACAAGTGATACCATAAATCACAGTCTTCGAAAAACGTGTTATGATTTCCTGGCAAAGAGCACTGTAGAGGACTTGAACAATGTCATGAAAACCCCATTGCTTCCTGTAGCAGGCTTTTAGTAGCATGCATTGCTTCAATGTAGGCTTGGCTGGAACTTGTTTGCTATAGAGCAGCCTCACGCAGAGTGATCAGTTGTGCCTCATACAAGACAGCTGTTTATTAGATCTGATTGTAACTTTCTATCACAACTGTTTCTTGTTCCATCTTTGAGAAAACAGAGGACTTACCTCAACAGAAAACTGGATTGTGAAAGAATAATTTGCTTTCTGCAGAAAATTATAGCTTTTGTCCATGACTGCAAACCTGCCATACGGACGTTTTCAGTGGACGGCCACAGCTTTCAATCAAAACAAAATATTTCCACATTCCTTAAATGAAGCATTTCATTTCATTTCATTGGCTTTATTATATATTCAGCTACTGCCTTTTCAGCTGCCATCATGACTCGTGATAATTATGGTTTGAGAGCTACACGGCCCCTCTGACTTTCTGGATAGACTGTTCACCTAGGCCAATACCCCGGGGCACCCACAGCCAGGGTTTTGTCAAGAAAAATGAGGAGCGTGGTACACCTTGACAAAGACAAAACATTGATAAACAGCCTCACCTTGAGAAGACTGAGTTCAGTTTCTTAATCACTGCAAATTTTGTGGATATGCCCTAATCAGGCACTAATGTGAACGAGGTCAAACCAGAACCACAGTTGGGATGAAGGCTCTGGTTTATTATTTGCAAACCCCTGAGCTGCTCAGCAATGTGTGCTTTTGGAGCAGAAATGGAAATCTCCTCAGGCAAATTTCAAACAGGTAATACCCTCATGCCCCCAACGTGTCACAGTTTGTTGCTCTGTCTAAACAACAGGGAGAGTGAAAGGGAGACTGATGCTGAAAGAAAGAGAAAACCAACGCTTCTGGAAGGATGTTCACAGCTCTACAATCCAAATAGCTCTTGTACTTTTTGACAAACACCAAGCTTGTGGCACTTACCATTGGTGGGCACTGCTTTCTTTCCACACGCTCCTGATTAGATTCTGATAAAATGAGTGATGACATCTGCAACTTTATTGAATGACTTGATTAGGTTCTCTCTTACCAGAGCTTTACCACAAGGATGTTTTAACCAGTTTTTCAGGTTCAGAGAGTCCTGCACAGGGTGGAAAGGTTTTTTTTTTCCCTGAAAGCAAAAATCTTCTCCTTCCCCTGAAAAAAATCCCCACTCTTTTGAGGCAGTTCTGCTGATTTTTGGCTCAGTACCTTGTTCCATTTGGAAGCCATATTGCAATGTGAGCAAGGAAACAGCCAATAAACAGGGGCTCTGGTATTTGTTTTTCCGGAAGTCCCAGGCAAGATCCATAGCTAAAGCGCATTGTTCAAGATCCTAGAAACACCTGCTTTCTTTTCAAACCTGGAATTCTTTTTTAATTTTATTTTTGCTCCCCTCCTCCTCTTGCCCCTATATGGCCCTTTGTGCATTGGATGCTGGGAGGGAGTTGAGGAGGGAATGGCACGGAGGAAGGGGAACTCTCAACTATTTAAGTGGAGCAGAGCAAAAACTGAGCTCTGCAATCGCTAGATAATTATAACCGGTACCTAACGGCTGGGGCAGTAATCCTTACATTTTTTTCACACTCTATTGATGGATAGTGTGCTGGGGGTGTGAAGCCTATTTTCCTTTTTCCCATCGCTGTCCAAGTGCTGGAACTGCAGGATGGGCTTTTGCAAGCTCAATCCCTCTTACCAGATGTTGCCTTTTTCTTTCGAGGAAAGGTGGGCTATATTAGCATATGGCTTCAAATTGAAGACCCACAACACCAGTATGGAGCAGAGTGCAGCTTTCAGACTCCATAGCCTCTTGCATACGCTGACCTGGCAAAGAGCAGCTACAGGTTTAAGATTAGGAACATTTTAGGAGCCTGAAGAGGTTTGCTGTGTTCGATAAGTTCTCCCAGTTTACTGAGCTGTTGTCAGAGTTTTTAAGACACTATGTGAGTGTGCCTGTTAATATACGTTTATATCTCGAGTATCTAGACACAGTCTGTAAAAACCTGGATTGTGGTGAAGGCTCCCTCAATATCAATATTGAAATTAACATTGAACTGACCTTTAAAATGTATTTTATATGCTTGTTGTAGTTCAAACAAGAACTAATTTCAGAGATTAATTAATTTTAGAGACCCTCCCCTTGACTTTTGCTATGCAAGACATACGGATTATATAACCAATTACAAAGGCCTCTTCTGGCTTCACACTATGAATCTAAGGAAATATATGTATTTTTATATATACACACATATATATACATGTATATGTGTGGGGGGGTGTATATATAAAAGCCTTATGTATGAAATTATATGTATTTTGAAAGATGGTTTGAGATTTACTACATTATCTTCTCAAACAGAAATGGCTAATTAATCTAGTCTTAGGAAACAGTGACATTAAGGAAACTCAGAGGGACGTTTTGTGTACTAAGAAATAAAATAGCTATAAATAACAAAGAAGAGATGAGTCTTCAAAAGTAATACATATATACAGCAGTTGTTTGTGCTAAACATGAAGCAGGTGTTTGTGCTGAACATGAAGCAACAGAAGCTCTGCTCCCAGGTCCTGCCCATCCCACGTCAAACCCTTACTATGATGCTGGCAACTCACTTTAATACAGACATTAAGAACAGCATTCCTACTTCACTCCAAAATTACATTCAATGCTGTCAATACATCAACAGTTTGTTCTGCGGAGTGATTAACTTCACTGCTGGATCGTTTCTGGGCTTCTCTTGTGCAAAAGGGCACAATATTACGTGATGGATTTCTGATGTGTAGAAATGACCCAATACGCTAGAAGTAAATTCACTATATACAGTCTCTCACCCCAGCCTAAATAAGCTTTTGAACCCAGATTTCAAGAGTTGCTTTATTATTATTACTATTTCTCAAAATAGAGTCTACATTTTTTGAGAGGAAAGAGCAAGAATTTCCACAGAGTGCTTTTTCTGTTTTGATCCACATTTTCCAGCTTTTTCAGTGAAAAAGTCAACTCTTAATGTTTTAAAGTTATATTTATAAATACTTATATATATGTGTATAAAATCTCATATATACATATATATTTCTCAGTTTAATAACTGTTTTTTCCTCGTAACTAGACCAACTGAAACTATAAGTCCATTTACCAATTGCAGAAGTACATGCTTTATTTTAATTTTTTTCTCAACAAGCAAGTAAAGCAGATTCACATGATTTTTTGGAAGAAGCACAGTGGGAAGGAATAGAGGGAGTGAAGATTTACAGGCTACTGAAATAGTGATTTCAAACCAAAACGTGGAAGCTCCTTCTCGGGTAGAAAGCAGGTACACTCCCTGGAAAGGTTAATTGGCTATGTTCAACATTCAAACACTTAAACGCAGTGCTGGTAATAAATAAATAAATGAAAACAAAGTCACAATATATTGCTTTGGGGAAACTTGGACTGTGCTCAAAAGAACCCGAACGGAAAACATGCGTGGTACAAGAAGCAAAATGACAAGGGAGAATCTCAGCACACCATACCTCCTGCAAAGTACCCTAACGTTAGTGCTGCTCATCTTCAAATGCAATCACAAGGGTGAAGCTCCACTCCACATCAGGGCTCTGAAACCCAAGGGATAGATATCAGTATTAGATGAGAGACGAGCACAGCCCCCCGAACAGCACTTCTCCTGTTCCACGTGCGAGCCCAAAATTGGAATAGTGATGTAAGATAGCGGCTAACGCTGTGTACCTGAACGTGCAGAGGTTATATCTGGAGAACAAAGTCAGATTGGCTTTACTAGCTGGTTTTCAATCAATCATTTGGCCCTTTTATTAATTTCCACCCCTCCCTGCTAGAAACCTAGTGTTTATAGAATTATTTTCTTGGTAAAATATTTGCTGCTTTTGGATTATAATTATAGCTGGTCAGAAACCAGAATTTCCTTTCCTTAGGATACTCTGGCATTTGAAAGAGGAGAGATTTTATTCCAAATTGGAACAGAAAGCCAACATTGTGAAATTTCTTGTGAAAAGAACATACTAAAAATTTCAACAGGGGACCATTGAAAGATTTCATTGTCATAATATCAGCGTGCTGTCCAGTAAATGAAAACACGTTTCAGTGAGGTAAAAATAAAAGTTGTGTTTCGGATGAATCATTTGATTCACTTAGACTTTCAGATTATGTCCAAATAATAATAATAACAAAACTTACATGAATGCTTTATACAAATAAAGTGAAGGGGAACCAGAGAATGAAGGGCAGTTATCAAACCGTCATTTACAACTACCCCAAAAGTAAGAATCATTTTTTTCCTGTGGCAATTTACTTTACGAGAGAACATTTCCCCTAGATTGACCAGAATGCAAAGGTCATATCTTTCTTGTTTTCTCAAGGTTAGCCTCAGTGCACATCATCTTTTGCCAGGTGGAAAGGACATAAGAAAGATGAGGTTATTACGGAGGGAGCAGAAGAAAGGAACATCTGGAAAAGAGGACATCATTCCACAGGAAATCTGACTTCAATAATTCAGCTGTTCATGCAAGAACTTATTATTTCTGAAGCTATTGGCTTAGAAAGAGAAGCACTGGCTGGGGTGTTCTGCTTCTCTAAGCAGCGATGAAGTGGGTAAGAACAATTTTTAAGGCTAACACCTGAAGTTGTTATACCAGTTATGGTATACCAGCAAAGTAGGAAAATTGAAGGAGACCTAGAAACTGAATCAATGCAGCCTTGGTCAGGAAACTTAGCCTTCATGATGAGACTGTCCTGTGGTCTCATAAGCTCTAGCCAGTTTAAGTGTCCTTTGGAGGCAAATGAGAAACTCAAGGCTTTTATAGGTCCCCAGAGATTAACATCAAGTGTAGATCCCAACTGTTTTTGAGGGGGATAGTTTGCCAGCCAAAATATAATTGGATGAAAAAGTCTGGTCCTAAGCTTCTGTGCACATTAGATTCTGTTTGCAGTATGAATCAGTCTGACATTATCCATTGGTTTCAGCTGGTGCAGTTTCTCTGATTACTAATACCAAGAGAGTACCCAGCACTTTCTTTGCAAGACTACATTGGTCAGCAAATCCTGCTGTTGGGAGTTTGTCCTCCACTGTAATTCCCAGTTCCTGTAGATATATCTCAAGCAACGACCCACTTCTGCAAGCAAATCTACTCTGCTACTTTATGCCAACAGGTCTGTGCTGCTACTCCACACAGCCCAAGCCTATACAGATTTGAAGATCAATAGTTCTGTTCCTTTTCCTCCTTGCTGGTGTAGTTGATGTCAGAAGAATCACTGTAGGTACATACCTAGACCAATTCAAAAGCAAAACAAAATGACTCTAACTTTCTTGCAGTAATGCCTCTGAGGGCACCTGATAAATAGAAGCAGCACGGCTCAGGGGAGGGTGAAGGGTTTTAGACCAATGATGTTGCCTTGTTCACTTCATTTGCTTCATATGCTAGCAAAGGAGAACAAATTGTTCCTTTCCCCTCCAATCTACCCTCCTTTCCCGCCCACAGCAGCCCCACTGCTGTTTGACAAGGGCAGTATGCCTCACTGAGAGCTGGGAGGAACAGCAGAGATGATTGGCAAAGTCTGGACATGAGAAGTTCAAAACCCTCAACCATATCACTGCTCCTTGTGCACTGGATGCCATATACACACATGCTGGGGAAACAACTTTCTACTGGCAAGCCATCAAAAATCAAAGTAGAAGAGAAAACGGAGCAAAAGATTGCTTCAGGTCAGTGTCTGGGCTGAGACCGGACTCCTCCACGTCCTCCTTACTGGACAATGCTGTGCATACATAGAACAGATGTATCTCATCCTCCGAGCCCCGGAAGGATGGCTAGACCTCAATGTCCTCTGTGCTCTGGCATTTTGAACTGGGATGCATTCAAGAGAGCCAACAGCTACACACTCAACACCCTCACTGGACTGGTAGGTTTGATGGAAACTTTAGGTCATGGAGAGGGGTAGGTTTTTTTGTGTGGAAGTGTTACAGACAGATGTCAGGAAACCACCACAAGGATGTGAGTGAAGAGCCTGGGAAATAAATCTCAACTATCTTTTGATCTGGTGTAACCCCCAAGCGACTCCAGTGACTTCATCTGACTTCTGGGGAGTTTGTCCAATGTGGCAATAGTGTAACGGAGATCACATCCTGCCCCTTTATGGCAGAAATAAAGTAGCTGTTAGTCTAATCAAAAAGGCAGATAGGAACCACACTGGCACATTATTTCTTTATGATCATAGTTACCTTTTTTCTATTTTTTTTTTTTTTTTACATTTCTAGCATCTCAAAACATCTTTTTTTATTAATGAATTCTTTCTCTCTCCTTTTGTTAGCTGTTACAGCAAAGCGATCTTGTAAATGCTGGCTTGGAACAAAGTAAGTGTTGTTCCCCTCACACTGAAGGTGTGTTTGTGTATGCAGATCTCACTGTTAACAAGCAGGCTGCAGGAGGAAATTCTGCTAATCATCATGACTTGCAGCATCAAGTGCTAAATGGGCAGGCTGCCCAGCAGGCTGAGGTGTGCGTATGCGTGCGTGTGTGTACCTGTGTGCTTGTGCACACTCGTTTCGTTGCCTGCTTATCATCACGTTACGGGTTGCCATTTAGGAGATCCTACTGCATTTCAGAAAAGTACAGTCTGTTTCCAAACATTCAACGGGAAGAAAAAAATTAAAATGATACCCCCTCTTCCTTGCCTTCCAAATTGGGGTAAGATTGTCCTATTGAATTAGACCCGGTCCCCAGATGGGGTAAAGTGGCATCGCTACATGGGCTGCTGTGCTGACCTCAGTAACTGTTTCCATGTATCCAATCAACTCCTGATGTTGAATCTCTACCAAAGCTACATCTTCCTAAATAAATTCTAACTGAAAGCAAAAATAGCAAAAACACACACACATACAGAGCTGAGCAAGGAATTGTTCAGAAAAGTTCACATTCACGTTGGAGAGACAGGGCCATATGAAGACAAAGTGCCCTTATGCTAGCAAGCAAATTGTCACACAAATATTCCCAGCTAGCCGTTGGTATAAACACAACTCAGTTGTTTTCTTGAGAAACAAGTCCATTTCTTCTGGCACAACCGTTTTCCCCTGAAACTCACCTCCCTTTTTTAGCGAAGTATCAAATCTCCTCCTCCCCTTCCCTGTCTGCAGTCAATAGGTCACTTACTTATGCATTAGGACTCTTGCTCATCTGACCTTCCAGAGGTGTCAAACTGGGAGCGTAACTGTCCCAGATTCTTTCTCCATGCAAAAAGAGAAGAGAAGCACTTCCAGGGCATGATAAAACAATCTCAGAACTGACATCTCCATTTGGATCTACCACTCTCCATCTCAGAGATGCTGATGAAAGTTACCCTTGGTAGGTCACTGAATTAAAGGGAGGCTCCACCTTGCCTCATTGTATTTGAATGTCAGATAATTAGAAGAAAGGTCCAAAGCCAGGTTCAAATTAGTCTTGCAGACTGGCACATTCCCTTTGGTTGTGCTTTCCCCTGTTATTATTTTGCAAGTGGAAGCAGATTTCAGGACTATCTCCGGCAGTTCCTCTCATGGTGCAACCCACCAGTGATGTGGAATCACAAATTGTTGCAATTTGCTCATTTTGCACACACACACATCTTGCTTCCTGGAACAGCAGTTGTAACAAGCTGTATGAGCGTAATTCACTATAGCAGGATCTACAAGTCATGAGAAATGTTCCCTTTTTCCACTGAACATGGTAATGTTCAGTCATCTTTTAAAATAGCCCTGCCAATACCCCACCCACCACTTATCTCCAGCACTGCTCTGCAGCTTGGCACCTGTCATTCTTAGGAAATGATGCAACATGAAGGTCCCTTTCCAACTTATGCTCTCTTCACATCATACCCCTTTTCAGGTTCTTTTTTTCTTTCTTTTTTGTTTTAATTCCCTGCAACTATCTGGCTAATGCACAGCACCAGACACTGGCCTAGACTTTCAAAGTCTGTCTCTGAATGCTGCCCCGACGAATCACAGATGTGTCCTTTCCACTTGCTAAGAAGGATTCATGTCTGATCAGGAGTGCAGGGTAGATGCAAATTTCAGGGCTAGTTCAAAAATTTGGCATAAACTCTACAATCTGTCCTTTTCACTTCAAATGCCTCTCCAGAGTCTGGAGTGTAAAAGCACAAAAATGTTTGCATGTAGGAGTCTATCTGAAGACCATCTTTTAAGTGCTTTTTAGTACGGTGGTAAAATTAGAAGAGTTAATGTAGCTTTCAATTAAGCAATTTCTTTCCCGGATTTCTTTTTTTTTTGACAGAGACTAGGGAGTATCTACAAAATAATAATAATGGCCTGAGTCAACAGTGGGCCCCTTAGTGAATTTTAAGCCAATGAAAGCTTTTGCCTGGGTCAGTATACGGTCGGAAAATGATAGACCCTAACACAGATATGCTGGTAGTCCCACAATAACAGTTCTATATGTACACAGATACTGATCTGTTCAAAAAGACAGTGTGTTTTTCATTTTCCAACATTTGGCAAAGGATATCATGTAGTGGTTATGGATTGGGTGACTATCACCCTGGTCAGCTAGGCAGGTATGATTTATTTATCAGCTTTGCAGCTTTCCACAGAAGCTGGGGTGGGGAGTGGGGGTGGGGAACAGAGAGGGCTGCAGGGGGAGAAGAAGAAGAGAGTGGGGGAAGGCAACAGGGAAAAGCAAGATTAATATCCAGATGGGAATGTTGAGACAAGGGTGGGAGCTGTGGCAGGGAGGAACGTCCACAATGAAGGCTATTCATCAACCCTTGCAGCAACGCAGCCCTGAAATGTAAAGGGCTAGAAAGTATTCCTTCAGCTCCATCCCTGGGGATGCCTGGGCTTCCACAGAGGAAGCGACTACACACCAGTAGCTGAACAGTATCAGGCTCAAATATCTCATACAGCAATTGCATCTGGCTCTGAGGATCACAGAGAGGCTTTTCTCCCTTCTGCAACCCCTTGTGCAATGGTAAAACAGTGAATTCAGCATCTCTAAGCAAGGTGGATTGCAGCAAGAGCAACACAGAAATGAAATAAATTCACAGAAGATAAAAGGCTTGAGTACAATTTAAAAGTTTAGGATCATAGAATCGTAAATAATTCAAGCTGGAAGGGACCTTAGGAGGGCTCTATGCCAGCCCCTTGATGAAAGCAGGGTCAGCCATGAGATCAGACCAGGTTGCTCAGGGCTGGAGTGCGAGTTGGGCCTTTAAAGCAAGAAGACAGAAACCTCCCCCTGCTTTAATGCCGTAGAATTTGTTCTCAACGTAGTAAATTATCTTGTCTTCTGATACTTTGGATCCATTGAGCTGAGTCTGTTACAAAAGAAGAAAGTTTGGCCTGGCACCTTTAAGGATTCAGATCTTTCTTAACTACCAAATGAGAAAAGAAATTACAATGTAAGCAAGTCAAACAGAAATTATACAGAAATTAATTCTTAAACTTTATCTTGAGTACATACGAAAGCTTTTAAAGGAAAATTAGAGGACATAGTTCATCTGGAAAGTTTCCTAATCTAGTGTCACTGGCACCTCGTGTATTTGCTATGCAGGAAACTACGTGTGCTGAGATTCCCAATGGTGTAAATTGCCAGAGTTCCACTGATTTCAGTAGGATGAAGCCAGTTAAACAATCATCAGCTGAACATCAGGTCCAAATATTCTTTTGTTTCGGTTTTTCATATAATTCATTTAGAATTTAGACATTTCATTTAGAATCTGGCCAAGCTAGAAAGAATGCAGTGGATTCCAGTGAAAATAAGAAGTGATGCAGAAAATGACCTGACTCTTGGAGAACTCAGAAGCTTATCATTTCTTGTAGCACCCAAATGTCAATATCTATTTTTAATCAAAATCATATCCTGCTTGCATGAAGAGCAGCATTTTCCGTACCCATGCAGTTACACAGCACATGGATGGGCTGGGTGGAATTCTGGAAATTGCTCTGATTCCATACAATATTATTTGGTAACCTTCATGCTTCCTTCACAAATAACCCATTTTTTCCCCTCAACAAAAAATCTTGTCTATGCTCCTGTTAAAATTTCTGCTTAAATCATTCCTCAGCATACCAGGCTAGTTCTACATCTGTTGAAAGCCAAAATCTCCAGCTAGGCCAAAAACTTACCTGAATATTTAGGAGACAATGGGTTTCCCATAGATATCCTGTTAACACTGATGGAAACAATGCATATTTCTGCATCATCTGATGTAGTCAGGGTACTGTAGCTGAGCAGCCCCTACCACTTAATTTCAGGCAGCACCTATCCCTAATACCTTTTTCACGTAAGCTGAAGAGGTCCTACTCTGAAGTGTCCTTCTCCAGCCCTCCAGAAATTACTATGGCTCCGTTCTGTATGCTGTACAGTCTGTCTTCATTTGTTTTAGGGGTGTGAACCCCTAAACTGGACACAATGTGCCAGTATCATTTCTACTAAGGTAATACCACTTCCCCCTTTCCTTGTCACTTCTATTTATCACCTTCTGAGACTAATCTATTTGTCTAAGCTGACCTCTAACAATTTCTCTCAGAGCTACCACTTTCAAGGATGCAGTTGCCTTGACCAGATATTTTTTTCTCCTCTTGACCAAGGCTTTGGTTTCCCTATGGCAGCTAATGATAAATTTCTGTTTCCTGTAAGTACTGTGTGATCCAACCCAAAAACCTCAGTTCAGTTAGAACAGCCAAGGCATACATTTCTCTCTAAGCATGGTGACTCTTGTGGGTCTAATAGTATGTTTCAAGGTTTTGGTGACTTTCACTATGAGATGGTATTGTCAGGCTGGGTCTATATGTTTCTAAAGAGCTTTTTAAGGAAGGGAGGAAGAGAATAAAGAACAGAAAGACTGGCCAAAAAGATCCTTTTGATGACAGGATGGCTGGAACGGTTTTACATTTCTTAGCTTTATCTCATAATGCAATAATGTGTCTAAGGTCAGGCATGTAGGCTAAGCCACTCAGCTAAACTATCAGAGAAGTCAAAGTAGAGAGATTATTCTCTCAGTATAATGACTCTTCCCACCCTAAACTAAGCAGGCTTCTTATGTCCTGCTGAGATAACCCATTGACTAGAGAGATGAAGTACCCAGAGCAGAATCCTGGGGAGAAGACCTTATGAAGAAGGTGACATTGCTCTTCTGTGTATCTGCACCAGCTTAGAAAGACCAAAATGCCCTGTTGCCAACTCCCTAGGCCTGGGGCATTCATTCATGGGTAGCACTGTCATGACCTCATGCAAAAACCTGTGGGCGTCTATGAGAGGAATAGGAGGGTTCTCCCATGAGCAGGAATAAGATCTGGTCTATATTTGTAGTCAGATTCCCTGAAATGCTCCCATACAGCCTGTCAAATCAAATCTCAATAAATTGGAGGCTTGGCGACAAGACATCTGGGGAGAACTGCTATGACTCAGACCTTGGAGGTAAGCTGCTCAGCCAAGGCAATGACCTCAAGAGAAGAGGAGGTGAAAGGGAAAAAGTCATAGAAAATGCACACAACCACCTCATAACCTTGCCTGTTGCTCACAGATTGCTCATGTGAGTGCCTTCACAGATGATGACAGCAAATAACTACCTCTCATTGCAGAAACAGCTATTTTTCACTCAGACAGGGATAAAGTAGACTGATTTGAAATAATACAAGTAAAACTTTTCAATTTCATTATTTATCGTACTATTTTTCTCACAAGCTGTTTTAGCATCACAATAAAGCATTTTAGAAGAATTGTATATGAAATCCAATATGTATCTTTCTAGTAGTGAGCTCAGATTTTTAAGCAATGTTTTGGTCATTGTTTGGGTGTATTGCCGGATGTGTTTTAGAAGCATTTCATTTCCATGCTGGCTACAAGCTGAGTACATAGGAAATTTTATCTCCCTCCTCTCCCCAAAACTCTCAAGAATTTACTTTTTTTCCCTCCCACTCTAAATCAAGACAAAGCCAAAAATCTCATGTTCAACAACCAATTATTTAAGAAGTATTCACATTGCATCAGTGGAAACATTTCAAAGTTGGGTATATTCCAATTTTAAGCCTTGATTTTTTTTTTAAATACAAAAAACCCAGCTCAGCCAAAGAGCAAATCTGAACTAAAAAACCCTCCACCTTCTTTTCATTTTGAAAATGCTGGAATGGGATGTTTCAACAAATCTCAAAAGCTCTTTACTTTCAAATGCAGAACATGGTCAAAACTAGCCCTTTCACACAAAGATTCATCTATTTGGATAAATCTGCAAATTGCAACAGCAATCAGTGCTTTTTAGAAAATTCCCTGAACAGATTTCCTTAAAAAACATTACAATAGTTTCTCTCTCTGGGCTTGAAGCAGAGCCCAGCACAAGCCTACAAACTCAGTGCAGGTCTCAAGATCTACTGCTATGCTGATCCATAATAATTTTCTTTTAAAAAAGCATTCTAGCTGCTGAGCAGAAAGTAACCGACAGTGAATCTGGAAATGGCACCTCAGCTTGAGGCTTCACGTGGTTGTGGTTCTCTTGGGCTTGTTCGTCAAGACCATGCATGCAACAGTGGTGTAGCAAGGAACAAATGAATGCTGCGGATCTCTGCCTCTGGAGAGCTGCATATAGGTGCTACTAGATCACAGATATGCTGGGTGGTCTCCAGCTAATCCCCATGTGTATTTTCTCCTCATAGAACTATCATTCACTTAGTTTCTCCACAGGCTGAACCTCTCAATTCCTAAAGAACCCCCATAAAGGACCCTGAATGAGATCGGAAATACAGTGATTTGGGAAAACTCAAATAAAATACTTCACTCTCAGTATTTGTAAGGCTATGTATTTCCCCATAATTGCTTTAATACCTCACTGAGTTATTCATGGGATGAAATGGATATGAAAGCTAATTATCTCATGGTACTTCCAGCATCCAGGTACCGAAATGCAAGGAAAAAGCTGACTCACCCAGCTCAGTGACTGACCCTCACAGAACTGAACAAAAGGTATGAACTCAGTAAGTATATTAAATACATGAAACGGAACAAAAGCAAGTCTAAAAGGAGCTGCATGATAATCCAAACTTAATCTTATTCCTACTAGCCTGTATTTGAAGCTAGAACACAGGTACCACAGAAGCATTTTGACGGATCGGACTAGGAGATGTTTTAGACTTGGCTATGGATCAAGGAGATACTGATAATGACATAAAGAAGTATCTATTTTTTCTGATCTTGCATAGAGTAAATACTAAATGAGGGCTCATGATGCCCTCAAGCAAATGAGGCTCTAACTCTGAGAGGAATCCTACTGATGTAAAGCTTTCCTGTCCTCAGAGCTCTCCTATACTGGTATCCATCCTATTAGCAGACTTTGCTGAAGGTACTAGTGAAATCAGTCAGAGGGATACAGTACAGGCTCAAGCTGCAAGCGCAGCCTGCATGTGACAGGCTCCATTGCTAAGGGTCACCTGGATTCTCTCCATTCATCCACCCCTTCTTCCTCGCTGGCCAAATGGTTGGTAACAGCAATCTTTCAGTGGCCCTTTAGGACCCTTTCAGGTATCTCTTGTAAAGGAAGAGACGTGTAATTCCTGGGATGTACCCATGCTATAGAGGCTTGGCTGGACGTTTATTGGATGTATCTTGCATCTTACCTCTATGAGAGGCAGCAAGCCAAGCCAACCTCCTCCATGTGGTCACAATATCTGAAGCTGCAGCTGCTTTAGCAACAGGCTATGGCATCAAGAATAAAAAATTGTCAGGCTTAGTGCCACGCACTTCCCCCTTTTAAACACTGCCTATGGATGAGCAAGAAACAACTTCTGAGTGCTTCCAGCTGCAGCTGACAACTGGATCAGGAAGTTAAATCATGTAAAGTGGATGGGAAATTAGACGGGAGTAGGCAGTTTCAAATGGGTCATTGCAGGTTTAAGCAAGACCTCGTCACGGAGCTGAGAAGATAATAACCCTGCAGCTACAAGCTGGTTCCCAAACTGTTACTGAGAGGTTGTTAGTAACTTGCCAGGCCAGGTTGAGTAATCTGCAGATTCATGGGTTTCTGTTGCCTTTACCAGGGAGTGAGAAGTTGGATAAGATGGTTCGTGACAGGCTAAGGGAAACTTTGAGCATTAATAAGGGTCCATGGCCAGCAGAATTGCTAGACTCATGTGACTTTCCACTGACCCAGTCGGAGATTATTTCTGGCTTCTGTATTATCTTTGTGTAAACTGTTCAATTAAGAAGTTTACTGGGGGAAAAAACATTCTTGAGAAGCTGGAGATATAAATTCTGGTTGTTTGTGGTGACAATCTTCATGATTTTGCTGTGGCACTGAGATAAGTGAAAATCCAGTCTCTGCCTTGAAGAATTTATAAATAGAACTATACTTGTCTTGTGAAGGGCATGAAAGGGTCAAGGAAGAAAAGGAATTACTTAGGGTCGTCCAGGGGAGTAGAGCTCCTAGTGAAAAGGTGAAGCTAAGAAGTGGAATTTTTGGCTTAAACATTATCATGGTGCTTCCTGATATGTGTTTGACCTTTAAGTGGTCTCCCAAGAGATAAGAGGAGATCTTAAATGCTTGGAACATTTAAATTAGATTGGACTAAATTCCTAAAAAATGTTTGGCAGGGAGTTACCCTTCAAGGGAGATAGATGAGCTAATTAGGTTCTTTTCCATCTCCAACAACTGTGGCTTTGTGTGTTGCCAGCGCTGTGTGACCTTAGAAAGGGAAGTGTGGGACATATCTGCAGTGATGCACTATACATAGTGTTGTATTTCCAGGCACAGCATCAGGTCCTCTGGCACTGAGCTGGATTAAAACAAAAAAAAAAAAAAAAGGATACTCAAAATAAAGTACTTAAGAATAGCAAGACTAACCTTTTCAAAGGGAGCTGATGCAACTATCATTCCTCAGTTACCAGCATGTCCAATTTCTGAAATGCCATTAAAAAATAGCAACACATTTTCACCCTGTTGCCTACTACTAGTTAACAAAATGATCCCAGCACATAACCACTTGGTAGCCTAAGAAAATATGGAAACACTTTATACACAATATCTCACTGTTGATCCCTTGCTGTTTCTGTCACACAGCTCTTCACATGATAAATCATCTTGCCTGAAGTGAGTCACTTACCGAAATGATTCCTCTGCCCTCCTCCCCCCTTGATATGTTTGTTCTTGAATTTCTGAATGAATCCAGGATTGAAGCAAAAAGAGTTTGAAGTGTGGTTATGGCCGCCATCAGAAAAATGACTATTCCCCAAAAAAGTGACACTATGCGGGTTTTGATTTATTTCTCTTCAATCATTCCCAGACCCAATATGCTCAGCTTGCATATCAAAAAGGAGGATGTTCTCAGCTCCCAATGCCACAAAAGCTGAAGTTTTCTTTTTTTCTGCTTTACGACTATTGAAGAAGAGGCGTGAGAATATTGCCAGCCTTCTTTTCCATGAGTATTTTTTCAATAGTTTTAAACAAGGTTATGAAACAAAATTTGCAAGATCTGAATCTAAATTTCCTCAGCCTGAATCCAGATCCAGACCTACCATTTGAATACTGAATTAGCACAGGGATGAATCCATTCCAAAGCTTAAGGACAGGTTGTTGAAGTTGAAACGCATTCAAGACCAAGGTGAGGGCAGTAAACAGGATATAACTAGTATTTGCAGCCTCTTTGCTGCTTTTCTGCAGCTGAAACCCTGCACCAAACAAAGAGCAACTCATTGAGAACAGTCTTGGACAGATAGATTGTAACCTGCCTGTGGTAGTGACTACGAGTAATGTTTTCAACTACCTCCAGTTGTCCAGGAGCTGTAAGCAACTCTGGCTTGCAGCAACCCACTGTCAGTTTTTCGTGCCTGCACCATATATCAGGTGGATTACTGCAAAGCAATATACCTGACTACGAAAGCTTCATCATTTTGGAAATTCCAAATAAAAGAAGTTCATCTTCTAGCTTTGCAAGCCATTCTCTTTTGGAGAAAATTGGTACAGAGAAGCCATCAATTTGAACAGTTAGGAATGAAAATTATGATCAGCTCTTCAGAATTGCTGATGATCTCTCAAGTACAGACGGGATATGAAATTTTTTTGAGCTACTACTGCGTCCTACTCGGGAAAATCTAAAGTGAGGTTGAGCTTGAAGGATGAGCTCAGTTCACACACAGTCCTGCCCCAGGACCTACAACAACACAACCATAACAGCAGAAAGAGGTCCCTGGGCCAAAGCAAGTCAGAAAAAAACAGCACCATTACTGTTCTCACAAGACCAGACTCTGCTGAGCTTGAGTCTGGGGTAGGCAACTCTTAAGATTTTTTCTTTATTGTGTTAACAATATTAAACTAAAATCTCCTGTATTATTCAGGAGTACTTAACCAAAACATAGGGAATGCAGTGCTATCTTTTCAGCTTATAAAAAGAAGCTCAGGCTATCGCCAAAGTGTGTAAGAGTCTGTCTAATAGTTTTGTGGAGATATAGAGGCAATCTCTTTTTCTTAGACTTGCTAATTTAGCTGGAAAAAACTATACACTTTCATCATAATTCCTCCTTTAGGAAACAGAAGCCACAGATTTCAAGCTATGTACACATAGCAAACAATTTCCATACCTGTCATTATAATAATCAATCAGATACTTTGAGGGAAAGGAACGTTCAGTTTCTGAAGAGGAGATATGTTCACAACAGGGAAGCTGATTAAGTTGTCACTGTTTTTTCTGTCCCTTAGCATACAATTATTGCCTATGAGATATTGAAGTCTTATTGTGGGCAGGACAGAGGGAAAATTATAAATTTTTGTACATCATACGATATATCACAAACCTCTTCTGGCCCACTATTTGTAGTATCCAGTAGAATTATGGATTTTAGTTTTCCATCACAGATTTCTAGGGTATTTCATATGTCTCCTTGGAAGACCAGGGCTGAGAAGTCAGGTATGTAGTATCATGAAGTAGCAGAGGAAAGCCTCTTCTTCTCCATACAAATCTTGTCTCAATCATCTTCTTTGGCCATCACAGCCTTAGCAACACTACTAGTAAAAGATGAAAGATGTCTGACAACTTTATTCCTCCGGAATAACAGAACTTTCTACTATAAGGATAATTTCATGTAGGAGACATACAACTGTTTCTGGGAGTGGGTCCAACACTGAAACAAATCCCCACAAGACAGAATAACCTTCCCAAACCTTGCCACATTTAGGTCCATTTACATGGCAAGTGATTTCTATCTTGCCTCCTGTAATGTTAACATGCAGAAATGCATTGACATATATTTAAGCCTTCCCCAACTAGACGTTGCACTACTCCCATTTCTCCCTCTGTCCTTTGCAATGTTTAATGCGCAAATGCACTGTGGAAGTTGTACCTGCATGTATGAATATGATCATGAGTATAAGAATAGAGAGTAGACAACAGAAATATGTTCTCTTAGCTTAACTGATAATGAGAGTATGAGGAAGGAGAGAGGGAGGAAAAGAGGGAGGGAAGGAAACAAACTTTAAGGCACACAAGCCCATGCATGAAAAAACATAAAAGGCAGAGAAGCTCTAAAGTCTGGTACAACAAAAGTTTGGTACACAGATCAAGCACTCAGAACGGACACTACCAGAAAAGCTGAGGCAAGGGCAAGTCTGATAATTTTCACTAAACCACCACCGAAAAGGGAAAAAGGGCCCCTTCCTGCTTCAACAAAGAAAGGGGGAAGCAAAATATTAGAAGGCAAAAGCAGGTTCTTGGAAAATAAGGATGAAATACACTTTAATTTTTTTTTTTTTTTTACCAGGACATTTTCTGGTGGGGCAGAAAGCCTTTAGGTATTCAGAAAGAAGATAGGGCTTTGGGTCTGAAACAAGGGAAAATATAGTAGTTTGGAATTCATTCAACAGCCACTGTTCTCTTGCCTGAAGAAACACAGATGTCTTCTGAAATTACTTGTTCTGAAGAAACTTTCAGTTATATGGAGGAGGTATTACTCTCCTTCTCCTTGTCTCTTTTTTCCTTTCCTGTTCTTGAAGCGTTGGAGAGCTCAATCTACATTCAAAAACAATCCACAGACACTTGGTGCCTCTACACCCCAGCCTCTGGATGCCCATGACTTGTTCACCATGAGCACAGTCTATTCACAATTTCACAGGTAAGCAGTGGCTCTTATTTTTGGCCCTCCTCACCTATTTGCCAAGAGGATGCCAGAGCATTGATAGCAGCAGCCTTTCAGCAAATATTTGCACGATCACATGAAACTCCTACTAGTAGCCAGGGCTTGCAGCAGTAACCATGGGGAACCTCGTCTGAGATGGCCACCTTTCAGGGTGGTTTTAGAGCTCTGCCTGCCAGATGCACTCAGCACTGGAGTCAGGATAGAAGCGGCAAAGTCAGGTGCAAAGGTGGTGTACAACAGCCTTGCGATCTGTATAGGCTGTAATCGATGGCAGGGCAGGGAGGAGTGGCTGGTACAGGCAGGAGCTGACATTGTTGCACTTATCCTAAGGAGCTGAGAGCTGGGGCGTTGCAGATAGGAGCCGGGGAAGTGCTGAGTGACTATGCTGCTGAGAGAGAACAGGCTCTGCCTTATCCTCCTAAAGTGGGAAGATCGACCAAAAGGGATTTTGCTGTTTCAAATTACAGCCTGGTGGCTCCAGGCAATCACGGAGCGGGGCTACCACCTCCTGAAATAGCAGCAGCAGCAAGAGCAGCGTGCTCAGACTGGGATCATTACGGTGACATTGAGGAGGGAGGGTTGCTGCAAGAGAGCCTCCGGCTGCCAAGGTCCCACCCCACTAAGACGCTGCACGTCATGGCCTGACCCTTCCCTCCACCTCCTCCCCACCTTCACCAGGGCCTGCGGGAAAGCATGCAGGGGCTGAGCCCCGCTGCATCAAGCACTAAGTCAAATCTTGTGGTCAGGAGCCCTTCCCTCCTAACACCCCCCCTCCCCATGTCCTTTCCTAACTGAACCCAAAGACTTCTGCTGTGTGGGAACTTGAACATTTTGTTGCCACCCTGATCAGTTACAAGAGTACAGCGATCGGCCCTAATGCTTTAATCTTCCCATTGTCTTTAAAAGCTTTTTGTATTGTCACCAATAAAGATTGTGTGTCTCAAGGGTTTTCCTGCTTCTCTGGCTGGGTTACAGCAGTAGGGTGGGGGTAGGAGGAACGGGGGCAGGGGGAAGGGAGGAGGGCTGGAACATTGCCAGGCTTTAAAAGGCTGCTTAAGCATTTTTCTGTGGCTTGCAGGGTTTTACTCAGCAAAGTCTCCCAAGCCACAGAATGTGCCCCGACTTGTATAACATTACAAAGTCAAGATGATTAAAGTGTAAGCCTCAGCTCTCTGGATGGTGCCCTTTTGTCTCTGGGGTGTAACAATACATTATTCGTCCCTGTCTACTTCTTATCTTGCTAATGCACTGCATTATTTCTGCTCTCCCTCCCTTCCCCACTCCTATATGAACACCTCCCGGGCCTCTCTCTCCTGCACTTTGGTTAATGGAACAAGTGTGTGTCTTTAATCCTTTCCAAAGCGCAGGACTGTACATGGTGTGTGCATGCACCGCGCATGCATGTTGGAGTGTAGCCTTCCCCCTCCTCTTCCTGCTTCCCCTGTTCAACTTGGCAGACTGTCTTACCCCACGGATTGCAAAATCCCCCAACCACACCAGGTCTGTGCCCCACTGGACAGCGTGATGTTAGCTCAGGGCTCAAACCCTGCCTGTCTACACT
This sequence comes from Struthio camelus, assembly GCF_040807025.1. NCBI lineage: Eukaryota > Metazoa > Chordata > Aves > Struthioniformes > Struthionidae > Struthio > Struthio camelus. The sequence goes on along the minus strand of NC_090947.1, from coordinate 28,965,898 downwards.
GCGCAGATCCACAAAGCCTCGACAGTGCATTTCATTTGCTCTTTCTCCTCTTCATGACTCCTCCTCCACCTAGAGAAATGGCTCCAGTTGGATCAAAAGAAGAAAATCTTCAAAGCTTCAGAGAAGCTAAACATGATGGTTAAAAGAAATCCCGGGATGTAAGAGAAGGAGGACTTCACTTCAGAGTTAAAGCAAGAAGAGGAGTGAGGGTATCCAGACTCCACTTTTAGCTCTCCCTGTGGCTTTCATTATAGCTTTGTGGACATCACATTCTGCTGACTCTTCACTATCATGTAGTTCCCTGGTTTGTCCTTATTCCCCATCTACCTGTAGAATATCTTAACTCTTGCCTTCTGCTCCAATTGTAAACTCCCTGGGGCATGATCTGTCTTTTTTCTTTGGCATTTATACAGCATCTGGCACACAGAGGTCCATGGTTTAACACCTCCCAGGGTTCTATGTGAATTCAAACCATCCAGTGCCATATATAATGCTGCAGTGAAACAACCAAGGTCAAAATCTAACTTTTCCTCACTGTGCTGCATGACCCTGCCACTAAAATGGAAAAAGAAATGGATGCAGGCCCTCTGCTAGTCGGTAGCAACGTACTGATGTCTGTGGAGTTTGCTGACTGGGTGAAACGCTCCAGCATCACTTCCTAGAAGTGCTGGGAATCACAGTGTTTGCAGACTACAAAGAGACACTAGATTATGATGCTGTCCTCACTGCAGTCCCTCCCAGATGCTCTTTCTGATCTTTAGCTGTGGCATCCCTATTATTTGACTCTCAGAATTTCCAGGGCTCAGAGTGGGGCCTGCAAACAAGGCTTTGATTGGTATCATTAACATTTTTGAGGAAGCATTGCTGATTCCTGGCAATATGCCCCCCAGAGCACCTCAGCAGGGAGAGAAAAGGGATAGGATGGCAGTTCATTTTGCAGGCATGCAAGAGAGAACAGAATGAGACTGTTTGTGAGAGTCTGGGTTTAAAACATATCGTAGTAACATACTCCAGCACAAGAAAGTGAAAAAACCTTTTCACTCAATGAAAAAGCGAAATTCAATCGGAGTTAGCCAAAGGAATCTGTCTCACAAAGTTCTTTCGTGGGGCTGCTCAGTGCTCTCTCTGTAGTAACTGAACACCATTGGCAGGGATCTCCTAGCAATCTCTCTCTTCCTCTTCCAGGAACTATTACCCCCTTCCTGATTTCATTAGAAACTACTGTATTTGTTTTGTCCCGACTGGGGAGGAGCGAGGAGAGGAAGAATAAACACTCTGATTTTACCTGCTCATCAAAAGAAGATTTTTTTTCTCTTTTCTCCTCCACTGCCCCGAAAAGTTAGCCCTCAAAGTTTCCCTGTTCCCTCTCTCCTCCTGCAGTTAGCAATGGCAGCAGTTGGAGTCTGGGCTAGGGACATGCTGCAACCCAGACAGGACATAGAAATGTGGTCAGTCAGAATCTGAGAGTCCATGCTGTTTTGCTGCTTATTCTCCTGTAAGACCTTTGGGGCAGGATTTATACTGCACACCAGTGCCGCCAAGACTCAGTAAAGAAAGGAGGATGAACTTTATCCAAGTTCTTTCCATTGGCTTCAGTGCCCAAGACCTAACATTCCCACTTTGCACAGAGACCAATTGCTGTGCAAAACACACAGGAAAAATGTTACATTTAGTATTTTGAATAATAGCAATATATAGCCATGTTGCACAAGGGAAAAGGATGCAGAGAAAGAGGCCAGGGCAAAAGAAAGACTTGAAATAGATATTCAGTACTACCTTATCTCAAGAAAAGAAACAAAGTTTTTCTTCTCCATAAAATCCCTGTAAACCATTATCTTGATTTTTATACCATTTTAATAATCATAAAAGTGAGAGTACACAAAACCCTGAATAACTCTAGGTGATCACATCTGTTTTTAAAGATAATTAATTTTTGCAGACAGACAATTAATGCTGCAACTACTCCAATGTTTGCACATAGTCAAACATTGTTCAGCAAAAGTAGACAAGAGTATGCTCAATTTTATGGTTTTTTTCAATGTCTGCAAAACATTCACAGAAAAATATATCTTGTGATTTTCAAATATTTGATTTCTAAACATTTGTAAATATTTGAGTTGAATATCTCACTTGGGAGCAAAAACATTTCTAGTATAACTTATTCTATAGCACTTGCCATGAGTTGATCTCAGTGTGTCTTACAAAGGAGGTGAGGAACAAGATCCCTGTTTCCCAGCTGGGGAAGCTGAGGCAAGAAGAAGGAGCGGGTTTGTTCTGAGTACATTGATAATTAGCAACAGAATCACAACACTTGAAGGCAAGGTCTGTGCTTTCCTCGGGACCTCTATATGCTGTGGCTTTCCCCAGCAGCTGCATGATGAAAAGTGATTCCTCACCTGCAAGTCTCATTGAAATTCCCAGTATTTCCTCAGTTCCCTGCTGAGAGAAACCCTAAATCTCAGCTACAGATCCTGACCCAGAGAGCCCCTCCTGCCTGCCTCCACTGGTCATATTCTCAAAAGCTGCATGTGTTGTCAGTGGCTTTGCACAGCTAGTAGATTCTCTGCTGAACTCAATTCCATACATTTGTTATCATTTAATCCAAAACTTGAGGAGAGAGAAGAAGGATTTAAGCTGCATGACAACAAAGAAAGCCCAACGGCTCAGCACAAGAGGGGATGCCGGGGCCAGTGCATTTACCTCAGTGGTCTAAATATTTGGCCAGATGTTGTGTACTGTGGTATTCAAACTGTAGGCAGGTGACTCAGGCCTAGAAACAGTTTGTTTGTAAAAAGGAAAGGAGCACAAAAAAGCATGATGCGAATGTAAGCTGATATCATCATCTGTGCTTGCACAAGGTAAAAAGCTCTTTAGCTGTTTCGTAAAAACAAACAAACATATAAATAAGTATCTCAGGGAAGACAGCAAAAGTCCACTGGGTACAAAAGGTTTTGCTCCGAGCATTCAAACGCAAGTCCTCCCACAGACTGTATTTGTGCGCGCGCGCGCGCGCGTGTGTGTGTGTGTGTGTGTGCGCGCGCGCGCGCGTGTGCGCATGCATTTGGTTGCTTAGACAATAAAGGACAGATTTCCTGGCACTTATAGAGAAGGGGAATGTTGAGCTATGCTAATCGGCATCATCTGGTGAGCCTGCCCTCCCTAGCTATTTGAATGAAATCCCAGTGGATTCACCAAGTGCCATCCTCCATGTGGGACAGTCTGGTTTCAAACTGGTCGCCTCACTGCAGCCCAGATTCTGGTTGGCAGCCAGCTGCAGACCTTGCCAAGAATTCTCTCTTCCTTCAGTACATTTTTTCTAGCTCTAAAATGAAAATCTCAGAAGTGGAAGGCAAGGGTAGGGGATTATTTGCTTTGGGACTGGCCAAAATGTTTCAGTGCAGTGCTCACTGCACCTCTGCAGTGGGGTAGGACTGTAGCTTGCAATTAGCAGTGATTTAAGAGCCATGTACAGTTGCCCTGTCTTTGAGGCAGGTAGAGAATGTGATTCTTGCTTTTTCCACAGGGAGGAGAGGAAGCTGCAATTCCTCCTAGCTGTAAAAATATGTCTTTCCTGCTGGCTGTGTTAAATATTGTCCCAGCCTCTCAGAGCTTATGAGCGAGACTTAGTCAGCTGCATAACACTCATGTTCACAGGAGAGACGAGTAATTAAGGCACAAGGCCATAATAATCCGCTTGTCAGATGTTAGAGTTAATTCCCTTGCAAGGCAGTCATGTCTAACCCAGACCTTCTGGGACCTTCAGCAAGCAACACTTGGTCCTTCTTTGCCAGAGGGAAAGTCATATTTTGCCAGCCTGGCATGCTGATATCTGAGAACAAACTCCAGCTTCCGGGAAGGCGAAAAGTGAGGGCACATGCAATGAAGAGTTTCATTCCCCTCTCACGTACCTCTGTGAGCAGAGGGATTGCAGCATGTGCCATGGGGGCTCATCACAGCACGTCTAAGAGGAATCAGCAAAAGCACATGGACAGCATCTGCTCCCTCCCTTCTCTTCCTTTGTGCTCCTTCCTCCTCACTCTGAGCAGACTATATCTCCATTCCCTTCCACTTTCCTGCTGGGACACGCTGGCTGATGCTCAGGGACATGCTGTCTGGAGTGAGGACGGCTGTCCAGATGCCAGGACAGTGGGAGCTTGCTCCACAAGTGAGACTGCTGAGCTCTCTGCTGATCTAAAGCAGACGTCACTGAGATAGCACCAGTCACTGCGTGAGTGTGCAGGGAAAGGAGAGCAATTCCCAGGGATAAATAACACTTTAAAGCATCCAGAAGAGAAGGAATGAAGCAAACTAAGGCTGCACTAATACCATGCCTGATGAGAGGCATTGTCCTAAAACCTCCTGCTTTATCAGCAGTAGTTCATACAAGGGTTGGATTGCAGATGTAGAAAAGTTATAGCACTCTCCCTTGCCCTGGTGGTGCTGTTGCATGGATAAACTGTGCAGGAGTCATGGCAAGTCTAATTATATTTAACTGCATTTTGAGAACCTCTTTGTCATTCTTCTAATCACGAAAGTTATGTGGGCAGCAACACAGGAAAACTTTGTGTAATTACACACAGTGCTGGGGTTTATCAAGCCTCCCTGTGACACACAAGAAAGGTATACAAAAACACACATACATACAGGCTGGGTTTGCCACTGCTTTGCCCCCAAAAAGAGAAGACAGAATCCAGCTGGAAGATAATGTCTGTCTGTTCTGGGGTAGACAGAAAAGTGGCAGAACAGGGTGGATGAGAAAAGCTAGAATAGCTTGGGCTGGCTCCTTCTAGAGGAAACAACCTCCTCCGGTCAGCTGAAGGTCCCAGAGGGGATGGCTCTAGGACAACAGGCGAGCAGTTCTGTCAGAACAGACAATGAGAAGCTCTCCCAGACTAGGCTGGGACAGAGATAGATAGGGACACACCAGCACTGAAAGCTCTATTTGTTTTCCCAGAGTTGGGGGGTGGGGGGCTCATATTTGTCTATGCCACATCACTCCAAGCCTTCCTACCCAAGGGTGGGATTTAGGTTTGTACTGGTGTCCTTCTCCTGTGCCACCTGGTTGACTGAATTGGCTGGATGCAGCGAGGAAACCACCACATGGGCAGGAAGGACATGTAAAGACTTTGCATGGCATTGTAATCTCCAGTCCTGAGCTGACCTAAGAGTCTGGAAATACCCTTCATGCTCCAACAGCTACCCTGAGGCAACAGAACACCTTCACATGTGCTAAAACCTCTTCCAGCTTCCAGGACACCAGCCAGGCCAAGCCAGCTTTGAAACAAATGAACCACAGAGACAGAAGTTTCCCACTTGGCCCCAGAGATAAATACTTCTTAGCCATCAAATGGAAAAACACTGGCTTGCCGTTCGCCTGAATCTCAGAAATCAATTTGGGAACTGCAGCAGAACTGACCGTATCTCTTTGTTTTCTTTTTTTAACTTATGTCACTAGACAAGGCCAACTTTTCCCTCAGAGCAGGGAACCCTTCAAATTAAAACGTGGGATTCAAATCTTCTGGCAATTGGTGCCCGGTCCTCCATACCAGAATCCTTCCAAGGGGTGGCAGGAGGGGGAAAGTGAATGAGAAGCAGATGGCAGGAGACAAGTCCCAGAGGAACAATGGATATTTCTGCTGTGACCGACCAAGGAAAGGTTTGGAAGTGCTGACACTTTTATGGCGTTCTTTTTTATTGTGCAGAGCATTTTTTTCTTGTTATAGTTTGGCTTCTCCAGGCAACATATTTCTAAAGGGCAAGAGACATGTACCCTGCGTCGTGCCCATCTACAGAAAGAGAGACACAGCTCTCTGGTAAGGGCTGAGCTACAGACTACCTGGCCTAAATCTCTCTCAGCACAGAAAGTGTCAATCATATGCTAGGAAAGTCCTTTCCACCAGAATGAAGGCCCAAGACTCTCCACCTTCATGGCACAGGATTGTCTATAGTAAAAGACTGGCATGCCCCATGCTGCCTGGAGTCTTGCTCTTCTAATAGAGACAACACAGAAGGGATAATCGTGCTCTTGTTGAACACTGGCAGATTTTCCTTTCACCGTCAAATATGGAAATTACCTGAGTTTCCCCTCTAACCGGTTACATCACCCTTCATGAACCAAAACTCATCTTCCTATGCTTTTGTGAAAGATCTTCCCAGCACTTTGACCTTTTTCTCATTTCTTTTCTCAGTCTGCTCCAAGGACAGTCCTAAGCCATTTGTCTGAAGACGTCTAGCAAGCAGCCACCTTCTTCTTATGACTACCAAGGAAAAAGAAAGAACTCACATATAGCTTTAGCATCTCCTTCCTTAATTTCTTTTAGTGCAGCCTACAACTCCTATGTCTGGATTGCAAGTCCCGTCATGTTTTAGGTCTAGGAAGACTATAAAGCTGGGTTGAGATGTCCTTTGCTTGATGCCTTCAATGGTGTTAAAAGCCAGCATAGGATAAACATGTCAGAGGTGCAGACATGAGAGGAGAGCTGTGCAAAAAAGCCCTCAGTTCTGGGATGCAGAAAAGCCCTTAGTTCTGGGATGTGGAGCACCATGGGAACACAGGATAATAGTAATGAAGTTGGGGCTGAGGAAAAGGCTTGATATCCTCGTCTTTCTTCCCCCCCCCCCCCCATCTCTCCCACATATATATTCATCAAAATAACTAGATGAAAGCCAGGGGCTAGCCATGCTATGCATAGAGATTTAGCAGCTTTCTGAAGAGAATGGGATAAACATAACCACTACCCTTCAAACTGTTCTGGTTTTTCTCCTTAGAGACAATAAGGTCTCTGGGATACTGGAAGGGATTCTCCCCTCCCCATTTCTTATAAATGCAAAAATTTTCCCATAACACAAACAACTAGATACAGGGGAGAAGGCTAGACTAACTTTTTAATTGTCCTTTTTGTCCACAGAATACTTTGGCTTGGCAGCAGACCCCTGTTGGGATCCTGCATGGTCTCCAAACCATGTGAATGTGGAGATGTTAGCAAAGAGCTCACTCTTTTCCCTGTTGTAGTCACAAGCTACCCAGCTGTAGCAACATGGAAATGCTAGCCATCTCCCCAGTGCTGTGCAGAAGGCAAAGCCTCAGGCAGAGACCCTTCAGGATGCCTGCCGTAGCAGGAAACACACTGTTGAGAAGCTGGGGATCTGGAAGACCATCATGTTCTCAGAGGATCAACTCACAATGAGCCAGGCACAGAGCAAGTGCATGAGGAATGCCTGTTTACAAAGAGCTTTGAACCAGCTGCTTTTCTCAATACTCAAGTGATGAGCCTGAGCCTCATGAGATTCGGAGTTTCTCTTTTCTTGAGCACAGTCAGCAGTGGTTTAGAGCAGCCCTTCAAGCAAGTTGCGTAAAAAAGAAAAAAAGCCCCCTCGCCATTGCCCAATGGCAAAATGTTCAACTCTTACATTCCAACTGCTGTCTATAGACATCAGGTTTCCACGGTTTTAAAACTAAATTGACTCTGGAGTAGAGGAGTAGAGGAGAGATACAGCACCTGACAGACTTCCTGAAACTCGAGACTCTCTCCAACCTGTCCTCTCCTGCAGTCCATGCTCCTTTCCTCCATGGCCTTTGCAGGTCACTGAGAACAGCTCTAAGACTGGGGTTGTTCCCCTCCTACCCTGACAAGCCAGAAACTTTCTGAAATTAAATTTTTGCCATCAGGGTAGGCAGCCCTCATCAACATTCACGTTTAGTGATGCTGCTTTGTATTTCTGCAGGAACCTTCTGTTGTTCAAGACTTTTCCAAGAGTTAGTAGAAAGGCACCTTGATGTCCTTTGAGCTTAACCCTAAATGAGATCTGTACAAAAATAATTTTGAGGGCTGGACTGTGATTACCGGTCAGTTAATATATGGAAGACTAGTTTTATTTTCTGTTATTATCGTTGACAAAGAACACAACAATGAGCTAGTTCCATTTGTGTTGTTTCTTGTATGTGTGCTTTAGTGCCCTCTGAGGAAGAACAACATGAACTTTGCAAAAAGATATGGCTACAGCAAAACAAGCACATGGGTTACAGTTTGGGCCTTCCCAATCTCAGGACTGTTCTTTTCTAGAATGCTGCCAGAATGTTACGGCCTTGACTGAACACAGAATTCAGCCCCCAAGAGCCAAGTAGGATAGAGCAAGCACTGAAATTGCACAACATGAAAAATACTGAATTATACAGCAATCAGGATGTGAAGACGGGGGAAAAAGTGCCAGAGGATATGTATCTCTCGTCCATTAAATATAGTTTATTTGAAAGTATTTTACATTTTACTAAAATAAAGCAGACAGGATATAAGCACTATAAACTTTCTCCTGAAAGTGAGCATTTCTGGCATTCCGTTTGCTTAAATTATTACTTTTTCAAGGGCTGATTAATCCTTGCCCCTCCTAGTTAACAGAGGAAATGGTATGTGGGGTGTTTCACTTCCCAGGCCAATGCAGAATGGTGCTTCTGCAAGACTAGCTCAGTCTTTAACTGTTGTTTTTTTTTTTCCCCCTCCTTTGGGAATCTAGTTCTATGCTCCTGCCACACAACTACATTTCTTCCACGGGCCATATCTCTTGCTTGAAATCTTTTCTGACAACAGTCACATTTTGTGTGAGAAGCCTGATAGAAGAGACTGTTTTTAACTTTTTATTAGTTAAAGTTAATTGCAGCTTACATGTCTCAAGGCACTGGAGTAAAAAAAAAAAAAAAAAGCCTTGAAGAGGAAGTTGCAATTTTAGGAGAAAAATGAACAGGTCAATAAGCAAAACTGAACAAATAGGAATACTTTTTTTCATTAGAAAATGACATTTTGTCAAAGGACATACTTTGCAGGAATATGTGTTCAAGGAGAGTAAATCATTCCAAAATTAGACTTTCACTTGGACTTCCTTGGAGCATTTCACCAAGCTTGTCACTTATTTGAATTACACTTTTATAATTTAAAACATTTAAGTAGTTCTAATACTACTTTTTAAGCCATTTGCATGTCTTTACATAGAATATATAGTATTGTTTGAACTATAGCAAAATGAAATACTTTCACACAGTCATTTCAGCATTTCAGAAGTCAAGAGCTTGTAGAAGTTGCATTGTATAAATTATTTGAGGTTTTAATCATTTGCATCAATACAAAATGATTTTTTTAAATCATCCCAGGATTTTTGACAGAAAGGGAATTGCATTCTTGACACCTTTATCCACAAAGTTCAGCTCAACACTGATTCTGAACCTTGCCCCTTGCTCTAGGACAAAATTCGGTCTTTGTGTCCCATCATGACATCCAATGGTACTGTTGCAAGTGCTTTGACTTAGTTCTTCTCAGAAGGAAAAACCTGTCCTTATGCACTGCTACGCTGATATGGTTTCTCTCCTATTGTTTGAAACTTTGGGCCTCTTTTCTGCTTTCCATTTTTGCCATCCTTGTGAAACCCATTCATGTGAAAAATATTGGCAAGTGCGCATGATGTCTGGCTTCATGCCCACTTCCTGCTGACACAGACCCGAGGTCTGGATGCAGATTTCAGGTGGAGAGTGCAAGCATGGGGACAGGCAAAGGGAAAGAGTTGCAGAAGATGGGAGAAGGAGACAAAGGGAGAGGTTGGTTCCTCTCTCCTGCAGACCTGTGAACCGTGCTTTTTGAGGCTAGTAGGATTGGGGCGCTACAGCCAAATTAGTCTTTCTCTTTCCCTGGTAAATCTGTGTCTGCTGACATCAGCAACAGCACATCTCCAGTGGGAGAATGCATTGCAACAAGTAAAATTTGGTCCTCAACATTAGAGCTTTGAGCAGTTCAGATTTCCGTATGACATGCAGGCTAGTTTAGGGCTTGACTTGCTCTCCCATCCCTGTGTTGTTGCGCTAGCAGGGTTAATGACTCCCTCCTCAGCTCAGCAAAACAGAATGGCAGACCTCATTAGATCTGTTTTTTTGGTGGAGATGTAGCTCAAGGGTGAGGCTTGATGTAGATTCTCTGATGTCTACTAGAAGTTATGTTCACACTGAACTCTTTCTCCGAATGAGACTAACAGGTTTTCTGTTTATTTTTATGAATGCTACAGAAACTTACACTTATTTAAAATCTGTGATCAGCCTGCTAAATCTGGTTGAAACTGGAGAGGGATTCAAAAGTTTCAAGGAGGATAGAGACTAACAGAAGCCAATGCACAGACTGATCCTGACTGCAGACTTAAAATGCATAAAAAATCTCACTGAGTGCTCCTATCTGTCTCTGATGTCATTGGATATTAACTAGCTGAAAATTAAGAGCAGATCCTCTTTATGATGTATCCATGAGTACCAAGATACTCTGCTCATGTTCCTGGTATACAATCCAGCCATTCTCAAGATCAGTCCAAAGCAATGATAGAAAAATACATATTGGCTAATGTATCTCAGTGAATTCATCATAGCTTTGAATTTGGGCATTTTAAGACTGCAAGGGGCCACCAGAACAAGTTCTATTGAATAACCCAAATTTTTTTTTAAAAAGACATCCTTTTTCCTTTCTCCTCTGCTGCCTGCAGGGTAGGTGCAAGCTGACAGTTCCATGACTATAGTTCCATGACAGTGCTGGAGCCACTGAAGCCTTCCCTTCAAACCAGATGCTCCTGTTTTCTGCATGAGTAGCAGAACACGTGCCCTGACCATCTCCAGCTATTTTTAAAAGATGGATTTCTTCATCTCTTGTTTATAGCTTTATGTGTTGAAATAAACAGAATTAACTTAAAAGAGGAAAAAATGTCTGCGATGGAACATGCATCTTTTGGAGGCCCTGGAGAGATCCGGAGAGTTAAAAAAAATCTGTTTTCTTGTATGAAACCAGAAAGCAAAATTAAAGAGTTAAAAGCAAAGAATCCTAGGGATAACTTCTGAACTAAAAGTGAAGAATGCCAACAGAAAAGGAACTACCCCAGTAAAAAGTTTCAGACCATTATCGTGCAGCTGCAAGTTTCCTGACAACTCATATCATGTGCTCTTCAGCTATGTTCAGTCTTTTCCAGGTCACTCAAGGATAATGTCCTGAGACTTTGGACTCTGTTTTAAGAAATCATTTCACAGGCACCATCCTTACTACCACAGCCTCATTCCTTCAGCTTGCTTATGAAGACGCCCCAAGTTTTGCGTCTGTGAGGAACAAAACCAAAAACAGAGAACCTCCCCCATCAATGGTTTGTCATGAAACAAGAAGCTTTGATGCCAATAGCAGCTCCCCGATGAATAAATGATGCAAATATGGTTCTCAGAGCTTAAGAACTTCCTGTTGCCTTTTATTTCCTCCTTCTTCATTGGGTGAGCTACGTGACAGTGCAGCATAATTATTCTTTTTCCACTGTTGGGGACTCAGGACAACCACATTACTCATGCACCGCGGAGGCATGAGCAAGCAATACAGGTCCTCCCAAAACAAGTGGCAATAAACTTTGCTCTTCTCCATGCCATCTCCAGAGTTGATGACACATCTTTGTTTGCTTCTATTCAGATTTATGTGGGCTGCCTAGGCCTCTCTTCCTTTCTTTGATGTTCATCACAGACAAAATGATGTCACTTTTGGCCAGAGGCTGGCACCAGGCACAAGTGCAACATCAAATGAATTCTATTGGTAGCTAGCGACATGCTGGCAGTGGATGCTTGGCCCTGGAAATCCCTTTCCAATAGGACTGCTGTCAGGCTGGAGAGTGCAAGAAGTTGTGCCCAGACCACTTGTATCTAGTTCAATTTTCTCTTTCCTAGCCAGTCCGCTGTTTCCACCTGTCTTGCTAATCAGTCTTGTTCAACAACATACTCCTCCAATACGTAAGAGTATATGAGCCCTCTGCACACCCGCAGCTTCATAGTGTCAGATATCTGAACTACCTTTGGCCTATAGACTCCTACTTACCTTCCCTGATAGGTCAGGAAAATAAGATTATTTTAGAACCTGCTGCAATTTTGAAATATTTTGGATGTTCAGATCAATAAAATGCAATTCGCAGTACTCTCAATTCTGCTCCACAACATCAGCTTCTGCATTAAGATTCATTCTGTCAGGATTTCCTGAGAAGCTTTTATAGTAGCTAACATCAGCCTCTTGAAAAGCTGTGGACTTACTTCTGCTAATGATATAGAGGAGATATCAGCATTACCCTGACATAAAGAAACTTTAATTGGTCATTCCTCCTGCACATAGTTTTGTTTGTCTGGTCATTTGCCCAGAACTCTACTCATGAAAATAAAAATAAAAAGGAACAGTTCTAGGTAATGGTTTGTCCTGTTCGGGTAGGACAAACTGCTGCTCAGTGTCTTTGCAACGTAGTAAGTCACTCCAGGGGAGCTGGCTAAGTTGAGAGGCCCCCAGAGTGGGCGCATGCAGCAACGCATGTGGCTCTGCATGAACGGGTATCACCTCCGCCTCCTGGAGTCACTGCAGCAGACCTCAGTCCAGACGAAATAGTTGCCGCTCAACAGCTTTGGGCCTGAATTTCAGTTGCTTGAGCTCACTGGATGGGGTCCAACAGCTTGTCACACTGCCACAGCTCTGCTGTGGAAGTTGCATTTCTTCCCTGTGCCAGCTTTATCTCAAAGCTTTTTTTCTGTATACATTTGGAGTGGTTTAAGAAGTAAATGATGGGAAGACGCAGGAGGTGAAGTACTTGTATGCTCTGTGCAGGATCTGTGGATAAGAAGTGTGTGAAGGAAGTGAGTTATCCACCCACACACAATCAGGGCAGGGATTTGGTTTCATTGCATTTTTTTCTTTAGTTCAGGACTTACCATTGTAATGTAACATTTTTCTGCTGTCTTGATTTCCAAGTCTCTCTCTTTCCTCCTCTGTATATGTGTCCGTATGGCTGGGTCCCTTGTATGTTTATTCTACTGCAGAGAAGTGCAATGATTTCTGGGCAGGATGTCCAAAGATAAATCTGGCTTGTGGTGAGAGTTAAAAAGATTACAGTAAGGCCTTGTTTATAAAAGAGAAGGATCAGCTGCTGTTCTTGGAGTTTGTTTAAAAATTCTTTTTTTAACCATCCCTCTTTGTGTTTAGGTTTGTTTCTCTTATTAAATAAATAAATGCTAAGGTCCCCATTGATCATCTCCATGTTATGTGTGCGTGTGAATAGATGAGAGAGAGAGAGAGAGAGAGAGAGAGAATTTCATATATGATAATTAACTCTCTAGAGAAGTCAGCATATTTCTAGGAAAATTTTGTTAATCATTAGAGAGTAGCAGTGTTAAATGCAGTCTGGAGCCAACTCACAAGGCCTAGCTGCAAGTAGGCTTAATTTGTGATACAAAGGCCCAGTGCTTGGAAAATAAAAATGAGGGGTGACACCTATTATGATAAGTAATTTTCTTGTGAGGATATTCACACCCTATACTCACCTAAATTTTCCATCTTGATGCCTTAGGTTCTTCCAGAAGATGATCTGAGCAGCAGCTAATAACCTGAATTGCCTGTTGGAAGTGTCCATCTCCTTCCAACAGCAGTAGTGCCAGGAATGGACAACTAGACTAGCAGCAAAGTCTCTTGTAAGTAAAACAGCCCGTCCAAACAAGAGTATTTTTCTAGCTTTTTCAGTCTTGTTACCCTGACAGGAGAAAATAGGGATGAAGAGGAAGCTAACGCTGACCTCTGTTGACAAATTAATAGAAGAAAAATTCAAAGACAGCTTTTGGCTCACTGAGCTCTTAGTCTGTAAATCACTTCCCAGTGTAACCTTCCCTCCTCCAGTATCCTGCGTGCTTTTTGTTCCCTAGATACACACATTGCAGAGGCCAACAGAAATGACAGGTTTTTCCCCAGCTCATACAGAGTCCTTACCAGGGTTGACTCCATGAACACAACTCTCCCGTTCATTAGATTGGCTTTCTGGTGACAACAGAATCACGTTCTGGCGTACAGTCTCGTTCTTCAGAACGATGCTGAAATGGGGCCAATAGGACTACATGTCCCTCCCCAGTTGTGGAAGCCATATTTCTTACAACAAACAAAGAGGTTGTCCATGAATTCAGGCAGCTAGACCTACTTTTTTTTACCTAGGAGAGAATAGATTGAATCTCCTTGCTTTGGGAAAAAAACAAAGCCAAAAAACCTTGGTGCTTTGTTTAGCTTGGACTTCCTAAAAATAAAATAAAAGCAGGGGACAAGAGAGAAGGTGAGCAGAATTCCTTTTAGGAGCATAGTATGAATGAATTTAAAAAGTAGGTGTTGCCTTTCAACAAAGCAGTGATGCATTTCAGATCCTCCAAAGCTGGTTTGTTGTTACAGCCATAATCAACTGCAGCAACCTGAATGCATTCTTCAATGTATATGATATCTTTACCAATGTTTACCAGGAAATAATAAGAAACAGGGTGCCAACACTCAGCTTCCAGTCTGGACAGAGAGATCCGTCTTCAGTGGAAGAATGCATTCTGTTATATTTCTCTCCTGAAAAACAGCATTCCAAACCAGAGACTATACTACATGTAGCTGACTTGCACTTCATTTTTTGCAAGCTAAGAAAAAGATGTGGAAAGACTATCTTTTACCAAATCATCTAGTGGCATCACAAGACAAGATCTTTATGGCTGACAGTTTAAACCATTAGAGTTAATGTGCTTTGGGCCAAGAGCTTCTTTCATTTTGAATTAATAACTTGTTCAATTAAGCAATTTTTCAAGTGCAGTGCCTGTAACAATTACATACATTGTAAATTTATACAGATAATTGTATTAACTAACAGCTTTTAGCTGAGAAAATGGAAGAATGGTCAAACGTTACTATCCATTCCTCATGTAGCTTACCAACAATTCCTTGTCCTGTTCTAGAATGTCCCTGTAATGACCAAAGTGGTCAAATCAAGATAATCAAGATATGCCAAAACTGCTACTTTAGGGTCATGGCACTTCAGACCAAATTTAGCACCAAGAAAGAGACATTTTCCCAGGAAGCCTAACTGAAGACTAAATCCATTCCTGTTTTCCATGCTGCCCGGTCTGAATCTTTGCAAAGGCTTTAGTGGGATTGAAGCAATTTGTTTGCCTCATGCCAGCCCTTCACCTGGGGTTAACATCAACCTCTAGATTTCCTCACTCAGTGCCAGAAGTGGCCAATCAGTCACCTACTTATGATTCTCTTTCAAAGTACTGCCAAGCTATTTTTGCACAACTACTTGTGAGGCCTTTTAGAAACATGGTTGGCTGGGCTTTTCACCTCCCCTCCACTCTTGCTCATCATCAGTTAGGACAAGCGCAGGAGGGAGGCAGAGACACTCAGAACACTTTCTAGTTTTCTATCTCTAATGGCACCACAATGAAGCTGACAGACCCGTTAGGATTAGTTTAGTGGTGGAATTAAGCATCTGGACAGAAATTGGATATGATGGATTTTCCCCATTAAGGTTTTTGGTCTAAGCCCAAGATAAATGGCAATCAGTGTAATTACAGGGTGATTATGCTTAGTTAATTAATGGTATGACCCTTTATTTACAGCATATTCTCTTTCCCCAAAGATTCACATAGCTCCTTCCCCTCCTTTCCCTCTACCTCCTTTAGCAGTGTATTTTTGCACAGGCATTGACATGCTCTGGAAGATTTAATCAGATACTTACTCTCAGAAGCTATGAGCAGATGCATTGACTTGAGGACTCACCAGTTTGGCATCTAATACAGAAAACCAGCCAGGCTGTAACTGCTCAGAGCTCTGGAGGATACGGCCCTGAGGTATTTCTCAGTATTCAGAGTTATTCAGCATACAAGACTTGATGGAACTGCAATGGTGATGCGGAGAGAGATAAGTCACTATCTAGGCCCTCATCTGCTTCCCCTTCATATGAGAGAGCATGAATAGTCCAAGGCCGACAGAGGAGGGCTGTGTATGTCATGTGATGAAGACCTCTGCTCCCCCTTAAATCAGTCCTTGTTATAAACGTGAATGGGATAAAACAGACAAACCTGAGCTGAGGTGCTCAAGAGGGAAGGAAAAGAAGAACAGTAATAATCATCAGATCAGCCAATAAAACCTTGTGCTGTAGTCACATTTGAAAACTTTCTGGATATTCTGGCCAGCAGTCTCATGCCAGGTAAATTACAAAACCTGAGAGAAAAGATTGTGTCATGCCTGTCCCTACCCAAAATGTATGCTTCCCACCAGGTGCAGGGACATATACTTTGCAGCTCAGAAGGCAGTAGTCAGCCATGTGCTTTCACTCTTGGAAAAACATACCCTATATGAATGTGCCAGTGCTCAAAGGAGATATCAAACCCTCAGCGTGTCCCCAGTCATTCCAGGGTGAAATTCAGTGTGCATGTTCCAGCTGTGCTGGAACCACACTGAACCACTAGAGACCAGGTTGTGGAGGTAACCTCTTAACCATGCAGCAGTCCTCAAACTGTTCATTTGAGGACAGGCTACGCAGAGGCATGGGAAAAGGCTCCCTTGTACACCATTCTTCTTCCCCCTTCATTTCGGTGGCACCTAGCTCATACTTTCAAGCCTAGTCACGTAAAGAATAGAAGCTACGAGTATGACCTTTCTTAGGCACTGCCTTTATCCCTGTGCAAGTCTTTTCAGATCCTAAGGACTAAAAGCAGTCACACATATATCTAAATTTTTGCCTCAGTTTGCGAAGGAGATAAGGCTTACTTGATTGAAATGTCCCTCCCCTTTAGGCAGTTATTAGAAACATCAACCAACTCAAACGGATAAGCAGAGGTCTCAACTCACTTGAAGTCAAATGTAAATAGCTGGCCCACCAGAGAAGCAATACTTACTCAGTGCTAAGAAACATGCCACAGTATGAGCTCAACACTGTATTAGGCATCAGAAAAGCCACTTGCTCAGCGTTCAAGTTTGTGAAAGAGATTATATCATGAGTCATGACTCCTCCATCATGCATATTTCCTAGTGTCTAATAAAGGAGCTTGGCAGCACATCTTCACTTAGCTGTTATGGAAAAACAAGCATCAGATAAAAAGTATCAAAAAATAAACCTTACTGGAGGATCATTAAAGGAACTCCCATCCTAAAAAGGCCACTGAGATGATCTCAGGCCTTTGGTCACCCCAGTCTGTCATGCATTCCTAGCAGAGGTATCCTTCTAATGCTGCCAAGCTTCTTTCTTCACTTAGAAAGTCTCTTCAAACCTTGCTGCCTTTGGGCTTCTCCTTTGCAAACCCATTCTGTCGGCTGTTCACAAAGCAAACCAGCTCCCATTTTAAAGAGGTGGAGACATTGCCATTTTGAGCTACTCTTCCCTCCTCTTTTGCTAATTGCTTCTGAAAGTCTTGGCCTAAGTGACTTGTCTGCATCTGTGGCAAAGCCAGAAGTGAGTCCCAGGAGTCCCATCCAAATGCCTGCCCTATAAAATCATCCTTCTCCTACGAAGATCAGCAAATCCCTTTCCTGTGCTCCAGAAATGATGGGGTATTCCATTAGCCTTTACATTGCTGTGGCAACCCAGTTTCGTCAGAAAAAAATGTTTATAAAAAAAGATAATCCTGCATGTAGTTCAGATGTGAACCTGCAGTGCCTCCATCAGCCACTCAACCAACTCTCTCAAACACATGTTGTCTGACTTCCCTGTTAGAGCACCAATCGCCCTGCAGCGTGCAAACATTCATCTATGCTTGATTTCTTCTGTCTTTGGGATGCATCCAGGTTTCCCCTGTAGAGCAAAGGGGAAGCACAGCCTGAGGCAAAGGAGAAGTGATATACCATACTCTGCACCCTTTCCTGGATGCTAAGACCTCGAAGGGCTCTAGCTGCTGGGAAAATGCAGGGGGAATTACATCTCTTGTCACCTTTGATATGGGTCAGGAGAATAGCAAGCATGTGACTCTTCTAGGGATTACTGGTAGGGAAATTGTATCCAATGGTGTTGGATACAAGGAAGGGGCACAAATCTCTGAGCCAAGATTTTGGCATTAAAACTGAAGGATTTGATGGATGAGAAAAAAAAGGAACAGATATTCGCAGACATATCCCAGATAACGCAAATCCTGTATCTTAACTGTCCCTAACCTAGAGCAGCAGAAAAGCAGCAGTTCTCTCTTTGATATAAAAAAAGAGTGCTCTATGTCACTGAGAGGAAGTATACCATTTGCAGCATGTGAGGATCTGGCTTGATTTTGCCTATTTGATTCAGATTCCAGGAATGAGGTTTGTTGTGCTGTATCATTCCTGTCTCACAGGGAACGCTCAGAAACCATTACAGCTAGAAGCAGAAGGGCACATCACACGGACAGAGGAAGATCAGAGAAGGAAAAAAGGGGAAAAAAAGAATTATCAGCTGTCGACAGGTGGAGTATAGGAGAAGTAAGAGCACCCAGGTCTTTGGAGGGAGAACCAGGTTTGATGCAATATTTATTAGGATACATCATAGTCCTGCAGGGCAAGTGAAGAAGAGTTGGGCAGACAAAAAAACCCACTATCTATCAAAGATCTGTGTGAGCTAAACCATCTCTTTGAGTAGCCAGATATATCCAGCACAATATAACTCTCGCATGATGGCAGCTGTTGAGCCACCACTGGAGCAAATGGCAAAGTCTCTCGGGTTCCATTGGAGTCAGAGGGCGAAAGTGGACTAATTTCTCTGTAGGTGTGAAATACACAGCAGCATCATGCTTCCACTAGATTTTTCCACTGCCTAACTTCAGCCTCACGCTTTGTTTCCTTTTCATCTCAGCCATATAACTGGGAAATGTTTCAGAGCACAGGACAGGTTGATGTCTTTTGTGCACTTCAGATTTTCCTTCCAAATAATTCAAATGAAATAATTTGAATTCCCTCTTCCTCTTCCAAGGAAGGAATTCCCTCTTCCAAGAATGAGGTCCCCAGAAGGCAAAGAAGGCTAAGCATTTCTTAAACATGTTTGATGGGTCTGCCTAAGGAGAGGCCAGGAGAGTTTTGATGGTGCATAATATTCTGATCTGTACTCACCTAGATGTCCTTACTAATCAGGAGAAGTATTACATCACACTTTAAAAACCCTGAACAACCTGCCTACATATGTGCACGAATGTATACTAATTCTTTCTATGCATTTTTCCATTTTCAGTGAATGCCTCTGAAATTCATTGCAGATGGTATGTGATGTCTCAGGTATCTCCTTCACTCATGGGCAGAAATGGCACATGTGTTTGGAGGCTGGCAAGGTGGGCTATCGGATTTCAGTGCATGTTAACCTCTGAGAATACATCTAAAGTTTGAATTCCTGCAAATCCCTTAGTTCCAAACCAGCAGGTTTACCAAAGGGTTGAGATTTAAAGTTAGTTCTCCAATTTCAGGCTGTCTGTCTCACCACTGAACTGTTCTTCCTCTCTCAGAGCTCAGAAGCATAATTATTACCAAGGCTCACGTACATGATCATGTATCAACAGAGCCTTGATGATGAACTGCACAAGGGCTGCAAGAATCAGAGAAATTAGGTCTGGAACGGACCTCAGGAGGTCACTACAGCCAGCATTCTTGAGTCTGTGGTCCATGCTCTGGTAGGCATCAGGCAGTAGCCAGGAAACTTTGCAACAATTTAATTTTCCAGCGTATACACTCATTTACACAGGTGAGGGCAAACAAGGAGTTCATGGGGAGGAGGGAAGGATGACGACAGCAATGCTCTCAGTTTGTAGTAGGCTGGAAGTGTGATCTAGTGTAGAAACACTGCACTAGGTGAACTATGGTTCCTCCTAGATCAGAAAGGTGAAGTCATCCTTGGATGAATCGGGAGCAGGAAAAAAAGGACTGAGGAACACCATTTGAGTCCAATCCCCTTTCCTAAGGCAGGATTCCGCTCCATTAAACCATTTCTGCCAAATAATTTTCTAACTTCTTAAAAATTTCTAATAACACAGATTCCACCCCTTCCCTAGGCAAAGCAGTCCAGAACTTAAGTGTTAAAAAGTATTTCCTGATGTCTAAACTGAATCTTTTTTTGGTGCAATTTAATCCCATTACTTCTTGTGCAACCCACAGGAGACCCAGAGAATGATTTATTCCCTTTCTTAGCCTCAGGCAGCACAAGGTAAAACATGTTAGCATAAACCTCAGTAAGGTTGCAATGTAGACAAGCTCTCAATACTCAGCCCAGGGAAATCACTGCTGATGTTGGGAACACACAACATCCTTCTCCTCAGCAAAGAGAACATACTTACTCACAATTAGTTCACAATAAAGAGGGAAAAGCTGCAAGTCCCAAGTCATCCTTGTCCTCTGCAACATTGCTTAAGAGAAAAAAACATGCTTGTCCCCTAAATGGTCCATATAAAAAAAAAATGGAAAGCAAGGTGTCCCCAAGAGGTTCCTACTGTCTCTAGAGTTCTTTTAGTTCCCCTTTGCTGTGCAAAGGAATCAGGAGGACAAATAATAAGAAAAAAAATAGTGCTAAGAAATGAGTCTTTGTGGGCATCTGTTAAAAGAAGGTTGAGTTCTTTTATTTATTTATTTATTTTTCTTTGGGGGAACATCGATGGGAAGAGAGAGAAAAAAAAAATGAATTGCTTTTGGAATAGCCCGAAAAGCTCCCTACTGACAGGTTGGTCTCACCCTCTCCTCTCCAGCAAACAAAGACTCTTTTCAAAGAGAATCACCTGGCCCATAAATTCCAATTTATGGCAATTTAAGAAAACAAATGATCAACTCCAGCCTTCCACAGCCTTTTAGAATGGCAAGATTAAGCAAGATAATTAAGAAGAGAGGCCTTTCTTTGCCATTCTGTTTTGCAGGTGGGATTTCCTCCAAGCCCTTCTCCCAGTTTTGTGGCTTCACTATCCAGAGCCTTCAAGAGGTTAAACTGCTACAGAACAGGGATTTAAAACCATTGAGCAACATGAAGTATGCTGGGAGAAGGAAAAGTGGAAACTAAGTGGCTTCTTTCTTTTCACCTTCCTTTATCTTCCAGTTATCTGTAGCAAGCTCTCAGAGCATCTATATTTAGATCAGAATATATAAAGAGGCACAGATGCACACTCGACCCAGGAACATTTCCCATTTTCTATTAAACTGACTCATTTTTAGCTTCTGTGCTGCTTTCTTTGGTGAACTGGGATCTGGCCAAGCACACAAAAAGGGCTTTTTAGGGCCACTTACTGAATAAAGATCTTGCCTGAGACTTAATTGCAAATGTGGTGTTCCAGTTTAGACAGACAGTGATGTTGGATTCAGCAGGAAGATGGTTCAGAAGTCAGGGCCAAACACTGCGGCTTTGTGCAGCAGAAGAGTAAAAAGGATGGGGGCATTACATCCATTTCAATGTAAACAGACTGACCTGGGGCACTCCTGGGACAGCAAGTCTCCTGCTCACAAACCTATTATTCTCTTCATGTACAGGGGAAACCTTCACCAGAAGGCAAGCTGGATTGTTTTCCCCTACTCCTCTTTTTGCGAGGCCATTCCAGAGCTTTACTCCTCAAATGGTCAGAAAACTCCTGCTTCTATCCAGTTTCAGTTTACTCCTGGCCACATTTATCTTCTCGTGTTCTAGTACGAAACAATTTTCCTGCAACTTAAATAGCTCTTCCCCCTTTCTGGCTTCTTACTCTCCAACCTCAGTGTAGTCAGGGAAGGTTAATCCATCCTTTCTTGACCCCCATTTTGCTAGAAAAAACAAGCAAAGTTCCCTGCCTTCTCTTGAGAAATAGGGTCTCCAATGTCCTTATTGTCCCCAGAACCCTACTATTATATTCCCTGTGTATCACCTCAGTGTTTAATTTATACAGGAAGAGACTCCAGTCTGGTCATAAAACAGAAGCTCTGGCTTCAAGTACCTGTTGAAGACCACAGCTCCTGACTGCCCACTTGGAGCATCAGGATATTAGGATTTGGTATGTGGATGACCTGGCAGCTATGTGAGGGGGAAAATCTCAGAAGGGCCTCATCCCAGCTACGCCTGAAACGTTGTATATGGGTCTACACCAAAAAATGGCACCCTACATCTGCCAGAGTGTACCCTGCAGGGCTAACCTCCATGCCTCCTCCAAACCCCTCAGCACAGGCAGGGAGTCCATGATCTCACGTTGTTACATTAGCAGTGGGATGGCTCCCATAGCAAGGGAATCCCTCAAGACACTTGATATACGCATGCACAGAATTAGAGCCAGGCTGCCCTCACCTCATTTTGGGATAACAAAAGCTTCCGACCGGTCAGCACAGCTGCAGCATCCGTATGGTCCTTAATTCTCCCATCCCCTTCCCCATCTGGGGTGTCTGCTCCAGTGCTGCTGGCCGAAATCTGCCCCTAAGCAGCTACGGGAGAGCCCAGAAACTTGCTCCTCTGCTGGCATCACGTCCTACCCACACCTGGCTGGACTATATCCCAGTTTCCGCCAGGCTAGCCTGCCTGATTTTCATATCATGCAATCTCTGCTTCCCTGGATGACTGGGCAGGTAAGCTAGAAATGGCTGGAAAGCAGGAGGCTCATCAAGGAGGGATGGGATGGGGGACGATGCAGTCAACTCTTCTGGGTGCTAGTTGGAGTAGGGTGGCAAAGGAAAGGTATGGATATGTCTGAGTTTAGAATGACTAGAAAAAAAGTGATGATACATCATGGAAAGTGCAAGCCAGCCAAGACTGAGCTTGGTCATAGGAGCACACTGACATCAAGTTTCCATTACATTCTCGTCATCATTTCCAAATACCTTTTGTTTTGTTTTATTTTTAATTTGGGAGAGAGGAAGAGCTAAATACAGAATATTTTCATTTCCTATCTAAAATTTCCCTGGATTTTTGTGATAACTGGAAACATTGGGGAGATCTGTTTTCTTTCTTTCCAAAAAAATTGAAAAATCTTTTTTCTCCTAAGGGAAGCATCTCTCTCCCCACCCCCTTCACTTCCTAACCAGTTCTGTTTGACCTATATTTTCTGAGGCACTGGTTAAGAACTTAGATGCCTGACTTAGCCTGCCTAAAAGGAGTCTGGTTTCCAGAAGACAAATGCACAATACTTTTTGAAAATCAGGTTCCCATTTTCTCTCTTCCTTAAGAGCTCCCACATTAATCCCTCCATAATAGCAAGGGCCAAAATCTCCAGTAACTGCAGAAAACGTTGGTCATTATCTTTATATAGTGAAGACAGCAATCTAAGATTTGAAGCAAACAAAAAAATAGTTCTCTCAAAAAAAAAAAATCGTGAGAGATGCCAGCATATTTATTCCTAAACAAAACTTCTCTAGCACAACCTCAGGCTTCCCAAAAAGCAGTTTTGAGAGTGAGCTTCATAGTATGACATCAGTGAACAGATGGCAGGCAAAGCTGTTGGCAGGGTGATGAGAAAGCTGGCCATTTATAATGGAAAATGTCCTGATAAAAAGGAATGCACTTATTTTATTCCATGGTAATGTTTATAAAATTCCTTTCCTGAGGCTTCTTCGAGGATCTTTTCATCGTTATTATATTATTATTAATAACAAAATACATAAGGAGAAAAATGCACATAGAAATGACATTTTAAATGCCTCAGAGGAAAAGGGAAAGGTCTTCAGCACTTGTAGGGTTGATTACATTGTGATGATTTGTTGCAAGCTTTACAGTTACAGTCCATGATGGTGTGGACATTTCCCCCAACAGGTTAATTGTATAATAACACTCAACAACTGGCAGGCCTTCACCTATCAAGGGAGCACATCGGAGTGTGAAAGCATGCACTGATGCTGCCAAATTTCTGTACCTTGAGAATCTCTGAATCCTAATGTCCTGATGATCAAATCTTTTGAAGGCAGATTCTCAGTTGGATGTAATTCAGGGTGGGTCCATTATGTAAGTGGTGGGGAACAAAGTTGGGCTTAAAAAAAAAAATGGTATTGTTGAGGAGTAGTTCATGTTTTGAAAAGTCAACAAGGTGTAACAAGGACTATTTGCTAATTTAAGTAAAATTCATGCTAGTAGCATTTGCTGGAAATTTTCAGCAATGAAGCGGGACATGAAACCAGGCAGGCAGAGGTTTCTCTTATGGGTAACCCCTGGAAATTCTGTGGGACAGAATTTCCTAGCACAGGACAGGAGGAGACACAGGATCAGCTACCTCTTCTGATAGAGGAGGCTCAAACTCTTGTCTCCCAGTGCTTAGGGCAATATCCAAGCAGGACTTAGCGGGCCAGACAGCATGCAGTGGGGTAGGTGCAGCACCAGTCATCCTTGAACCAAGCAGTGACAGCATTTCTCATCTTAGCCCAAACAGAGACACTTCCCTGAGCAATGGAAGAGGCTCACAAGAGACATTGGGAGGTATGAGAGAACAGGCCTCACAGCCTGTGGAGGTGCAGAGAAATGAAACTTGAGTCCTAACAGTGCATGAGATCTGCCTCTCTCAGGCTTTGGCTACTGTGTACTTTTCTTGGTCCAGACATTCCTGCGGAGCAGCCGGTAGCTGCAGGCAAAGGCAATCTCCTAAACAAGGAGTATTCCAGTCTGGGTCGCCTGTATCTTGGGTGGGATTCCTCAACCCACCCCACTACTGAGTCACAGCACTGAGAAAGGAGACATTTCCTCCCACTCCTCCATGTTCCCCTTGTTCGCCTTAATTCCAGGAGCTCAAAGCCAAACATGCCTTGCTGAACCTAAAACTTCTTACAAAATAATTTTACCTTAATAAGCCGAGGTGCAGAGATGTATGGTTTGGATTAATCCCAACACATTCCCTTCCTACACAGCCCCACTGAACTAAAAGAGAAAAAAGTGGCATGACCTCAGATAATTTAAAAGTGAATAAAGCAGGGGAGCAATTCATAACAATAATTGAAGGATAATTATCAGATATTCCTTATCAGTTATCTCCCAGCTTCTTATAAAAGCAGCTAATATCAGTATTGTCATTGTACAGATGGTGAAACAGAAGTTGAGGGAGGTCACACGATTGATCCATGGTTGCCAAGCCAGACAGCGATAGAACTGGGAAGAAATTCTAGCTGCTCAAAGTTTTTACCTGATACTCATTGATGCATGATGTATTGTATCCTTCATAATATAAATCCAACAGAAATTGAATTTGTCCCAGGACAGAAGAAGGCTGGAGTCAAAAAGCTTGCTATCTTTCAGAAAAAAAAACACCTGGGTGGCCAGACTCCCCTTCCCACCCATTTAGCAATAAGGGACAGAGAGGGCAGCTGTGATCCCATGCTATACACTCAGACCAAAAGGCAGTGACCTCCTGGCTTGTTACAGCAATATAGCTAAACAAACAACTTGCTGTTCCAGCAACCCTCAGGGCAGATTCCTTGGTGGGGACAAATCTATTTCCAGCATTTCCATATCCGGATCTGGAAGTCATTACATCCACCTATTCCTACAGTGAGCCACCATGAGTATATCTAAAGTCTCTATCTCACATCCTGAACACCATGCCAGAGACCAGCTGTGCTGGAGATAACTTGTTTTCTAATATCATCCCAGACTAAAAACTTCTTAGATGCAGAAGATTGGCTAGTCTGGGTGAACCTCGATTGGACGCTGAATTCACAACAAACTCCAGGGGCATGCCTGAAATCCAGCGTATAACCATTTTGCATTGCTCCCTGCTTTCCCCTTTTCTCAGTTCTGATTTGTCCTCAATTTACCTGAAGACGCATTAAGAAAGTTCTTATCTTTCGGGCAAAATCTCAACTTGGAAAAGCCATGGGAACTATAAACTATCCTTCAACAAATTGCATTAAGCTCTCCAGCATACTGTGGTTTGATACCCTGCCTAGTGGACCATTCCTAGCCCTTAAATTAAGCTGCAAAAAAAAAAGAAAAGAAAAGAAAAGAAAATTTAATTTCCTTCCATCTGCAGAATTTTCTGTTCCATGTCCGATATACAGCTCTACTGCCTGGAACAACAATTGTAACAACAACAATAAAAACTAAAAGCAATGTGTTTAATTTCAGGCTCTGCTGCGGTCACTTCCCTGCTGAACATGGTAGGGAGACATGGACACAGGCACTGGGTTCCATCTCTCTCCTGCCGGGGATCCAATATCCTGTCCTCAGCTCATACATTTTTGATCTCTACTGTTGCTGCCAAAAAAGCTTCGTTTTACAGGAGGAGAATGAGAAAAAATAAGAAAGGAAGATGAGAAAGGAAGATTTTTAAAGGGCAGCCAAGATAATTCCTCCTGGATGTTTTGATCTTTTAAAATAACTTATTCTTGAAGAAACTATATTTTGGTGGCCCTCTGCAGGAGGGTGCCTACTGGAACAAAACCATATCACCATAGGAAGGAAAAAGGTGCAAGATAATATTATTCTTTTCTGAGTCTAAGGAGGAAAGAATTGTTGGATGAGAAAACTCAAGTAGGACCAAGAGGAGATTAATCCTCTTTCAGGTTTACTGCAGTGTGGTTGCTTTCTCTCAGATGCAGGGAGCTGTATAGGAGACTATTTCCTATGTCAAAAGCAGGTTCTGCTGAAACAAATCACAGCTGGATCCAGAACCAGCCACTGGAAATCACTTCCCCAGCAATTTCCTGATGCTTTTATCCCCACTGCTGGGAGTCATGCCACCAATTCAGGGCACAGCAGGGGCTTTGCCTCTGTCCTCTGCTTGCTCAGATCCACCTCCAGACATCCCATGCTCATGTATAAAAGCTCCTTTGTGCATTTTCCAGATCCAGTTAGTGTTCCTTTTGCACTACAACCCTCTTCTTCTTTTTACTGAGATAAACATGCAGCTTTAGTGCTCAGTAAATTAAGTTTATATCTTCAATATGAAATGTCTACCAAGGCTGCAACTATCATTTAGCTTACCACAATATTCCTGGTTTGAGCCCTCCTCACTCACATCCACGTTAAGGTGCTGCTCCCCTACTGGCACACAAGGAGATAGCCCTGAGATACAGCAGCCAGAGACCCAAACAAAAGACACAAAGACTGCTCTGAAGCCTAACACTGCAGCTCTCATGGAGTAATTTCAGGTTTACAGCATGGTTGATGGGAGCACAATTGCACTGTTTTATTCATTTCTGTTTCCCAAGTTTGGCACTGCTTCCTACTTGTGTTCCCCAGTTTGTGTCCTACTAAAAGTTTAGGCCTTTAAGTTCTGTTTTCTATACAACTGTGTTATTTTCTCCAGTCCAGCAGGGACATTTCTGTAGCAGTTTGAGCTGGTTTGTTACCATTCTCCCAGTTCTAATTTGTTTTGGAAGCAGAAGGTCTCAAACTGTGAAACTCATCTGGGGTTATACAAAGCTTGGAAAACTCCTCTTTGATGTTTGCTGCATTTCTAAAATCAAGATAAGCCATAAACCCACTTTTCCACCTGAATTGATTACACCAAGTTTTTAGGTCCTAAGGCTGACCTGGATTTGACCTTCATTGAAATGGCAACCTACCAGAAGGATGGAATGAAATATCAACTTCAAAATACTCTGAATTTTGAATTCAACAAACAAGGCAAGTAAAATTTTGTTTAAAGAAGGGTGCAGCGAGAACTCTGCAGCAGTCTCTATATCCATAGGCTCTCACATCCAGTTACCAGAAAGCTATGTTTAAAAGATCCCATTTCATACTGTTATATAATATTGAAGTACATTTAATAAATACCTGATCATTTTGAGACTGCATAATCTATTTGCAGTAGATTTAAGTGAAGAATGATCATTCAGCAAATTAAATTCATTTTAAAAGCCCGTCTTTATTGATACAGCAGTTGAAGAGCTTGCAATCTCCACAGCAACTCATGAAATTGAAAAGGAAGAAGCAGAGCTGTGATTTTGATTAAGTTACTGTGATAGATGAGCCAGTAACCAGAAATTCAGAAATTAGTGTAAAATGATGCCACTAGTCTATGAAATGCAGCTATTCTGCTGTTGACATTTTCTTGCTGTTTTAATCTGAAAAAAAATGCCATTAGTCATTTAGACTGCAGTTCAAACAGTCCTGTTTTCATTTGAATGTTGTTGATGCATGTACTTGTAATATTCTCCATGCATGTTTCTTGTCAGCGACATGAAGAAAAAGCTTATTTATAGATTTCCCTTATTAAAAATATTACATAAAAACTGAGTTGTTTGGTTAGAATGATAATACAAATGGTTCCATTCTCCGGCTAAGCTCCAGCCCCTCCAATTTAGAAGACTAACCTCTGCAAAGTTCAGTCACCTAAAAATAATATTCTGCTCTCTGCTTAGCATACAGCCAACACTGGCTGGCAATGCTTGACATACCCTTGTTCAGGCAGAGCATAGAAACAGCCCAGAGACTCCCAAGCCCCCAAGACCCAGGCCAGATGAAAGGTCTTGATATAAGATTGTTCTTCCCTTCAGAGCTCAAGTGATATCGGTGGGGACTGAGCTAGAAAAGCATAAGCATGCCTTGCATGGTAGGTTAACTTGTCTCTTTAAACAGGAATCTTTACACTATTGTGTAACTCACAGGCCACGTGAATGACCACTGGGCCAAAGCATGTTTGCTACTTGTAAGCACGCGTTCAGAAGCTTATAAACAAGATTCAGCACGACATTTGGGGCTCTGGCTTATTGGAGCATACAGTGGATCACCCATCGAATCAGAAAAAAAAATTTTCTTTTGCAACTCGCAGCGTGCAGAAAAACTGTGAACATTTTCCCAGCAGTGACTGTCTCCTTTTGCATTGAAAAGCACGAGGATTCAATGTGAGACTGGAAAATGCCTTACAAACAAATAAAAGCATTAATTATCACATGTCTCTTCCTCCAATTTTCCTCCTACTGCTGCTTCTCCTTAGAGCCAATATATTTTTGCCCAGCTCCAGTGATAAGATGATTTCATTAGACTTGCATTCCAGGCCTTACATGATTCAGCCAGGTGTTCCTCATATGCCTGTATCAAAGCCACATCAAAGAAGAGAGGGAATCCCTGGTTCTCCAGGGAGTGTTTTTTTGTCCTATTTCATCAAATCAGCATTGGCAGAAAGGGGAAGGTAGTATGCTTAGTATACTAAGCAAGTATGTGTCTTAACCCTCGTTAGCAGCTTTTGCTCTGTAATCACAGCATGGCTAGATCCAGCCCTAGAAAGCTACTCCGGCTGAAGTTAAGACAGGACCCGTTTTCTTCCTAATGCAGCAATTCTGCTAGCAGAGTCAGTTCCAACACAACTTTATGCAGTCCATGACTTAGAATTCTGAGTAGGCTTCAAAGAGGCAAATCCACCACTAAAGAGTGGGCCTTTACTGGAACTGAAATGCAGTAAGGTCCAGATACCTATGAAGATAGCCTCTCAGCCTGTATCTTCATCCCATCTGGATGCTTTGCTTCCTGCTTCTCCATCCTACCACCTTCCCACTCCCTCTGCATCCTTGTCTATAATATGTTCAAGCAATACAACCTTCATTTCCAAGGAGGAATTGTCCTTCCAATGTTTGTTACTTCAATTACACTACTCCATGTTTTATACCAGCCTGCAGAAGTGAGGTAGATCTTTCATCTTGGAGCCCACTGAGTTTGAGAGCTCCTTGCCATATCCAAGCAAAGTTTTTCCACCCTATGGGTCCCAGTCTGGGCTGTTGGTATCACATCATAGAATCAAAGAATAGCTGGGGCTGGAAGGGACCTCTGGAGAGCATGTAGCTGAAGCACCCTGCTCAAGTAGGGTCAGCTAGAACAGGCTGCCCAGGACCACGTCCAGTCAGATTTAGCGGAGAGCAGAGCGGAGATGGGACCGCTGCAAGAATACCCTCCACAAGTACAGCAAGTGTAAAAGCCTCCATGATCTCCAACCATTTTCTATTACTACTTCTGAAGGTAGAGCCTGGATAGCATCCAGCCATTTCTCCTTTAAATGAATTGGAATAAAATAGATAGTCTGTTCCATTGTTCTTGTTAATACTTGAAGTGTTCCTCCATCCCTCAAATGGCTTTGATGTCATCTAACTCCACTTGAAGGGGAAAGAATGTGTGATTGGGAATAATTAACAAGCTAAAAATGACTTTGTCAGAACATTTGTGTTATTCAATTACTTGCAGCTACTAGCTTTAGAGAGCTGAGGCAGTGGTTGGGCACAATCAGAGCCCTTAAAAGGGGAAAAATTGAATAGTCTTTTGTCAAAGCACACAGCTAAGGTTTAAGAAGTGCAGGTTTACCTCCTGATTCTGCATCAGTAGTCTTCTGTAACATCAGACACATCACTTAATCTACCTTCACTTCAGCCCCTCACACAAAATTCCCCTGGTGACTCTTGCCTCATTATAGCATAAGCCACTATTAACATTATGACAGAGCTGCCTCTTATCCTGCATTCCTACTTCACCCAGCATAAAGAGCCCTGGCTTTTGTCAGTGCCTCTGGGCATTATTTTAACACAAATAATGTCCCTCTTCCTATGTAGAGTATTGTTATTTTGAGGAGATGCAATAATAAAACTGCCAGCCTTTATAACAAGGACTGTGAGCAATCAATAAAAAAAGTCAGCCAACATATGGCTCTTTCTTCTGCCACTACAAAGCAGAAATAAAGACATTTCTGTTGTCCCTCTACAACTGATTTAGTAACTCAGATAACTTAGTCTCCTATTTCATAAGGAAAACCAGCACATGTTATATAGAGGACTGCCTTAAAACTAGTCTTTGGTATTGGACAGCTTAACACAAAAAAGTTCTAGACTTAATAAATTGCATTTCATGCCTGGATTTCCAAGCATTTGAACTATCTCACCCCTGCAAGCAAGATAGCTGTTCCATCAGTTGTGCCAGGATGTAGCCCCAGGCTCTTGTAGATTTAACCTCTTCAAGCCACAATGAAGAACTGAAGACTAGATTTAGAGACCCAACTCACCCTCAGCTCTACTTTAAATTTATACTCTAGAAGATTAGCTGAGCCATTGTGCAACTAAGCAGCTTTAGAGAGAATGACAGCCTGTATGCAAGAGCAGGCCTATTCTATAGGAAATTAGGCTTACTTAATAGCAAAAAAACAGACTCCAAAAATACTAGCTTCTAGCACAACTCTTTGTCTAGTAAGATAAGCCCACAAAGCACCTGGCTAAAACCACCTTTTTCTTTTTCCACATCCCCAAAACACCCTACCACCTACCTCATCTCTTTTAAATCAAAGCTGGACCTGGCAACATCTGTAGCTCATTATCTCCAGCATCTGTGGTTCTTTGCCCTTATATAAACCCTCAGCTTAGGCCCACTTGCAGCTTATGAGATGCTTTAATAAGGGAAGAGCTTGGGGGTGGTTCTGATGGGGGTGGGGGAAGAGCTTCACTAGAGAAAGGAACTAGGGTTTTCTTTTTATAGTGTTATTGTTAATGAAGTTATTAGTGCCTTGCTGTAGGGGGAAAAAAGGAAACTTTATGTTAGAGAGTGGAAGGAAATCCTATCTGTCCTAAAGAATTAAAATTCTAGGTAGGCAAGTCTTTACTCACATTAGTTACCTTGTGAACATAGTCCCTATGCTTGTGAATCTGAAGGGGCCGTGCAAGAACCTACTTGCCAGTTAAGGGGCTGCTAACTTAATAGCAAGAATACTGCTTCAGCATAGTGCTTATTTCTTCTGTAACCTGTCTGATTTTTTTTTTATCTTAAATGAGCTCTTTCATACTTGTTTGTCTTTTGCCTGTTTGATGTCCCTGTACTTTTTGAGTTAAGTGCAGTGCAGACCACACAACCTGAACTGGCTGCAGAGATTAAAGATCCATAAGGAGTTAGCAAAGGAATTTTTGGTTGCAGTATGTGGGGAAGGTTAGGTTGTCCTTGACAACTAATGTAGTTGAGCCTGGTATGTGTAAAAGCTACTTGCTTTCTGCAAAGGAAATATCTGTTTCTTGAGCTGAGAGGCACCCAAAGCAGTGCACCATGACTCAGCAACCTTATTTGGCTGTTTCAGTGGAGAGCTGTAGGCAGAGTACAGTTCATACTACTAAATGATTTTGCTGTGGAAGTATTAAATCCTGCATGGAAAACACTTGTGTTATGATCACCTATGTGATATTTATTCTGCTGATAAGCAAAGGCATGTAATGCTTTCCTAAGAAGTTATCCATTGCCTGTGACCTTGTGGTCTGTCTCAAAAGCTGTAGTTAAAATCCCTGCCTTTAACCACATTCTCCATGTTTCATGTTCAATTTGTGCTGCTTTTTGTTTCTTTTTGTCCTGACTGTGGAGAGAATAAAAGGTGAGAGGGGAAGCTACTGGGAAGTGTGGCTAAGAAAGGGAAAACACAACATATCACCCAGACCACCCAGTTGTCACCAACTTGGAAGATGTCAAAATGTAAATATGGAACACTGTCACTGAGTAGGCTGAAAAGGTATTGGAAATTCAATTGAGTAAATATGGAGAAAACAAATCCTGATGGCTCTGTTTGGGATCTGAAAACTTTGAGGGCCAGACAATGTAGCCATACATATATAAACACAAAATTTTAAATAACGTCTGACAAGTGCTAATGTCCTGATCTGAACCTTTTCTACTAGCTGAGGAAGCAGTACAAGATGTTTGTGTGCATGCCCCCACCAGCACCCCCCCCCCCCCCCCACTGCCTGTGCATGGCTGTGTTCTCTCTCCACTTCAGTTTAGATTTCTTCTTTGAACTTTAGTTCTCATTATTTTTGGACTTGTCACTTTGTTTGGAAAGATTTATTTCCAGTATTCCTTCTCTGTTCTTTCCTTGCCTCTTCTCCTCTGGATGCTTTTCTGGCAAAGCCTATTGCTATTTTTTTTATGACTTTGTGTACTGTTTCAAAACAGTAAAATGTTTTTGAAGCAAGATGATCCTGTGTTGCTGCGTTCATGTGGTAGCTCCTCCACCTCTGCTCTTTTTTAAAGGGCTTGTGCTGTACTTCTCATTTTCAGTGTTCATTAAGAAAACAAGTCACTCTGTGAAAGGTAGAACTCTACAAAACCAAAAACCCACTCTGTCCTGTACGGATGCTCTGGTGTGATTGAGTTTTTGCCTTCCCTCCATTTTCAGCAAGTCAGGAGAGAAGAGACACAAGTATTAATTTGGGTGTCTTTCTAGTATCACATGCCAATTTTCACAGAAATGGGTAAAATAGAATAGTTCTGGTATTCTGTCAAATACTGTTGAAATTGGCTGATAGGCGGGGAAAGGGGACAGCCAGTGTGACTGCTGAATTCACGCTTCCTTAGGACACCAGTCTTAAAGATCATGTTGTCCCATCCTAGTGACAACTGAATATTTGGAAGTTGGAGGCTAAGATCTAAACCTAATTTTAGTAGCTCAAAAATCATGCCAGTTTATAAACACATATAAACAGATTTGATTGGCTGAAATGGTTTTCCTTTAATGCTTTGGCATGAGGCTTCCCTACATAAGGTCAGCAAGGGCAGAGCTGCAATTTAAATCTCTTCTGTCTAGAGGCTCCTACAAGTAGCTTTTGACAACACCTCACTTGATTTAACACATTAAATGATTGTATTGGAGTTTTGATATCAAGATTATTGGGAGAAAATGCCTCTGGGTATTTAAATGGGACATCTTGAGCGTTAATTTTATATTAGGTGGGGCACAAAGCCCATATCTAGTCTGTTTAGAGCAAAAATGAAAGCAGTGATTAAAGTCAGGTTTTCAGAGCAAACACTTGTGCTTCTCAAATCCTTTTTTTCCTAAATTCAAGGATTAAAAAACAAAAAACACTCCATTCACTCTTCTGCCAGACAGTTTTTTTGCAGAACTGCTTTCTGAGGCTCTCATGTAACAACACAATGAGGATCCACAGTAAGGCTTTAACCAGACTCTCAGATAATGAAGATGAGACACTAAAATCACTTAAAAATTGGGAAAAGATAGAAATGGGATGTGTTCTTCAATGCCAGACTAGCTATAAGAAGTTCCATTCTCTTTTACCCTATGGAATATCTTATTTGCCAAGAGTGCCTACTCACCTCTGATACAACAGGCCTGTCCCCAACTAAATCTTTTACCACCTTTGAATTTCAGTTTTCTCATGCTGAGAAAAGGGGAGCGAGATTTTAACCTGTATTACAATGCCCTGGGTCAACATTGGGTCTTCATGCTTTAGTTAGTGCTCTAGGCACTTTGCAGACAATATTCTTTCTACTGACTTGTACATTTATAGGGTTAAAAAGGACATTTCTACTTCTGAGAGTATAATCCAAGAAAATTCACCTGCTAAATGTCTTTCACTGAGCCCAAAGCTAAATGAGAAGACTGCAAAGTGGGAGAAGCTCTTTCATTTCTCTTGCTGAACTGCTTTGACAGCTATGCACGCTTGTCAGTAGATCTAGGGGGGGCAGTCTGGTATACTCACAGTGTGCTGGAAGTACATGTCATACAGCTTTCTGGAGATGTGGAACTGAGGGGTGATTGTGACTCTCTGGGGATGATTTCAACAGTACAGTCCGAAAGAATAGAACTTCCCTGATCTGGACCTGTAAGGAAAATGAGTGAAGAAAAAGGGATGAACATTAAATTTAGGACCAAAAAAGATCGTATCATATGTAGTTCTCTGCTGACAGCAAGACACCATCATAGAATCCTGTCCTGGAAGATCTAACTCTTCTTCCAAAAGTAACCATTTCTTGCATCTTTTCACCTGTCAGAAAACTTTGCAGGACATAATTTCACTCTGTTACTTTGAAACTTCTCCACACTTTCCACCTGACAGTTTTTTCTGAGTCAATTTATCCCTATACTAGTTTATCCCAATACTTTTCTGCGAGCCAACCTTGCCTTTTGGCTGAAATCTCTCTTTTCCCCTCATGATGAATGACTTCAGTCTACTATTAAATACAAGTTAAAGTCCACTTTTAGTAGGCTATCTCCTGCACCTGCTCCATCTTTCTCGAACAGGACTAGCTAGAGTTGAACACCAGGGTGTCAGGAGTGTACATTTTAAGAAGGGGAGAGTGCAGGCAATTCAGGAGAAAGTGGTGGGTTCACGCCCCTTTGGTGGAAAGGGGTATCACAAAGTCAGGACAACTATGTCAACGTTTGTAGTTCTGTTGCAATTTGACATGCCATGAACCAGATTCACGTACATCTGCAAAAATAATTATATTCTTTGTGCAGCCACTGCAGGGGTAATAAAGATTTTTTTAAATCCTGTCATTGGTAGGATGAATGGTTATTGTCAAAAAAAAAAAAAAACAAACCCTTATATCCTGTATTAAAAATAGGCATGTCTCACTTTAGCTTCAGCAGGACACAAATGCCCCAGTCATTTCCCCTTCCTTTTTGGATCTCAGAGCAGGGTTTCAAGGGTAAAACAAAGAAGCCCAAATTCTAGTGAGACCCATGGAATGCAGCTCACAGAGGTTTTTATACAGAGGGTCTTGAGCCAACCAGAAATTTCCTCTGAAAAGTGAAAAACAAATATTCTCTGAAGAAATAAGTTAAAATAAGCTGAGGGTGGAAAGTGCTGGAGTTTGGAGTGAGTTGCATTACTAGTCTATTGGGACAGAAGCTGCAAAAGGAGAGAGAAACTGTCCATGCTGTTAAGGCCTTCCCCTGTTATTTCTCCTCGTGGTGTGGCATTTGCAGTTCTCAGTGTGATACAGGGCCAAGATCTACTCCAAAGTCTGAAGAGCCTCACAGGGATCAGCCTGTTCTAGCTAACATCAGCACCAAACCTAAGAGGACGGCTCTCCTCCCTGCACCAAACAAGACCACCTCTGGCCACACTTAAGCTTTGGAGAAATATGTTTGGGGATCAGACTGTAAGTGGTATGACCATCTGGAAGGTAAATAACTAAAGTAAGACCAGGCATACGTGCCAGCTGTCTTGGCACATGATTTCCCCATGCTACTGATGGCTGTCACTCAGGCTCAAAGGATCCTGCTACACCAGAGAGGACTACAGAGGAATATTTAGCTTTGCCCACAAAGGATGTCCCCAATGAATGAGCAAAAGCTTTGGGACCTAACCCCTTGCAAGAATTCTCATTTCACAAACTTCAGAGATCAGGCTTGTGGTCTCTTCCAAGGTTTATGTTGCAATGGGAGAGTAAAGCTGCTCTTGAATGGAGGCTCAGACTTGTATGTAATTGTTGGGGTAGCCTACCTCTGAATGTCATACAGATTGGCCTGCTCAGTTTGGCGCTTTCTCCTCGTTAGGTATCCAGAAATGGAGGTCCAGAAATGGGGGGAGAGTTGGCATAGCACTGCCTGGAATCTGATTGATCAGTCCTACATTTTGTTCCCAAGAAAACTATACGAAAATCTTCCAGGAACAGATACCGACCTTCTGTGTGTTTGTAGCATGGGAAGCTGGCATGTTAACACTATTAATATAACTAACTCCATGACACCAAAAATAGCAAGGTAGTGGATGGTTTGTAGAAAAGTTTTTTTTTAAAAGGCTGCTGTATAGCAAGGATGCTTTTGAGAGAGGAGCTAGTCCCCTGGGAAAACAACTTTTCTTGAGCATCATGTGCAAGTTATTTGCTCCTTATTATAATGTGTTTTGAGCTCTGTAAATGGCGTTGGCGCTTGTCACAGGGACAAAGAAGATTTCCCCACATTACCTTCAGATGCATGTTTGCCCTGTCTTGCCCATCCTCTCCTCCAGTGTTCAGAGCAGCATTTACCCCTCTCTTTACCCCTATCCAGCTTTAGATACCCTCTCTTTATTTCAGTTCTTATCAGCTGCAGGCAGAAGGGAATCCTGTCCATTAGCTTGTGTTTTTCAGAGCTTATTTCAATTCTGTTTGACTTTACTTAACTCTCCTAAAGACGATCCCAAAGGGCCCTGTCCAGTGCATCAGCTTGCTGCTTGCTTTCAGCTTCCATACTTTTGCTTCCAGGCAGGCAGCCACCCAAGAGCAAAGTCAAACAAACTAGGCTACCAGAAGGCCAGCCAGAGGCTGTTCTTGCAAAAGAAGCTTCACCCATCTTACCCAGAACAGGGTGGAGAAAAAGACAAATTCCCCATTAGATTGCTGGCAAGGGGACACCCTGAATGTTCTACTTGCCCTTTTGAAAACAAACCGAAACATCCTTTCTTTGTGCGCGGGATGGCGGGAGAGACCTGTTATGGACACAAAGACTGTGATTTCAATCTACATTTCAGTCTCCAGTATTTCAGGGCTATTTAAGAGCCAGAAAAGAAAAACATTTAACCGTGAAGCTGCACAATGAAACTTTTGTATGGTAAGGAAAGCTAGATGTAAAGGTGTTCTGGTAAGCTTTGTTCAGCTTTTTTTCCCCCCTTTACACATTATCATAGTCTTCTCTTAATGATGGCACATTATCTTATTTTTATTTCTCTAATACATGGGAGCTTGCTCCTATTCTGTCCTGCGTAGGCTTTAACAGGAGAAGAAGGTCACAGAAGACATTGTTTACCTGCAATACAGTGCTGCAGTGATCCCTAGCAGTCAGAAAACTTCACTCAGCCACTGCCACTCTAAGCAGTAGCATGAAGAACAGCAAGGGGAACAGCAAGCTCGGTGCACATTGAACTGCCTCAGAATTTAGCTGCCAAACACTGACAAATTTTCCACTGAGCCTTTAGGTTTTTTGAAGTTCACAGCTTGACCATATTTACATAGATTTGTCTTTGACACTGATGGTACAAGTCCCATCCTTGACAGCAGGGCAACCTTTCTGTCAAATTTTACATTCCCATCCTAAGCAAAGGCAATAAAGTTTTTCGATGAAACTGTTGTAAAGTTGTTTGTTTCTTTTTTCTCTTGGGCAAAAAGATGCCTTTCTCTCTTTTCCTTGGGAGCTGAACTGTTCTAGCTGAAACTTCAAAGAAAATCAGCCTGAAGCAGAGGGTCAATCATGGAAAATTTAGTGTGGTAGCTTTATAACCAATCATAAAGCACAGGCCTTTTTGCCAGACAGAAATATCAGAGGCCATCTGTACTGCCTGGACTTCAAAAAATGTGAATAAATAGGGCTTTTTAGGGAACCACGTGCAAATGTTCTCCCTTTCAATTTCACCCCAAATCCTAACATTGATCCTAACATATGGAGGGCCCAGGACTCAAAGGACTCTGGGCTTCTTCAAGACTGTCCTACCGAATATCTTTAAATAGAGACAACCTTGCTGTTGCCTGCAAATATAGGAAAGACAAAGGTCTATAGTCATTCCTCATTTCTCCTGAGGCACCAAAGGATGATATTACAACCCAAGTGCTCTCCTCCCAGCTCTGCTATAGCTCATGGATCTCTGTCAAGTCCTGTGAAAACAGCGTCCTTGAGCATCCCCCCATCAGCAACATGGAGCTCTACTCACATTCTATCATTGCTGCGAGAGAAATTGTGGTGGCTTTGCTTCTTCAGCGACATTAAAAGCTCTACAGAGACTTTATCTCCCATGTCTCAAGTCAGTGAAACCTCTCTGCTCATCCATGTTCCCAAGCATGTGGCTGATTTTGAGGCAGAAAATGGAATTCAGAACTTTCCTTTAAAATAGATATTAAAAAAAGCAAAATGAAGCAAAGAGGCGTTTGAGGCAAACTGAAGATGCTTTTGCCTTTTATTGCCTCTGACTGTTTGAATCAAACCATTTAGACTAACATTATTCTTTCCAGCATATTTATGAGTATGCAGCTACCATGACTCATTTCTAACACAGCAAGCTTGTGAAGGTCACATGAGTTAGAACACTTCACTGATTGGCTCTCTGCAGTACGACTCAAAGAAAAAGCTAATAGCCATTATTTTCTTTGTCTTTATTCTCATGGAAACAGAAAGTGGATCTGAGGTGAAACATCTGGTTTGTTTTGGGTAAATGTTATTTATCTCTTTTCTTTCGCCTTGGCTTTTTAATTTTTTATTCTTTTTTTTTTCCCTAAACTCTTTCCTCTTTTTGGAATAAGGGCCTTATTTGAAGCCCATTGGATTTTTCCGTCAACTCCAACAAGACCTTGGATCAGGCTCGAGATACAGATACGGAACGCTTCCCACACTCCTTTATATCTACCCTCTTGTGATCTTCAGTGCCTTGTGCATTTGCTGAACTGTCTGTTGTATTCTTGCATGCTGCATTTGAAGAAGGTGTGTCTCCTCCAAGAGCGTCGTACGTATTCTACAGACATTTTGTGGAGCAGGGAGGGGAGGGAAAGTCTTTTTCCCAGTAGACAAAAACAAAAGATCATGGTAGATTGCAGAAAAAGGGATACAACATTGAGTCTAACACATTGCAACAGTGCCAGGAACATGTCAGTTGTATATAGAAATATAAATAAGCCTGTATTTTATTAAAATCTCTACCAGACCATTTACAGCTCAAAGTATGTGAGAAATCCTCTCTTCCAAGCTTGCATGTGATCTATGGCTTGAACATGTTCCCAAAGGATGTGCTCTTGGTCCAAGTGACCAGGACACCAACATTACAGACAGCTTCTTCCTTTCTAAACAGCAGGCTTTGGACAGAAGTTTTAGGGTTTGATACCAGCGGTGCTGGCTGATAGTTTCTGGCATATGATGTGCCTACAAACCTAGGACTGGAAGGAATTTTCCTTTTGCTGCAGTGACATCCTGTATGTATTAGCATAAATAAATCTTGCACCTCTTGTATTCAGTAAGGCTTTCTGCATCCATTATTTCTACTGAAAGATGCTTCCGAAATCCTGTGTTGTGAGTTCAAAACGTGTTCTCGGCTAAATGTATCTATGGCCACCTGACACCCATGTTAGCTTTGTGTTCGTGGTGTTCTTCATTGGAATATTTCCTTTCTTTCCTGGTCGTTTACTCACCTTATATATTTTAGGAGTAAAATCCTTTTATCCTCTTGGTCTTAGTTAGCTAATTAAAAATGATAGTTTACATAAAAAGGGGGTTTGGTCTATGTATTTATCCTTGTAAGCCTTCCCTCTTCTACTCTGAATTCCTCAATATTGTGGACGTGTGACCAGAGTTGTATGGTATTACAGTCTGAGACGTGAAAGTGTATTTGTGCAATGGTGTTAATCATGCTAGCTGCTCTAGGCCATCTGGTTCTCAGCTGCTACATTTAGGACACTGACCTCTGTGACTTTCACATGAAGAGTCCACAGCTTATAACAATATTTGCTACTGCACAGCCTTGAACGGATAACCTTTGCCTACTGCTTCATGCTCAAGAGCATCCAATTCAAAGGAAATATGCCAACTCTCTGCTACACTGGGTGAATACTGCCCAGTTTCTACCTCGAGTATTTTTGAAATATTAAAAAGTTGTGATACTAGCTGTAGAGAACTTCAACTTCTGTTCCTCCTTCTCAGTGCCAGTCTTTCTACACAGCTCATTACTCAGTCCGTCTCCTATCCTTATCTTCTCCCTTTTTAGCTGATAATTTCCACTGTTAGCATCTCTTGAATTGCTAGATTGTCACTTAGACCTTACCCTACTGTGTTTCATCTCTTCAAATGAGTCATTTCATGATCAGCAAAACTAAAGCTTGGACTTTATGGCTGCATTGTTAGATACATTGGTGCCCAGGGTAGAAACACCAGTCAACAATCTCCCTTTGGCTTGAGGCATTCCTAGTGTTTCCTCTCCTGAGAATTGTCTGTAGTCTAATAAAGCTTGATTTCATGTTTCAGCTTTTTCTTCAGTGACAGCACCAATAATACTTCCTTCCCTATTCACCCACTGCTGATTCTACTCAGAAACTAGCCTCTAGCCCGCTTAAATTGGCCTTGGCATTCAGTAGGTACTAGAGAGGGTGGGCAGCCTCTTAGACATATGCAAACTGTGACAATATGTGCATTTCTTCTTTGGGAAAGACTTAATATACAGGTACATTAGTTTGAAACCCTCATGTTGCTAATGTTGTTTTGTACCTTACCCAGGTTTTTCATCTGCCCTCATGTCTTTCCTATCACACATGTTCTAACACCTTGCTTACTGTGCCTGCTTTGAAAAAGGGTCTGCAGCTCAGCAATTCACCTCTGTCCTTTCCTTCCTTCCTTTCTTAATTTACAACTGCAGAATGGTCAATGTTATTTAAAAAGTCTTGCTCCTAGACTTTAATCATGCCAGTTCTTTCGCTATCTGAGGACTATCTGAGGACTGAGCTTAGAATACAGTCCTTCGTTTATACACTTTACCCTGCGTTCTCCTTCCGCTTCATCCATTTAAGTTTTCACTTCTAGGCTCTTTCACATTAGTCAGCCTCCTCGCTGTGTCCTCTTCTTGATTAAAGCTGAACACCAAAACAAAGTGTCTATATGGTTTCAAGTTTCTTTCTAGCTTCAGAACTGGCCTGGGGGGCAATTTGCTCTGATTTGGTAGAAAGAGCCATCAAAATCATACTTGCTTTCTAAACCAATTATTAACATTCTTTTCCAGCAGGCTTTGCTCCCTGTGCCGTTTCAGTTGTGTGCTCTCTCTTGCTCTTCCTACTTATTAAAACTAGCTCTGAAGTCCTGATTCCAGCTGAACCAGTCCAGCTTTCAGCCTTGTTCCCATATCCCACTCTCTCCTAATGAGCCAGTAGATATTTGGCTTTTTTTTTTTTTTTGGTCTTTATGTAGCCAAGCATTACCTTTTCTTATCTCTACTATCTCCCTTTCAGAGGAGACCTGACTCCTCTGGAAGTTCAACTGTGTAATCAGTACAGTCCCTTGTAGCCTTTAAAGAAATTTGTGGATCTTAGAATTGCTCATTGTTTCATAGACTCATTCCTAAAAGCAGCATTGGAACAAGTGATCAGTAGGACTACTTGTAGCTTTTGCTACCGTTCTTCTTTGTTGCCAGGCTTCCAGTATAGAAAGGAGTAAAACCACGATGAGATTCATCAAAATGCGTGAATTCAGTGGGAGTAATATTTGCAGAACAATTTGTCCTCTCTTCTTTTGCCTGTCAGCATAACTGCAGTGTGCGGGTGCAGAAACATCTTTAAAGCATGTGCAAAGATGGCTACCAGGTCTGTGTGGAAAGATCAACTACATTTTCACATCAGACTTTGGTTTATTCACTAATTTATCTGTGCATACTGCAGAGTTTTGACCCAGGTAGAGCAGATAGCAATAATGGACCCCTACATGTAAAGGCTTGCGAATTACGATGGAAAGAGTTGCTACCAGAATGTAACAGCTGGAACTGCCTTGCCAGCCAGAATGAAAGGAAAGCCCTTTTTTCCCTGGGTGATGCTATTTGGTTGTCTAGAACAAGGCACTGTATTAGTGTGGCCCCCTCAGGAGTGCTTGTGAGGAAGTGTGTTTAGGAAACGAGCAACGTCTATCTTTCTGCTGTCAACTAAAATACTTAAATAACTTCCATCTTTCTTGGCTTTCAGTCTCTCTGCTTTTGCTTCCTTCATTCATAGGATCTTAAAGGAGGAAGTGCATGAACATCCTGCTAGGAATACCACTATGTTCTCACACTAGCTGGCTGTTTTCTGAGATCCTCCCAAACATATTGCCTGAAAGGGACCTCCAGAATGCTTATGTGCTGGTAGGGATTAAATGTTCAGACAAAATGTGTGAGCAGCAGACAAGACTGCACTGTAACAAGCTGTTCTCCAAGGACATTCTTCCTCTTGTCCTTTGAACAGGATCTGAAAAAACATCTGGACCAGGATTTTTGTCACATGACTTCAAATATGCTGATATTTGACTTCAGTGACACATTTAGATGCCCTTTCAAAATGAAGCACCTACCAAATGAGGATTTAATTTAGATTTAAGATTTAATTTATTGTCTAATAATAAAGTAATACATAATAACTAAAACCACATTTATTAAGCCTGTTGTGATTATGTAACAGACTATTATGTTTCTAATAATTAGTTGGCACCATTCAATTACATATGAATTAAAGAAGTTATCCAGCTTACTTAGGAGCCAGTGGTTGTTCTTAGCACAGATTTGGTGTTAGTAACCATGCTCTGGAGATGAGTTTTATCCTAAGCAACAGCTGCCCACTTTTTTGCCTTATTTTCTCATTCCTGACATGTAAAGATCATCCTCAAAAGGGCAGACCAGGAAAGCTATGGACCAGGAACTCAGAAATCGGGAGGTGAAGAGACTGGCCCAAGATAACACAGCAGGAAGTCTGAGGTGGAGCAACATGTGAACATGGGTCTCTTGAAGTTCCTCTCTCGTTTCATGTAGCCTGGAATTGTACACGGAAATCCTGC
Source organism: Struthio camelus (assembly GCF_040807025.1). Lineage (NCBI taxonomy): Eukaryota > Metazoa > Chordata > Aves > Struthioniformes > Struthionidae > Struthio > Struthio camelus. The sequence continues at coordinate 28,923,006 of NC_090947.1, read as the reverse complement.
CTCTGCTGCTATTCCATAACCCAGAGGAATCTCTTAATCACTTGGCTAGCGTTCCCCTGTGGTGTGGCAGTCTCTTTTGGGGGGGGAGGGGAGGGAAGGGGGGGAGGTCTTCTTTCCATCATGATGTGGAAAGAGAACATTTATGAAATCTCTGTTTCATAGGGTGGGAAAATTGTTTCCTTCTCTCCTCTAGAGCAGATTGATAAAAGATTCATGATAGCAATTGAATACTGGGGAGATTTTTGATCTGTGCAGCTGTGCATAATACCTATTATTTTTACAAGTCACTGGAGGCATTTGGTAGGGTCAACTTGGTTAGAAATCTGGACCTGAAAGTGAAACAAAGTGTCTATCAGAGGGGCCAGCTTTTAATTGGAAACTAAATTTAATTTTAGAGGAAGAGGAAAATGCCACACTTCTAATGAGATCCAGGGCACTTCAGAGAGCAGCCTGTAAAGAATATTTAAATGGAAAAGTCCTGTTCAGAAAGATCTGTTGTAAATGACTTCTTGATATTGTAGGTAGATAAATACTCTTGAGCTCATGCCGTACAAATGAGAAACCATATATGAAACGTGCTGATGATTTAAAGTAAGATTTTGAAAGTAATCTTAACTTTGATCAGGGAAAGTGGATTTTTTTGAGCTGTTCAAAGAAGTTATGGCAAAGGGCTTTCTTTTATTTTATAAGATGTTTGGATAGAGATTCTTTTTATGTTAAAGTGGAAAGGAAGCGCCAAACTTCGTTGTCAGTGAAAATTTCCAGTTTTCAAAAGATGCTTTTAATTATAAGACAAATTGAGAGGTGTTTTTGTTGTTGGTAGTGTGGTTTTTTTTTTTTTTTGAAAGCTTAGAGTTCTGCACCTTGAAATTATTCAGGTCATTCAAAAGGTAGTACAAATTCTGATACTTATAAATGAGCTTTGAGAAGTGGTAGTGAGGTTTTCCTTAGGCAGTCTGCTCAAATGAAGTGAAAACTCAAGCTCAGGTTTTGGCCCAGGTTGTAAAGACCCACTTGAGGAGGAATGAGCTTTTATGCTTTGTGCATGGCCGCAGCCAGAGGGTGAGGAGACAGTAAGGAAGAACCAGCTCTGCCTGTTCCGCATGCAAGACACTGAGGGCAAACCTGGGAGGTGGGGTGAGGAGGGATTCAGTGGCCCTAGCACAGCCAAATCCAGGCTGCTTTACTCCCTCAAGGCCAAAGGGAAAGAGAGAGGAGAAAGTTTTCCCTTTCCTGTTTTCCCAAATGTATTTGCATCTCTTGAAGAAAAATGAAACTTTTAGTGGGGGGCAACCATCATGTTCCTTCCTCCCTTGCCTTCTTTGATTCTTAAGCTGTGTCTTAACCTCTTTGCTTAATGTAGTAGTGTCTTGAAATCAGACATCTTAGCAGAAAATGATAGCATGTGAAAGGATGTAGGCTTCTTTGTGGTGTCCTTGTGTGGTAATTAAATACAAGTCAGGGCCAAAAGGGGTAAATAAATAGATACAAGAGGAAAACTTAGGTGAGGAAGAGTTAGAAACACCTCTCTCTTTTCTTGAGCTGCTACTATAAGGCTAAATGAAATAACCAAGTCTGATGAAACCAGATGTCTCAGCCCAAACAGAGACCAGCTTTCTGGGCAGTAAATGTAATACTTGCCTCCACTGCACATGTTGGACACCACTTAGATTCTTAGCTGGCCTGCCCCCGAGTCCGATTTGGGTGGGTTATCTCCATATGAAGGAGCATAGTACAACCACAAACCTCCTGAACTAATAGACTTTCAATCTCTTCTTTTGCTGTTGGGCTGACTTTGTCCCTGCTCTGAATGTAGTGGGAGAAGGTTAAGTAAGGGGGAGGAGAGAGAAGGAAATGATACTTGGTGAAACCATTTGTTGCCTTCCTTCCACCATATATTCAGTGGCTAATGAAATTTCTCAACTGATTAGATGCCCCATTGGTTGGAAAATTTGGAAGCAATCATGCAATTATATCACAAAACCTCAGAGTCATGTACATTCAGCCAAGTAGAAAAACCAAACTATTAGCAAAAATGGAGAGAGAGAGAAAGAGAAGAAAAGAAAAAGGACTATTTATATTGCAATACTGTTCCTAAAAAATGGAAAAGAAAACACAATGGAAACTTTTCTGCAAACAATTAAGGGAGGGGGAGAAAGGCTCAGGATGGGGCTGGTATTGCAGGATAAATATAGAATTTATAACATAGAAAGAGCCGGTTTTGGTGGATCTTAATTGAAACTACATTGCTTGCCCCTGTGCTGCTGAATCTCAGGGCTACACTCCGTGAGAAAAAGAGGGACTGGGTGATTTTCATACGAAGGGACTGATGCATCTCACTGGAGAAAATAATGACTGGCAATGCTCATTGTGAAGACTTGGGGCACTTTGGTAAGCAGGGGTATGGACTTGTGCTCTGCTCAATGCCACACTCTCTCTGTTCCTGACAGACCCTGTTCAGCCACCCTCTCCTCCAAGAGCCATCAGACAGAGATATAATTTTGCTAAATGAAGCCATTTGGCTGAACTAGTGCTTTTCCCCTCCCCCCCCCTTTCCTTTTCTAACAAGAGGCTTTCTTGCTTCTCTTGATGAGAAAATGAAGAAAAGCATTGGTTTGGTCCACTCCTAAATCATCTACATAAGGACGCAGAAGCACAATGTTTTCATTGGTAGGAAGATGGAACCATTTGGGGGTGAAAACTGGCCCCACTGAAATCCTGACGGCATATTTTCGGTCTTGGGGTTGGGACTTGACCTCAGAGCTAACAACCTCCCTGTCAACAGCCTCCTTCCTTTCCAGCTGTCTGCCCTCTCCCCAAGATGCCACTGAAATTTGGCATCTCTATCTCTTGCCTGTGGAGGGTGGGACGACAGCCAGAAGGGAGCACCTTTGCCGCAGCGTTCAAAAGGTAGATGTGGCAAGGTGATCACGGGAGGATCAGCTGTCATTGAAGAAAGGGCAGTAATCAGCACAGCATGCTCTGTAACAAGATCCGGACCACATCAGCTTCCCATAATCTGGAATCTTGGCTTAACCTGTTGCACAGCCAAAAATGCAGATCTGTGATCCAGAATCTGGCCCAAGTTTTTTCTTTTTCTTTTTCTTTTTCTTTTTCTTTTTCTTTTTCTTTTTCTTTTTCTTTTTCTTTTTCTTTTTCTTTTTCTTTTTCTTTTTCTTTTTCTTTTTCTTTTTCTTTTTCTTTTTCTTTTTCTTTTTCTTTTTCTTTTTCTCTTTCCTTTAATGAACTTCAAGTGAATCTTAAATCTTGTTCCACTGAGGGACAAGTAGGAAAAGGTGGGCCAGGATAAGGTGGAGCAGAGGAGTTAGAGAGAGAAATAAATATTAGCATATTGTTGGCATAAGTGAATGGGAAAAAAAAAACAGAGGTGATCCAAAGCATAAATTGAATCTGAGCTAACCACTTACTTAATTGCTTTGCCTTGTCCCCATCCTGATTGTGACAACTGGTGCCTTCCCACAAAAGGATTTAGTCCCACCCTTCCTGTTGGGATTTGAAATGCTCCGCTGGTTTTGATGTCTCAGTACCTCACTATTAATGGAAGCAAACTATCCCTTCTCCTTGGCATCACAGACATGTGAAATTCACTAAGAACTAGAAATGTTTTTATTATTTTAATTTCTTTTTTTTCAAGACAAAAAGCAAATATTTGGCAAGTGCATACTTGTTGGTGCTGTGGTTTGATCTGGTTCCCCAGAAAAGTGAGGGCTTTTCTTTGGATTCTGCAAAGCCTCCTGCAGTGAAGGGAAATTGGTGGCTCTTCAGGAGCTTCCTGGAATGTGAAATGCCATTTGACATTGGCTTTGTGTCTTCAGATGCTTGGGATCTCTGGAGTCTGAAAGGCCAAGAGAGAGTGAGGATAGGATGGATAATTTGATGGATAAAAAGAGGGATCTCAGTAGAAGCATTTTCAGAGCAGAATCTGCAAGAGAGCAGTTACATTCTTCTCCTTATTCTTTACATAAATTTTGAGATCCAATGGAAAACAGATTGCCACAGGGCTGGATCCAGGCCTTCTAAAGGCTGGGTTGTGTTTTTGTTTTGCTTTCCACCAGCCACTCAACATCCCAATTTTCTCTCCTCTTGCAGGAAAAAATCAAAACCAAACAAACTGGTTTCAACAAAGAGCTCTTCACCCACAGCTCTCACTGTCCCACCAAGTCTTTCATAAAATCTGGGTGCCAGCAGAGGTTTTTCATGGGAATTTTCTGGCCTGGTCTCTGGATGCTTGTGGGCTAAATCTATCCCACAACGTGGACAATCAATGCTGATTTCTAATCTGCTGACATTGAAGAACTGGGACTCTTACCGGACAATTCATTGGTAGCAGAGCAAGGCTAATGATGTGAATAGTTAAGTGAAACCTTATTCTAAGCACTTTTCTGCAAGACGCAGCAATGGCAGTAGTCATCAAGACTGAAAAAATTCTGCAGTGAGATCAAAACACCAGTGCTTCTCTCATATGTTGAATGGCCTGCCACTGTCTGTGGAACCCTATGAGGCTGACTTTAACATGATCTGTTACCAAAAAAAGGAAAAAGATAATTAGTTTGTGTTTTCAGCTGAATACTTTTCTTTAGTGGGAAATGGACACCTTTCTTGAATCCTTTCTAACTTTTCATGAAAGAACTAGAATGCTTCCTAGTTTGAGGGAAATTATTATTATTTATGTATATACATAAATTCATCTTTTCTGTAGGAATAGGAAGGAGAGTTTCTTTCCTATCCACCCCACTGGGTGACCCTCCTCTTGTATTTGGTGGAGCAGCCATTTCCTACAGGCTGCTCATTGCCTTTGTACCAACTAAGACATGAAGGATCAGCTTGAGCCAAATTCTATCCAGGCAATTCATGAAATCACTGAATTATATTCTTTACTTGCATCACTAACTGAGAATAAACTTTGACCTCCTTTTTCTTGGTCTGGAAGAGTTTAACCCCTGTGCAGAGAACTGGGGGCCAACTCGGGGCTTTATTATTGCCTTTTGCAAAATGACAGGTATCCTCGAGATCTAGTCTTCATGCTTTTCCTCCAGAAGAATCCTCTCATCTTCTAATCTGGAGGGGTTTTGGTTTTTTTTTTTTCCTTTTCTCCTCAGTGCATTTGCTACTCACAACAACTCAATGGTAGCTGTAAAGGGGAACCCTAGCACAGTCCTTTAACTCTGAAGGGAAGATATGTGACACAAAGGGATTGAGAGACAGTGGTCTGAGTCTGTCAGTTTAACTGCTTATTAATTTACCTCTTTGTGCCTCAGCATCTACCAAACTGTGATTGTTACAATATTCAAAATTCAGACTGGTAAACTGAGAGCTCTGAGAAAAAGCTGGTGAACTTTATTATCCTGCCTTATTAGTTTCTCAATAGCTTAACCCTGTTGGCATAACTTAAATTGTTGATTAAGTTTGAGGGTGGATCGGCCCTTATGGCTTTAAAAGTGCTTTTGATTCACTTGCAAAAAAAGGAATTATCCAAGGGTAAATCTTCCACAGTTAGTAAATTTGTGGCTATTGTTATATATCTGAAGGTTTTCAGAGGGCTGGCATCAAGGTCATTCTGAAAACAAGGTCATTTCACATAAATCCAAATCTGAACACAGAGCATGGCTTGTGAAATTCAGATTAGTTTTGTGACTTCAGGCTTCCAGTAAATAGAAGAGAAGTTTGTTCTTGAGGCTGTTTGAACTGTCTAGAGTGTGGTGATCAAAATGGTCACTTCTGAACTGTGCAAAAAGATCTGCTGAGGAAAAAAAATAAGTCCCACAATGCTGTGCACACAGAACGCTTTCCTTTACATATCCACAATCTAGCCATGAAACCGGTCTGAACTGACAATCTTATACAAGAATCCCTTGCCATTAATCACTTGTAGCATAAAACTAAAAAAAGGTTGTAGAAAAGTCCAGACTTTGTTCCATTACAGACTTCTGTGGTTCTTTCATCCATTTACATTGCTCTTGGTGGGATCACTTCAGCAAAATTAAGAACACTTCCTTTGACCCATACAATTTATATCAAATTTTTTTGATATAGAACCACACTGAGCCCAATTCCACTTTTAAGAATTAAATCCTTCAATTACCCATGTACAAATCCTCAGTAAAGGTTTTGGCTTTACTGCTCAACCCTTTATAACCCACAAAGGAGAGCCTGCACATGAAAAACCATGAAAATTAATGAAAGTGGACTTGCAGCAGCGAGAAACTTGGAATTCTTGCTCTTCGGGAACTTCCAGCATGTCAAAACTTATTATTCTAAGCTGAAGAAATACTTCCAATGTAATAAATTTTCACAAAAAATAAAATTTCTTATAACTCTCATTCAGAACTGCCCTTTTTTTTTTTGAATATAAATGTGAATAGAGAATTACCTATATTGAAATGTTTCCCTTTGTTTGCTGAATTTGACACATATGCTCAGTTTGCCTGAAATCCAGTTAATACTGAACTTCATTTTTTCTGAGGGTTTCTATTTTGGTTTTGCAGTTAAAAGGCCAGAACACCCAGATTTCCCTATGGGCTAAACTTTTCTGTCCAAATTACACTTATCATACAGTACCAGAGTTGCATGAGTATCCAACACAACACGTAATTCAAGCTAAGCCAAGTGCATGCTATATCTTGGGTGCTGCACTCCTCCAAAGGAATGTGGGCCCATAGTAGAGAACAGAGCTGTGAATTACAGCTCCCACAAGGCAATGCACAAATAAGGAAATGAATCTGTATGCCATGGTGAATTAAGAAGAAAATTAATTATTTTGCAAAAATAAAAAGGAAAACTCTTTACTGGACTTGGATTACATTTCATTTAAATTGCAACAATTCATTTTGCATCATCCCAGTTGTGATTTTGAAAACTGCTCACTTTGGGAAATTGGTTTGGTGAAACCTGCAGTTCCTGTTGGAAATATGCATCAGCGTAAATCTCTTGACCACCTTTGCTATTGGTAGATACCTTCTCCAGTCTGGTAAGGACAAGCACAATCCAACAACTTTCATGAATCAACACAGGCAAGAAGAAAGTAGTCAGAGAAAAAGTGAGGTGCTATAGCCGAACTTCACTAGTGAAAGTATTTAGGGATATTACTTTTGTAACACATCTACCATGACTTCTCTTTCTCATTCTCCTCCCACCAGCCCTGTGCCTTTTTCTCTTCGTCTGCAGCACGATAGCAGGAGTTCCCAAGAAGTAAAGGGGGAGGCTCTGGTATAAAGGGAGAGGAAAGTGAAACCAAAGGGATTTCTGAGGAAGAACTTGGCTTCCCAGTGTACTTGATCTGTTACAGAGTAACAGGTTGCAGTTGCAGTGGACATACGTTCCTTTTATACACGGAATTTAAGCTTCTGGTGGTAGCATAGTGAAGGTCCTAGGGCCAGATTCTCTGCTGGTACCAAACAGAATAGCTCCTGCTGGTTACACTACTTGAAATCAGACAAGTGCCCCCCTCCCAAGGCATTCGTTGCATGTGTTGCTTTTACACATTAAACGCCCAAAGCATCTGACATTGTCCTAAACACCACCCGTAAGGCTTCCTCTCCTAATCCAGCCTGCAAAGCCAAGCGCTCAGGAAGTAAATAAGGCCAACTGTGCAAAAGCACTCTGTAGGCCAGGGGGAAGGGGGAAAAAAAGTATTCATGAAGCACATTTCAGTTTTCATTGGCGCTTCTGGCAACCTTCTTCTTCTACACATCATCATCGCTGGGGACACAAAACCCAGGCTCCCCGTTGCGTACACAAGAAAGGGAGACTTCTCTTGTGCTTTGCTGCACTGTGAACTGTAAATTTCTGAAGCGCTTTGCTATAATCTTTTACAGTCTGCAATCCCACCCTCCAGCTTAATGAAATGGAATGGTACAAATGCTCTCTGGACATTTCACTGCTGACAGTTACCCAAGGTTTGCTTCAGCTGTTACAATAAGGCTATTTTATTGTCTTTTTTTTATTCCTCTTGTACAATTTCATGACTAACTATGTGTAAAATGGAAGGAATTCGACTATCCTTTCTTCATCCAATCGGACACAAACTGGACTGGTTTCTTTAGTTCACTTTTCAGCTGGCAGGGGCTTGCTTTCTGTTTTCTTTTAAATGTCAGAAAAGGTTAAATAGACTCTTCAAATCTGCAATAGATTTTGAAGACCTCTGGGGGTAAAACCTTCACAAGAGAAACAGTTTATATTAGCTTAAACAACGAACTCAGGTTCAAAACCTGGAAGGCAAGAAAAACAACCCTAAAGCATGTCTCACGTAAAAATCACAAGATTTTTTTAACTTAATCTCGCAGCATCAGGAAAGGGCAGATTTTTACTCTCTCTGGCTTTTTTTTTAATTTGTTTTATATTGAAGTTATAGGTTGGAAATATATTCCGCCCATGCAGATCAGGGAGTTAGACATCAGGGAGTAATTCCCACCATTTTTCTGTGTTTGCTTGATTTCCTTCTCCACTGCAGGACTTTCAAAGGGATTGAGACCCTACCTAGCTTGCTACATCTCTCCTCAATTGAAACAGAAAGCAAATGCAAACATTGGGTCTACAAAGCTTAAAGGAAAGTTGGCGAGGACTCTGGCTTTCACAACTTGCTGAAAAATTTAGCGTTCCTCATACCTGCCAAACTAGCTACCATCCCAACTCAGAGTTTGCCTGGCACATACAACACTTAATTCAGGAAAGGGCAGGAGAGGAGGCAATAATGGAGTGCTTGGATACATAGAGCTGCCTGTTAGACAGATAATCTATAATTGCTTTTGTTCTGGAACCTCTAATATGGGCCCCTGTAAAGAACTGAACTAGGATATGAAGAGATTTTGAAGAGTGGTGTTGTGTGCCATGTGACTAAGGCCTTAATGGTTTCAAACTCCAAACATAGTCCCTGCTGGCATACAAATGCACTAGTACCTAGTGCTTGCTGAGTCAAAAAATAGCCTAAGATGTCTTGTGTTTCTGCCAGCTACATGCAATCATTTTACAAATATAGGGTTACCATGCTTTTAAGCTTCTTTGAATGCATCTTCTCTTCTTTCCCAACTGGCAATATTGTTCAGGAGAAAAAAGGGAAATTTTAGCCGGTTATGTGGAACTACTGGTGGCTGGGGCAAAGCAGTAACAGGTCTGGATTTGTTGCATGTGCACTGGACTACTTATAGTCAGACATAGACACTCAGAACATGTCAGACATCTTGCAAGGCATGATCACTTAATCCAGTGAACCTCTGCTTCTCCTTAAGGCTTCTCAGCTGCAAATGGAAAAGTTAAGGAGTGACAGAAAAACTAGCGAATTCCTTGACAAAATCATCAATAATTCAGTTTTTTTTTTTTCTTGGGCAAATGGGAGAAAGTAAAAGAAATCAGAATGTGTAATCTCTGTTTAGTTTAATTTATCTTATCTTAATCAATCTCTGAAAGAAAACATGATTCTGTGGAATGGATTGTTGGCTCAGGTTGAGTGATTTAGTCACAATAGCCAATCCAAGGCCACGAAACACTTGGAAGGTGCAAGCCAAGCCAGGTCTGTGGGATACCAGTCCAACACTTAAAAAACCTTGCCTTTCAGATATAAACCTAAGACGTCTTGAGCTTATGAGCTGGAGTGGTTTGAAGATGCATCTGTGCTGCTTCTAGGTCACTGCTAGAGCTTTCGCACAGCGCCAAACTCACCTGTCCAACTTCACCTGGTCACCTCTCTGCGATTCAGTGCCTACCTCTCACCTGCAAGCCTCATGTATGAGTTGCCCCAGACACACTCCTTCTTGCTCTGTCTGCATCTTGCTTTAGATAAGCTAAGTTTGCCCTCTATGTCTGTCTCACGCTGCTTTCCTGACAGGAGGTTGAGTAGCATGTAGTGTATGGGGAACGTAGGAGCATCAGAACAGGGGAGCTATCATGTTACAGCAGCACTAAGCCCCTCACCTCAGCACTCTTGCTAGTGCCAGTGCTCCCTGACTTTAAGAAAAATGTGAAAAGTGCTTTAACTGGCCTCAGACCTATTATCACTTATGACACCAATGATCAAAAACAGGGTCCATTAACAGTCCTGGCATGTAAAACATGCATTCATTTATGAGTACATGGTTCCCTGTCTGCATGATTGATGTTATCTCAATACACTCTATTAACAAAAAAAATTAAGCATTTTGATTTTTTTTTCCTGTGTGACTAACAACATGAATACATTGTCGAAGGCACTTAGGAAAGTCTACTAAATTTAAAAGTCACTGGACTTGAGTGAGTGAGTACTTAAATCATTACAACTAGTAATTGAATGAAGGCTGTCCTTTGTTTCCATTGGGTGAGATGGAGTGAAATACAGTCACACATTGCATCTTCCATAGAGCAGTAATTCTGTGTTTCCACGATGGTCTTTGACTGTAAGCCAGCCTCTTATCAAAAGCTGATGGTGTATCCATAGAGAATGGCATAAGGAATAGAGATGGATATCTGGTGCCACAGCAGGAGGGAGGAACAGAGCTCCAATATATAGGAGGGACACTTGCCACAGTGTCAGCATATGCTCTTTGACCATGTACAACAGCCTTCTCTGTCCTTCCTTGCTGGGAAGGATGCCCCATTTGTGTGTCTCATGGAGCATTTATTGGTCTACCTACTAAGCCCTAAATGTTCATCTGCTGCTATCCTTAAGGCTGGCTGTCTCAGCAACCAAACTACTCTTTCTCATTATTTCCTATTGATCATTAAAAGTTTCAGCCTCCCTGGTGTCTTGCTTTGCTACGGGGTCTTTCAGTGCTCAAATAATGAGTACTGATCACATGAACAACACTAGCTTAACTCCCACAACATGAATGAATTATCTCTGCATAATTCTCTTACCATGAAGAAAAACCTGGATCTAGGCAGCGGGGCTTTGTCTTCCCTTTTGCTACCTGGAGAGAGTGGAGTTTCAGTTCTTGTTGTTCTCCTCAACTTTCTATTGCATGGATTGTTTTGTGAAGCCTCTATCTACAGCAGCTGGTAGGGGATGCTAAAGAAGGGCTAAAGAACTGTAGAGAAATAAACTACTGTGAAGAATCTGGAGACACCTTCCCTCTTCTGTTCTTTACTCTGTGAAATCAACTATCAAGCTCTACAGTCACCCATTCAAAAGTCAGTTTGCCCAATTTCTTTTAACAGATTTCCCATATCCTTGTGAATTTCTAATTCTATCACTGTAAGGTTTTTCTTTTTTTTTTTTTTTGTTTGAACTCCTGCATAGCATATGTTTGAGAACTTTTTGGTGCTAGTTCATTGTTTGTTTTGCTATTTCCATTTTTATGGTAGATCTTTCATCTCTGATGCAGATTTAGTGGGCTTTCATAAAGCAGCTTGACTTCTGCAGCATCTTCTCAGGTCCAGGCACTGATCTGAGGGCTCTCTTCCTCTGAGCCCACTTTTGATGAGCCACCAGAACCCAGTTCAATCTTTCTATTTTCCCATAGAAGACAAGATGGCTTGGGGCTATTAACCCATGTACTTGACATTGATGCCACAAAAGTGATATATAGAGAAGCCTGAATAAAGAATTGTGGAGTAAATGTCATAGAAGTCAACCACTTCAGAAAATAGGTCTCATCAAACAAACTCGAGGTCATTCTGTGGAGTAACTTACTGCATTTAAGTTTGACTCTTATCCATGAGTTATAAGAAAAACTGTAAATATCCCTACCCACTTGACCCTTCACTATCACGCCATGTCCTCTGTTAAAAAATGGTGGCAATATTTGTGATTTGACATTTGCCACAGCTGAGAGAGCCAGGCACAGTCATGGAGGGTAGGATGTGGGACCCTCCAAAAATAGGCATGTTAATGCAACAGACTTCCCCATCCCAGGAAAGCAGTTCTGTCTCCACTGAGAAGGCATGAATCCTTTAAAATCTTAGTAAAAGTTTTAACTTAGAATGGTTTGTGAAAATGGCAATCAGTATCCAGTTACTGTTTAGCAGCCTTAATTAAACACAGTTCATTAGAGAGCTCATTAGAAATGCTGTATATTTGGATTTCTGTCATTAATTTTACTGAATTGTTAGTGCTCCATATTTTCATTTAAAATAAATGAGCACTAAACAATATATAGAGCAGGAATGAATTAAAAATTGCCTGACAGATCTCATAATTTCAATCCAGGGAAAAAGATTAAATGACTATATTTTTAGTGCTGCTGTTCTGGGAGGAGGCTTATTGTGATTCTGTGCTTTCATCACAGGTTTGGTAATAGGTATACAGTCCCTGCTGAAGAAGGCTACTGGGTGACACAGGCATTGCTAGAGCAATGATTTATAATGAAAGTAATCACTTGGTAAATCCAAATGAAAAAAAATCTATGCCTAAGCAGCAAAAAGAGAAAGGCAGTACATCATACCTACAGAAAGACTGCTCCTCATTAGAAAAGTCTTAGGATAAAATTTACCAAAAGGCTGTTCGTTCTGATTATGATAACCAAGCTAAGTAGGGCTGTTGAGGTCATAGGATATGTTGAAAGTGAAGTAATAAAGTAATGGATAACATTACCTTTTCAGATGGAATATATTAATGCCAGCTTGATGCATCCGGTTCTTACTTCACACTTGAGAAAGGACATGAAAACACAAGATGTTACAGAACAGAACCACATGATTATTCTGGGTCTAGAGAAATTCCTTCACCGTGGGAGAGTTAAAGAAATCAATCTGTTTAACTAATCATGAAGGCAACAGTGGAGATGAGAGGTGACTTGATTACTCTATAATTACCTTCCCAAGGAGAAAATAGCAGTTACTAAAGAAGTCTTTGATTCAGCAGAGAAATGCAGGACAAGAAGCAGTAGCTTGAAGCTGAATTAAAACTTGGCACGTTACTCAGCTGGAAGCGGGTGTATGTGTGGAAGAACCAGCTATTTGGGGTAATCTGCCTCCAGAAACAATGATATCTTCTCCAAATAAGATCTGAGCATCTTTCTAGAAAACGCTTTCAGTGTGCAATGGGCTTTTATTATTATTATTTGGTCACTGGGAGAAAAACTGCACCTCATATTCATGAAATACATAGGTGGTCAAATCAGATAACTCTAACGGTCTGGCCTAGATTCAGAGAATTTAAAACTAAGAACTGCCTGGTACTGACTGGGGCTATGTGAGATGTTTTAATTTCATGGTAGTACAGTAGCCTTCTGAACAAATTATATTTGACCTCTGCATCCTGGTTGTGGTTAATCCTCTTGGGAAAAATGCTTTAAAAGGCATTCATTCAAAGTTTTACTGTCAGGGTATTGATTGTCTTACTGGTAGTTGAATAGGCCGGGGCAAACCTTGCAAAGCAATCTAGTATAACTAAAGTGTATTTACAGGCCTTTTTTCCTTCCTTCTAGGTGAAAGAAATCTGGGATGACACAAGCTCAGCTGGTTCTGCTGTAGCCAGCTGTCTTAATGGGGTTTTGGCAGACTGGATTGCAGTTATTGCTTGATGCATAACTGAAGGTTTAATGACAGTAGTTAATGACCATTTAATCTCCTGCTAATAAGACCAGTCTCTCATGGAAATTTCTTTTTTTGTTCTATTTTGTCTTCTGTTTTCTGGGGCATGTGTATTCTTGGTACACTGGGCAGAGGAAACCAAGACCTAGTAATTGGCTATTTGAATGGCGTCTTTCCAGAGCATATTCATTTGGCTGTCTTCTTTTCTTAGCATCATTTTCGACTACATTTGCCAACAGTCACCTCCTGCAGTGGCTCTGGAATATGACATGTCTTGTGTTTATCTCCTGTGTAAGAAAAACTGTAGAAAGCAAATGACATTCTTGATACTCCCGCAGTGAAATCCCCATGTTAGGTTGACTCATGCTTTATTGCCTTCTACAGACATCCATTTTTCCCAACATGCTGCTGTCCTTTGAGAAGTCAAATTTTTAGATGCCCTTAGCTTCATCACCAAAATCTTTCCTTATAGTCTCTGGAAGTTCTTAAATGTTCATACCAAGATATGAGTGCACATCTCATGTCTAAAATCCACAAAGCATTCATTACTACTACTTTCCAAGGCATACGAGAGAAATAAAATGACTGATTTAACTGATGTTATTCCTTCCTAATCCATTCAGAACATTTTGAATTTGAGAGAGGAGTTGTTTTCTTGAGCAATTCAGTTTTTTCTGGTTGTTTTCCAAAAGCTAGGCAATCTTGGATAAGCATCCATTTTCCAAACACACCAGCACATGGTCATACTGTGATCCATCCCTCTGGAAGGACTTGCAGGATGCGTTTTGCATTTTATACAGCAGATGTGACGCTGGGACATGTCTTCTATTTGCACTTGTTCGTGCAGGGTGATAAACAGATAAAACTAACCAACCACATCATTTCATTTTAACTAGTCCTTGCAGTCATTCATGGATGAGTAGACTACTAGGCAGTTGTTACCTCAGGAGGCCTGGAGCTAAGAACATTTCACAGAATCACAGAATCATAGATCCCTCTGGAGATCATCTAGTCCAACCTCCCTGCTCAAGCAGAGTCCTCTAGAGCATAGTTCCCAGGATCATGTCCAGGCTGAATATCTCCAGTGAAGGAGACTCCATAACCTCTCTGGGCAGCCTGTTCCTGTTTTGTATTTCTAATATAAAAGAAAAGCAAACTGTGATTTTCACAAGTCCAACAGCTTGCAGCCAATGAGCATGCTCCTGAACATCTGATTCTGTTTATGACTGTCTGACCTTGTGATTCAGAGATGGACAAGACAAAGTCTGTCGATCCCTTCCTGTGTGATATCCATCCTGTCAGTGCAGAGTTGTTTGAAAATACAGTACATTTTAAATATTTACACTAGAAATGTATTCAACTCCTGGATCTTCTGCTGTTATCACTATTATCCCCACAAGAATGTTAAATTTTCCTGTGACCAGAAGCATCTATCCATATATTGCAGCTCTTGACATCCTTCTAAACAAATTATATCCCTTTCCAGTGAACTTCTTGTAATTATTGTAGGGTCTTTTTTTGTTGCTTTGGTACTTTAGACTGCTGGAGGAGAATGTTTCCAAAGCAATGCAAAGAAAATTCTTAGCTTTTATTCTCTGGGAAGGTCAAAGAGCCAAGGTAAAATCAGTACAGTTGATCTGTGAAGAAACTGAAAGATTTGAGCCCTGAGAAAGATTGAGAAGGACTGAAAACACCACAGAAGTTTGCAGGCTCAGGTTTGAAAAATAAGAACAGTTGGTTGTGCTAGCAAGTAATTCAGTGCCATGCTTTAAAAGGTAAAATCAAAGAATTCTGTGTGCCATATAAAGTTGAAAGGGAAGCAGAATCCAAAAGGGTTGGGTGACCAGTTTTGAAACACTGTTTGAATAAGATGGATGGATTGGAGCTTGCCGTGCTTGGTTTGAGGCCAGGAATAATCTTTTCAAAGCTAGAAGTGCTTTTGATCTCTGCCTACTCCTCCTCATCACTGTGAATCTCCAGGGATACAACCCTACCGTGCAATACAAGGGAAAGAAAATGTGCCTCAGAAGAGGGAGAGGAAAAAGGAGGAGGAAGCCAATGAAATAGTATCTGAGAACAGCACCGCTGCTTGTAATGAGACTGACCCGCTGGTGCCAGTGGAAGAGTTTTGTAATATTTTTCCAGGTCTGCTCCTGTTTTTGATACTAGACGATGAAGCTGGCTCAGCGATCATATACCACCCTTGGCACACCTCCAGGGGTACTGAAATGGCTTCCATGCTGATGGACCTGTGACTTGGAAGTAGACCCAAAATGCTTTACAGACCAAAAGTCCTGTCAGGGACTGAGCCGAATTGATCTGACTTCAGTGGGAAAGTTGGCTCTATAAATGCATTGAGAGGTAAGAGTCTTTACATAAGACCCTTAAACCCATAAGGGTTTAACCCCCTGGTTGGGGTTTATGTGGGGTCATATAAACCCCAACCGGGAGGCAACCAGGAGGCAACTGTTTTGGAGGTGGATCACAAGGGGTTTGTAGTGTGTAGCAGACACAGGCAATAATTTGAGAAGAAATGAAGGGGAATAATCCATCAAATGAATACAATAGAAGGCTCAAGAAGCACATGGTATTGTTTATAGTGGAATTTATGCAGCTTAGCTGGAATGACATCTCAACTCTTTTTTAAAAAATAGAGGTCTTGTCTCTCATGGACTTTAAGACCTCTTCAGCTGCACAATGCCTCTGAAACCACCTCAACCTTAATTTTGGTTCATTCTTAAGTTGGAAAGACAGTATCTGTCCATGGAATTACTGAGGCTGTATCTGCAAAGCAGAGCTCTCCCTGGAGGTCTGTTGTTGCAGCGTGTAAATGCTAAGAAATTAGAAGACCCTGCTGGGAGCATACAGTCATTTCTGGACTCCTGTTGTCTTTTCTACAACTTACATGCCACTAAGACTGAGATAGATCACCACCTCCTGTTGGGTGGCATATCCTATGATGCATGGGAGAGTTTAATAAGCTTTTGCTGTGAGTAATATAATCTTCTGGGACTGTGGATACAGGCTTGAGCCATGGAATAAATGTGGCTTTTGGGGCTTACGGTTGTCCTGAGCAACATTCTCCACTCAAAACCCCACCCTGCGCTTGCTGGCGGGAGAGTATAAACAGTCAGTCAGAAACTTCTTCTGGTTTCTTCCTGGCCAATTCAGAAATTCCCAGTATGGAGGGACCACTAGCACCTTCTGCTCTGAGCACTGCACAAGCCATTTCTGTGGCCACAGCAGTGGCTCCCAAGAAGCCCATCGACCTCTGGGGTGCCTGAAGTCCTACCAGGGAGCCAGGTCCTTGGGGTGTGGAGCTGGGCAAACTCAAGAGAGATGCAAAAATCACATGCGATGATCAACCTCTGGCTGGCGAATGGCTGAAGGGCCACCCATGCCCCACTCAGAGCCCATATTAAAATCCTGTTTCTTTTGCAAGGCTGTCCTGTTTTGTCCACTGCCCCACTTCACAGGCACACTTGCTCATGTCATGTAATTTTTGCATTGCCAGAGACAAATGTGTGTGGCTCCCTGCTCCATTCTCTTCTGCACACATCCTGCCTTAGAACTACTGTAAATTCACCCTTACCTGCTGCTTGTCAGAACACTATTAATTCTCCAGAAATGGTATTCTCTGGTGTTTGTCATCCTTTTGTGCCCAGGAAAAGAATCAATTTGTGCATAGGGAAAAAGAGGAGAGAGAATAAAAGATGAAAGAAACCTTGTCTTTGCCCTCGAAGGCTTTTCTTTTAAAGTTTTTATTAGTTTGCTGACAATGTTAATTTACTGGCATCTCCATCAACACCCCACCCGGTCCACAGATCCTTTAGCCAACTTTTGAAACCAAACTGAATTCTAGGGAAAACTCACAAGATACACAGGGAAGTAAATTTCAGCTTGTCAAGTTTTATACCAACCAGTGGTGGTATAAAACAAAATATTAAAAAACAACCTTCTTCTCACTTTTCTTGTCAAAAACCCCACCCTCTTGTCCTGTTCCCCCCACATACTCTCACCTTAAAAATAAATTCAATAAAAAGGAAAGAAAATAAACCCCATTCTGACCACTCTGGAGAACGAAAGCTTTGAAAGCAAAACAATTCCATAAAATGATCCAACTGCAATTCAAAATGAGCTGGTCACACAGAATAAGTTGTGTTACAGTATTTGGAAAAACCACTGCATACGTTCCTACCCAAGGTCTGGTAGAGGGCAGCCGCAAATTGGCTGATTACAAAGAAGGAATTTCCCCCTCGTTGGTTTGTGGCAAGTGTACGTGAGGCTAAGAGTGATGTTCAAATAAGACAAACTGAGCGCAGTCTCTGCTAAGTGAATGATTCCTTCGCAACCTCCCAATGTGGAAGCAGTAATAATGGACTATGGAGAGAGGAGGAGACAGCACCATCCTCAGCCGAGACCTGAGCCAGCATAGGCACAGGATGCCCAGGGCCAACACCGAGCAGGAGGTAATCCCTAACAGATGTTGTCAAGTATCCTGGTGATATCTGATAGGAACAGGGTGCTCAGATGTTAGTATGAGGAGGTTTCCCATCCCCTACAGCTCTGAAGAATTATGTCAACAGAAGAACCCACAGTGCAGGGTGCCTTTTGTGTGACCATTTGGGCTCAGTTACATAAGGTGCTGGGTATCTTCAATCCCCACTACCAGTGCATCATGTCAAGGGGAGCTCTGCAGCAAACAGGAGATCCTCAGGTTCTTGCTGAAGTCATTGGTATTTGCAACATTTATTACCTTTCAGGTTCATTCCCCAGATGGAAAACAGTAAGGGAAGTCTCTGTGCTATATCACAGATTTTTCTACAACCCCAAAAGCCTCCTCCTGGATCTTGTGTAGGGCCAATGTATAAAGCAGGAATGAAATCAAGTGAAACAAAAGCAGTGGGACTGCATCACACGCATCACATTTGGAATCCTGTTCTGTTTTGACGGCTAAATGGGAGGTGCTGTGATTAATCTGTGATTATGTGACTCACCATAATTATGTCTTGTTGAAATTGAATTTATTGAAGCATGAATCATTCTGCCCAAAGTGGAACCTAATTGCACCAGTGCTGTGGCAGCCATTTAGAGTTTAGAGGAGAAGTCATTGTACTGGATGAAGCCTTCACCTTCCTTCAAGCAAAGAAAAGGGTTTGCCTTCTGACTTAAAAGACAGTGAAACTTGGCTCAGAAACAGGAATAGAAGAACCTACCCCTTGAAGTTCTGTTTGAGGCACAGGGAAATATTTAGCCAACCTGCTGGTGGAAACCTTCCTATGGTTGAAAAGGTACATTAGTGATTGATTTGGATCCATGAGGTTGCTGTCAGTATTTTAATGCTATATCATTCCCCTCTGCCACAGACTTCCCACAGCTTCACTGTTATTTCTGGGGACACGCTCACCAGGGCTAGTGTATACCCACAATAAACCTGTAATTTACCTCAGTAAGAGCAGACGAGGAGAACGCAGCAAAGATGAGCCTGGCACTCCTGCTGTGGATGACACATGCAGGAGGTCAGTAGCTTGGGGAATGTATTGTGTTTGTGCAGTGTTTCTGAACCAGCAGCCCTGTATTGCAGAGAGAAACCTAAAGTCAGCTTGGATTTTTTTTTTCCTTTTTCAAGAAGAGATCCACATTTTGTATTTAGTTGTTTGAATATTTGGATGGAAAAGGATTTTTCAAATGGGAATTTTTACGGGTAGACTTTTTTGTTCCATTTTTTGCTAAAAAGCCACATATAATGAAACAGTCTTTGTATTCAGTTTTGGAAGAAAAAAAATTAACATTTTCTCCCCTGATGTAAAATGGACTCTTTTGCCTAACTAGACTTTAGTTTAATTATTGCTAGCATACATGCAGGAGGATAAACAATTACTCTCTGGGGTAATGCATTTTTTATAGTTGTTAAATTTCCTGCTCTATTTTTAAAATTCCTGCTGCTGCTGTTGTCTATAATACAGCAGTAGCAAAGACCCATAATAGCAGTTAAGGTTGAAGTGAAGATGAAAGTTGCTGTTAAAAAAAAGCCAAAAACAGGAAATACTTTGCGGTCCATAATGCCCAACCAGGCAGACAAATTATGCAGGGCAAAAAAGGGAGGAAGGGTCTTTGATTTCTCACTTAATGCCCATTCAGGGATTTGTCATTTGGTTCTGGAATGAAGGAAACAATACTTCTTCATATCACTCAACCTCAGTGCTCTGCGTTGGCATTATTGTTTCCCCTCAACTATATTTAGTCAATGGGAGAGAGATGCAGGAGTCCCATCTGGTACAACAGACGATGCCTTTTTGTTGGGATCACATCTGGTTTATGTTCACAGTGAATCTCGGAAGGGAGATGCAGAGCCAGGGTATTTGCTTGCTATTGCAAATTTGTTACTTATTTCTAGCAAGGCACCCTTGAAAGCAAATATTCAGTGCAAAAGAGCTAGGCTTTATGGACACTGAAAGGGAAAGAAATATGTCCTTTTCCTGAGACTCTACAGACGTGTGTTTGTCATATGTGATTAATTAGTTATCAAAAAGGTCTCCCCTTCAAGAAGAGAGGCTGTTTAAGATATTACTGTCAGTCATTTTCCTCAAGAACTGACTCTCCAGAGAGGATTCCATTTGGCTTTCATTGACCTTGTCAAACAGCTTTCCAGTTTTCATTCTGTTACTGGAAATACTGGTTCTTGCATTGGTTATACATGATCCTTTTATTTTTTAATGACTTGACCTGTTGACATCTGCAGCAATCATTTTACTCCCAGACTTGCTGCAGTCTGCTGCAGAAGAGATGCCTCTCCATCATGGTTTCCTACAGAGACTTTATTTTTGTTTGTTGCTGGGTTTTTTGAGAAACAGAGAGAGGGAGGGCTTTTTCCATTGCCAAAAAATGGGTTTTCAGGATAAAACAAAATGGCAGGAGATGTTCTTCATGCATATAGAGGTGACAAGAGCAAACCTTTTGCCCAGAGCTCAGACTGGATTCAAACCATTGTCAGTGACTACCTGTGACTTCTGAGGTTTGTCCATTTTTAGCCACAAGACTTTCTTGAAAGCAATCTCAGGCATGATGTTAGGGCAATCCAGTCCCCAGCCTCACGTTTGTTTCTGCCTTGACAACACCGCAGAGTGTATGTTTAGGGGAAGGTATGCCAACAACCTTGCTCCAGAACATGGCTCCTGTTCCAGGGCTTGGGAACCAGCCCCTGCAGCTCCCTGTCTGCTCGGTGATGTACAGCCTCTGCCTGAATGAACAGCGGAGACTTGCATCAGGGCAAGTGACAGCAACGAGCCCCCAAGACTGGGAGAAACATGTACTCCTTATGCCAGATTTTATTTTTGTTCTGGTTCTCTGCACCTGCCAAGTGGAGTTTAGAGCCACAGAGCAGCTGTGTGGATGCACAGGGAGTACAAGTGTTTGCAGCATTACAGCCACAGAGTCTGTATGTCCTAGAAGAACAGCTGGGGCACTACCACTGCTCAGGAGAAGGAGAAGGTAAAGGTAGAGTAAGGGAGAGGTTTGCTTCATGGAGATATCTATTCTTTTGAGTGAATTCTTGTCAGTGCTGGATAGTTTGTATATTGTTCCAGCATTTCTCTGAGCTTTTACCCTGTTGGGCCAGCAGTCAGGCACCGCAGATGCTGAGGGAGTAGGCTCTTCTGGGAGATGGCTTGTGCAGCCTTTTCCAGGTTATGTAAGAGAAAAGACAAAGAGTTTTTGAATAATTCTGTTCTCTGGGTTTGGGCAATTTTTTCAGTTATAAAAAATACTTAAATATATATATTTGTTTGCTGAGAAACATGTAACCAAAATTTGCCTTGAGTGTTTTGCTGATATTATTCTGCTTCCCCTCTTCTTTACCAACAGAACACTGACAAAACTAAAGTGAGAAAGCCCTCAGAAAAACTCCCTCCAGAAGACATTTAAAGCCAAAAAAGCAACTTTATTTTCTTTTCAGCCCTCTACTATTATTTATGCCACCCTCCACCTCACCACTACAAATGTCTTCACCAAATCAAAACTTTTACTTTAGATTGGCTTCCCCAGGAAATGGAGTTTAATATGATTGTGTTGTCTATGTGTCAGCCCCTACCACCTCCAGCTAATAGCTTTTTAACCTGACAGAGGGGAGAAAGCCTGAAAGATTGCGCCTATCATATTTCACGAAAACAAGCGAATGGAGGGACTCTCTTACGCAGGGATCACACCTTTTATTAAGCACTGGAGAATCCATGCAAGTGAGAGCCTTTGGAAATGAACTTTCATTTCTTCCTCCGCTTATGGAACGACTTTGTCTGTGAGTTGTCAGTGCTCTCCCTAATTACAGCCCCCTCCCCTGGGCTGTATCACTTTTTCAGCAAGTGTGAAATATTGCCTTGAAATCCATCGTCTCACGATTCACCTTGGGTCTGGCCCGGAGGATTGTGCAATTTTTGCGGTCTGCTCCAGTGCAAACAGGAAAAAAAATCTGAGCCTCAGTTTTTACAATGTGCAGCTTGCGTGCAGGAAACGGATCGACTCGGCAGCATCTCTGGGACATTTATTGCTCTCCACTTTCTCGCCAGCAAGGCCTGGGCCATTAGCTCTGCTGCTGGATGGCTGAGAGCTGTCAGTGTTCGCAGGGCCTCCAGTGGTCCATCACCCTGTTGGGGGTCGGCTGGAGCAGGCCTGAGGGACTCTGCAGGCATTGTTTGGGGAGAGGAGAAGGTTTCTTCTTATTCCAGAGATGGAAGGTGAACAGTGTGGTACTCCCGCTTCCCCTGTGCATCGTCCTGACCAAGAAAAGAGCTGGCTCCGAGTTACGAGTGAGATATGCTTGCTTATTTCTGATGGCAGTTCACAGTCAAGTGCCAATGGCACAGCCTGCTGCGGTCCAATCGAGACCATATGTGAATCCATCTCTGCCTGAGAGACCTGCTTTCCTCACCCACCTGCTACATTTTCAAAACAGCTCAGCTGCCCCATGCTACTTCGCTCCTGATCACCTTCTGGGGGTGAAGTTTCTCCCTCTTGAGTAGAGATGGAGCCCTGGGGCACAGGGCTGCAATGCTGAGCTTTTTTGCAAAGGTACTTATACTGAGAGCCATTACTGCACAAGTCAATACCATGGCTCACTAGTGAGCTTTCAGGTCCAGGAAAAAGAAAAGCATGCAGGCTTTGAAAAAAGGTTTCTTCCACACTTTTCTGGCTCTCCAGATCCATCAAGGAATAATAGCTTCTTTTCCTGAGTGAATTTTAATCTCTTTTGACATGTTTTCTTCTCAGTTAAGTTTAATCAAAAAAGGAAATGGCTTAGTTTTTGCTATATACTGAAGGCAAGGAATTTAACGTCTCTTCATTAATATGTCCCCCCCACATAGACAGATGTGGAGATGTGGCACTGATTTTTTGGCATCTCCCTCTCCTGGCTTTCTAGACTGCATGCCCTGTACCTAAGTTGCGCATTGCTCTAAGTCATTTTCTCCCTCTCTAGACCTTGGATCCTCTACCTTTTATAAGTTAGATTGAAGCTCCTAGATGAGTAATAAGTTCCAGAGAAGACAGTATTTCTAGCACTACAAAGACTACTACCAGGTGTACACCTCAGTTAAGGAGATTCTTAGGGGAGGAAATTTAGAAGCACTTCTTTGCCCAGGTTTTAATGCCCAGGACACTTGTGCACAGAAAAATTGTCGGCATCTTTTTGCAGGTGGGTTCCTGCTCACGGAACCCAGGGCCCCTTCAATGTGATACCCCTTGGCAGCAGGACAGCAATGGAAGAAGCAGACGTGAAAAACAGAGGCTTTCGCCCTGAGCAGAGAAAATGGCCAGATGTAGCAGAACAGAGGGAGGAGATCTTTGACAGTGGCAGCCAGTAGGTTCAGGACTTCACCAAGGGATGCAGCTGGTGCTCTCTCCCTGTGAGTTTCTGCTGGGTGGGGCCTTCATGGTTTGCAGTTTCCAGCTATGTGTGCTTTCCACTTTTGGCCAGTGCTGAGAGTCCATATGTGTTGGGATAGAAAGTTGTCTTCTGCCTGTCTCCAGCATGCAATTCAATCCTTGGGGAGCAAAGCAGGCCACCACACTTAAGATAATATTTGTGGACACTGAGTGCTCCTTTGCTCAGCAGCAGAAGTGCCAGTGCCCAAGGCCAGGAGTTGTAGCCAAGGCATCAGTGCAACAAGGCTTTAGGCCACATAGCAGAATTACATGTCAGCCAGAGAGGTTGTGAGTACTGGAGTTGAGGGTTAGGAAGTAAGAAAGTGTGAGACATGCAGACCTTTTCCTCAAATGGCACCAGGAGAGCTAGAGGAAACAAGCAAAGTATGGAGGTGTCGAGCCACGGGGAAATCCTTGAAACCTGGGATTATGCAGGAATGGGATCAAGTGCTAGAAGAGCGGCAAGCTCTGCTGATGGCTGATAAAAGGGAAAATGCTTAATGTGCGGCTGGCTTTGCTTTGGAGCGCTCTATTTCACTGAGCAAATGTCTTATCTAAACCAGAGCGCTGGACGAAGGAATGAGCTCAACAGATCTTCCTAGCCTCTTTTTTTTTTTTTTTTTTGGGGGGTGGGGGAGGTTAACTATTGAATGAGCAGGAGCAGCTAAACCGTAGCCTTGTATTTACTGACACAAGGTGTGAAGTGCTACAACAAAAGATTCTCTGGAGTTTTCAACAGTGATATACGAGCATCAAAACTTCCTGTGGAAAAAGGTCATTTTGGAAATAGGGAAAAATTCAGACTGAAATAGTTTTGAGTTCCTTCAGCACCTCCCCCCCCCCAAACATGTCCTCCTTTGAACGATCACAAACTGCTTCATTTCTAAATTTGTGCAACAAAACAGGAATCCATGTTTCTTCATGGTGTATTGCAAGATGCCACATGCCCGTGTTTCTCTCAGGGGTGCGGACTTCCTATAAAACTACGTATCCCACAAGGCAGACAGAGCTTCCTTTTTTTTTTTTTTAAGAGCATGACAGAACTCCTCTTTGGGAAGTTTAACGGGAGATGTAGTCAATCTGGTTACTAACCCACAGGAGAAAGCACAGACTGGGACAACAACTCCCAGAAGGCAATGCACTGCTGGAGAGTGAAACTAAGAATTGACGTGACCTCAGAGGAAGGGACCCTCTGCGGGATGTTTCAGGGATGAAGTGCTTCCATTTCATAAATGTTGAAATATTTTGTTTAGCTTTTAAATGTCAAAACAAAAAGTTTTGACATTTACAAATAATAAAAAAGCTCTTGACATTTTCTGCAGCATGGGAATTAGGGATTTTTTTTTATTTTTCTTTAACCTCATGTTTTGGATCTTAAAACAAATGTTGAAATGTCAGAATTTCCCATGGGATGAAAATTCAGAATTTTTTTCTTAGCTCTAATTGTGACGCTTGGAATTACCTCTTATAGCCAAGGGACCTACAGTCAAAACCGTACAACATTCCTCAAACTCAGTCAGAGAAGGAGAATTTCCTCCCTTTGTTCTGTACTTCGAAATAGTACTTTTTTATCCATTCTTCTATTTTCTGATACAGTTTTGCAAAGCAGGCAATTCCACCGAATAACGTTCTGCTTTACTTCAGAGCAATTCCCCTGCTACTTAACCCTACCTACATCATCAGTATAAATTCTTAGGCAGAAAAAAGAGTTCACACCAGCTGATAAGATATTTCTCCTTTTACAGTTCAGGCTGAGGTTGTGTCCTCACACATGTGATGATTCTCTGGTTCGCACACAGAGGTGATCTGAATTCTGAAAGCTGGCCAACACGTTTCCTGTATATCTCATATCTCACCCTAATAAAGAATCAGGTTCTGACCCCTAGCTTCCACCCTGTCAGCAGAAACAGCATCATACCTAGGAAAAAAATGAAAAGAAATGAAAACCTGCAGACTAGTGTATAAAAATGAAGACATGAGACATACATCTTTATCCAAAGGGGTTGCTAATTTGGTCAAGTGTCAAATCCCTATTAAAGAAGATTTGGGTTTGATATGCAGGCCCAAAGGAGCTTCTGTACGACAAAGTCTGCTGCTTTTCAAGAAGAGGAGGACATATCGGGGGGAAGGAAGAACACGTTGCTGGGACTTAAAAAAGATCTATCAATAAAAAGTGGGAAGTATTTTTCTCTTGTGCTACCAAGCCGGGGCTCTACGCTGATTGACGTTGGACTTGGCAGCATAAGGAAGCAACGTATGAGCCTTGAGATCCATAGCCATGGGGGACTATTCAAGTTCATTCATGTGCCTCTGTGAATGGGCTTTTCCTCTGAGATGTGCCATGTAAAGGGTGAATGCACTTGACAATGATGTTAGCATTGAATAGGAGATAGACAGCCCACTCACGTCCACCCCAAAGAGGAACTGAACCTGAGGGCAAATCTGTCTAATGAGGCTGAGCCATGGCAGTTGTTCTAGGATAAGTGCAAGAAACCTTATAAACAAAAGCCATAGGTGATGGGGAAAATTCTGATAGTCAGAGTGGTTTGTATCCCACAGCTGTAAGATGTATTTCATTTCTGTTTTTAAGATTCACTGTTGCAATCCCAGATGCTTAAGCTCTTACCGAACATGATGAGACTTTGGTTCGCAACCATGCCTCTGTGCCAGTGAGTTCCACAGGCTCACATCCTGCAGAATAGATATCCTAAAGAAAATGAAATAAGTAAAGGTAATGCAGGACAGATGGCATGCCATAGACTTAGCAACGAATTGTCAGAAAGGGTCACTGGAGGTACAAGAATTGCCATCTTCCTTCAGAGAAAAACATTGGCTGCAAACAAGAATTCAATGTGATCTTGCCGACTACTTGATAATTTACTAGTCCTGGCTCCAGAACACATTCCACATGGGGTGTGAGTAAGCAGGAAAGGGTATTGCGTAGTATTGTACTTCTGTAGTCAGTCAGAAACTCCTGGAACAGCTTTGCCTACACAGGGACATGCAGCATAGTCCATTTGGATTAACCAGTGGGGTGAATTTCAAGTAGATGGTTATACTACATTGAACCCCTTGATAGACTATTTTATTTGGAATTAATGTGGCTTCAGTCTGATTTGCCTTAATTCACTAGGAAGTGAAGTTCATGACTCAAACCTTAGAAATTAAGGTGGTATGTTAATGAGTTTAGGGACAAATAGACTTGCCCAATTTATTTTAGGTAAAATAATCTGTTTGAAAAAGTTAATTAAGATCCCTTTTTTTGAATGTCTTTTTTCAAACAAATCTAGGCAGAAAACAGTCTTCTCATCCTGTGAAACTTTCTGAGACTTCAGAAATTTTTCATGTCTCACCACAGAATAAACCCAAACCCTTTTGTAGTGGTTTTGGTTCATTTAGTTGGGATTTTTGGGGGCTTTGCTCTCATTTCCCTCTCTCCCCCTGAACAAACAAACAAAAACTCACTCTCCTTTCTGGAAAAGAGTTAGCTGACTAAAATAGGAAGGAGATCAGCTGAGGAAGGAGCCATTACCCCTGGGAAGTCTACGCAGGCTTACGACTGTCTTTTCAACTGAATATATGAATGAGGTGGTAAGATTCCAAGAGAGCGTCCATCACGCCTGGGAGGTGGTCACACCCATTCCAAGACATATATCCTCTTCTCTGCATTAACAGCTGTTCTGAACTGAAAGGCTCTGGATTTGATCAGAAATTCCATCATCGACCTGAGAAACCTGCCCTTATTGAGTGTTTGGATTTGTTTTATTATATGACAACATTTTCTTTCAAAAAAATGTTGGGGGGGAGGGTTGGAACATCAGTGCTTTCTAATGACAACTCATTCAGTCAACAATCCTGGCTGTGTGCAAGCTATTTTTTCCTGGTCTGTTACCTTCGTATGTCGCTACTGGCTACCTCGAGAATTGCACTTACATGTCTGATATTTTGGTCCTCTCTTATTACAAAACCTAGACAATTGCACTGTCAGGGAGGTCTATAAATTACTATATTCTTCATACAGATCGATCCAAGGGACATTGCTGTCACTCTCTCCAGCTGACTTGGACCTAAAGGAAGAATGTAAGAAAAGGTGAGCACTTAAGTATTGTGTTGAATGAGTCTAGACAAAGGTCAAGTGAATCCTTAGGCTTGTTTAAGATTGTTAGGCTTAGGTCTTTAAGAGCTTCATTCCTAACTTGCTACTGATCTCTAGGACTGACTTACTCAGATACCTTTGAGGAATTGGTCTCTGATAGCAAAGTTATTCCTATCAAGGCCCCTGTAACTAAAAGAGCTGAATGACAAACTTTTATTATAAAGTGTAGGCCGTAAATGAAGAGAACTCATATGAAGTCTAGTGATCAAACTTATGTTGCTAACTACAATGCTGAAGGAGTAAAACTTTTACATAGCAAACAGAATATCTCTGATAAAATTCATGACAATTCACAGCCAACCTGCTGATACAGGCTGGTGAATAAGGCTATAGAAACTCAGCTTCCCATACAAATGTGCATAAAGAAGCGAGGGTGAAAGCACGCATGTCTGAGAAGTGGCTTCTCAGTGAAGATCAGCAAGGAGAACGGCTTGCCAAAGCCACCTGGCTTGCAAAAGCCCATAGACTGAGGTCAGATGAGGAGAGAGGACAGGACAGCTCCTTGGGTGGCCTGTGATTTTGACTTATTTGGATTGTTATCTTGAGAAAGGAAAATTACTGCATCCTCACTACTGTGAAC
Organism: Struthio camelus; assembly: GCF_040807025.1. Taxonomy (NCBI): domain Eukaryota; kingdom Metazoa; phylum Chordata; class Aves; order Struthioniformes; family Struthionidae; genus Struthio; species Struthio camelus. The sequence continues at coordinate 28,894,894 of NC_090947.1, read as the reverse complement.
TGGGGGGTCTTTATCAGTGGGAGGAGTAACTAAGCAATGATCTGCAATTAGTTTAATGACAGAGCTGTAGATGGTCTCATCAATGAAAATCGGTTAGAAAATCAATCAGCTAACACTTCTTCCTGTTTCAAGGAAGGTAACAACAGCTTGTATCCAGCAACATCCCAGTGGTGTTGACCAGTTCTCTGACTTTTCAGGAAGAAGAGGTTGCAGAACAATGTGAGTTTAATGAGCCATTTCTCCAAGACACCTTAATGCTGTTGCTCTAACAGAGTCCAGCTGCAGCTTTCCCTAGGGGTAACACCTGTATTGTGTTTCTTTACATAGTGCCTCTTGGTATTCTGGGATAAAGCCTCTTCAACCCGAGTTTCAGGAATGTGGATCCAAAAAAGATCATGATGGCTGGGCAAAGGTGGCTTAAGCTGCAGGAATATCTGCATAATACACGCTCGTGTACACCCAAAAAGCACATACTTCCATGGGGACAGGTTAACTTAGGCAAGAACTATCCAAGGATGCAAACATATTTGCATTGTGTCATGTTGCACCGTGTCTTCACTCCATCATCTTCTAAATTAGTCTATGACTGCATCGCACTGTGTGTTCTTCCATGAATTTTCACTGCAAGAGGAGCCTTTGGGTCCCTGAAAATGCAACTGGAATAGTGCACAAGAGTGCCTGTACTCTGCGCAGACCCACAGGCTCCCAAGAGGGGTTAGGGAAAGGGGGAGCTTGTTTGGATAGGTGAAGCAATTGTTTATTCGATGCATTCCTTTGTGATGGCCAGTTTGCGGTCTGCTTTAAGACCTCTAGTAAATGTCATAAGGAAGCAGGAATGGAAACAAGTCTGGAATCGCCAGGGAGGGCAGGGAGGGTAAAATTTCAGTCTACCTACACTAGTGGAAAGCACCTGAAGGGACAGGACAACATTCATGAGACAGAACTGGCAAATTAAGAGTCAAATTAACAAGAGAGCGGCTTTTTTCACCTTTTTTTAAAAAGGAACATTTGGAGCCAAGCTTCTAGGAAAGAACCCAGAGAATTAGCCTTGCCATTCTGGCTAATAGGAGCCTGGAGACCCTTCCATACATACGCTTATCTTTTCCCCCACCAGTCTGTGCTGAAAACCTACTCTCTGAGGGTTGTCTGAATGCTGCTAACAGGAAAGCAGCTCAACATTTGTCTTACAGCAAGGACAGAAAGAAAAAATGAATGAAGGTTTTTCTTCTTCTCCCCATAAAACTTGAGCACTCGTACCAGAAGTGAATGCAGACAGCCCTGGGACCTGTATAAAGAGTAGCAACTGACTGTAAGCACCATAACTTACAGCACACCCCACACTAAAATGGGGAGAGCTTGGGAATAAGAAAAATAGAATAATAGAACAGTCCTCGTCTAGCAAATTCCCAGCCCCTAGAACAGGGAGAGGTGACAAGTAAAGGCAATTATTTGAAGAGGATGGAATGAGATCTCTGCAGCCAGTTGAGGGAGAGAAAATATAAGGGGCGAATGGGACTCCTTGAAAGCAGTTGATGCCTTCCAGTAAATCTTGCAACATTTGCTTGTCAGGAGCAGTTCTGTTCTGCACAAACTGCTGTTGCCTGTAACTGCCTCCTTTCTCTTGATGTTTCCTGTTAGGGATGCTCACAGAATGAGCTCTTTTGCTTTCGACTGGTTTATGCTCAGGGAGGAAAGCAAGCTTATCCTCCCTGTATTCGGTTATTATGGTAGGGAAAGAAAGCAAGAGGAATATTTGCAGTTTTAGGAAAGTAACAAAGGCAAAGTAGCAAGGCAAAAGCAGCACATTTGGAATTCTGTTTTCTAACTGGCCCAGATGAGCCCTCTCCTGGGTGTACATTTTTTGCCCAGGTTCACTTACATTTCAGGTGTTTACCAGTTCTGTATCCAACTCTTTGTATGCCTCTGCAAGCACATCTGAGTGACCTCTGAAGTGCAGTCACAAATCTTACCCCTCTGCAATTTGAGTCCATGAAAACTGAAACCCGTCATCTGAAAACCTGGTACTTACAGATCAGGTGCAGTTTCTTGGGAACCCATAGTACAAGCCATAGAGCACTCAGCTTCAGGACTTCAGATCCAACTTCCCTTTACTTTCTGCAGGAAGGTTTGGATTTAAGGCTGTAGAAGGATGATTGTACCTTACAAAGAACGTGTACTTAAAGATCTCAAAGGCACTGATGCTGTCTGGATGATCATTTGCTCTTCTGTATGCCAATGAGTTTGGAGGAAAGATTATTCACAGATTCCGTGGAAATTTTGCCCTGAGTCTGGGAGAAGATGCCCAGATTCTGCCTGATCACATAACAAATTTTCCAAAACAATTTGCACAGCTTTTCTTACCTTTCACCAGAATCTGATTCTGTCCTGGTCTTTTGCTTTGCTTTGGATGTGTATTACCCTAAAGTGCTTAAATCCCACATTCCCTGCTGGGGCTTCCCTCTAATAATTACGCAGTCCTAAAAAGGAGACTGTCCATTCCTGATGAATGTGTTCCCAGCACTCTTTTCCCAGCATTGTTTATAGGTCCTTTTCTTTACCAGAAAAATCACTGCAACTTGTTTAATGAGAGAGGAAATGAGAGCTCCTTCTCAAACTCCTTTGTTTGCAAAATAAAAGCAATTAAAGATGCAGCTATATAATCTGCTTGTGGCATGTTCCATCATAAAGAAAAATCCTGGAAACAAGTTTTCTATAAGACAGTTACAATATAGACCTTTACAGACTGTAGTCAGAGAACTTGCAACCAAATATGATTCTCTCAGGCTATCATCATGTCTGACTAAAATTATAAAGACTGAATGACAATTTACTCAAAGGCAATGCTAGTCAGAAAGAAAAAATACAAGAGTTTATTTTTGTCTTTTGCCTTTATTGTTTAAGCTTTTTCAAAGAATAAATCTTCATTTGGGGAAAAAAATTCCTTCTAGCACTGGGTTCACAGGACACAAAGGGAAAAAAAAAAAAGCCCTGTCTATTTTTATTTTTAAATAATGAATGTGGTTTAATTGGTCACTTAACAGGAATGCCTCAGCCTGTTTGGTGCTGGTGAAATTGTGGTGAAGTTAAAGAAAAGGAGAGGTTCTGCTCTTACATAAACCGTCCAGTTTATGAGCCATCTGGTGCTGGTATGAAAAGTAAAATATGACTAGCATGCATGATGTGGCCCTGCTTCACCGATGTAGATCCAGACGCTATAAACCAGCAAGGTGAAAGGTCCTGAAAGCTGATCCAGTGCCACTCAATGAGTCCAAAGCCAATGAAGAAAGGCATGACCTTGTGAGAGCAGGAGCCATATGAATCTCCTACTGTTTTCAGCTCTTTTTGAGAAAGAAGGACTGGTGCTGTATTTTGGGGATTTCATTGGACATTTACACACCATTGTGTAAACAGGTGAAAATATAACTTTTTGTGTCACTTATAGCTTGAGAATAATGTCATAATGGACAGCCATGAAGTCAGAGTGAAGAATGAGGGAAAACATTGGAAAGGTGTACCTAGCACAGCCAGTTTGCAAGGTGGTGGGTCTGACAGGCTGGTGTCCAGATGTGCGACATGAGCCTTCTTATGGGGATGTGAGATCCAGCTGTGCACCATTAGACTTGCTGTGAACCTGTGCCCAAAGCCAGGAACACTTATACCCCAGAAGCAGAGTCTGGGGGTTGAACACCTCCAGATGAATCATTTCAATAAATTCTTTCCAGTCGAGACTTGACTTGGGCCATGTTTTTAGCACTTTCTTGCGTAAGCATGGTTTTCAAGTGCAAATATGTGTTTTGGGCATTCCATGTTGGATGCACATGCTATCTGCTTGAACACATGGGTTTTTTTAGAGCAAGACCTTTTAATTCATGTATTTCCTTCTAATGGGTCTGTTGCTTTGCTAGTAGGATTTGCATCTGCCCTATGAACTCTCAGCCAGAGTGCTGTTCTGAAACAATGTGCTTGTTGCAGGACTGGAGTCTCTTTTCAGACAATAAGCCAACAAGTCCTGCATGCTTTCTAGACACTATGCACCATTCCACACTAAAAGACGGCTGATGCCTTTGCAGTCCATAAGGTGATTTAGTGAGCTGGAAGGCAGAAATAGGAGCCTGGGGACAATCTGAAGCTTGTCCATAAGGAAGCCAACTGGGTGAAAGGGAGGACATCATCCTCCTGGTTTCCCCTCAGGCTTCTATATGAAAGTAGTGCAGACATAGGCAAAACTGGATGGGGAAGAATTGCAAACTGAAAGGTGTCCAATGCCAGGTGTGGGATAAAAAGATATCTAAGATAACAACACCAGTTTCTGCAGCTCTGTCAGCACCCAGAGAAGCTGAACCTGAACTCAACCCATCATCTTCATGAAAACTTGAGGGAATGAGTACTTAATCCACTTCTCAGAATTGTTTCAGGCTGTTGCTGTTTCCTCTAGATCTCAGCATCTTTTTCTTTACTTGGCCTTTTCCTAATGTTAGCAGTAAGAATATAGTCACAGCAGTATCCTTTTGTCCAGCTAGGATGTCCTGCAAAGCTCATGCAAGTTGAGTAGCTAATAAATTGATGTGACATTCAAAGGCAATTCTCCATCAGAGATATCTTTTTTCTTCTTCTTTTGTCTGTCATTCTGCCATCAACATTTTCCAGCTTTGCTGCAGTCATATGAGACTCACTCACTTCTTTGTTGTTGGATATATATGATGGATCTATCTTGAAAATTTTCTCTGAAAAATTTCTACCTGAAAAATTTATATTTTTCAGGCAAGTCCAAGAGCATCCATTATATTTCACAAAGGTGCTTTGGGGTTCTCTGTAAAAGGTTGATCTTCCACAACTTTCTAATTCCACAGTTTATTTGGATTTTAGTGCAAAAGAACCAAAAGAGCTAAGGAACCAAGCCAAGAAATAAACATCTTCCCAGAACAGCCTTCCCAGTGATATTCTTGGAGGTACGTAGTATCCAGTCCTGTAGATACAGGCCTGTATCTAAAACTGCAATAGGCTCAACCTACAGTTGTCAGCTTTATTCTACTGCAATGACAGCTCAGGGATTTCACATGGCATTATATTTCTGGTAGCTGGTTCCTGGCAAGCGGACCTGAACTCCTGAGAGAAATTACTGGATTGTGGGCTTGTTGTGCTGCAGAGATGGCTATCTGCATGGAGTGATCCAGAAATGCATTTGTGCCCACACTACCTGGTCCATAGGCAGTGTGCCCCTTAGTTTAGAAGATCATGCTTGGATCCCTCCACGAAGATCAGAGTTTCTCTGTTTACCTGTTAACTAAGAGCCTTGTTTTAAAGGCAAATGTTACTGACTCTTCACCATGGCTCACACATGCAGAATCCCCCATGGCTGATGCCATGCCTAGCTGGCACTGCCTGGCCGTGAGACATGACCTATCCAGGGTGCCCTTCACCCACAGCCAAGCCCAGCCAGCCACCTTCTCTGAGTAAGGCTTCCTTCTCGTGGTATCAGGGTAGTGGGGCCTGGACACAGAGGCTTCACTGCTGTGCATTCAGAAGCATGGTTTCAGTCTAACCTGATTTGTGTCCTTCCCTGAAGGGCTAGAAGACAAATAATCACTCCAGCTGAGCTGAAAAGTGCTAACTCTGGTTACACGGATGCAGACAAAACACCCTTTTTCACAGATGTTGTGGGAGTTTTCATCCATGGGATCCTTTCAGGACTGGGTTGGACTTAGCCTGGTTTTATGTGTATGCCATAAACAGAACCAGTCCCAATTCCAAAAAATGTATCCTTTTATGCTGCCATGATGCAAAAATATTGTTTTCTTCCTGCAGCCTGGTTCAATTTGAAACTGAACTTTTATAGCTTCTATCTGTGTAGGCTTCCAGTAAGACTATTCTCATCTGAGCAAAAAAGGGTTTGAGGAAGTTTTACCACAAACCCTTAAATACTTTGATATGACAGTATCCATTGCACTGACAAAGTCAAGGTTAAAAATAGAATTTACAGGCATAAGTTTGGCATTCAAGTTGACTGCAATATTGCAAAACAATTTAAAGTCAGTAAAATAATGTTTAACATGTCCCGGGTCCCAATTCTCCTTGGAGGAGCAAGAAAAAAAAAAAGAAAAAAAGCTAAGCAAGCAGAGCATCAGGTCAGATGGTAGTTTACTGTTGCCAAGCCTCCTCCATACAAAATCATTGCAGATGCTTCCTGGTCATTGACAGTCTAAACAAGCAGTGAAACATTTACAGCTGCAAGCCTGCATGCCACCTATTTGAAGCAGCATTCTGGAAGGGAAAGTACATGGTTTCAGAGAGCAACCTGATGAGGTTAGCAACTTACGGCAGGATCAGGGCAATCCTGGCGTTAAAAAGAAAGGTTTTGATGAGGAGGCTCATGGGTTTTTTATGTGTTCCTGAAAGGGACGGTGAGAAGGACTTTTTATTGCCACTTCACTGATTTCACTGATCATATTTGCACTGTTGCCTATAAAGAGTGTAGGGAATTCCCATCAGCTACACAGAGGGAAGAGGAAGATTTTATTTTCCTTGAAGCATGGTATGAATTCTGTGTCTTTTTCCCCATTTATCTCCTGGCTGTTTGGGGCTGAGCTGTAGCTAGAGGCAGGGTGTGGTGCAAGCATCCCAGCGCTGCCGGAGGTAATGAGTATTGTCACTGGTGCGTAGCAGGAATACCGTAGTCATAGGCTGCAGATTAAACCCACCGCCAGGTTTGGGATCAGGAAGAATTTTCTTTTTTCTTTTCCTTTTTTTTCCCCCATTCTGCAGATCTGGCATGGATTATTTTAGAGAGATTTTGCTTATCTCTACAAATTAGAGGTACAATCTGTTCCTTCAGGAATCTCACTTTAATAGTCCTCCCTGAAAGTAGAGGAACCAGGACTTACAAACTGTGCCAGCTCTCATCCTGGGCGCACGGTGAGCCTTGTAACCTTTGCGCTACCTTGAGCTTGGCCTTGTGCAACAGGTTTCAAGCCTTCAAAGGGGCATGTGTGCATTGTGTGGGGAGATGAGTGGCAGTTCTGAGGATGCTTTTTAACTATAGGTTTCTACATGGTAGCTTGAGACTATGAAGATGAGGTTTCTGCCACCCGGTGTGTTTTTAACTGCCCAGAGTGTGTTGTAGCTTGGGATGAGACTTGCATCACACCAGCACTGAAAAGCTTCAGTAAAAATCAGGGTAATGGTGTGCTAGAAACTCAGTGACTTTATTACAGGCTGACTTGGGAGCACTGGCTGTTTGCAAGGCTCCCTAGTGCCTCCTATTACAACACATGCTGCTGTCAGTTGTTTACAGTTTTGTCAAACCTGAACATTTAGGTTCAGGTTTCCCATGCTGGATGTATGCTGTGAGCTGAATTGTTTTTTGTTGTTCATTTTCCACCCTCCAAACACATTTCTCATCTAAATTGACCTAACAAGTGGCTGAAGGAAGAAAAGTCATACAGTCCCCATTTTCCAGGCCTGGGGCTGAGCAATGCTGAAGAGAGTCTGCCAATAAGCTTTGCTCCACAGAAGGAATGAAAGCACTTGGAAAATGTCAGGAAGGAAGTTATTAGAAGAGCCAAGAACTGCAACCAGGTTTCCCAAGCCTATGAACCGTGTCTTAACTCTCAGGCTATTTGTTCTCCTTGTTCCCTGCTGTAGGATTCATAATTTAAAGGGTGGGATGGGACTGGAGTGCAGAGGAGTAAGATGCTCTCGGAAGGTTGGGTTGGGGGATCCTTATTTCTAGAAAGCTTTCCTTGCATGACTTGTATCCACATCTCACACCAAAGTATCTCTGTGTGCTTACCTCATTCCTATTTGCTATCTTGTAGGCATTGGGATAACTGCTCTCCTTACTGAATTCCTCAGAGAGATAAGGCCAGATCCTGTCTGAGGGAAAAAACCTTTGCACAGGAAACAGTGACTTGGCAGCCAGAGCAAGAATGAAAAAGAGGGTGCGGTGGGTTGAGGATAGCAGAGCAGAACCCCTCAGCAGCACCTGGCCTCTCCTTGAGGGGGTCCAAGGAGCTTGTCAATACTACCCGGTGGTGTTCAGATGGGTCAGGAAAACAGATAAGGTAGACCCCACGGTTACCTCACTTTCTCCTCCTCCCAGCTCAGGAGGGCTGTGGAACCTTGAGGTTATGGAAGGATATATATATTTTATGTCCTAGTGGTATGTATTATATATCCCATGTGACTCCACAGGAATGGGGTGGAGGAAGAAAGCACAGTCAGAACCTCAGTGGAAGGCCTCAGCTTGAAGCAACCTACAAAATCCTTTTGTGATACCACTGGAGTCTCAGCCACCTGCACGACTGGATGGAAGTTTGTCTATCAGAGCTTTGGTCATGGCAAATCCACTCACTAGAAGGAGTTCCCAGAACTTTGGGGGTTTCATAACAGACTTCTCTAAGGTGTAGGGAAAATGCTGCCAGTTGAAAGGTTTTTCACATGGAAAAGTTGACCAAAGCCAGTTGCTTTCTCTCCCAGACCAACAATAAACACACAAGGTGTTATTTACCTTAGAAATCTGTAGGAACCGACTGTCCTTTGGAACCAGAGCAAATCCCTTTGTAACTGTCGACACAGACTACTTAGCTTCACATCGTGAAACCTTCTTATTCTTATTCATTGTTTCTTATTCATCTTCACCAACAGTGAGCCCTGGAGAGCATGCAGGAGAGTGTCTGGGGAAGGGAAAGTGATGAAGAGGGGGTGGCTACTGAGAATGAAGACAGACATGCCTGGTATGCCAGGCATGAAGCCATGTCGGGCACATCTTTCTGTGATCCAGTGCTGACACAGGATCTTGTGGGCCCTCCTTCCTCTAGAGCCATATCTAGTCCTTAGGGGCTGGGAGCTGGTGAGGACTGCTTATGAAAGGGAGCTATTACGGAAAATGAAAGAAAAATATCACGAGTGCTGTATGAGAGTAATGCCACGTATCTGTAACATCTAATCAAACCCAAGGAACCAGCAAAGATTGTTTTTCTGCAGATTTATGTATTCTCTGATGGCTAATAAGGTTGTGCCCCTGAGGATGTCCCTGCAGCAGGAGGACAATAGGCTGCCCCTTTTTTCCCCAGATACATTCATCCTTGAACCTGGAGGGACAGTTGTAACTTTGAGGACGTTGTGACTTTGAGCTGTCTGCCAAATGTCAGTGCAACTGGCTAGCAGGCATGAAAGCTGTTGGGAGCAACATTTGCAGTGTGCACATGCAATTACCTAAGTTTGGGGATTGGGTTTTTGTTTGTTTTTTGTTAGGAAAGCATACTAAAAAGAAACATGGGCACATTCTTTCTGTGATTGCATATGTGTGAATCCAGGGAACTGTAGCGATTTGATTAGACTGTCATCTGCGTTCATTCGCCATGGATTTCACTTGCGTGTCATTCAACATGGACTTTGAATCTCCATCTGGTTGCAGCTGCACTTTGTCAACCAGGAGAAAATTCTGTTATCTGACATTGGCAGGACAGCTAACTGGAAGACAACAGTTTAAGCTCTCAACAGCTTCAAAAATATATTTTTGGAATATCTTTTCCTTTCAACATAGAGGTGGAAAAAATAATTTTGAATATTTCTGAGGAACAAAATGGTATCAAACAAGATATTTGTGGTTCAAAAAAAGTTGGTGTCATGATCTCTTTCAGTGTCCACATGTAACTACAATGTCATGGGTCTAAGCAGCACTTCTAATGAAAACTTCAGCCTAGTTTAACAGTCAGAGTAACTCGGTGCAATCTTGTGCTGCAGCTGAAAGAGACAGTCCTGTCCCCAGCATTGAGGTGGCCATGTGATAATTAAGATGACTGGAAAACTCAGCCAGCTGAAACTGAATTGCTTTTACACTTTCCCTAGTTTTCCACCAGATCAGTTCCCTGACTTCATCATGACACCACAAGGATGCCACTGCTGCTATAAGAGCAGGAAGGCGAAAAGGAGTGAGAAATGTGGGGCAGGTGGATTGTGGGGCAGATTAATGCCAGCTTGGCTCACCCTGATTCAGGGTATCAGCCACGGACAGCTACATCTCTGTGATGTGCTCTGGCTTCAGAACAATACACTTCTATGAAATTTCCTTATTTTGAAAGTACACCACCAAGCTCCAATTCAAATTTAAAGTGATACATAAATCACGGTAGATTTTGGCTTACCATACAATGCCTTACCAAAAAAAGCAGCATAAATATATATATATATATATATATATATTCACTATATTCACTAATCCAGCCAAGAACTGTAATAAACTGTCAACATCAGTCTTGTTCACTTCATTTTGGGGTCTTGCTAGTCCTCACACAAAGGTTCTTCAACTATGATCTCTAGGCTGGTGGTCTGTGGAGATTTTTCTGTTCCTATGACTCTCTTTTTGCTATCTGAATCTGATAAACCTCATTAAAAGAACTCAGTACCCTATGGGATAAAATGTCAGACCTGTCTTCATGAAATATTGTGAAATATTATCTTCGTGAAAAATTAACCCAACAAAAGCCAGCTCTGCGTTGGAAGTTGTGTAGTCATTTTAGTGACTACAGCTAATAAGCCCTTTTGAGAAGCAGCTTATATTTGTTGTCACTCAGCACCTTGTGATTGCATTTCCATGGCTGTTGGACCAGTTTGGAGTGTGGGCAAAGCATGTCTTGCCTGCTTGCTAAAGACCTTGTGGTTGTATGTGCATGTATATTTAATCCAACAATATGAATTCTCTAGGTGACATGAAAATCCTTGCCCAAAGTACAAGAAGGGTATATAAAGATGTATCATCCTTGTTTTCCAGAAGCCCTCGAGTCACTTTGAAAAGAAATCTGGATATGAAAAATTTGCCTGAGGGAAGGCAGGGACAAATCATGGTGTTGCAGAATTACACAAGTGATATAAAACAAGATAGCCATAAAGATTTATGGGCAGGGTGTCTTTGTTCCCGGGGAAACAAAAACAAGTACTTCCATAAGAAAAGGAGGAGAAGGGGAAATATTGCTGTAAATATCTCTAATTTAGAAGTGCAATAAAGAGATAGCCAAGTTGGCTCCTCAACTTGGTTTTCACAGTCCCATGCCAGTTTTTTTTCCCCAGATGCTGTTTTCACCTGAGCAATCCCTGCTGTAGTCACCCCTGCATCATGGTGTTTGCTGTCTTAATCAGTAGTTGCCATTCCACCTATTCATGCGTGCTTCCTGCACCCTACCTCAAATCTGCCTTGGTTTTACTGCTACACAATTTCAGCCTTCACTCAGCCACACTAGTTTTTGCCAGTGCAACTTGTCATCAGCTCTAACGTCAGTCCCTCTCTGGCATCCCATTCACACATCATCAGGCAGCCCTGGACTCTGAGCTAAATCCAACCCTACAAAAGAGAGGGCTTAGCAGCACAACAAAAATTAAAGAGGTGCCTTTGTTTATGTTCATCACCTCCAGGGTGACACTCTATTGAGACCAGGGGTTCCTGGTCTGAGGCTTTTGCCCGTTATGAACACTATGTGGCAGGCAGATCTAGTCCAGTAAGGAGTCAGCATGTAGTGAAAAGTCCACACTGGGAGATGATGTTGTGAGAGAGAGATCTTCATTCAGGTTTTCTCTAAAAGCAGACTGAGTCCATCCTGTGATAGTTCCAGTGAGTGTAGTGGGAGTGCTTTCAGATAGGTCCAGAAGATGGCCAAAGAAGACACCACAGTGTTTTCCTCCTTGCCAGTGTTTGACCAAAGGAGGCAGTGACAGTGGATAGAGATAAGCAGTAGTTTTGTTTGCTGCCATCAGGCTCTCCAGGATGCAGCTGCCTGGCTGAGGCGGTCAATGGTGATGTTTTCTTTGTGCACTTTCCTGCTGCAGAATATCTTGGTCAGGATGGTTATTCAAATGACCACATAAAATTGAAGGGTTTCAAGCACTTTGAGATAGCAAATGGATTTTATCTGCAGAATGTTCTTCCTCTTGGGGTGAAGGGCAGCATTCATTTCACCATACAAAGGAGAAACCAAGGTCTGCGGTAGAACAAACAGCCAAGGTCTTGAGATTTTGGGCAAAGATTGGGAGGTGAACTGAGATCACTCAAGCTGTCAGTCTTCCATCACCCCAGGACCCAACGTCCAATCTGCTTGCCTCCCCTGGTCAGCAGTAAGATGTCGAACTCCTGTTGCTATATGGGCAGTTTTGGCAGGATGTGAATCCCTAATACTGATCACCTTGCAGGTCTGAGTGAAACAAGCACCCGGAGCCCTTGGAGAGCCAGAGAAAGTGACAAAATAACCATTCCTTTCTCCTTCTTTTTCCTTCAGACACAGAATGGCCCCTCAGCTCAAGCCATGAAAAATGTCTGTCTGTCTCCTCTGTTGCTTATTTGTGAGAGTCACTACCAGTGGTGAGAGATAGTTCCCTCTGCCACTGAGGGGTGACTTCGTATAACATCGTATACTCCTTATAGCATAATGTGACATCAGACCTAGAGAGATGTGACTTCCAACCTCAGGGCTAAAGACCGGAGACTTTGGCTATGTGCCACTCTGGAAGTAGAGTGTGCTTCCAGTCATGCTGTCAGTCTCCACCGATGACCACCAGCCAGCTTGTGAGAGCAAACCTAGCTCTGAGTTAAGGTGCCATGTGTGTTTTTGTTATGCAGGCTTGTGCATCTAAAAAGACCCTCTGCAGCTGAGCCTGCAAGAGGGAAAGGAGCAGGTCTGACTCTCTGAGTGAACCAGCGGTCAGAGCTGGCAATGTGTTCTGCCATAGGCAGCTTGGGTGCCCTTGACCAAGTAACTTTAATTTCATCTAGAGGATGGAATGCAAATACCTTATTACTTCCCAAGGGTGCTTGGGAATGACATGTATCCGCAAAACTGTGACTTGAAAATTTCAGCATTCAGAACATTATATAAGGTCCCAGAATCTGAAGCAGATGGACCTTGCTGAATCACTTCTCTCTGTTCTCCGCAGAGCGAGGTGACCTTTTACTGCTGGCCTACAAGCACGAGGCCTCCATGATGCGAGGGGGTTGTTGCTTCTGTGTGTATTGTCTGTCACTGCTGAGCTCTCTGTGGGAGTGTGACTGTAAATGTGCTGAAAAGCCAGCTTGTACTCAGGAAGCACAGGAATGCCTGCAGAATAAATAACAATGTAAATTAGACAGGGCCGAAGCTCACCAGCCTCAGCAGGAGTTATCCCCTTGTCCAAACATCCAGCCAGCAGCTGATGAGCTTCCTTGTGTGCTCAACAGTGCTTCTGCCAAGCTGAAACGATTAAGAAGAAAAACTTGCCCCAGCTGAACAAATACCTCAAAGGTCTGCCTGAGGCTCCATAGATGATTAGGGCAGCATGATTGGGCATTACAGTCTTTGTAGTCTGGGGAGGAGATGCAGCTATAGTCACATCCAGCAGCTGCTGCCATTCTAGCCTGAAGGACCAGCAACACACATGAAATTGTGCCCCTTGGAAATGATCTTCACCCAGGCTTCAAGAGCAGAGTTGGATTGTGATTCCAAACACATGAATTCAGATACCATCCTCTCACAGCCATGCTCTCCTTTTAACCACAGAAACAGATACCTGGGAAACCGAATGTCCAACCACAGGAATACAACTGATCTGCAAGAGAGACATCATGTCTTCCAGCAATGCTGACAGCCCTGCATGTTACACCATTCCTGCAGGAGTCAGAATCTTCTTGGCTTATCTCCCTTAGGATGGTTGATGGCTCAGCAGGGACTGCAAATCTGTGATTTCCACTAGTGAAGCATCACTCAAAAACATTTTCTAATTTACTGTCAAGCATTTATGCAAACACCATAAATCCAGGGATGCTCTGCAGAGACTAGTATAATCATACTTCAAGAATAACATAGCATTACAAAACACTTATGACAGGTTCAACCCCACCTGCCTTAAATTACCTTTAATGGCCTTGGCCCTGTCTCAGTCCCCAGCTGAAATTATACCTGCTATCCTGCCAGTTTTTCTGACATGCTTGCTGCACCTGAACTCATCACCAGAGACTGACAGCAGGGAAGAGAGTGGGCTGAAGAACCCAATTAATGTTATCGTCACAGAGGAAACTTTTAATAGGTTTTCCATTATAGCCATAAACTGAGTGAGCCAGGGGCTTTTATATGATCTCCCTATGGCCTCCCAGAGGATAGAAAATAAAAAACATTTTTATTATGCCTCTTGAAAGGCATAACCACTCATTTTTCACTAAAGGAACCCCACAAATGGGAGACTTAACAAGTACTTTGCTTTCTGAATTCAAGGAAGTCTTTTGGGTGGTCAAAACTGGATATGACAAATATACTGCAATTAGACATGGTTTGTCACCCTCCAGGTCCTCCAGGACTGTTTTGGGGTGTCCTGGACAAAGCTATGACTTTAAGAAAAGTTGGGATGATCATTCCTGCTCACTCGGAGAAAGGAACTAGAATTGTGTAGTCCTTTGCTTGCTAAAGACATAAGCAAATGTCACTTCGCCCTGCAGTTGCTCTGCAACTCTACTTTCTACCAGAAAATGCCCACACCACTATGACACTGGTGTTGCTGTCCGCCTGCCCTCACTCACTGGAGTTTTAAATTAGACCTATCTGTGATATGTTACATTGATCAAGCCCCTAGGATTTTTGTTCAGGAACAAACCTTTAGGAATGGGACTCAACAGGAATCCATTGGACTTATTGTTGGGCCTCTAGGAAGCCCTTATGTACTACCCTCAAAGAAAGGAGAGAAATCCAAAGGCTTGGAGGGAAAGCTCCTCATATGAAGCAAGGAACCAACACAGCTGATCTTTTCACCTCAGGTTATGAGAATAAGAAACAGACAAGTCTAACTTCCTCTGTAAACCATGTCGTTAAGCTGGATTCAGCCTGTCCTCTCAGAGATGCTTAAAACCTGGGTGCCCATGCTATGACTATTATCCAGTGGGGATCCCTGCCTAGACTGTGGAGTGACACTAGCATTTCAAAATTCAGTCTGTTTTAGATCTGGATCCCTTAGGAAGCTTTCACTGTCTAAGATACGCACAGAGTGTCCACAGTGACTGTGGTCCTGACATAAGAACCCAGAATTAGAGGAGGGTTCATCTGGACACTTAATGGTGTCTTTCTATCCCCAGTCTTGAGGGGTTTCCATCACAGCATCTCCAACAGATCTTAACAATCATCTTGTTGGTGCCACTGGCCCTATGTGAAAAAGAATAAAAAAACATTATGCTTGGACACCGGGAGATTTACAGGTGCAGAATGCAGAAAACAGGACACTGGCTATGCAACTGAATATATAGCTCCGAGGACAGGAGCTGATTTACAGCGACCTATAAATATCCAAGTACTTGTCATTGAAGGTGGCTTAAATATGTTGCCTCTGATGCCTTCAACAAATCACAAAAATAGGGAGAAGTCGCATAAACAAAAGTAAATGAAAAAGTGTTTTATTAATCAGATACTGTGAAAAGGGCTTCCAACACTGCAGAAGGTTGAGATTACAAAATTTGAAAATATTAAGTAGGAAAAAAAGGCACTTTTCTCCTGCTATATAGTTCTGTTTCTTTGTCCTGGCATCAAGCCACAAACTGCATAAATCTTTGGAGATATCTCCTAATGCATGCATGGCTTTTGGGTTAAGAATAGTGTAAGTACAGCCTACACAACAGAAATTCCTATTCGTCTGTTACTAAGGGTACAATAGAAATGTGTCAGCTACAAGAATGGACTCCAGGAAGGAGTGGCTCTGAAGCAGTAACTCAGAGTCACCGTGGGCAGCTGCTCGTGTAACGTGCAGATGCTTTCCTTGGCTATATTGACAAAGGAAAGTGTCAAAGAATGAGGAAGGAAAGGGGGAATGGCCACTTCTTCAAACTACGTTAACATTTGTTTGAGCTCTACTTTTAATGACATTAAAAATATTCGGTCTATTCAGTTTGATATTGCCACACCCCAAAAACACTGATGCAGAAGAAGAATTGGGATGCTAGAGGGTTCTTTAATCTGACGGGCAAAGATGAGATCATAGCATCAGAGAAAACTGGGCTGGAAGTGAGCTGAAAGGGACATCCAGTCTGCTTCCCTAACCCGGCACAGATTCAGTCCTCCCCGTATTATTTCTCATAGATACCTGCCTAATTTGTCCTTACAAGCCTTCAGCAATGAAGAAACCACAGCCTTATTGGGCAGCCAGTTCACAACTTCACTGCCATTGCTATTTTCCCAAAGCAAAGCGTGTGAGTTTAATCCTGCAGTTTCTCATCTTGCTCACCACAGACACCAAGAACTGTCTATCATTTTCCTCTATGCATCTGCCTTTAAAATATGAAGGCGGTGGCCCTGTTGAACACCCCATTGTTGTCAGTCTTTCCTCTACAGTTTTCTAGATCTCCGATCAGCCTCTTCTCCTTCCTGTGGATCTTACCAGTTGCTTTTTATCTCTCTTAAAGTGTGATGCCCTTAAAGGGACCCTGTTCTTCAGCTGAGGCTTTATTGATGCTGAGTCAGAGGTTATTATTTTATACACCTTGCAAAGCAATGTTCCTATTTATGCACCCATTTTTCCTAACAGCCTAAATTCCTGTCTCCCATTTAGTCTGTGAGCCTCCAGACTCATGCTCGGGTATGCAGAACTGCTGCCTTGCCATTTACTCCCCACCTTGTCCCCATTCTGAGCTATTGATTATCCATTCATAAACAGAAAATTCTGTGCTTGTCTTTGTGGAAGGAAATCATATTTATTTCAGACTGCTGCCCAACTGAGAAAGACCTCTGTAAATTCTTATCCCAATCTCCTCATCACTGACAGTTGTGTTAGAGCTTTCAAATGCTCATGGTTCAAGCTAAATACACTTTTAACATTTTAACCCTTTCAGCCATTGAAACAGATGCTGAATATCACGCTCTGTTCTCTAGCTGTGTCCCCATAGACTTAAAAAACATGGCACATCTCTATCACTAAGCATGTCCTTGGCTTCCTTGGAGTTCACAGCTTGTTCATAACAGTCCCTCTCTTTAAAAGAATATTAATTTAAAAAATCCTTTGCATCTATTACTGAACCATGCTAAACAATTTCTCCTTCTATTCTGATTAGTAAATGAACATGTAAAGAGTATTCTGCTACTTCCAATATCTTGTGTGCAAGTATTATTGTTTATAGATCAAACCTAATGATTCCTGAAAAATACCTTCAGAAAGTTCTCTTGGCTGCTTACACGGCAGTAATAAAATTGCCAGACAAAGGTATCTGGCAAGAATCGCTTTAGTTCCTGATCTCATTACTCGTGCATCTGCATACAGCTGCCTCTCACCCCTGTCAAATGCAAACTCTAGAGCCCTGAAAGATGATTGTACATACCTAACTGTGCCAAATTCTGAGTAAAATGGCACCCCCCCACACACATCACATTAGAGTGCTTTGCCTGTGCTTTGAAGGAATTGTTTCTTTCAAATGCCTCTGCTTTAAAGTGAAATATGAGTTCACCCCTGTGGCCCAATCCTGGCCCTAGTTCTCTGCTGAGGCTGCTGTTTCCTAAACAAGCCAATGTCTTCTGAAGGGTGTACAGATTGCAAGAACTTCTCTGATCATCCATTACAATACACCCAAGCTCCATCCCCATTGTACCCCTTTCAAAACACATGCACTCTCTCACCCAAAGAGCCAGGCTCTGTCAAATTCTTTTTCCTTATAGGTACTTCTAGACCAAACAGTTTGGGGCCCACTGACCTCCTGAGCCAAGATGTTGCTTTGTATTAAAGCCCCTTGATGGATTTTCCTCCTATGTATTTATCTAGCTGTTTTCTGAACCCTGATAAACTCTTGACATTCACAGAATCCTGCAGCAAGAAGTTCCACAGCTGAACTGCAAAGTGTGTGAAAGATTCTCTTTTGTTTTTCTTGTCCTGCCACTTACTTGTTTAATATGATGTCCCCTAGTTCTTGAACTAGAAGACACAGGGAAAAACTATTTCCTAACCGTTCTTCTGTAGGCATTCATAACTCTACAGATTTCTGCCATATCTTTCCTTCATCATCTCTTTTCCATGGATCTCATTAGCTTCATACAGACAGGCAAATTTCTCTCTTCCTACTTCTACCTTCATCACAACAATTTCTGTGGTGAATGCTGCTGCCGCAGAACTGGACTGAGAACCGTCAGCCTCATTGTATGTCATCAGGTGGACATTTCAGTCACTAAAAATATGTGCTGGATTTGAACTGATCTCATTAGATTAGTAAATCATTAAACAACTGTGGAAGAATGTCATAGAACTGCCAAGCAGTGTTTTTTGTCAATTCCCAGCAGCATCAAAGGGCTCACAATTCTCATCAAGTGACCAGGGGTTGTGAGTTACCATATAACTGAGCAGCGACAACTGCCTACATCTCTTCTCTTTGCCTGTGGCAAACACGCAGCGATTTGTTTTAGCTGAGTTTGAAGTGTTAAACTACATTAGTCTTTATTTGCCCAGGGATAAATTGACTCAGCATTTAGGCTAAGCATTTGCTGTGAGGTTTGCATCCAGATAATTACCTCAGCTTAGCTGATGCTTTTGGTAGCTTGTTAAGCCACAGTATCTTAATTACAAGTCTGAGACCTAAGGCTCTCATAAGACAGGTTGGGATTTTAAGATAACTTTGGCTCCTATTTTGGAAGGTTGGAATAAATTCCAGGGTAAAACTATTCTAAAACAAAGCTCTGCATTACAGTCTGCCATCATGTAGTCAGAAGGGTTGTTGTACATAAAACAGGACTTGCAGCCATTTCTTTCCTAATCTAAACTGTCCACCAAATACAGGAGTAAGATGAAAAAGTGCTCTTGGCATAGCTAATTGCAGTAAGACACTTTTAAAATTCAAGTGCTCATTCCCCACTTTAAAAGCAATTAAGCAGAGCATTTAAGTTCTGACTTGAATGGGATGACCTAAGTGATTAAAATTAAACACGTGCTGAAGCATTTGCTGAACCAAGACCAAGGGGAGAGAGAAATGTCTTAAAACTATGGCAATTTTCCAGCTGAAAGAATGCAGAAGACCCTTGCTCTGTGCACCAGAATGGTATCTCTTGGCTCTTTGTGCTGTAACGTGGCCTATGCTGCACCTTATGAGTCTGTGCTTTCACAAGATGCAACATAACGGCTTGAGCAAAATGTCTCCCCTTAGCAGTTGGAGAGAGTGTGTTACCTTTGATGCCTCTGCAAAACTAACAGCACCAAGTTAGCCCAGATATTTTGTTATTTAGTTTAAAATATTCCAGAAAGAGTGGATGCTCAGCAAGGAATTCTGGAATGCTTTTTTTGCCCTTTTCTTATTAGAATCAATTCTGACAGCAGCATATTCTGAATAACTTCATCCCTTGCTCAAGACTGACATGGTATAATTTAGAGTATCTTTTGGCCCAGTAAAGTTCAAATTACATAGACACATAAGTGACTCATGTTATGTTGCAAGATACATTGCCATACATTGCCAAGAGCTATTTAATTTATTAATATTCTCTACTTCAACATTGCACAGATACACGGAATAGGCCTTTAATTAGTTATAATCTGTTCTTGTGGCTGGGGCATGGTGTTTTGGTGGGGTGACATTAGCGAATGTGCTTGTTTCTCCCCAATCATTCACCACACATAACATATGCTTCCATAATTTTTATGACCTTGCAAATTCTTCTCTCACTCATTTACCATGGTAAATGAGACTGCAATACCAAGGAAGGCAAATGGGAAGACTGCAGTACAAATTCAGTCCTTGTAAATATTCCAGCCATTCATGTTAGGCATCAGCTGTGGTTAGATGTGGGCATTTGTTTTTTTTGTTTTGCTAGATGATTGCTCTGTTTGGGATAATTACTGAAGCATGGCCTTGAAGAGAAAGCCTTTATTCTGCATTTGAGAGAGCACCCTTGCCAGTTTCTGTCCATCAGTTTAAAGGTAACATGCAGAGTCCTGCTCTTGAGAGAGAAAGTTGTAAAGGGAACATTTTCTTCCCAGACAACTTTCCTGTGCTTTTTGCGCTCTGCCGTAAAGGCCATTTTGGCTTCCACAGTCCATCTAGTCTAGTGTCTTTCTGCTACAGTTCACTAATGATCCCCTTAGGGTCAGTAATCCACTTGAAGATCAAAATGAAACCCTGACTTGGCACATAAAAGGAGCTGCAGACCCTGTATATCTTGTGTCAAGCTCATAACTCTGTGCTGTGCTTAACTATAAGCATGCTATCTAGTCTTGACTTGGGCATCAAGCAAAAAAGAACCTGTGCCATTCCTAGATAAGTTAATCTGATGTTAAAAAGATGTAATTTATTTCTGCCCTCAGTGTGTCTAACTTGGGCTTTCAGTGGCTGGATTATGTAAGGTCATCTTTCACTAGATCAGACTAGCAAATAGGGCTGGAAGAAGCTCCAAGAGCTCCTTAGTCCATTTCCCTGACCCAGGGGAAGCTAGTCCCATCTTAAATTCTCCTACAGTGGTGACTGTACAGTCTCCCAAGGCCTGAATCATCTCCTAATAGAAGCTTTGAGCAAGATCTGTCTTTACTACATTAGTCACAATCCCTCAGGGAGCTTTACATATTTCAGCTATACGGATGGCACAGTGGCCCTACTGGAGGAAGCCCTGACCTAGATGGTATGTGTCTCAGCAGCAGTGTGCTGTGCTGGGGATCTGCGTCTAATCTCTGAAGCAGTGAGGTTTCTGCCTGTTGGTCCTTGGGGCTCAGCCACAATCAGTGGAGGCTTGTGCTTTCATCCTGGACCTTGCTTGTCTGCCTTTTCCCTGAGAAGCTTCCTCAGTTCTTCTAAATGGTGCTGATAGATACCTACATAAAAATGTTTTGAAGCCTTCAGCTCATAACCCCCCTGCAAGTGAGTGGGCCTCTAGCTCGTGCAGGGATTGAAGTGGTTTTGCCCTGTGTATTGAACTCCATAAATTGCCTCATATTCAGAGGAGCTGAAAATGCCTGGCACATCCAGGCCTTGTGCACGAGGTCCGGCCAAATGCTGCAGATGATGAGGTTTCTCACTCAAAGGAAAACATTGCAATTAGCACCACACTAATTAATAGAAGAAAAAGCAAGTTATTTTCAGAAGTAGATGCCTGCCCACTCAGAAGCATCTAGGAGACCTAATATACCCTTCTCCTAATAAAGCCATATTAGCCTCCCAGAGCCACCTAAAGTGTGTAAAGATGCTTTAACTGGTGTGACACTTTGTGCAGATCCAGATTTTGACAACCCATTTTCTGGTAAACTGACTGAAAATTCTGCTGGCTTAGAAAAAGAAAGCCTGGGATGCCAATGGAACCAGAGACTAAAAAGTAGCAGGCACTGCCATGCTGTTTATAATTCTGCTGTCATGGGATAGAAGACCCAAGGGTTTAGAACATTCTTAACTGAGAGATCTAAGTCTGCTTTTTGAAATCCATACATGGCTCTTTTTGGACTGGTAAAGTCTCTTTGAAGACCCCCCAAAAAAGTGTTTACACAATGTGACTTGTCTAATTTCCTAGTGTAAGAAGAGTCAGGGCTCTGTCTGATGTCACTTTTCATATCCAGATATGCCAGCATAGCTCTCTAGTTGTCCCTTAAGGAGGTCTCCTGGGGAAAACAGATATATAATAGATAAAGGTAAACCACAGGATAATTGATTATAGTGGAATCTATATGCTAAAAGAAAAAAAATAAATCTTGCTAACTCGCTATATTTCATCAAGCCTGTTTAGGAAGAGTGGAGCTGTTTCAGGTAGCATTTTAGTGTAGGTTCTGTGTAGGTTCATCAGAGCGCAAGTCGAGACTAAAGTAGTGTTGCACTAATGTATCAGTAGCACAAAACGATATTGCTGTAGTTCATTAGTCTCAGTGTGCCTGTTATCTTAAAAGCCATTTTCTAAGTATTGCTGACTCTTTGAGTAGCTCTGGGGAGTCAGAGAAGGAATAAATTATTGCTCATCATTTAGAACTGGGGAGGAATTTTCCAGTGGAAGTGTTTGTTGTCGGAAAAAATGGGTTCATCAACAGCTGCACATGTGGCAAGGGTGGACCGACTTCAATGACATTTTCTTTTTTTTTTTTTTTGACAAGTACAGTTTTCAGGTACAGCATGGAATTTTTAGTCAAAAACAGAGCAGCAAAGAGGGACTGCAGAGCGCTCATTTCTTCAGTGATGAGCGTGTGAACTTGGAAATGGAAATCATAGGTTTAAGACCCTGTTACATCTAATTCAAGCTAGGAATTTTGACTTTTATGTCCCTACGCCTTCAGTAGGTTCCCTAACTCTGGAGATGGTTATCTGAGAAAAAGAATAATGATTCCTCTTGCTGGGGAGGACTATCTGCTTCTTTGTTTTGCTTTGTTTGTTTGTTAAGAATACAGCATTATTTCATGCAGTAAGAGAAGACAGAAAAAAAAGTTCTTGAAATCTCAAGTGATGCCAGGACATATTTTCTACCCAGCTACTTGCCATAAATAAAACTGACATTTTATATCTTGGCCACTACAGCTAAATAACTGCCTTGAGGATTTTTTTTTCTTTTTAATAAAATAGAGTCCCTGTTAGCACACACTTGCTACTAGAGAATTTGGGCTTGTTTCAGTTGGTGCAAAACAGAGATACTGAAATATCAGTTTGGAAAGATACACAAGGCACTTTTTTTTTCCTGCCAAGCTTGATTTTCTATTTGGGTGAGTTATCTGCAAATCCAGATGGTATCTATGAGGGAGAGTGCAGAGAGACACCTTTTTTTTCTCTCTCTTTTTCTTCCAGAGACCACATTAAAAATGAATTTGAAAAGGGGACCATTTAGAGAAAACCTGTTTCAGGAGGCTGCAGTTTTTCTTTTGCAAAGGCAATTAGCACAGCTTTTCTTCCATACAGTTTTTCTCATTTTTCTAAGTCCTCAAATGGACATTGAATGACTCACTAGCAAACTGCTTTGTAGAACATTTTATTTGACCTGAAACATTTATCACTCTGCCCTTTGGCAATGGATTTCGTGCTGCAATTTTGTCAAAAAGTTTGCATGAGGAACTGCAAGATTAAGAAAAAAAAAAAAAACTTATGTCTCAATCAATAACAGGCTAGCTGTGCACATCTGGAGAATACCTGGGGGTAAGTTTTTTCCCTTTCATGGCAGAGATCTAAGTTTGATTCTGTGCTTCCATTGCATTACACTTTTTAATGTGTTTCTCTGCATTCTCAGACAGTGATTTTTAAGAGTAAATAGTGTCAGCAGTGACTAGCTGAGAATCGTAAACTCTTGAACTCAGAATGGACTGTACAGTGAAGAGTGGAACTCACTGTCTCCATATGAAAATAGCAGGCTCTTTTCTGATAGAGCTGAGTTAAATTCTTACTGTGGACTTTTTCGGTAGTTGTGATAGCTCTGAAGCTAAGGCTGAGCTTTGCACATATATACAAACTCACTCAACGCTATACTGCTTGTAGTAAGACCCTTTCATTTCCTCTGAGTCCTGGACTCTGTTCATGCAATGACTCATGAGCAAACAGCTTTGCAGAACGTATCCTTTGATTTGTAATGCTCCCTGCTGTGCCTCTGCAAAGTCTTTTATTTCTTTGCAAAGCCTGCACAGAACACTTTCATAACTATAATCTACCAAAAGCTGAAGTCAATGGGAGCTGTATCCATTACACTAGGGATGAATTTATCTTGCAGTTTTCGGCTCTGAAAATTGGAAGCTTTGAAACACTCAGCACCGAAGGCAAGAACACATACTATAACTTAGGAGCCCAAATCCATTACCTTTCAGTGGAAATTAGGTACTAACGGCAGGTTATTAAGCAGTAGTTTTAAAATATCTACTAGAAACCCTAAGGTGCCTAAACCTCCCTTTTAAATCTGAATGCTCAGGCTTTGTCCATGCTGCCTCTAGCAGCAGTACATTAATTTCGGAACAGGCTAAATTCCTTGACAAGGTGGCACCTACGCTTAAGGAGGAACCCTGAGGCAGCCAGCTTTCACCATCCCAGAAATACATTTGTCTGACTGAAGAGCCGTTCAGCCCAGCCTGAACTCAGACCAGAATGGGGGGCTGTACCTGCTCTTCCGACCCTATGAGCTTCCTAACGGATTCCCACTTTCCTGTGAGAAACTCACAGATGTGGAAAGCCAGCAGTTCAGCAACGGGCCTCACTGCTCCTTTACCAGATAGGGATGGAGGAACTTTTCTGCATGCACACTGGAGTGCTCCTGCAGGTGGGAATTCCCATCACCAGCACCCCCTGCCCAGGCTGGCCCAGTCCGTGAGATACAGAACACAGACCCGGCCCAGGTCTTTGGCTTGAAACCCTTGACATGCTTGCAAGTAGAAGAAGGCTGACAAGCCCCTTTTGGGCCTCTCCAAGCATGGGCAGAGTGAAGAGGAGTGGCTTGAGATTGAACTTAGATCCTGAGCTAGCTTGTCAGGTAAAAGGTAACCTTAGGTGCTTTTTGTAATTGTTATCCATCTTTTCTCCTCAGGCTGCCATTTCACTTGTATTTGTGCATCTAACTCTCTCTAGGTGTTTTGGTCAACCTGATAGTTACAAACAGCACTAACAGCGATGTATTATCTCCCATCCCAACCTGAACACTTCATAAACGTTGAGGGAACTGGGGTCTCCAATACATCTGCTGAGGATAGGCTTGTACTCCCTCCTCACACTGACAGACGGAGAGCTGAACAATGCAATTATTTAACAGAAGTTTACATGAAAATCCCCAGCTAAATGGGAATTGATATAAATTATTTTGTATTTCCTTGGAAGCCTCCCTCCTCCTCCTTCTTGCCTCAAAGCCGAGGAACAATTTAAAAACTTGACTGGATCGTGAGAGCTAGATGAGAAATTTTGTACCAGACATCTTTTATTTTCTGCTCTTACAGAATGCTTTATCATATTGGGGACTTCAAAGGACTGCACTAGATAAGCAGAGGAGAAACACAGATTAGCTGAGACATCAACAATCATTGGATGAGGCCAATTAAAAGCCAAATTAAACAAATGGAACTTTCAACTGTGATCCAGACAGGAAGAAGCAGTCGAGTTGCGAGGGTTGGAGATGAAAAGAATTCCAAAGGGCTGATGCAGAACAGGAGCATGGGGGTGGGAAAAGGCAGCGAGGGAGAACTATATTCCACCTATTGTCTTTAGACAGGACCAAAAGTGGTCTGGATCCATCCTACCTGGAGGAGTTGTCAGGGAAAAGCCCAGGCCAAAGAACTGCTTTGACGCCTGCATAAAGGAAGGCGATGTGGAGTCCCAGAGTAAGGGATGGGGTGAACACAAGCACAAGATGTGCTGCAGCAGGCAGAGCCGTGGCCTAGCGGTGAGAACAGGCAGATTTTGTGCCAAGTGGATTCTGGGTTATGTAATCAGAGCTGAGCTGCTGAGTCACTGCGCAGGGCCTTCCAAAAGCTGCTTTGTCGACATCCTGCAGCCTCAGTAAAATCCATCTTGAAACAGGAGTCAGAACAGCTGAGAACCTAGCTGTGAGAGCAAGGTGCTGGCAAGGTGTTGGCTGAATATCCCAGGGATCAGGGAAAGATGACCTTCCAGAGGATTTGGGACTGGCCCCACAACACGGCCCTCTGAGTTAGCAGCCAACAGATCTGGGTAGCATCTCTCCCAGATGCTGGGAGAGAAAGATTGGTTTTGTTTCATGGTGGAATTTTTGCAAAAATAATCCTGGCATTTTGCATTGCCCAGCCAATGTACTAGCTTGTATGAGAGACCAGACACAAGCTGTATTAACTTCGTAGGACCTCTGAGGAGGTTATATACAGGGCATGGAGCAAAAAAGTTTTCCTTTGTGGGGGGTGGTTGGCTACTCTGTCCCCAGCTCACACATGTAGGATGTGGTGAAGTCTGTCCTACCATGGACAAATCCAAGAGGGATGAAAGACAGGCAGCTCTTGCTGCTCCAGTTTCCCTTGTTTTTGGTCTAAGTTTATCCTATGTCTTGTAATTCTTGTTCTGTTTTAGTTCTACTACATCAGAGCAGTTTGTTCTTCAGGAATATGGTCCTCAAACAGGTATCTGAGAGTCATATTCACTATTTTATAGATCACATAAACAGACAACATATATCTGTTCTTTCACTTAAAGCAGATTTCTCAGATTTTGAGTCAAACAATTGCTGTTTTCTGGACTCACCTTTCTGTTCTTCAAAGCCCTTTTGAAGTGTGGGCAACTGAAGCAAATGCTATCCCAATAGTGGTGATAGATGAGAGTGATTTATGATCAGGTCATACCCTTTACCTATGTTGCCTTGGTATTTTTTGCTGACGTCTCCAGGGTTGGTCTCCTCAGTATAAGAAAACAAAGGTGATTCACTTTCAAATGACTGTTGCAAACCCCTTTCCAGAGTCATTGCTTTTCTGGCTTTGGTCTTCCAGCTTTCAAGTTTTCTCTGCACTTGTAGCCTTGCTTTCTGAAGAAAACTAATGTGGATGGGCTCAAAGTTGCTGTTTTCCTGCCCATGCTTCCATGTGGGCTGTTTGAACCCATCAGGAAACTTCAGTGGAGTAAAACCTCAAAGAGTTTATATTCCCTGATAAACAATGGCTGATTAGAGAAGCAAGAGGCCAGCTAATGCTCCCTTGCCAAGGGAAAAGCTATGTGTGAGCTCAGTAATTGTCAGTTATGTTTGGCCAGAAGGTCCAGCGTTTGGAACCAGCTATGGGTATACTACTACTTACTGAGATCTAGGAACAAGAGAGGGGATGGGAAGGGGCTACAGGACATGGAAACGTGGCAAGCCATCATATGATATGAAGGAAAGAGAGCTGTGGCAGGGGAAGGGGTATCAGGGGAGATTTTGGGCATAAATCCATAGGAAAATGTTTTCGTGATTTCATGTGTTCAGGTCACTTGCCTGTATCAGAACATCATTCTTTTAAATGAATCTTTCTTTACTAAGCAATCTAGTTCCGATAAGATGCAAAGACATTCATTTTTCTGCCTGTGTACTGCAACTGCAAAGACTACAACTTGGAGAGCCCTCAGACCATTTCCTTTCTATAGCTCAGTTCATCTTCCTCTTCTTCTTAAGAATCAAAGGACAGCCTGATGTCAAGCTCTTCCCTTCAGACTGATTTCCATTACTCCCAGAATTATGTTCAAGCACACATATAGCCTAATAACTAACACAAATAGCCTAATAACTAACATCATGAGCTGACAGGCACCCCTGCCTGTGTATCAATATCCTCCAGGCCTCGGGAAGATGGATGGATTTAAATAGCATCTTTGAAGACAGCTGAAGCGAGTTAATTAGGGATTGGCTAATGCAATAAAGCTATTTTTAGCTGTTAATTTATATCTGGTTACCTTGTTACGGGAAGCTTATGCAATGCTAGTAAATTCTTAACCAAGGAGATAGACTGGACACCAAAATTATTTCACCATTAACCCTTTGAGTTTCTCTCCAGGATAACTATATGACTTCAAAAAGTAATACATTTGACAGAGAGAGATTTATTTCCTTCTGGTGCTGGAGTTGCAAGAGGTTTATTTTTTCCCTTAGAGTTTTCTCTGAAGTTATGCAGGCTACCATTGCCATTTTAGCAACAAAAAAAAAGGAGATTCATGATGAATCATCTACCCCCAAGAGGAGCACATTGAAATAAACTTCCAGGTCTCCAAGATTTGTGGTACATTCATAATCCTCATCAGCACTGTATGCATCCTAACAATACCAGCGTTTTGGGCTATACTTTTTTAAAGTTTGTCATTTAACATGCATGCGCAAAATGAACTTTTCTGGACAGCCTAGAAGCACTGGTAGATCATGTTGATCTGAATAATTCTAGGTTGGCAATTCCAGAAGGGGAACAGCATTTCACAGAAAAGGCTGAGCAAAGCAAACTCCCATTAATCTTCTGCCTTTCCAGGGACGAAAGGAAGATTATCAGAGGAGGCCCAATTCTAACTTTGTTTTTACCTTTGTAACTCTGCTGAGATTTGTCCCTAGATCCAAGTAAAGACAGCCTTTGGCCCACTGAATACCGGCCTGGAGTAGGGGCTGATGCAATTTAACCCATATGCAGAGGCAGCTGGCCAGTAGGACAGACTGTCTCGGGAGCCAGGGCACGATGCTGTGAAATGCTTGATCCAGCCCAGCAAGATGTTTTCCTTCTTTGCGAGCCCTAATATGAGAACAAGGCACACTGATTATATATAGCCCTGGGGATCTGGACAGAGAGATTTTATGTCCTGAAAAAAATATAAATAATTTGCTGGACAAAGGGGGTCAGCGTTGTGCAGCTTGAAAGGAGTCTCTTTTTTTGGAAGGCTCAGGGGAGGGCAAATGGCACCAAGCCACTTCTAAAAATTGATTTGGAGGGCAAGGCATGTACAGGTTTCCAAGCAATGAGTAAGCACCATGACATCAAGGAAAGGTTTTGTCAGCAGGGAGAAGAATTCCCACCAGTGACGTGTATCAGGAATGCAGAGCCAGGTAAATGGTAGAAGCTCCCTGGGGAGGCGCTCTTAAAACAGGATGTCATGTAACCATAGAAGATACAGTTCAGAACTTCTCCAGAGAGATAGGCCTGATTATTTCATAGGATTGCAGATAAGAGCAGAACGAAGGTCTAACTAATACCATGTCGTGGTTCAAACGATCACCAGCATCAGCAGAGCCCCAGAAAGGGGTAGAAATACTGGACTTGCCTTCATAGAACAGAACAATCTCAGACCCTAAGTTAGGATATGGTTTGATCTTTAATAATCAGGTGTCCTGCACTTGTGTTAGACAAGGCGTCTAACATCCCTTCCAAAACCACTAAAATTCACTGTGAATAACCTTGGATTCAATAGAAAAAGCAGAAACTTTTTATTTTCCTTTAACCTTGCTAATTTTTTGGAGATACAGAATTCCACAGTTTGCCTATATGTTGTGTTAAAAAATAAATCCACACACATAGACACACACACACATATTTACCCTTTCCCAGTTCTAACTTTGTACTGCTTTTGAATGTCATTGAAAGGAAGAACCCACTGTTCCTCCTAGGCTCTCAGCCGCTCTGATCTGTGAACTGCACACACAGAGGCAGGACCAGTCCTGTACCCCTCAATTACCCTCCTGGAACAGACTCACCTCCCAGTTTCTGGTCTCCAGCTGCCGCTATCAGCTTTGGTTTCCAAGGAAGGCAGCCCTGCCTGCAGCACCTAGTTAAGTGTGCACTACTTCTGGGTGTGTGGAAGTAACTTGGCTCATGCTGCCAGTCAAAGTAGCAAACTCCCGAGGCACAAGGCTTGATGGCCCTTGTAACTATTATCTTATCTGCTGGAGCTGATGGATGCTGTTCTTACAAGCAAAGGATCTAATTCTCTTTTATCTCTCCTAAGCACAGGGCCTCTATGTTAGCCTCAGGCAAGCCCAATCCCCATATTAATTATCGGTTGCATTTTTTTAAGCCCCTCTTTTTCTCTCCTCTCCTCTCCTCTCCTCTCCTCTCCTCTCCTCTCCTCTCCTCTCCTCTCCTCTCCTCTCTTCTCTTATTCAGTCACTCCTAAGTGAAATCCTGTCACTCACCCTTCCATTATAATGGGCTCACATCACTTTCTTTAGTCTCTCAGTATTATAGCAAGCTCTGATTTTGCAACTGTACGCAGATTTGGGGGTCTCCGATTTTGGCGGGGGGGGGGCAGATTAAAGATTCAGATCTTGTGATTAACAAACTGAACAAGTGTTTATGATGGCATCATACTACAAGCCTAACCGTCAGCTGGCAAAGCTCAGCTCCACACCTTCAATCTCACTTCTCACCTGCTTATACTATTTCCACTCCATTGTACTCCTGTGCCCACACATGTGTCCTAGGGTTTTACAAAGCAAAAAAAGCAAGAAAGAACTGGACTTGCTTCCGACCCAGAAAACACCTCCTCAACTCCCATTTGCTGTCTTGCTCCTGGCGACTTCAAAAATGACACATGATGAATGCTAGTAAAGGGTTCACAAGCCCGTTAAAAGGGTTTGATACTAGTTTCTGTGCAGCACAGCACAGGTGCAAGTAAGAAAACCTCAGGCATGTGCATTTCTTATTTTCCAAATGTAAATCATATCTTTGTAGTAACCAAAGGCCCAAGCCTATAGCGGCTCCTGGGAAGAATGAATGTCTTTTCCTGTGCTTGCTCCTTTCTGTATGCACCGTCAGCACACAGGATCCCTTAGCTTTACACCTCCTCCTGTGTGCTTTCTATCGCTTTCCAAACATCCTTGGCGTAACCTCAGAGAGGTCACATCACACTGCTCGCTACAGTAGGGCCATTTGTTCTAGATTTGAGATGGATTCTCGCCCAATTTCCCCTCACCTGCAGAGCAGGCGCCCCGAGCTGCCTTGGCTGTTCCCAGCTGGAGCTGGATTTCTAAGGGTAACCTTCACATGAAAGCTTTGATCAAAGCAGCTGTGTCACCCCCTTTCCTCTGTTTCCAAGGTGAAAAACTTGGAAAGTTTTGAGGTTCCTGAAAACAGTCCCTGCTTCTAGAGAAGCAGCCCCACCTTTCCTCACATCCCACGTGCCTGCCATGGACCAGTGTAGAGGAGATTCTGGACACAGGTTGCAGGCCTGATTTCCCCCTACCATTTACCCGTAAAGAGGCTCCCAGGGTTTGGACTCTCTGCTGCTTCTACTACTGAAACAGCCTCAACTTTGCCTCCCTCCGTTGGCCTGCTCCCGTGCTGAGTCATGGCGTACATCCAGTCCCGTTACACATCTGCACTGAGGTTACGTGAGGCAAAGAGTATGGCATGCTCTGCTAGTCTGCCTGGAGGGATGCTCTGACAGCTAGCTGCTGCAGCACGAGGAACTGGCTGCTAAAAGAAATGGTCTCCATGTTGCAACCTGCTCTCCCTCTGACTCAGTCCAACACAAACCAGTTAGGACATTGTCAGGCAGTTTCCCACCTTGAGGATTCTCATGGCACCAAATAACTACTGTGTCCCAGCTGCCTGCTGTAGCCTTCCACCACCTGCAGTACGTATACATACACATACACACGCACACACATATGTAAACTAAAATCACAACTACTCTTAATGGGAAAAGTCTGCATACCCAGGCGACTGCCCTAACTCTGGTCGGTGAAAGGGCTGGTTTGGTGTCATCTTTCCCATCCACTAATCCTACAGTGGAAAAATAATAATTAAACACGAAAACTATTTGCAGTCCTGCAACTGGGTTTTGCTTCTCTGCTTTCCCCCATTCCTCACCTATGGGGTTGTTTCTTCAGGGTTTGCATGTAAGAATATCCAAGACCTGTCATGGCACCTCACCCTACCTCTGGGATCACCCTGAGTAAGCAGAGGACCTGCCTCCTGCATGCCAGGCTCTTTGAGAAGTTGATTTCAGTCTAGCAGAGCTGGCTGTGTCTGAGCTGGGAACCTTCTGCATCCAGAAGGTGCATCACCTGGGGTGGGAGATGATCCTCTGCCTAAGGCAAGCTGTACAGCAAAGCCTAATAAGGACCCAGGCCTTTAGAATTTAAGTGTTCAGGTCTGAATATGACTGCAAGTTATAAGAAGTGCTGTGTTTATAGGTTTAGGTGTGCAACTACGGTGAGCATAGCTTATGTGTCACTCCTAATATTTTGATCTTGTTTCTATGCTTGATTTTGGTGTATGAATATATAGCATGAGTCTGTCTATCCTCCCTCTCCACAGAACTTCGGAATGTCACGGTGAAGAGGATCAAGGAGTGAAGATGGCCAGTTCCTTAGGACTTTTTAAAGAATAAGACCAAAAACATGTTCTTTGTCTTCCCCCAAGACAAGTTGTAGGGGAGCACAACCCTTATTCAATGTCAGAAAATCTACATGAGGCAGAGCTTCAGGAATGTCCCAAATACACAGATCAGTCCAATGCAAGCATGCACTTCCTTAGATGAAAGAGAATCCATCTACTCTCCCTTCCAAGGACTTTATGTCCTTGAATTTGCTAATTCCACTGCTCACGAAACTGTTGTATTTAGTTTCCTCCAAAGCTTTGTTTCATGGTTCAATTCCACTGGGATTGAATTGGTTCTTGAGATGTCAGCCCTCTGTTTCAGCCCGTGTGTGAATGCCTTTCAGGTCTTGGAGAACAGTGCTGCAGAAGTTTCAGAATACCCTGGCACTGTATTAAAACAAAGCCAAAAAAAAAAATATCCTCATCATCATTTTTGCTGTAAAGTGGTTGGGTCCCATGCTGTCTATTCTTAATCTGTAGCACCATCTTTTGAGGGGATGCTGTACTCCTGAGCAAATACACTAAGCTCTCCCCAGAGGATCCCCATGCTGCCTTGAAAGCCACAGTTAAGAGCTGGCTGAAAAAATTGTGACAGAAGCTGTTTTCCATTGTAAAGGGCCATTTCAAGGCAAAATGTTTCTTGGGAATGTGTGATGCTGAATAAATTTGTGACTGGAAAACATCAAGCTGCTACAACAGCAAAAGGGGCTTATTTAATTCCAAATTTCTCAGGTCGTTCAATTCCAGCTTGTTTTTGTCCAGCTAACTTTTATACTTGGTCAAAGAGTGTCATGTATATGTCATTGCACTTTCTGTGCAATATTTACATTGCTATATATAATGTTTGAGCATAATATTTTGGCATTGCTAAACCATGTCATTTTGATGTTTTCAAATGGAAATTTTTGTTCTGGGGGAAAAAATAGAGAAATGTTGACCTTTTTGGACTGATTCAGGGTGGAACACATGTCTAAATGCCAGAGTTTTCTGCAGGGCAGAATTTCTCTGTTCCAATCAGCTTTTCCCCTCAGGCAGAATATATCCCTCACCCATTCTTCCTCCCTGTTGTTAATGGCATCACAATCCATACGAATAAAACTTCACTGTCTTGCTCCAGTTATACTTAATAGCAATTAACTGATTTACATCCCACCTAAGCTCTGAAGCACTTTGCAGGAAAGCTAGTGAATGTGTATGTACAGTGCATGCTTCTCTTCACTTGAGTCTGGAATTCAACCAATGCCGGGGGAAGGGAGGACAAGGCAATATTAATGATGATGAGTTAGTAACCTGCAATGCTTAGAGTGCTGTGCGATTACTGACTCTCCTATCCTTACCGCTGTATCCGCAGCACTCTATGCTGGAATATTCACACCCAAAAGATAATGGGGAAGCTGAGGCATAGGGAAGGGCAGTTATTCATGTACAGTATCTTTGCAAGTAAGGCAATGTAGAGTGCCAATAACATCACCTATTCCTTTCATAACTTTGTGAAAGGCTATGCAGTAGGAAAGGAGTCCATTTCAGGGGAGTCGTTCTTATGCTCAATTACCTAGGCATTGATTGACTATCCGCTCATTGGTGCTGCTCTGAACTAATTTGCACTGCAGTGAAGTGCTACACAGGCATGTGGAATGGGTGGTCATTTATTGAGGTGAAGGAGACAGAGCCATGTGCAAGGTCACTGAAGCCAAAACAAGGACTTTCACTCCGGTGTTGTGTAGGTGTATCCTGAGCAGAACTCTTCCCACAGATTCTTCCCAAACAGTTTGTAGTGTCATCTGACTTTGCTCCTGTGTAATCAAGAGTGCTGGTCTCACAGTCCATCAGCTTCTCATCACTTGTCACCTTCTGTCTTTAGGACACAGCTGTTCCTCAGTGAATTGGTGATTAGGAAATATTACTCGGTGGAAAATATTTCTTATGGCTTTGGACTTTGGCCATGTCTGGCTTACCTGAGGAACACGCTGTGGGTCCCTTCACGACCAGGAGATAGTCAGGAAACCTTCAGCTGGATGAGGAAAGCATGACTTCTGCCAAACCTGCCCCCTTCCCAAAACAAACACACTCAGGAATGCTGGTGTAGGCATACACCCTACACCCTGCAGAAGTCAAGCCACAGGTTAACGTGGCTGAAGCTCACGGCCCTGCTCATGGTGCAGAGAGTCATGGAAGCATCTTCCAAATGCTAGCACTGTCTAGAGAGGAATATAAGCTAGGAAAAGGTTCCCCCTTTCTCTTTATTTTGTTTCAGCCCCTTCTATCTGTCCTGTTTTATGGCTTTATGTTGGAAGGGAGCCTATTTCCTGGTACATACAGCAGCTCGACTGAGCATAGCTTGGCAACAGTGCCTGTTGCTTTAGGGAAGAACAGAACATATCCTCATTGTGCATGTTTTCACTTGGAAACAGTTCATCCTGTCTATATAATTCTATGTGTGGCTGCTAGCCATGCCACTACAAGCTGCAAAAACATCAACTCTTATATGCTAACAAGGTTAGGCCTATTTAATGCCTGGAACCAGGGCTATCAAGAAATTACCTGTGAATCTGTAGATTGACTTTCTTAGGCATATTCATTTTCTTGGCTCAGCATAGAGAGGGAAGCTTTTTTGCCTTTTTTGGAGGAGACGCACAAAATCCTCTGTCCCCTATGCTCATTGCATGCCTTCCCTGCTTTTCACACTGGTAAGAAAATGAACTTTGGTGTCCCAACTAGATTCCAGTATTGGTAATTCTTGTAGTTCTCCCTGCAGGGACTAGGTTCTTGCATCCATCAAATAAATTATATCAGAATGCCTGATGCCTTCTACCACAATGAAAGCTATTTGCTTCTCTTGGTTTGAAGTGGGTATGCCTGCTTTTGAGGGCCAAGTTCTGAATCCTCAGTTCAGTCCTGTTCTGTTAACAGACTGAATGGAAATGCAAGGAAAGGAGGAATCTCTCTCAGGAGCTGGCTGAGAGAACGAATTCTTTGGAGTTGGAACCTCTGCAAACTTTGTTAATGCTGAAGTCCATGGGAGCATGAATTTTGCCTGTAGGAACAGCTGCCCTGCTCAGAGAACTACCATTTCTCTGACTACTTTCTGATCCAGGTCCTCTGAAGTCACTCACTGAGCCGAGACCTTTAATTTGGGTTCATTCCTGCATCACATTGAGGTTCTCAGCTCCCAAGGATAGTAACGGGAACTCTACACTGCTCCAGAGGTGATCTCCATGGAAGCTGTCAGCATAGGCTATGACGGCTGTGAATGCAAGGGGGATATTGACTTGAAATCGGCAGCTTCAGCTCCACCTCTGCCCCTCAGTCTGCAACTCTTGCTTGACTCCTGCCATTCTTAGGCACAGCCTCAAGTGCCTGAGACCTCCTCCCACTAACTTCTCCTGCACTGAGTGGGAGAGTGTTTTGGTTCTGAGGTTAGTGTAATTTTTGGTTCCTTTTGGCCCTTCAGGGGATCTTTCTCCCCAAATAGGTTGTGCAGCAGCAACAAGAGGAAGGGCTCCCTTGGACTTTTCCATGGTGTGCTCACTGCTCTCTCTTTGGCAGCTCTGTGGATGCCATGCTGTTCTCTAGGACATGGTGTTTGGTTGGAGAACACCCTGGCAAAAAGAGAAGTTGAAAAATAGCAGTAGCAGCAACAGTAGCAACAGATGGGGCTAGCAACCTTTCCCTGGGTGAGTATCAGATCTGTTACTCTTCTCAGCTGTTTGGCGGGTCATTGCTGGGTTACGTATCCAGTGATGTTTGCACTATGCTCTAACCCGGCAATGTATACACCAGATTCCTCTGGTTCTCCTCATTGCTTCACTTTAGAGCAGCAGCAGCATGCTCAAATGCTCAGCAGAGATTTTGCAGACTCTGAGCTGGAGCAGCCAAAAAAAGTAATGTCCTGAAGTTTGAAACAACTTGTTCGTTTCAGAGACAGGTATACATATGTACCGTCATAATTTCTCATCATTCCACTTTGGCTCCTGCTGTCTGTAGCCATCTGAAGCCTCTGCTTTAAATCCTGTTTCTCCTGGGCGTTGCTGGTTTGTTATCTCAGGGGTGACTCATTACCTGCCTGGTTGGTTAGCAGAGGGCTTCTTTCTGTGAAATCTTTCTGTAGTGGAATCATGGACTACAAAGCCAAGAAGGACCATTTTGTATCACCTAAAATAACCTCTGTGCTGTTCATGTGTTGAGCTGTGAGTATTGGCTGGTGACTGTACGGTTTTTGCATGCATAAAGGGCTGCTTGCATTTTTTAATGCAAGTTTGCACTTATCTGTGTTCCCTCAGTAACAATTCCCATGTTTTCTTAATAAGATGGATCTTAGCAATCCTTCTGTGGACCAACAATCCTGGAGCGGAAGTTCTTTTCCCGAGCAATCATCAAAGACAGTAGACTTTGAAGGGCCTTAAAGGACAAGCTAAGAGGATGTGTCGTGGACATTGTGCAAATAAGTGAAGGAAGGCAGTACTTTGACAAGGACCCTCAGATACAGCCTCCACACAGCAGAAGGCCCTGCAGAAATGTTGGCTTTATCGTAAGCTGCTTTATTAGCATAGATTTACTCCCAAAATCTTAAGTCCTGTTTTTCTGTACAGATCCACCCTAACCCAAGACTCTGCATCCATTTCTGAAGCTAGGTTTCTCTGTCTTAGCTACTTATCGTCAGGTGGCATTGATTGATGTAGAAATGCCCTAAGAACCTTGCTTGTCCTTGCAGCCTTCTCTGGGATAAAGGAGCTCCTTCCCTATCGTTACAACTTGATACCCATGGGATTAATCTTCCTACTTAAGGCAGGCATACTTTAGGGAATAAAACCATACAGTAAGAGCCTCAGATAACAGCTCAAACTTAGGCTGAGGACTGTGTAGTGGGACAGGAGAGGAGAACTGTCCTTGAGGCCATCAGACTGGTCATACTGGGTCAGAGTAAAGGACAATTTGTGTGTGTTGCCTCTGATGATAGTTGAAAGTGGATGTCTAGGGAAGGATATAAGAAGCAGCATCATCCATGCTTTCCCCTCTACCTTTCTAGCCTCCACTATTGGAGGCTCAGAATCCTATGATCCAAAAATGTCGTCTCTGGATTTAAATCTCTTCATGGAGTCCTTTCATGTGAGAAGAGAACTTCCCTTCCATGATCTTGTACAGTCTTCCCATGAATCTAAAAGTGTAAGCTTTAAGCATTCACACTCTAATTAAACTGGCAACTAAAGACATTAATTAAACACTGATCTGTGGGGAAACTAAATTAAAAGAGACAACTGACCCGTCGTAGGTCACCCAGTGATCCAAACTCACCTTTGAACAGAGCAGCAAAAGCAGTAGACCTAACACAAAAGCTGAAGGAAAGTGGCAGCATGCACTGGCAGCACAGGGAAATTTTTTTATCCAGTATTACGCTAGGGATCAAGCCAAGCATGATAAGATGCTAAGAGGAAGAGAACACACATCCACTCCTCCCAGCCCTACCACACCTCCCCCAGCAACTGGACAAGCTCTTTTCAGCATATAAGCAGATGTTTCCGATGGGAAATGTTTCCTATGGGCATTGTCCCCATCTTGTCCAACTGTGTGGTCCCATTGGCAGCCTAGCCCTTAGTTTTCTATATAGAAAGAGGAGACACAGCTTTGGGGTACAATTGATGCTGCATGGGACTGATCTGCTTGCTTCCTTAGCAGTTGCGATTTCTACTTGTCACTATCTACTTGTCAAGTAGATAAAATTACACTATTCTGAAGAGCTTATTGACAAGCTGGACAAAATGGACCCAGCATAAAAGACCCCCCTCAGTTTTACAAGAGGGAAGGAGAGGCAGTGAGAGTAGAAAGGACGTATCCAGCTTCATCAGGGACACCTGAGACGTGAAGCCATGTTGTAGTTCTTGCTCTCCTCAGCGTGTCTCCTGCCTCAAGCCCAACATGCTTTTCATTTCCCCAGGGCAGCCTACCTGAACACCTGAGCTCGCATCAACCTGTTTCTGTGAACAACATGGTCTTTCCAAGGCTTGCTGCTCCCTAACAGACCTAGTGCTGAGCCCTCACAGAGTAGAAATCCCTGTTCAAAGCCCTTACTGTGTCCTGAGCTAAAAGTGGAGTTAATCCCCACACATCTGGATGCCATACTGCATGGCTGAAAATACTCCTTTTGACCATGATTCATCCCTCTTCATTTTTTCACTTTGTAAACTTGTGTGAGTGACTCAAATCAGACACCCATGAAAGGCCTTTATTTCTTTATAATTACTGTCAGATCACTAATTAGTTGCTGCATTTGTTCTTTAATACCTGACCAATTAGCATAAGTAAATAACATGGGGAGAACAAGATGGCATGCAGGTCTATTAAAACTGCTGCAGTGTTTTTAATTGCCAGCTTAAAACCCTATAAAGTCTTTAGCACAAAGGAAAAGTACAGGAAGAAAATAGGCTGAGTGGTTAAGTGATGAACCACTGCATGGACTACATTTCCAGCTTGTGGACTACTTCTGAAAGGGCTACAAAAAGCTGAAGATCAGTCTCTAAGCCTGCCACTAAACCTGGATCCAGATTCTCTGTCCTAGGATTGCCATACTTCTGGGCAGATTGCTGTGTCTGATGTTCATTTTGCTGGCTCACTGTATAAAATTACAGGGTGTATAAAGAAGGAATGTCTAAGAAAACCTTAGATGTCACTGTAACAGCCCAAAAGCTGTATATATGTATTAACATAGCGCTGCATTTGAACTAAACCATATCCTGCTTCCTAGCTGGGCTTCGTACCCCAAACTCATGTTCAGCAATGCAGGTACATGGCTTCTGGAATAAATTCACCGTGTGTCCAACCTGCTTGGACTAAGAGCCATTCATATTTCTCTGCACAGAAATGCCCTAAGTGATGGGAAAAGGTAATAACACCCCTAAGCTGTTTGGAGGCATTAGAAAAAAGAGAAAGAGAGGGAGAGATTTTTGCTGTGTTCAATGTGAGCCAGGAAAAGGGAGGGGCACACGTTTGGATTAATCATTAAATAAAAGGCAGGCCAAATATGAGGATGACATTTCTCATAGCAAGAACTATGAAGCTGCAGAGGCGGCTTGAGGGAAGCACCATCACTTACCCATTTCAAACTAGCCCGAACAAATTAATAGAGAGAGCAGAGAAGCAGGAAAGCCTGGCAACAAGATTGGAGCTGATGATGATGTTTGATCCAAGAAACTTCTGGCCTTTCTCATCTTGAGTTTTCTTTGATTCTGCAGAAGCTTTTAATAATTTTATAGATTTTTGCATGAAACAGCTACAGTGTTGCGTAAGGTCTCCATTAGCAGCTCCAGCTCTGAAGATGTGTCAGTAGTTCTAATGTTGCTGCACTTGAAGGGGTTGGGGCTGTAAGGGTCGCCCATGGTGTAAAGATATCTCCCACCACCACCCTCCTTTAGAGACTCACCCAAAAATGAAATTTGTGAATTTAATTCCATGTTTTATTTGGATCACCCTCTGAAGCTGTCCTGAATAAGCCTCTCTGTTGGCCATCAGAAAGCAGAGAGAGGTGCTAGGGGGATAAGTGTTAGGGAATCTGATTCTTTCATGATTCTCTTATCGCAGACATTACAGCAGTTACAATGCCAGGCTTAGGTGCTGAGATATAGTTCTCTTGGCTGCAATTTTAAAGGACTTCAGGGTTAAGCATCTCAATATCTTTAATGCTCTGCCACTCACTTCATGGGCTAAAGCCACCATTTACCACAGAAATTCCCAGATATTAATTTGTGGTATTTTCCCTGAGCTGAAGAACTTGTGGAGTACCTTTGGGATGTGTCACTGTGCATTTGCCACGGAGTTACACTCTTCCTTCAGCGTGTGCTGGTACCTGCTTACAAGGATACTAGCCTAGACCTGTGTGGCCATTCTTATGTTCCCAAGAAGAGCTGGCAACTAAAGGAGCTGGCTACTAAAGCAATACATAGCAGACTTTATATCCTTAAGGGGAGCATCTCGCAGGCACACAATCTCCATGCTCATGCGTACAGAGCTTATGTGAAAGCTTAACACATCAGGTTTGACCCCTCAGTTATAGGACACAAGAAAGGCTGTTGGAAGGAGCAGGGCAGTTACAAGGAACATTTGGTATGAATTTTCCCCTGTTTTGCAGCTAATGAATCATTCCTGAGCCTGCCCTTCCACTGTTTTCATTATTCCAGTTCATACTGCTGGGAAAAGTACTCTTTCTTTAGGAGACAGAATGGAGTCCAGTTTTAGGTATCTAATTGGGTTGGCCAGAGACAGAGAGAAGATGGTCTGTGTGTCATTTATCAAGTGACTGCTGGACTACCTTCTTATCGAGTACAAGTTTAAGCTTGTTCTCAAGGCAGTCCAGAATTTTACCTCTCCTTTCACAGGCTGCTGTGAAACTACAGTGCTGCAGGGGT
Organism: Struthio camelus; assembly: GCF_040807025.1. NCBI lineage: Eukaryota > Metazoa > Chordata > Aves > Struthioniformes > Struthionidae > Struthio > Struthio camelus. Next base: position 28,854,821 of record NC_090947.1, on the reverse strand, counting down.
CCCAGCATGTCTTTTCCCTTATAAGCTGTGGCCTCAGTACCCGCCCTTTGATTGCATGCTTCACAGAGTGGCATATGTGACTACTCCAGACAGGGCAAAGTGCATAGGGTGCTTCTATTTGCCTTGTCCTGGGATTGCTTACTTCAGCTCTGCACACTGACTGGCCCACCAATGCAGTAAAGCGAATTCAAATACAGCCACATCATGAATATTCTATGTTCTTATAAGTCAATTAAAAACAAAATAAAAGAAAAAAAAAAGACAGGTTAAGGCAACTGAATAACAAATTTAGCACTTTGGTCCTCAGGGGACATTCTTGGGGTCTTCCCTAGGACTTCGGGGAACTCTGATGGTACAGATGAGGCCATCTGTGCTGCTGTCTCCATTTTGGCTCTCTATGATGGGGATCAAGAGAAAGAAGAGGACTCTGTGATCATTGTAGAGACTTCTTTGTTCTCTAGGTTTTATTCATCTTAGTTTTAAACAACCCAAGTGCAACAACAGGGCAGATGAAAGTGCCTTTCTGCTAATTGCATTTTTAGAAAGGAAAAATAAAATCACTGATTTTTTTTTCACAAATGTCAACAAAAGGTAGCTGACTCATATGTATGTGGTTTAAAGCCAACTGAGGTAAGCCCCTATAGACACAACTCCACAACCCAGGAAAGGGCTACTTTCAGAAAACTACCAAGCTAAACAGGACCACTCATATTGGCTTTCTTCTAGGAAATTCCCTGCAAGGAAAAGCTAGAGACAGTGGTCAGTGTGTAGCCATAATCACACTTTGTTTGCATCTTCTCTAACTGTCACGTCTCTATCAGTCATCTGACTTGCTCTGCTGCCTTTCTTGGCTGGATCTCTCAAGTAGTTATACTTTACGTATATGTAATATGTTATATTTTAACATATATATAAAATGCAGTTGCTGCTTTTTTCACCCTCAAAAAAAACAAACTTCATGGAATGATTTTGGGTATATTGAATTTCTAGGCTTTGCTGGTATTCTGCTCCAGGGCTGGCCAGATATCCAAAGGAGCAATTCTTCTGGACTTGGCCTGAGAAAAGAGGGGGAGCATTTTCCTTCCCGTGTCTCAGGTATGGGATTTCTCAAACACTTGATGGGCACCCCAAGATATATGTGAGATTTCAATAGCAGAGAATCCGGAAATTTTATGTTACTTCAGACTTTACATATGGGTCCATCATACTGAGTTTATTCTAAGCCCAAACTGTGCCTCGTATATGCACTCATCATCATCCAAATAATGCTGAACTGTGCCTGGCTCAGGCAGGGAGAACCTCTTTAATGTGTGAAAAGATGACCCATAGATAGGAATCTCATGAAAACTAGCTAAGAAGGGAATCTTTGGCATGACAGCAGTTTTCTCTTGTTAATGGGCAATCTTTGAATTTGAATAGCTTTTTTTATTTTCCACAAGTGACTGCCAAATCCCATCAATAAGCATAGTATTCTGTACACTAAGGAACTGAATTGACATTCAACAGTATTTCGTAGCATCTACACTTTAATTAAGACATGATGACCCAGATTCAGTGGGTTGACACTAGGGAGCATTAACTCTCTGTTCTAACAGTTCTGTTGCCAAGGACATATTCTCTGTTGCATCGGTGTGACTCAGTTCAAACAACAAACAATCTTGCAATTTCAAATCCCTACAGGCCCTGGTCAAGTTTCCCCAGTTCTTGGATAACTTCCTCTTTTCTCCTTGATGTTTTTCTTAAAGTGAGATATTCTGTTGCTTTGTCCCAGCTTTCCAAGTAACGGGTGGGTCTTTATACTCCTGACAATAAAATTGCCTTCCAAATATTTATCACATCAAATAACATACTTTTCCATGTTATTAATCCTGGAGAATCTCCATCTTTCCATTTGGTGGATTATGTTCTCTAACATGGACAGATATTTCCAGAACTAGCTGATTTCATGTTTGTAACGTATATTGAAGAGCGTGTTAGGAAAAGCAATAGGGTTAAATTCTCCCTTGTTTAGTTTTTGTTGTTAACATTCATGTGGCTCTACTTGAGTCAGTGGGTGTAACTCAGAGCAGAATTGGACCATATATCTGCATGAAACTGAGTGGTTTAAACGGGAGATGGATGAACCTCCAGAGGAGCCATAGACCAAGTCTTCAGACAGATGGAAGTGAACTTCTAAATTCTGGCTTGGTAGAAGGACATCCATTAACGTCAGCATATTGACCCATTGACCCTATTGGTAGGCCCATACCATCATCGTGTTTCAGGTGTCTTCAGCATAGTCTAGGTTTCACTGCTCCATAAAACAAATCAAAGGTAAACTCAGCTGGTGCTAGGCAAGTTACTCTATTGTAAACCCACACCACTGAGGGCTGAGCTCTCCTCCATAAACCTCCCATTTTATCCTGAAATCTGACCTTGCCCTCCTCTGAGAGCATCCCTTGTTCTGTAAAGGACTTTGACGGGAGCAGTGAAGTGTTGCACAAAGTTGTGCCGGGTCCTGACACTGCCACACAATCTAGCAACCAAAATATTTTCCCCAGCATCTCAGGCTTCATTGTACAGCCCTCTCTTTCCTCCAGAAGACATAAATACACAGAGAAAAGGTGAGAATTGAATCATAGGAACAGCAGGGGCCCTTGAGATGTGTCTGATTCCCAGTGTGAGGCAGCAGATCCCAAGGAACTGTGAGCAATTCAGTGACTTGGATTATAATGTCATGCCTGCCCACTTTGGTGGTAAGAGACAGAGCAGCCATTACGTAGGGTGGTTTGCCACAGACGTTACCAGGACAAGCTGCAGTCTGTACTGGGAGCTTGGCTTCAACTAGCTGGAGTGTTTAGAGGTTTTGATGTTTTTGATGCTCTTTTAGAAGGCTTCGAATCCACCTGTGTGGCAATGCTACCACTAAAAGTCTAAGGATGGCAGCTTGCAAGCATCCATCCATTGAATCTGGCTCAGTGTTTCCTAACTGCTGTTAGTAGCAGGGCTTGGATAATCCTGTGTGCAAAGGACTCTGAAACCAGGCCCATTCTTAGCTTCTAGGGTAGGCCAAGAGGTGGGGCAGCTCTTTGCACTGAGATGAGCAAAGGCAGTCTTCCTCCACAGTGCTACCACAGGTAAATTCCTTGCTCCCAGGCTTTTCTCATCTGCACAGATCAGAAGCTTTGGAGATACTTTTCTTTTCTTCCTATATTTTAAAGACATGGACTTTGCAGAGCCTTTTTTTCTTGGCAGGTTCCTTAAAAAAGGCATACTCCTGAAGCTCAGTAACCCTTACCATACCTCTGCAGTCCTACAGAAAACTCTCGTGCACACACGACTTTCCCTCTGCCTGAGATTTTTTTGAAGTGTCAGAATACCACAGGAGCTGGCTGCTTCTGAAAACAAAAGCTGGGATTGCAGTCCTTCCCATTGGATACAGCTTGTGTGCAACACAATGGCTCCTGCAAGGAGTACCAGTAGCTCTGTACAACCAGTTTTCTGTTATCTTGACTCAGCCAGGTCTGAGGGATTCATGACAGCTGATACCAGTGGGTTTATGGAGCTCCGGGAGATGCGGAGAGAACAAATGCTGTGGAATGCACTTGTCTTGCTTCTTCATCAATAGTTTCAGACCACACACTGGTCGTCCGCGTGGGACAGCTGTAAACACTGCCTGTGATAGAGCTCTGGCAAAGAGGCCAGTGGTCCTCCAATGAATCCAGATGGGTCTCAGAGGAGAACAGCTGTGTGTGAACAGGAAGGGAGAGCTTCCTCCTGCCTCTTCCAAAACCTACCACTCAACCGCTAAATAAATCAACATCAGCAGTGACTCTTCACAAGGCAGAGTGAGCCAAGGCCAAGCTGGGAGTTTACCTCAGTACATAGTGAAGGGAGAGGAGTTGCCTGCAGTAAACCGGGGCTTTCCCAACACAAAGCTTTAGGGCATCACCAAGCCGTTTTTGCTGTGTTTTAATATAGTTTCCTTCCTACTGCTGTTTGTGCCATCTGAAGCTACAACAATGACATGGTATATATATCACTGGATGGAGACGAGGCATCCAGAATGAAGAACAGGTGAAGCAAAAATGACTTTCGCTACAGAACAGTAAAAAAAAAATATCAAGCAAAGAGAGCTGGAAAGATTTGGTTTGAGTAAGGGCAGGAGGTCTGACCACTCCTCCAGTCACTGTCAGGAGCTGTGGAGGAAAATTTCTCCAGTCTTGGAGTGGAGAATCTGAGACATGTTTATAGGCTGCAAACAATTTTTCTTTCTGCAAGGCTACCCTCTTGCAAAAAAAAAAAATGTCAACAAGATCCAGGAAGCTGGAGTGTTAAGATCCGCTATTCCCACAGCAGCCAGACAAAAATCTATTCAGTTTGGCATTAGAAAACTTTTAAAGGGACAAGAGAAGCTGCAGTTTGTCTGATATCTTCATAGAGCACCATGCTGCTAATTCATTGTTTTAAATGAGTGCTTGGTGTCATTTTAATATGACTATCTTACAATCAGCCCCTCAAGCCTGATACCTGATAATCTCAAGTTCATCTCAGGGAGTATAATACAGGTGTTTAATTCTCATCCTCTTGAACATAGTTAATTACAGCATTGGTCTACTGCGGTAACATACTGCAGAAGTGAGTTTCATGAGTTACTATGTGTTGCATGATACACTATGCTTAGGATCACAGAATAACTTATATTGGAAGAGACCTGGCAGATCATCTGATACAATCCCTATAATTTAGGACACTCATGCAATGTGCAGGGGAAAAATTATTCAATGTGCAAAGCAAGAATTAAACTGAATAAAACCATATTCACTGTGCTGGCTGGAGGCTTATGTATGAATGGCTGGCCTTCCTAATGCTCTGTGGAATGGTCACTCTGTTTGCCTAAAAAAAGAGACTAGGTAAAGTTTTTTTGCAACAAGATATTTTTCTATTGAAAAACTTGATTTAACAAATTACATTTTCCTGGAAATGTGTTGCTTTGGAGAGATGCTTGTTCAGAAAGAAGAGCAAGAAATGCAGAATTGCAGAGCTAAATATTTTCAAAATATGTTAATTTTTTTTTGAATGACTTTTTATCCCTTCTTCCTGAATCAATTATTCGACATGACTGAGAGCTGGAAACAAAAAAGCTTTGGATTTATGAAAGTGTTATATCTCTCTTTGACCTGAAAAAAAAAAAAAAAAAATTGGTGCAAAGAAAAGCTTTGCTTTGCAGAAAATTTTAGACTTCCTCGTGTTTGCCCCAACTCAGAGTGCATCTCATGTGGATTCACAAGGTTTTGTCCTTGCTAGAAAGGTGAACTTCAGTAACTCAAGAGGCAAGGTTCATCAGCTGGGCAACTCTCTGTCTTTGCACTGTGCTCAAACAGGGAGAGCTGTACCTTCCAGCCAGGGCAGTGGTTTATGCTGATGCTTCTTAATCCTATCTAAGATCTGCCCTAAGCCAAGATGGTCCATCAAGGCTAGCAGTTCTCCTGGTTTTGGTGTCCCAGTCAGAAAGTCAGGTTTCCACTCATAGCTGGGTGAACTTGGGCAGGATCAAAGTAAGGTTGAGCACAGGCCTCAGCCTCCAAAGGAACACATGCCATACAGCTTTCCATTGCCTTTTCTCTGAGAGCTGAATTTCACCTCTGCAGAATATTGTCCAGATTTCAGGTACCTACAAATTTACCTCATAATACATTTGGGAAGTATTTGGGATTTTGAAATCTCTCCAGATCTCACAATTCAGCGAATGAAATGTTGATCCCTTCTCATTTGTTTAGATAAATGGGATGGAGAGGGAAGAGGCTGGGACCTTTTCCTTTAAGGGGAAACACATTTTTCCAGTCAGGCTGAAGCTATTCTTCCTCATGCATCCCAATAAAATTCACATTCAGGCATGGACTACGTTTGGAAAGCTTCAGCTGAAAATGTAGCTCTAAAGCAGAAAAAAAATTTATGAGGCTGAATAAAAGAGAGGTTTAGCATGGAAACTGCTCTGCAGCCTTTACTATAAAGCACTGCCAGATGCCTTCTCTAAAAGAACTCATGCAGGCTATAGCTCACATGCAGTTCCATTGGCCCCTTTGAGTCTATGAACATAAATTAGGGTTACTCCTATGAGTAAAGCGTTGTGGGATCAAACTCCTCTTTTACCCAACTGTGAGCATCTTTAAAAAAACCCTTTTGGGATAAAAGACACAGAAGAACTATAAGACCCTTATGGCTGTCAAGTACAATTTCCTTTACTTGCATTTTTTTCTTCCATTTGGGCTCCGACCTCCATCTGTTTATGGAAATATTTAGATCCCTCTGGTGTATTTTTAGCAGATCGTTTTGCTTTTGCTGCTGCAATATCATTGCATCATCATTCTTCTTTTGCTCAGCTCTGATTCCTCCTCATTTTCTCCCTTTTTTCTCTTAAACTTCAGTCATTCCAGCAGACAAAAAAAAAATGTTATACTGTGTTTACACTCTGAATGTTCTCACAAACATGCAAGCAAAGTGCACAGAGGCACACAGAGAGTATGGGCTGTCTTGAGTGTTAGTATTGTTTTTTTTCAATAGTATCTCCATTTTTGAATCATCCTGCTTGAACTATTATGGGATGGTTGCCATGGGAGCTGAGATATCGGACTCTTAGAGGTATCTCCTGTAGACGGCTGAAGTTTGAAGGTGGGCAAAACTGTCACTGTCCTTTGTAACACTTGGTGTCATATTGCTCAGTCAGCATTAAATACACCCAGTCCTGGAACATTTCCTTTTCCAGTATTCAAAACTGCATGCGTAGGTATATATGAATTACCTTCTCTGGGGTTAGAATACTTTTTCTCAAGTAGATATGGACCTTTCCTTGACAGGATACTGGGTGTCTTCTCCACCATCCCTGTTTATTCTGTCTATAGACATGTCGAAACTTCAAATATTTTCAAAATCAGCTGCCTTTTGGGCCTAGTTATTTACAAAGGCAGGGAGAGCACCAATCTGCTGGAAGATATTAAGCTGAGCACCTGCATTCTGGAAACTCAACCAAGACCTAGCGACTCATTAAATAAACCCCCCTGTCCCTCTGCGTCAGATAACACTCACCGGATTTTACAACTCCATTACTCACAGTCTGAGGTGACCAGGCACAACCCATACTCTAGAAGTTTTTAGGTAGACCCTGCTAAAGGGAAGGTGAGATCCATGGGGATATAATTAGAGCTGCTTTCTGCATGGATGGCTGAGAGGCATGGAGAATTGTGTCTTCTTTGTGAAAAACTACCCTGTTTTTGCCATAACCATAGGGAAGCCTAATATATGACTTGTCACATGGACTAGATTCATTACTCCATGCTAGATAACTAGGTAGAAAACAAAAAAATTATGTGACCGAAAGGCTACATCGTTCTTGGGCTTAGCTATGCTGGTTTTAGGAGAGACTGCAATTTATGTCTCGCATATAAATAGGCCTGCACTCAGGAGAGGCCTAGCTCCTTTTGTGCACCCAAAGAGTATCTGACTAGGCACTAGTGAACAAACCTATCAAAAGCCAAGCCATGCTCACCATCTGCTCCTCCTAAATACCTCAAAACTATGTTGCCATTTGCAAAATTTCAAACCACAGCAGTCTATTTATCCTTCTTAGCTCTGACAGAGAGTGTGTGATGCTTGCTCCGAACTATTGTGCCTCTCAAAATGCTTTCATCATCATCATTATTTATTATTATTTATCTTCCTTGCCATGTGTTATGTTTTTCCATGCACAAAGCACAGGCAGATGTTTTCCATCTGCAGGATTTCTTAATTTTAGATCTCAGGAAAAAATAAAAAAAAAAAGAAAGCATCAGGAATGAACAAATGCAAAGTGTATCTGGGGGTGACACAGACCCTCATGGACAGGTATGTATGTGCATAAGGACTCTGGAAGTAGAGCCAATAGTCTTGCCTTTGCAAAGGCCCATGGCTGCCCTAGAGAAAAGGCTCCTGGGAATGCAAAAGGTGAGTTCACCAGGGAACAGCCCTGGGGGAGCTGAACACCACAGGAAAGAAAGAGCTGTTTGACGGGTTACTGTGTCCAAAAAGATTGTGCTGAACTTGCACAGACCCAGGACAGCTTGCAGGTCAGCTTTGCTCCACACAAACCTTTTTTTCCTCCCTATGGCATCTTGTCTCCTCCCATTTTCCCCACCACCCATAGCCACTTCTCTCTGCCTGTCTTCCATACTCTATTGAGTCTCCCCTTCCTTCTCAGCTTCCCCACACACAGACCATCCTCTTTTTTTCTATCTGACAGCTCAGATGACCAAAGCTCTTGACTTTCCTCTCCCCTCTGTGTGGTACTCCATGGAGCAGGTCACACAGCTCCAGGCAATACCCTGGCAGGGTGTGAAGGTGGTATATCTTCTCTCATCTTCTGCATAGCTGTAGTCAACACTGGCCTTGCTGGGAAACTGGGATTTTCATTAAATATACATTTTCTTGAAAAGTGTCTTCTTTCCACAGGAATTTTGACTTTTTGATGAAGACCAAAAAGGTTTTGGCCTAAACATTTGGGGGTTTTGAGTCTTTTTTTGGAGGATATGAAAGGCAAAACATTCAAAAATTTCCAGAAACAAATTCCAGAGGGAATGAATTTATTTTGGTTTCCTTCAGAGTTTTCCCAGAAACCCTCTCTGCTTTCCGAGAAATTTTTGTGTTTCATGTGAATGCACAGCTATGCCATATTGTCTGCCAGCAAGGCCAGGCAGGATACTAAACCGGGCTGAGAATGCTGATAGGAAGGTGAAAGGACTTGTGAAACGTACCAGTTCCCAGGTCAATCCATTGCCTGACAGCAAATAATGCATAAATAATAATAAAACAATGATGAGAACAGGAGCTGTATTAATAATAATGCACCATAAATGCACATGGCATTTTACAACCATATTACTAACAGACCATATCAAAGACCAAGCAAGAACAGCTCAATGCCTCTAGGGCATTTGGAACACAGACCGAGATTTTGCCCATAGGAACTGATGTGATACATGAGGTGACAGTTTCAATTCAGACATCTGGCGAGTTGTGGGGGATGGGACACTGTGACTCTGGTATTAATAGCATGTTCCCTCCATTCACTAGTTCAAACAAGTTGCCGTGTTGTTGTTAGCTTCAGAAAGCCACCAGGCTTGTGAAAAATTGAGCTGTTTTCTTTCTGCTTGACATATTGTAGAAGAACTGAACAGATGCAGTAACAAGTTGAGGCACTCTAAAGTGTTTTGGTTAGTGATTATTGCTATAAAGTCCTCTGTTTCTTCACCCCCACCACCTTCCTTGTGAAGATGAGAAATTGATGACAAGGTAACTTGACTCTGCCTCACCCTCAAAAAGACAGAAAGGTTCAAAAATAGCCCTATGCTTCAGGCTGCACAGAAAGCTTGCAAAGAAAATTTACTGGAATGAGTAAAATTAAAATTTCTTGCATGGAAGCTCTCAGATATACAGTTGACCTGAAAATTATGAGAAACATTTTGGTGTGTGTGTAGGGGGAGAGCTGGATGCTTCCTGCTATTGCTTATCTTTTTGGTGGATTAGAACTCCACCACCTAGGGGACCTTTTTATTATTATTTTTCTCCCTCGTAAAGTTTTAGTAAATTTAGTCACAGCCTCAAGGAGTGAGGAAGGAACGAAATCAGACCAAACAATTTTGTGACAATGGGGAAAAAAAGGGGCAAGGGAAATATCTCACTTAAGCTGCCAGTGACACCCTGAGAATCAAAAACAGTTGGGGGAAAAAATACAGACAAACAAAAGTTGTTCTCAAGAACATTTTATTTTGTGGGAATTGAAATGAACCATCAATTGTTATGTTGTTTTGCAGACATCTTCTTGGTTGATTTTTATCCCAAGGAATTTCTGAAGGGAGAGGCTGCTCTGAGGGGTTAACAGGGACCAGAAGGGATCCCTCTGCCTTTAGGTCTGTTTTGCCAGGTTTCTCTGATGTGTTGAACCCACACTCCTCCCCTGTAATGTTGCCAAATCTATTCCAGTGGCTCCCAGCCAGACTCTGCTAGTACCATCATGCCTGACATGCCAGGAATAGCACCAGGCGTTATGGCAGTATCACCCCTGTGTGCAGAGTGCAAGCACAACCGAATCCCAATATCTCATCTCCAGCAGCACTGCACTGCATTGAATGTGGGGCTTGATTTTGTTTTCTCTCTGCCCCATCTGCCTTGATAAGTAGGAACACATCCACCGGGCGATCTGATGGAGGAAATCTGTTTGCTACCTGCTGCTTGAATACCACAAGCACATAAGAGAGCCTCTGGTGGGCTTCTTGAAGACTTTGGTCTCTGGGTATGCCCATTCCCTTGTCCAGCTTCCTAAAGAAAAGGGTACTAAGAAAGAGAGAGAAGGAAAAGAGTTTATACATTGAACGTGATTTGAATACTTGGGCTTTGTTCGACTGCTCTGAGATGCAGTGAGACCATCATTTTACAGCAGAAGATGAAATAAAAAAGTATTTGGAAATAAACGTACAAATTGTTGCTTTCTCCTCCAGTGCTCTTCTGTGTGGAACAGCCTTCCCATTCATTCACTTCATTACTTTCCCAAGCATCACCACTTTCAGCTTCCTCCTACTGTGGTGCTAAGCAGGTAAGCATGAGGTAGCTGTTGAGCTGCGACCCCTATGGATCTAGCAGGTCTGAAACCTTTCGAAGTCAAAATTGTCTGCACTTCTACATTGCAAACCCTCAAGCCTGCCCTGAGCAGATGCTTCAGTCCAAGAGCTAGAGCTTCGTAAAAGGCCTGAGCGGGGTCAGACGTGGAGGGTGGGAGGCCGATGCAGAAAGGGGAGAGTGATGTGCTGGTCACGAGTTCAGTGCAGTGAAGGCCACATCTCCACTTTGCAGTGTTGGCCTTGGCAGAGGCACAGGGCCACTAAGTGGCACAGCAAGTCTGAGGTAGAGCAGGGAACTGAGCCTGCAAAGTGGAAAGTTAACATTTCAACTGCTGCGTGATCCTACCATACTAGAAAGAAAGAAAGAAAGAAACTATTTGTGTTCAATATCTTTAAAGCTGAAGCTCCTCTCAGAAGAGGATGACAAACATCCTCTGTCCACACTCATTTCTCTGGCTGTCCTAACAGTATTTTTGAAGCTTTTCTTTTCTTATCCCTCCCATCCTTGATCCAAACCTGTCTCCCTCTTGGCTTTTATTTCCTCTGGAGCTGCCACTTTTGATTCCTCATGAATTGACTGTGCTGAGGGCATCAAAAGAACTTCCTCCCTGTCCTAGAAAAGGAAACGAATCACCTTATTTGGTATATGTTGCCTATTTTTCTTTCCTACCATCAAATTGGGAGTATCATTCCCCTCCCTCAGCCTTTCGACATGATGGATTAACACAATCTGTGAGGTAGAAGTTTGTTTATCGGCCCAGTGGAATTTCCCACTTCAGTTTACCTTAGAAAATGTGGGATCCTGAGGAGGTACAATTCCATCTATTAAGTCTTTCCAAGTGGTGCCATGATGCTGTTTAACCTTTCCTCACAGATATATCACACCAGAGCTGTCAACCTGGATACAGCAAGTCTCTGCATGTGCTTAATGCATAGACAGAGACCAGATCCTTACAAGAAAATGTCTGCATAAGCAACTTTGCATTCACCATTTAACTCTTTCTCTCCTGAGGTTTGTTCTCCCCTCTTTCTACAACAGTCTACATATGTGTATATACAAATATATATATAAATATATAACGTTTATATATTTGTGTGTGTGTGTATGTATGTGTAACACGTATATACCATTATGTTCCCATTACACTGGCTTTGACGTTAAAGGTCACAGGTTCATCCCTTTGATAATGTGTTGGTAATATGCAGTGGCATGTGAAATACATCCCATCTCCTAACGTGGCAGGTATGATGAAGATATAGAGATAACTTAAAATACAATTTTCGTTTTCAGAGTGAGCAAAGCCCTGCTTTTTGAGAACGCGTGTTGACCAACTTTTCAATGTGCTAAGTATAACTTACATGAACATGACTGATTTGGGGAGAGGGATGAGTTTGTTTTTTCCTCCTCCCATCCCCTGACAACAAACCAAAATATCAGCTAAAGGCACAGTTCTGGGTTGAGTTTCAGAAGTCCTGAAAACTAATCCTGATCTTGCTACTATTTCTGGTGTGAACATGGGCATGCCATTTCACTTCTCTGTATATCTTCTTTTCCTGCTGACCTCAGTTTCATCTAGTCCTGGATTATCTCCTGTTCTGTACAGCTGCTATCACTAGCAGAGCCCTGATACCAGCACCACTCAGCAGATAATGATATAGAGCTTCCCAATAGAAACTGGAGTCTCAGTTGGAATGAATGACAGTGGAGGCTGGAAACCAACCTGGGGAGGTCAGTTTGCTTTTCTTGAACCATTTATGCGCTTAAGGGAAATTTAAAAGCCGTGTATAAACTCTAAATCTAGAATTGAACATATTCATATCTCTAAAGCTGCTAGATGTTTCTGAGTAATCATCTGACCAGAAGTCTTTGTTAGGCCAGTAGATTACTCAGGAATGAATTAAAAGCAACCATAACTATGGAGAAATGGAAATCCCTTTCCAGTGAAATCATAAAATCTCATTTCCATTGGAAAATGGAATAAAAAATAGTAAATAGTAGGCATCACTACATTTCTCTATCATGAGCATTTCTAAAGGCATTTGATTCAGAAACATAGGAATGGGAGATCTGGTTCTGAAAGCTTTGAATATTTCATGATCAGTGTCACCCAGTGCTGATGAAAGTCCAAGTATATTTAGGCACCCACCCAACAAGCCGTTTTGCTGTTATCCGCTGCTCAACAGACAAAGAGCAGAAACCCTTTACTTTTGGTGTGTCGTTTTCCTTTCCATTCAGAGAAGCAGGTAGTTTCTGCCCCAGAGAGTGCTCCGTCTCCCTGTGGTATAATCTAGTACCTGCATATCTCCTCACTGCAACCAAGCTGCTTCTATGTGCCCAGCCCAAGCAAACCCCTGGAGATCACTTCAAGCCTAGCCCAGCTCCAGAGGTGGGTGCAGAGTGGCACCCTAAAGCTATGACTGAAATAAATAGTCTCATGATGGGTTACACGACTAGACCAGCTACTGCTGCACTAGTGCAACTTTGGATTTATTTTGGATCTTTGCGTTACAAGAGTGGTGGGCCATGACTTTCTCCCTGCTCAAAACAAGGGTTTGCTACTCTCAACCTCTTGGGGAGGAAAGGCTGCTTAACTCCTGTTTTCATCTTTTCTCTTTCTCTGAAGGTATGGCTTGTCTGCCCCAATTATTTACAGGTTCACTGAAGAAGGTGAGTAGGTAGGACCTCGTGGCGAAAGAGGGGAAGGAGACAAAGATCTTCATAAAGGAAATCCCAAGGAAATAATATGCTACTGCACCACAGGAAAGGTGGGCATTTCTTTCCACATCTCAGACAGTTAGCATTTTTCATTGAAAGAGGGAGATAGAACAAGGCAGGGAAGACAACTAAAATTTTTCAGGAAGGGGTAAAATAAAGACATTAAGCCAGCACGGTGGAAGTTCTTGACACAAAGAGAAGTTAGTTAGGCACACTGACCTGAAGACAGACGACCCAGGACAAAGAATGGAAAGACAGAGAGAAGAAAAGCACATTGAAAGCCAGCATGCTGCCAATGTGCAGCGAGGCGATTGGCTGGCAGTGATGTCACTGCTTTTCCTCCACCGGCTGCTGGTGATGTCATCTCTTTTCCCATGACATGTCCTAACAAACAACATAGTACAGAGGAAGGTTGTCCCCTTTCTTCTTATTATTATTATTTTAATTTCAAAATTAATTTTGTAATAACAGCAATTAGACCCTCCTGCCAGCCTGTCCCAGGGGGTGATTCTAGTTCTTGCGCAGTGAAAGTTTTCTCCTAAAGAACATCATACCAGGCATGCAATAATCACCCAGAAATGCACAGCCTGTCGTGTCTTATTGCTTAATTATCCATCTCACCTTCTTTCAACCCTCTTCTTACTGTACCTCGTGTGATGCCTTTTTATTTTATTTAATTTTCCCCAACTGCCCTCCCTCCCTGCCCTAAGATTATGAGAGATGAAAACATTTTTCCCTTTCATTCTGCTGCACTGAAGTTCTTCCTGCATGGTTACCACTGACTGTTCCCATGAGGGATTACAAGCTCAACAGTCTCTGAGAGCTTTTCCCACTTTCAACTTCTTGGGGACAAATTCTACCAGCTGCAACACCACTACACTGGCATTTCAACAGACATGAATGTGGACGTTTGGTTTTATGCTCTTAGAATTTAATTGACTATGACCTGGTTCCTGAGAGGAAACTCTCCTGAAAGAGAAGAAAATGAACCCAAAGAAGCCTACCATGCAGGGTCCAAAAACACAGTATGAAAAGTGTCTAAGAGTTCCTCATGGGAATGTCCTGGGGTTGGTTTAGTAGGGCATGTGCCTGTGGTGAATACTACGTGCAAAAATGTCTAACATTAGTTTGGATGTGCCTTGAGTTTTCTTCTACTGAAACCTGCTCCTATTTAAGCTAGCTGATAGCCTTTGCCAGATGTTGAAATCACAGCCATGCAGCTAAATGGTATCAGAGTGGAGCAGCCCCTACCCCTTCCACTCTACCATGCCGAGTCAAAAATCCCTTCAATGTGCGTCATTTTGATGTGAGCCCAGGTCTGGAGAGTTGCTCTTTATGGAGAGGAATCTGGGCCTTTGTGTCATGTCTAAGCAAGATTCTCAAGAGAATCTGCTAGTAATTTAGAAATCTAAGTCTGAAGTTGCACAGAGGAAGGCGCTGAACGTCTCATTGTAAGGCAGTGTCATTTAAACCTCTCTTGAAAAAATGAATTAGTCTTGGAAGTTGCTGGGGTAAAACTAACAAAATTGTCCCAGTTTAGACCCATGTTCCAAAGTCTCTTTGGCTCCCTGATAATCCTGGTTTTTGTGCTTTATCTTTTGAACTAAATTAGAATCAGGAATGGTTGCGTGCAGCTCTCGAGCAGTTCAGTTGATATACCCATGACCAGGCTATAAGAAGGGGCTGGACCCTGGCTGAGAGCAAATGTGACAAATGGAGCTGGGAAAATCACTCGAAGATACCACTTGAAGCTTCATAGACAAGCTTCAGAATAGGTGGGAAGATTTGGATTGTATTTTATTTTCCCCTTTCACCTTTATTGACTTTCTTTTAGATTGATAAAACAAAACAAAACAAAACAAAGCAAAAAAAAAACCCCAAAGACCCTTTTATGTTGGATAGTTTTAAAGAAGATTTTTACCAAATGCGAAATAAAAAAATAGGCATTTTTATACTGTCATTTTAAGTTCAGTGTTAATCATTTTTAAACAAACACATGAAAAAATACAGAAAGGTAAATTAACTAATTTGTTTTTAAATTAAGACCTTTCTCCAAGGCAAATATTGGAAAACATTTATTTTCCAACCTATTGGAATGAAATGATTGAATGAGGAGGTACTTTAGTATTATTATTGGGTGTTTTCTCCCTGCCTAAATGAACTGCTCAGGGGAAAAGGCATAAATTCCTGAAACCTTTTGGTACTTCTAAATCAGTAGGAGGGAAAATTATCATCATCATCATCATCATCATCATTATTATTTTGCCTAGGATAAAAAGCATTAGATGAAAAACGTCATATAGCTCAGTTTTGGCATTGTGGCAGTCAGCCTAGTACTTCCTTGTATTTGTACCTTGAACAGTAACCCAGCACATTTACCCTCACTGAAAGCCAGGAGGTGAAATCTATACTCTCTTTGGAAAGACCCTTCTGGACTCCCTTCAAGACCAAGTTTGCCACCAGTGCAGACCATGGGCCTGCAAAGCCTGTCAGACACACATGGACTCCCATGTGCCTGAATGCACACCATGGCTCGGCAGACCGCAGAGCATGGCCAGGCCTGAGGCAGGTGGGTGGCCAGTGGTGGGTGGGACAGGGAGTTCCTGTGGCTCACATCTGCTCCCAAGACGGCACTTTATGAGCACTGTGGACATGAGCCTGACCAAGGAACATCGCTGGTAATTCCTGCCTCAAACCTACCAACTTTATTTTTTCCCTAAGATATGCAAGATACGTCAAGGCTCAGCTTAGGAAGGGCTTTTAAGAGATCTTACTGTGCAAGGCAGGCTGTGGTTTCATTATTTTTATTATTTTGGTAGAATGAGTAACAGGAGTAATAGTAGCTGAGGGTTGTTTCTCTTCATTGACTCTGTGTTAGGTTTGGAAACCGTTCGACCAGGACAGTCAAAACACAGACAGGAAATAATCTGTGATAATGTCCAACTGGGGTATCAATTACGGCTTTAAAGTTTCATGTTGAAGGGATATTGTCAGATCAAATTTAAACCAAAAGTTGTGGGTTGCTTTTTTCAAATATATATATATACACATATATGTGTGTGTGTGTGTGTGTGAGAGAGAGAGAGAGAGAGAAATGGAGACTTCTAGAATCATTTCCAGTTCTCTGTACTTTTTAAGTCAAAAAAATTTCTAAAGCAAACATTCTCCTCCCTGCTGTGCTTGAGAGTTGACTGCTGTCCTCAGCCTAGACTGACCTTACAAACTTGTTGAGCTTTTTTAACAACCTCTTTTAAAAGACTCTGTTAGGTGAAGTGACTCTTTCCTCAGAGACAAGAGGAGAGAGGCAAAGTTCATCTAGCACAACAGCCCCAAGGCAGTCTCCGGAGCAGGAGCTTGCCAATGTGGAAGCTGGGGAAGAGCAGCAAGTGCTGCATCCTCTGATCACAGCACAGATACCAATGGGTCCTCGTGCCAAATCACAGAGATAGAAGGGGTGTCCGGTGATGAAAGCCATGGCAGGGTGGAACTGGAAGGATGAGGCCAGCCTCTTCTCCGTGGTGCCCAGCGACAGGACGAGAGGCAACGGGCAGAAACTGAACCACAGGAAGTTCCATCTGAACCTGAGAAAAAACTTCTTCACTGTGAGGGTGACAGAGCATTGGAACAGGTTGCCCAGAGAGGTGGTGGAGTCTCCTTCGCTGGAGATATTCAAAAGCCGTCTGGATGTGATCCTGGGCAATATGTTCTAGGTGACCCTGCTTGAGCAGGGAGGTTGGACTAGATGATCTCCAGAGGTCCCTTCCAACCTAAACGATTCTGTGATTCTGTGATTCTGTGATTTCATCCCAGCCTCACTCAACCTGGACATATCTTGTGAATATGGGAGGAATAGATGCTGTGGCAACATTTCTTTTGGCCAGGGCTGGGGAAACAGATGGGAACGATGCTGATTCTGTTCAGAAATGGCTTCTTTCTTGACATCTGCTGTCAGATCCCATAAAAACAAGATGGTAACTGACTCTCCCCTGCACTAAAAGCCAGAGTGCTCCTTACAGAAACCATGAGAGATTCTTCCATGTTAGGATCACATAGTTAAAAGAAGCAGCATCATATGCTATCACTTTCTTTCTCCCTCTTCCTTTCCTCACCCAGAACTGGTTGAAATAAACAGAAGGCAAATGTATTTACAAATGAATTGGTGAGACCAACCTCTGGCAAACACGTGAGAAGAAAATCCTGTGTCCAGTCCTGGAGCTGGCACTTTAAAAAGAAAACCTGGAGAAACCTCAAAGAAGAGCTGCCAGAAAGATATATAGTCCAGCAAACATGCTCCCCAGTGAGAGAGGAAAGGAGAGCAATTTGCAAGATGGCATACGGACTAACAGGTTAAGTGATTAGGGGACTTATGGAGCAAAAAACTCTGATATAAAATGGATCTTTGATCTAGCAGCCAGAGACGTGAGAGATTCCACTGGCTGCAAGTTGGAAATCGGTAAAGCCCACAGAGGAAATATGCAGCACGTTTCCATGCAGAAGAGTAATTCAGTACAGGGAGAGCTGCGGCCCAAGGGATGGGGTGGATTTACTGTCATTTGAAGCCATGGGTTGACATCCCTGGTTCCAGCCCAAATGATTATGAAATATTACATCCCATGTTAAGCACAAGGCCAAGTAAACTGATGATAGAGATGTCTTCCAGATCATCAGCCTGAAAGGCCTTCTGGGAAGGATTGGTCACTGCCCTGCCTCCTGGTGCCCCCGGCTGTGTAACCTTTCCAATGCTGCAGTCGCAGGAGACACTTTTTGCACATATGAACAGAAACTGATTTTTGCATGTATGAACAGAGGGAAGGGACTGACCCTTAGTCACAGGGTATTAACTAAGTCTCTCCCAGGTTACAGATGGATCCAGCCTGCACACCAGTATGGCTGTGAAGCCTAAGGAAGCTTCACAAGCGTTTGGCAGGCACAGAGGCCAAATGTGAGACTGCAAAGAAGGAAATTACATGTAAAGCCTGTCTGACAAATATGGCTAAGCATGAGCTCCTTGGCTCACAGAGCAAGGACCTGAGGCATCGTTCAAGTGAGGTCCTGTGTTGGCATTGTAGAAGTCTTTGGTCCCACAGAGTGATTTGCATAGTGATTTGGGATCCTGCTAAAGGAAATGAGAGTCATCTTTCAGTCCAAGGGGTTAATGCACAGGCTCTAAGGAAAGAAGCTACCAGGCTCAAAGGTGAACTGCTTAAAAAAGTGAAGTTGAGCATATAGTTAAATGTACAATCCAGTAATTTTCGAGTAAGCGAACAGCTTAAAACTGAGCTCCAAGAGAACTTTCTGTAAGTGGACGTGCATCCTGTTCTTTATAAAAGTCACACCATGAAGGACCGGAAGCTACCCCAGACTCATCTCTCAGACATGTCCAAATGGTGCAGGGGGCCTCCCATCCTTAGGAAGCCTGTAAGTCCAGCATGGTTACAACACTTGCTCAGGCTTTAAGAATAGTGTGTGAAATTTCTAGGGCATTCCAGAAAAGCTGATTTGAGTGGAACCATATTTTGACCCCAGGATTTGAATATGCGTGAGAACAGGGGAAAGAATTCTTTAATTTGTGGAAATAGAGAGGAAAGCAGCTTTTCTAGACTCCAATGAAGAAACTGAGAGTCTGAAGTTTGCTCTGAGATCTGTATGCTCATCCCTGTCCCCTTCTCTCAAAGGTAATGTTAAAATCCATACTGGTCTCTGTAGACAAATCACCCAGCAGTAGCAGGGGTTACTGCCCAGCAGGGCAGGGGGGAGTACTTAGGTGGCGGCTGAAACCCTGAATGGCATTCCAGGATTTCCAAATGTAGAGACTAAACTGAACTAGAGTAAAAGGACTGAGACAGATGTCCTCCACCCGTATTCTTCTCAGTCTGCAAGAACAACTTCCAAAGCCATTAACTGTGGATGCGTTTGAAACCCTGACCTCGAGGCAAAAGGATCCTGTCCCCTTGCCATGCTGTGAAGCTTTCCTGTCCTTAGAGGGGAAGCTTTTTGTCTAAACTCCCCCTCCTTTCTCTCATGCTCCCTCTCTCCTTGAGCTCTCTCAGACAGTTCATGTTCCATGTGACTAGAAATTGGAATCTTTAAAAAGGGAGCCACTGATTATCATAAAACAAAAAAGCCAGAATTTGTTTTGTTTTCTCTGATGGAAGATCCGGTCTTTGCCATCCTTAGAAACCTGACCCTGGCACTTCCTTTAAAGGCTTCCAATTTGAACAGAGCTGCATCTATGAGTCTGTTCAGGGCAGAGGAAAATGCATGACAATGGATTCAGGGACCCTGACGTGGCACAGGACAGTGAAAGGATACACAGTTGACTGATCCAGACAGTCAGTTCTGCCTTTCTTTGGAGCTGATAGATAGCCCCTGGTGATAATTAAGCAACAAGTTTCAGAGCTAGATTTTAACCTATTTTATTCTTTTTTTTTCTTGTTCTTGGCTCAGGTAAAGCTTTATGCCAGATCCCTCTGAATAGCTGCTTGCAGTATTGGTTTCATACAACCTTAAGGATTATCTCCAACCACCCACTTGCTGAACTAGGAGATATCCCAGAACTGGCCAACAGAAAGTGTGGTGTGTGTGGAGTGTAAGGGTCTTTAACCCCTTCCCTGGAGCCAGAGTGCCTGCAAGATGGGCTTCCTCTAGCAGCTAAAAATCAGGCTTCTTGGATTCTAGACTCTTTCTGTATTCAACAGAGAGAGTTTAGCAGCTCTTGGAGCAATACATCCTACCCTAAATGAGTTGCCTGAAGAAAATGAGACACCACTTTCTTTTGACTTGCTAAAAGATAAGCTGTCAGACTAGATCCCTAATCTTCATATCGCTGAAGAGAGCATAATTCCATTATAATTAAAATGTCTACTGTAGGTACCAAAATATAAGTGAGATGAAAAATATAGTCACATTACATGTAGTCCATCCTCTGGGCAGTAGAGTTGTGGCCTAGTTTTTCAAGATAAAGTACCTAAACTGGAGCATACATATTTAGGCATCAGGTTCAAAGCTGCTGAGGATGCCTGGGTCTTACAGAGGTCATGCAAAGAGAGAGTGACAATAATAGGGTTGTTTGTTGCTAAGAGAAGATGAATGAAAATAATGATGAAAAACAGTAGGGATGGGTCTTAAAGAGATAATCTGTCTCCCCATCTTATGAAAAGGTAAGGCCTAGCCAGGGCAACAGCAAAGTGGTAAATTCCATCCTGATCAAAAAAATTAATATTTTGTTTTCTTGAGAAAGTTGGTCTCATTGCCACAGGCGGACTGCAATAATGAGTACTAAAGGTTTAAGCCATCCCCTAGTTATGAGCACTTGGGAAATTTCCCAGTAGGGAAGGATGAAAGGGTTGGTCAGATTGTCCAACAGCTCTCTGCTTTGGATTGCATGTCTTTCCTTCTGAAACATCAGTGTCAATCACTGCTAGACACATCCTAATGTTTGAATGAACCAGGAATTCCCTGAGTTCTCCTGACTTCAGTAGGAGGCACATACAAACGACCTGCCAGACAGAAACAGACTGGAAAGCTCTGAAAGGGAGCTTCAGATGTTCCGTTTTGCACACCCGTACATTTTTATTGTCAGGCACTAGATCCTAAAGATGGGATCATGTTCCCAGAGTGTGAAGGCAAGTTAAAAGGGGGAATGTCTCCTACAGGAAGGCATAAGGGTGGGAGACAAAGCTGGCTTGGATTTTCAAGGAGCTCCAGAAATAGCAGGCATACTGTCATTGAAATGTAAGAGGAGGGGAAGGACAGAGCAAAAATATATAGGTTTTATGGGGGATTTGGAATATTAGAAGAACAAATAAGTAACACAGTGGCTGGATATTGACTCAAAGAATACTTGAACTAGATTTGACTGGCAAACAGTCCCGGTATCTGTTTGCCAACCGCTTCGAATTGTTTGAGCTGTGACCCTGAAAAACATATAGCAGATTCAGGGACAGGGAAGCCAGAAGGCTGCACCGCACTGGTCTCATCCTATCCTCTGCATAACATTGTCCCTCCAATGTCACTGACTCTCAACTCTGCTAACTTCTTAAGCCAGCAAAAGTGGCTCAGCTACTTTAAGATATTAAATTGGTTTAAAGAATTAAGTCTTCCTAAATCTTGGAAGCAGTTTAGCAGATCAAGCTGCTTTTAAGACACTAAATTCTTAAACCACCTTAACTCTGATGCAGGAGCTGAGAGCTTAGGGTGCCAGAGCTGTGCATACCAGCTTAAGAGTTTAAACTCTTAGTCATTTTTCACACGGTAAGCCAAATCCAGGATCAAGTGTCGTGCCCACGTTCTTGCCTGGTATCAGTTCAGATGTTCAGCATCCATCCACATCACTCCATGGCAGGCTGATGGACACAGGGCTGAATGTCTGTTTTAACCAATTACCAGCCATGTTGAAACACTTGAATTGTCTCCCAAGAGGTTTTTTGAATGCCAGTCCATCTTACTCTATAAGGTTTATCTATCTCTGTAGATATGGTTTTGTTGTGGTATAAGAGTGCACGGAGTAAAGCTTTTGTGTTCAAAATTTCTAATGCTAAATATGAATATAAGATCATTTCTAGATCAGCTGTAAAGCCCCAGGAAAGAGCCCTGACCCCAAGACATTTTAAGAGAACCGGGCTCCTGATGTGCCTTTTGCAACTGCAGCAGTGCATATACAATTAGGTTTTAAGACTGGAATGAGAAGATGGGGTAGTTAGGAAATTAAGTTGATCCTTTAGCAAACACCAGCCCAGTGAAGTCATCTTTCAGGAGTAAGTTTTGTAACTGGTCTCAAACTACCTTTTCCCTGAACATACAGGTACCATATTTACAGCCTAAGAGCTCATCTTTCTTGTACAAAGGGGGAACATAGAATTCAATTTTCCTGTAGATATGTGCTTTATGAGAAATAAGATAAGAAAACTTCCTGTGGTTTAGTGGAATATGGTGGCTTCTAAAACAGTTGCTAACTAGGGTAAAGAAAAAAAATGTTATTTGGCCAAAAGATAATATGTAAGAATATGCAGTGCACTGTAAGGCTTGTATTACACTTTGAATGTCTCCACATCATCTGGAGTGAATGATTTGAGGGAAGAGAGAGATTCTCTGAAAAGGTGATTCAGAGCATAAGTATATTCAGGCTATATTTAAATTGGGGAATGCAAGAGCATGCCTGGACAAATCTGGACCATGTGGTTTGGAGAGAACTGTGTATGCATCAATCCTCTTTGCAGCCCCAGTACCATCATTTCCATGGATGGAAACCAATCATGTGGGCCAGAAGGAACTTCCAGTGTTCTCCAGCCATTCCTCAGGATGGTCCATCAGGCAACAAGGACCCCAGTGTGGACTCCTCACACAGAGTACCCTGGAGTATCCCCCACCCATGCTCTGTATGGAATCAGGACTACCTTTTGGAAATAGTTTTCTATTCAAGGCGTCTTAGGGCTTAAGATCAAATAGCAGCTGATCTTCTCTAGTCTGGTAGTTAGCCCCTCAGATGATGTATACTGTGGTCATCTACAGTGTGGCTGAGCCACAGACCAGACCTTCCTCTGTGCTTTGTGCTGTACAAGAACAGAATAAAAAGATGGCCCACAGGGCGACCACTTTGCACTGTGTATGTAAAATGCAAGACAACGGATGGGAATGCAAAGGTGAGAGCATCTGGGAGGTATCAGAAACAAAGGGGATAGTACTGGTTGTCCTGAGGAGCAACCCTTTCAGCGCACTGACAGCTCATTCCTGCTTCACTGGGGTCAGTAATACAGAGCTGATGATCTGGCTGCTCATTTCTTTGAATGAAATGCTGATATACTTTGCAGATTTGTTTAACAAGAGGGAAGTTAAAAGCAAGTCGTGGTTAAAAGCAGCTTTGTTTTCTTGAGGTAACAGGTTTGCTCTGTACAGACAGTATCTCTTATCTAATAGCCCTAGAAAGGCATGTAGCGTCAAGCTGATACTGTCTTCATGCTTGGCTTATTTTTGCATTTCAGCCCTGAGATATGCAGGCAACCTGCCATCAGCTGTAAAACCACAAACCCTGATCTGTGATGGGGACTGATAAGAGAAAATATATGAAAACAGACTCCTTAGAGTTTGACTCCTTTCCAGGAGGCTCTGGACTGAGATCTCGCATTTGAAAGTGATTGTTCATGCATAAGAAGCAGCTTTTTTTATGTTTCTTTTGAAAGGCTGAAGGAAGGCTAAAAGAAAAGAAAAATGTGTGAGTTGGGGGGAAATCAATATGATGTTATTAAATTCCCACTATGGCATTAGCAAGTGCAACATCCAATGGAAAAAAAAGGAAAAATGGCTTTGACCTGCACAGCTCCCTGTGCTACTGGGCGCATTCTCCCCACTTCAGAAAGAGAGGAAACATCATGGCAGTGGGCTGACGTGATTTACAGAGACAGAAAACAGAACCCATAGCTGTTAGCTTCTACTCTGATGGACCATTTATCAGTCCATCTTTTCCTTGCTTGCTTAATCTAAATAGCCACTTACAGACCCTAAGCTTTGGAGTTTTCAAGGTATCTCAGTCTTTCTCCTTCCAAATAATGCTGGTTATATATAGAATTAGGTAGTATCCCTCAAACATAGGTGCCCAGTTGTGATGTTACTTGTGTTCTAGCATTTCAAGGCCAATAGAAATCATCCAGAGCACTGGAATACCTGTAGTGGACATAGTTTTGCTGTGTGTATGCACCAAGCCCAGGGCAAAACCATGTCTGCCTGATTCCTTCACATTGTTTGTCAAACACTGCTCTGCCTTGCAGGATTTCGGCCTCAGCCAGGACTAAGATAATGGACGGAAAACTCCCCTGGGTCTGTCTGAGTCTGAAAGGAGAAACAGCGGCTACTGCTGCCATTGTTGTGTGAAACCTGCTGCCCAGAAGAAAGTCTTGTTAGCTGCTGTTTTGCTGCCTCAGTTTCAAAACACCAGATTTATCTGCAACCTGAGCTAAGGAGGTATTTCACCACCTGCTTGCAGAGCATGGCCTGAGAAACACTTCCAAGCTGTTGTACTGCTACCTCAGAGAGGGCAGCACTACCCACAAGCTCTCCCTTGCTTAATAAACATCATTCAGTCCTTGACCCACTGCATTTCTTTGTAAGAACAAGTCCCAGCCACGTGTCAGGAGCAGATCTTCCACCCTTGCTGAACTCCTGGCATTGGCCTATCCACAGACTTTGCCTTTCCAAAGTCCTTGGGAGAGGCACCCAGCTGAAAAGCAATTTAAGCGGATGGGGAGCCAACAAACACTCTAAATGGCTTATCTGATTCCCTGGTGAATCCATCTGGAGCAGAGAGCTTTTCCCCCTCTGCAAAACAGTGATTAGGCTGCCTTCTCACCCTCATCCTCCATAAAGCCCTTTTAATACTCTCTTAAACCCCACCTTCTATCCAGACAAGGACAGCAATTCTCCCTAGAGCGAAATGAGCTCACCTTGGGAGATCTTCGCCTTATTGGGAACAAACCAGCCCCCGGTGTTCGGTTAAAGGGCTGCCATCCAAACAAAACCTTCAAGCACAGCTCATGCTCTCTGTCATTAGGTAAAGGAATAAACCAGAATCTCGCTTTGAGGCCACTGTGGTTGTACAAAAGTATTCTGAAGGTTATTACAATGCCATGATTGCTGCACCTCCCCAGCACCGTTCCGGACCATCTTTTTCCATAGACCCCTAAAATCTGAATTCACCAGTACATGGCTACCTTGGGACGAAGGTGGAGGACTGACACCTTCTTCCCCCTGTGGACTGCTTAAAGGTGCTAGGGACTTTTCCTTCCCTTCCACTGCACTCCAGAGAAGCAATTATTGGCATCCTGGTCTGCGTGGTTTCATTTGGTGGTTCCCTGTTCAACCTCTCCACCCGCAACAACTCTGAAGAAAGGGAACTGTTTGGGTAAGGAAATCAGAGTTGAGGACAGAGTGCAGAGACCAGAAAGGGCTTTTTTCCTTCCGAAGCATTTGCGGGAACAGCTGGAGCTGTCCAGTGCCAGCCATAGCCCTCTCTTCAGCTGCGTCCATTTAGCAGCAGAGAAGCCCAAGGAAGATGCACAACAACAGAGCAGGAGTGTACAGATACCTTCCCAAAATGCTACCCAAGGCTCCTGACATTTCTGGCTTATGGACTCCCTGAGCCACCTATGGTGTCTTTATACTGAGCAGCACCTGATGGATCAAAGATCGGTTGAACAAGTTAATAGCAGAAAAATCTTTAGCACCCTGAGCATCCTGCATCAAGGAATTCCACAGTTTAACAACAGTTTGTGTGAAGAAATATCTTCTTTTGTTTGTTTTACACCTGTCTTTTAATTTGTATGGTATCCTTCAGTTTTGCCACTGGTGATTTTGTATACTTTTATCACTCTGACTTTTGCTTGTGCTGCTTGACCGAAATGAGATGCAGAAACTCCTTTTAATTGGTTTATATAAAATAACCAGCTTTATTTGAACATTATGATTACAAATAAAGGCAAGATATGGACTGACTTCCTTCTGAAAAGCTCATGGTTACCTGAACATACTTAATCATTTGCCTTCATCTAGCCCAGATTTTTCCTATTATAATGACTTTCTGTCCTTGACCGTATATTGCTTTATTTTTGTATCCAGGGGTAGCTAAATGAATTTGAAATGAATGTGGATTTCCTGCTGATCTCATTTAGTTTTGGTCTTCACCCTGGAATTGAAAACATCGATGCCAGGGCGTGTTAGAGGTACACTTCTGGAAGGGCAATTATCCTATAAATGCTCAGCTGTAACTTATATAATAATTATTTCTTCAACCAGTGTGCCTTTTGAAGTACTGTCCAAAAACTTACAATAGTCTTAACCTATAAGCATTTTGGTGGGGCAGGGAGGCCAAACTCTGCACTCCATCTGAAACCATTCTTAGAGACTGTGGCATGTGCTGGCATGGCTAGAGCTGGGTCTCTTGCATTAGGTGTTTGGAAATCCATCCGCAAAGACATATGCCCTTCGATGTTTACTTTTCAAATATTACTTGGAAATGATATGATGGATGACTGATTGTTTTTTTAATCCCTTCTTGGCTGAGGGCTTCCCTGGAACTTGAGACATATCTCTGCTGAAAAAATTATTCAACATTTATGAAGAACAAAAGATGGCAGGAGGCTATTAAGTGTGTTATGTAGTTTCACCTGAACTCCAGTGGTTTCAGGGTGTATGTGATCTACCAAGCATCCTTTCCAAGACAAAAGAAGACTGCTTGTAAAACCCAAACTAATTTTCATTATGCCAATCTGAATTATCTGGTTAAATAACTTCTTACTAATACTGCTGTTCACTGACGGGTGAAGGGAATGGGCTGATAATCAGTTGACTGGGGGGCAGTAATCCTTGGGGTTTATCTTGGGTACCTCCCTTTATTTCCCCAGAGCACTTCCTTTCTCTTACTTTCTCTCTCTGTCAGAAATCTCTTCAAGTCAGGGATTTGCTCTGCCTTGTTCTCACACAACACATAGCACAGAGAGCACTCAGTTGTCTTTAGGATCTGTGGTAGGCACTGACTTAATTTAGAAATTATATTAGGCTACATTTGGATTACTGACATTGGTGAAGAACAGCCATAAGGGGGAGTTTGGGCTGCAGCATGAAGCTGAACAGCTGGAGCAAAGTAGAGAGCCTGGAGCTTTGAGAAAAGGCCTTTTAAAGGCCGGTATGTGCTTAGGCTTCAGAAAATAGTCACAGAGAGGCAAATTCACCCCCGGACAAACCCCAGCCTGGGGTCACATTGGAGGTAAGCGTGCTTCCCTTCTATCAGAGGGATTTGCAAGCAGAAAGAATTTTAATAAGCTCTCCAGACGTGACTAAAGACCCGGTTGTTTTAGATCAAACTCCCTGCACCCAACAGCCCTGAGTATCTCTCCTGTTCATAAAATACCACAAGCTCAGATACAGGTTTGTTTTCTGAGTCCTTTCCCCACCCACCGCCACAGACTGGTTCACCTGTTAGAAGCTCATTAGGAATTGTATCCATAGCATGTCTGTCCCCATAACACTGGCATGTGGTAAAAGCCAGCAAGCTGGTTCTCCTCAGAGTATGGGAAAACAATGTCTTTCAAGCCTCCCTTCATCTGAAGCACATTGATTATTTTCCAGGGCCGGCATATGATACTGAGCTCACGCATCTCAAGTCACTGAAAAACTTACACATACACTTATTTTCAGAGGCTCTTTAGGATATAATAATAATAATAATAATAATAATAATAATAATAATAATAATAATAATAATAGTCTTTGAGTCTGCTGCAGTACCCCCAGCTCCTTCTGTTGGAGGGAATCTTATTTCATGGTCTCAAATGGAAGAGTCACAATCAATTCAGTCACTCAAGAGTAATATCCTTCATAAAGAAGAGTCCCTACTGCTGTTCTTTTGGAGGGTTTCCCTTTCCTGTTCCAAGCAGCTGTGTTGGTATTTAGACACAGGATACCAGCCCAGCCTCTACTTTCAGCAAACCCTCGACTCACATCCTGCAGGCTTTATAAGTCCCCAGATGGTCCATAATGCTTGTGTAGTAGTTAGGCAGCCAAACAGTGCTTTCTGCTTATCTGGTGTATAACTCTCTGGAATGCTTGTGCGGGGAGAATAAGAAAAAATGCCGGATCATCTTCCCACAGAACATTTCCTTTCTTGTCCTCAGCCTCCAATCTCTAAGCCCAGACAGAAACAAAACACCAGCTAGGGAATCGGTCACATTTGCGTCGCAGTGGAGTTGATCCTTGGGTCTTTTCAGAAGCAGCCTTGTGTATTCTGGCCATAAGTCTTTGATGCCAGCGCATTTATGCTGATCTCTGAGCGCGTAACAACCCATTTAGCTCTAGCTTAAATGACAGCACCAGGTGAAAAGTCAGTAACAAAGCATGTCTAAAGCCAGCTATTTTCAAAGTAATGGAAATTTAGAGGATTCCTCATAGCAGTGAAAGCTTGAAAGGAGGATGGAAATGTAACAAGAGAGAAAAAAGTTATGGAGAAAAGTTCACCATGCTACTGACATCCAGGAATTTTATTGAGGGTCTTTTGCTAGATTACCCTTCAATCTCAGCCCCAGCTTGGTGCTTCCTTCACTATGTGAAGAGCCACACTGGTAGTTCGCAAAGACCCTAGTTCAGTCCTTGACATTGGCCAGCAGACATGGCCCCACTGAAGCAGATGTTTTGGACGAGAATAAACCAGGGATATCTTGAGTGAGTAAGAAAATAATTGAAGACGTTTACAGGGCCGGTTTATTCTGCTTTTCCAGCAGAGCGCTAGGTTTGCCTGCTTTTTTGTGTGGTTCTCAACTTAGCCCCTAATGGCAATGTTTGGATAGTCCCCATCCATCCTAACACTATGGGCAAATAAGATATTCATTTCTTTTGCCACTGCTGATCTGTTCTGATATTCAGCTACCAAGATGGGCACTGGAGCAGAGTGGGAAGGCCAGAGGAACACATGGATACACAGATAGAAGTTCTCATTTCAGATTCACAGCTTCAGAGATTCGGCTTTAATGCAGAAAGGGAATCTTCTGTTCAGTGTGAAAGAAAACAATTAGTAAATGTTGTCATTGTTCAGTTTTTGTTTTTATGAACAGCTATTGAATTCAGAAAGCACTGGTCTTGAATGACACCTGTGGCTGGGCAAGCTCTGGTCAGCATTGTGGGCACCTCAGGGGAAGGAGGAGATTGCCAAAGATGCCAATCCTTTTTATCCTCCCAGTCCTCCCTAGTAAAGGAAGACAGTCAACACTTTTTTGCTCCAGGTCCCAGAAACACCGCTACATTCCTGGGTAGGAACTTTGGACTCTAAAGAGCATAATATCAATTAATAAAAAATGCAAGGGTATAAAGTAGAGAGGAGCAGTGATGAAAGTTTCATATTCTCTTGGTGTGAAGGTGGCATGTGCTGCAACACTCAGGAAGTCAGCCATCCCCAACCTCACTACTGCATATTAAAAAAACAACCAGAAGCATATCCAGCCTCCCATTTCTCAAAGAAATCTCTTTTGTGAAGAGATGTGATTGTTGCACCAAAAACACGAGAGGAGAACAGACAGCTCTTCTCTGGAGCTGTCTGAGTTACGACAGTTCCTTTAGATCTCTTGATGTGTTCATGTTTGTCAATTGTGAGCACTCTGATTTAGTTCATATTGAGAAGTTACACCCTGCACACTGAAAGGAAATAAGCTATTCGCCCCACTGGAAATTACTGCTCCTGGTGGTGGTGCTGACCAGCTACCCATGTTCTGCTGCTTCTCACTGTCAGCAGAAGTAAAATGGGACTGTTAGCACAAGGGCAGTTGTCCTATCTTTGTAGGGAAGTTGGTAACTGCCAGCTGGGTGGGCAGTATGTTCCAGCGCCAGAAAGGTCCAGCTTGGGACACCAAGTTCTTAAAACTTCATTATGTGGACAAAGCCTTTGTCTTCCAGCCTGTAGTTCTTTCACCTAAAGCCAGATCTCCCTGCTCCCACTATATCCTGCCCGATTTTCTCCATCATCATCTTTCCCTCGCTCCTGTATTTGTATCTTCCTCCCTGCTGTCCTGAATACTCAGAAGAGCTCCCTAACAAATGTTTTTCCTTCTCCTCTGCACATCCCAAGAAATGCTCCATCAGGGTCAGCTCTGTCATGCTGTGCAGTCCTGTCCTTTTTCCTAGCCTGAAAGGTGCATATGACTCACCGTTGCCCAGATCTTCATCAAAAGCTCAAAGAAAAAAGTTGGCTATAAATTATATAGCCATCCAGCACCCATTCAAAAATGTCAAGAGCTATGTTTTTTACTTGGACATCATTAGATACTTTCAGAGTGTGCACTTCCCAATCACTGCTTACCTCTGCACAGCCAGGACAATGTAAATCAAAACATTTAAAGACTCTGCCAGGGAATGAACTGCTGTGTTTTGCATTTGGGATAGGACAAAGGATTGAGGGCTTGAATGCTGGGGCACTGGGCTTTCACTTCCGTGTCCAGTCTCCCCATGGGGCTAAACTCTGTGCAGCACACCAGGTGGCACTGAAACTGGGCTATAGCTGTCTCAGTCTCCTTTTCTGCCCTTTGCATGGGAGATTTTGATTGAACGTTACAAAAATAGTTCTCACAGCAGGGTAGATTATCTGGGATTACTTGGGAAGAGGTGGAATATCCATCAACGTGAATTTTTAGGAACAAGTGAAACATATGCCAAACAGGAATGATGGATCAAGTGAGCAGATACTATCTTGGGGCAGAGTGTTGCCTCAGGGCCCCCTGAGGTTCTTTCTGACTTTATCTTCTGTGGTTAAGACCCTACATAAAAGGAGCTGTGGTCAGGGGTAAGGTCAAACTGAAGCTGAGTCAAGGAGCATTCAAATGTCTGGTTTTCTTTTTCTGGTGCTTTGCAAGGACCTTAGGAAAACATATTGACCTAATACAGAACCCTGAAACCCCAGCTCCAGCTCAGCAAAGATATTTAGGCAAATTAAAATATTTCAGTTTGCCTGGGCCTTGCTACCCCAGTGCCTGAATGATGATATGATGGCTCCCTAACTTCCCGTGTTGATAATTGCCTCCTGATGACAAAACCAGTGCACTGAAAGAGTTCATTCGGAATATATCCTATTGTCTTGATGTTTGTTTGCCATTGCAGCTTGTTCTTAGTGGCTCCTGAGTGACAAAGGGTCACATCTCTTCCACATAGTGTGACCTTAACCTAAGACACTAT
This sequence comes from Struthio camelus, assembly GCF_040807025.1. Lineage (NCBI taxonomy): Eukaryota > Metazoa > Chordata > Aves > Struthioniformes > Struthionidae > Struthio > Struthio camelus. The sequence goes on along the minus strand of NC_090947.1, from coordinate 28,823,777 downwards.
AGACAGCTGAGCTGGCCAATGAGTGTTCTCTGTTGGTTGCTATAAGATAAAAACAGCAGAAAATGGTATTTCAAAAGGTAACCCTCTTCAACTCAACACCAAGGATGTAGGCCTCTGACTAGCAGTTTCTCCGAGCATCACAGCACTCACCTAAAAAATATCATGCTTGCGCTACGGTGCAGACAATCATTTTGCCATGCTGTGCTGTCATCCTTTCGGGAAAGCATATTACTTCTCCATTTTCTTTGAAAAGATTCTGCAGACTCTAAGCCTCCACGAAGAAAACAGAGGGGGATGGGGAAGCAAAACGCATGACATTAAAATTCAGATGCCAAGTTCAGTAGCATGAATAAAAATTGTCTTAACCTCTGAGGTCAGGAGGTCACCAGCTGGAAGCGGAAAATCACCACCAGTAAATTGCTGTGGGTTGGAGTGATGAATGCTAGTTAGTACCAGTGAATTTCAGAAGAATCTCAGCTGTAGAGAGACAGGGCATCTTGGAACAAGGCTGAACAATCCCAACTGTGTTTTATTTCTTCTTTAGTCTGTCTCGCACTCTTTCTGCTTGCACAGATTTCTCAGTTGAGGCAATGAAAGATTAAACCCTTGTGGGAAAGTCTTGTGGCACATAATAAGGGTGAAAGAGCTGGGATTCCATAGGGATTGAATCGGCTTGTAGGGAAATTGCTCACAGATCCTATGGATATCAAGAGGGAGGGAAAGCACCCCAGTGCTTGAGATTTTCCAGGATGACTAGGGCACAGAGATGCATTTACTCTCCTAGAAAGCCGCACTGCCCGTTACGCCAAGCTACAAACCAGTCCTGCAGCAGACATCCTGTGCCCTGTATGTTCTGCATGTTTTGAGCTCAAGTTATAACAGCCCCAGGCTGGGAAAGTGCTGAGCTGGTCCCTTCTGTCTATCGGACTATCTTCCTCTTGCAGAGTGAACACAGGCGTGCTTTGTCTCGGTTCCCCATCCATTGCGGTGCACATAGACTGCAAACTTTGTGCAATGCAGGCATTCCTTGACCATCATCTGGAGTAACGGGTTCTTACTCTGATCAGGGGACTCAAAGTAGTGAAGTAATACAAAGTAATAAAAGTCTGTCTATATGACTGAGTGGAAGATATGTCCAAATCATTCTGGCTAGTCTGAAATTCTAGGGTGGGGAAGGTTTCAGGTCGAAGAGGTTGGACCACACCGCAAAATGCTCCAGGGATGATACAACTCTCTACAACACTTTATGGGACACTTGAATATAAGCCCTACTATTAAACTGGGTTTGAGGTTTCCATAGCGGAAAGGGGCGAGATTTTATTTCAGATGCCATTTGTGCAGGGGAAGCTGGACAAAAAGCAGAAGGTTGGCAGTGAAAAGTACCAGGCTGCTTTCTCCTTCCAGCCACCCTTCTCCAACCTCTTTGGCTAACTCCCAAACCATGGCAGGAGCTGAACACTGCTTTTCATTGAGTGACATACCTGGCTCTAGAGGAACACACCCTTGTGGAATTGGCACCCAGGTAACATTTCCATTCCTTCTGCACAACGCTTTTCTTTAATGCCTTCCAAACTAAAACAAAACTTGGAGGATTTGCTACCATGTTCCACTCATTATATTGGGTTTATGAGGGTGTGGAGCTTTCTTGTGCGATGTCAGGATGGTTTTGTCCCTGAAACTTAAAATATAGCAAAGAAATATAACAGATAGGGAGTCTTTCGTCTTTCCTCATTGAACTTTTAATGGTTTTGGTTTGTTTCTTGAATATTTGCCCTTCCATTCCAAATCACTCAACAATCATTTACTTCCCTTTTCAGGAGGGTGTGTAGCCTTCGGTGCTAGAACAGCAGTGGATGTATCAGATATCAGACTTCCTGGTCTCCCTATGTGGAAAACACAAAGAATCCTAGCAAACAGGACTGCAGGGACTTCCAGAAGTCACCCACAACAACTGCAGGACTGTTATACTTGTGCCATTCCTAACCTCCTCTTCCAACATCCAGGGCTGGTTTCTCCATGAGGTGATGAACACATCTTCCACAAGATGTGTTCCACATGATGGACGTGTCTCCCCCAAGTAACTAATGCTCTTCTGTGCCTCCCCGCCCTTACTACTGAAAGGGTTTCCTCATTTTCCACCTACTTTCCTTTTCTTCAGTTTTAACCCACTGTCTCTCACCCTGTCTGCATTGACAAGGGGAACAGGTTGTTCCTTTTCTTGGCAGTTTTTGTGTGCACAAAGACATCTATCATAGGTCCATTCAGTTTCTCTTCTCTAGACTAAACAATCCTACTTCTTTCAATCTCTCTTTGTAAGTCAGGTCTTCAATCATTCCTGTTGCTCTCCAGCTGGTCCACATCTTTCCTGAGAAGTGGTAACCAAAACTCACAGAGTATTCAAATTGAGTCCCTACTAATGCCAAGATGAGTGGAAGAATTGTTTCATACTTACAGGCAGTTCTCCCACTTATCCATCACAATATGGCAGTTTTCTCTTTCCCAAGAGCACAATTGTGTTGGATTATGCCCAACATCTGACCTGCTCCAGGCAATCCTATTCCATCCTCTGGCAGCTCAGCTGACCTTTCTGCCTAAGGGCAACATCCCGCATGCCTCTCTATTGAAATGCATCCTATTTTCCCCCTACAAGCAGAATTGATGCAATTTATTTTGAAGCCAATAGAAAGAATGCAATCTGTATCACTATTACATTTTTACATAACGTAATTTACATAACAATATACAGTGAGGCTGCAATGACTGAAGAGACTTCTGTATAAGTGTTCTGCATAAAATGCATGCTGCTTAGGTGGCACCCATGTACCAATAGGCCGTTATGGTAACCTTTAGGGGCGTAGGGAAGAAAACCGTCTTCTTGGCCGGAATCCACCACTCTGCTGTTGCATGGCACTTCGTTCTTTAATCCTTCTCAGGAACATCTGAAGCCCACTTCCATTCTATGGAGCTAAAGGGTCCATAGGTCTATAGGGAAATTGTTTTCAGATCTTGTGGACTACAGGAGGGAGTGAAATAGTCCCTTGAGCTAGTGGGGAGAATTTATTCAGAAAATCCTTGAAACATGAGTGTTTCAAAGGATGTCTATTGATACCATGAATTTTGAAAATACATTCACAGATCCACATAGGGTTTCTGTTAACTTTACCACCTTCCACACTGAATGACTTTGGGCAGACCATTCCTATTGGACTCAGACCTTCCTATTCCCTTTTCAAGGGAAGTTCTCTGTGAATGAATGTACAAAAGAGCCATGGGTAGGAAGCTGATGTGGGAAACCAAGTGGCTCTCTTATTCCTTCAGCTGGCTGAAAGCTTGGATTTCAGTTGAAAGGTTTTTATGGTACATGTGCTGCACAGTACATGTGTTTTTCAGGGTGGGGCAGGTTATTCCAAGCTCCCACATAAGTAGAAGAGAGGAGTAAAAGCAAATTGAGGCAGGTTGTTTTTGTAAGCTGGCATTCCTAATCACAGCTGTGTTTGTACAAAGCTTCAATAGACACATAGATAGGGAACAATGTAGCTGGAATGACATCATATCAGTACCGTCATTTTCCAGCTCCTCCGTGGGTTAAAAGAATACAGCACACTCCATTGCTTTTCCTCCTTCCTTCTGTTCCTAAAAGTCTTGTAATGTGTTTCACAGAAAATGCCTTTTCTCTTACTTTTGATGTAATATTAATCTTGGGGGGAAGAGAGGAGGGGCTGGGGGAAGGGATGTAGTGTTTTGAGGTTCGTATTCCCCTTGCACTTAATCTCTTTAACAAACTCCTTTAACAAATGAAATGTCTGACAGGAGACAGAATCATTAAAATGAATTAAAATGCATCCAGGAGAGATTACTAATGAAGCCACTCACCAGACAATGCCCCTTTTCTTCTCTGTGATGTTGACTGCTAGGAAATATCCCAGATTACAGAACAAAAAGGGCTTGCAGCTGAAACTGCTGCTCCTTGAAAGATGTACCATGTTCCCTCCGCCTCTCCTTGATTCCTTGTTCTGCGCAAGTACATGTGCATGCAAATAGGATCCAGGCTTAGTGTCCTCAGGGATAGGGTAAGAGGGTTTGGTTTTGAACACTAGCAAGCCTTTGAACCTGGGCATGCAACAAGGACACAGCAGCAGAAGTGATTGAAGGCCCAGGGATGTAACATGCCAGTGTGGTGAGACAGCCAAACACACCTGCTCCTACCTGCTGCCAGAGGAAATTCAACCAGCTCCAAGGGATAAAGCCAAAGAGGAGAGGCAGGACAGGGTCAGCAATGACAGTGTTGCACATGGGCAGCAGACAAGAATTTCTGGGTTGGAGCAACATGGGCAGGAGAGGAGCAAGATCAGTTGCCTGGGCTTTGAACATGGGTGGAATAGATGATGCTGAAGAGAAAAGCAACTGTAGGGAGAGGAGCTGGCTGGATTGTGAGAGTAGCTTTTCCTAACCCAAGCAGTGGCCTTAGGATAGGGAATTAATCCGGGAACTCAGAGGAGGCCACATAGCTCCAGTCTGCTTCAAAGAATCTGTTACTGAGCAAACTATATTGGTTTCTGGTCTCTCCTGGAAAGAGTCCCCAAAAGCAAAGCTATCCTGTGTGGCAATGCTAACAAAGACATGAGATGCCTCGCTCATGTCTTTCTCCAGGTCCTGCTGGGTCCTGTATGACTCATCATGGGAGTGGGGTCTCTGCTCTCAAGTGCAAGTCGAGGGTTTTCAACCTGTGACCCATGTGTGCATCTTACCATGAACAGCAATAAAGAGACAAGCAAAAAGCTGTGGGCTAAAGCCACTCTGCAGGGCCCACACCTTCAGTGAAAGTGTTGAGGGGCTAGCAAATCAACAGAAAGTTAAAGCAACTCTCCTAAATGAAAGTTAAAAACAATGGTAAATACACATTGGATGACTGGAGGGAAATAACCCATATTTTAAAAACTCTTAGCCTTTTTTGAACATTTTTCCCATTGAGGGGGAAAAAAAGTTAAAGATTCCCTCCATCAGTGCAGTATCTCAATTCTTTTCAGATTTCCTTTACTCTTCTTTTCACTGGGAAAAAGATGCCACCCTCCACATTAGCAGTTTCTGCAGACTAAAGCAGAAGAACATTCTAAGTTGTAAAAAAATTAATTTTGAAACACAGCAAGAAAAACATGGTTTGTTTTGAGTTGTTGATTTCAATAGAAAAAACTCCAGTTTCCCAACTGGCCCACATGTCTGCCTCGAAAATGGCAGCTTCTATATCTCAGTTCAAGGTTATTTGTGACCAAAGATCCCAATCTGCAGCTGGAAACTCAACAAAACTTCCAGGGAAATAAAAAGCCATAATATACTACTCTGCTGACTTGAATGAAACTCAGAGCTATGTCAGCTGAGACTATATCCCAAAGTTTGCTGATGACAGAAGAGCAATGAGGTAGTGAATTGGTGAGGGACCCATTTCACTTGTGGTCTGCAGAGTTATTATATCAAAACAAGTCCAGCAGAGTTTAACAGTGTCAGCATTTAACGTTCAGCATAATGTCATTCCTACAGACACTTCCCATAGGTAATTAATCTCGTACAAGTAATTTAGCCATTGTAAGCAAAAGTGAATGAAATGTATTAATGGGGGGAAAGGTTGGGGGTAAACCATGCATGGAGAAATATTTCTCTGCATTAGTCCCACAGAATTACAAGTGAGTTACAGCTGATAGATTTAGGACAGTTCCTGTTGAGTAATTGTATTCCATGAGGGTTTTCAATACAATGTGATATTCATTTTCACTTTATACAGTAGAGACAGTAACAGCTACAGGTGCACAGGCTGTCGTGCTGGGAGGAATAAAACTGTGATTGTTTAACATCTGACTTTTCTCACACTGTTACAGCCTTTAGATTTGAGCTATACTTTGCACATATCTCAGACGTGGGTTGTTCCTTTTTTTATTCCAACAGTCTAGCTCTAAAAAATGCAGGCTCTAAAGACCCATTGTCAAATGAAGCACACTTCCCTCATTTGATTTGTTTTTTCCTCCTCTTGCTGTATCACTTTTCAGCTGTAGAAATGCAGAGAACGCCTTGTATGGGTAGACAAAAGAAACTGCCAGCTCATGCAGGATGCATGGCTGCCAGACAGAGCTCCCAAAACTCAAGGCCTGACATAGTAGCTTTCAGGTGCTCAGCGCTTCTGAAAAAGCTAGACATTCCTGCAAGCTTCTCTGCTTTCTGCAGGGCCTTATACCATTGTTTTTTACTTTGGCATCTGATCACAGCTCTACTCTGTCCTCCTGGGGCTTTACTGGTCTCTCAGACAAGAATAACAACAACAAAATCAATGAGCCAAGCAAAGAGAGATCCTGAACTTTCTGGAGAACACAGTATGGCTATTCTTGGAGTTTGTCTGCAGCTGTCTTCTGTCTCCCACATGAGCTCTAGTTCCTTCTGCTCCCCAGAGACACACCAAGTTTGCTTATGACATGACTGAAGCTAACCAGTTCCACCTGTCAACATGACTCTCCGTACTTACGAAGGACCCAGTGTCTGAGCTGAAGGTGAGCCAGGAGAGAAGCCCAGCAGCTCCTGGAGTCTAGCAAAAACTTACTCTACTTCGCTAGAAATGCTGTAGCTTCAATAATATCAGGAAATGATTTGGGGGTTTTCATAGGTACAAAAACATGCATTGATTTATTTAGTTATTTACTTGATATATTTTAGTTTAGGGAGAAATCTGGTAGCCCCTCAAAATGTTCTGTCTTCGTGCCATTGATCAGTCTATTATTGCTTCCTTAACACTTCAGAAAACATCTTCAGAAAATATGGATTTAAACTCTAATATTTTCTGTTTTGCTGGGAATAAAGTGTGGGAAACATCAGGTTAAGAAGGATTTCACTTGTTAAATGAAAAGCTGCACTTCTTTTTGGCAAAGCAGTTTTTTTAAAAGGAAAAGCACTCTCTCAAGCTCTTTGATTTAGAGAAATACAGAGTTTCAAAAGATGTATCTTTTTTAACTTGCTGTGGGTTAACTGCCTCTTGACTTTGCTCTTTTGCATCTCTCCAGGAAGAAAATAAAACCTGGCAGTTTTGCTTCTGAGCGTCTATTGACTAAGAACAAAACTTTCCAAAACATTTTGGTGGCCTGGAAATCTAAGATCCTCTGGTCACTGCTGGGGCTGAGAACTCTGAGTAGCCTTCTGGCCATTTTCCTTGTATTCTTGTATTTTCCACTAAGCGTTGTTCAAAGCATTTCTGTAAGAGCGGGCGTCAGTGACACTCATTTCATGTAGTTTGCTCTCCTTCACTGGCCCATACGGAGCAAGTTCCCATCACAGTGTTCCCCATGAATGAGATAAAACACTTCTGCGCTGTCTAAGAAGAGGCATCATAATGCTCCAGCCTGTACCACAGTGAGAGCCCTGCTCTCACCAACTGCCAAATTTTCTCAAAGCTTTTAGGAATGTAACATCATTGAGAGCTCTGCTCCTCTCCCAAGCAGGAGGCAAATAGGGCTCAGAAAGTCCTGGGAGTGGCACAGTTGGTTGAACAGACAGATGGATACACACATGCCCATGCATGAGCAGACACCAAACAGATTAACATAGGCTTTTTTTTTTTTTTTTAGAAAACGAAGCTTAGAAAACAACCAAAAAAAAACCACATGTACCCAGTGTAAATCATACAACAGCTTCCACTCATGGTAGGATTTCTGAACTGCTTTTAGAATGTTATGTTTGGGACCAGTGTTAGACGAGGGCCTTGTTGCTTATCTGAAACCGTGAAGCTGTTCCTTTCATGAACTCCAATCCACATTTGAACCCGTGTATCCTGGACATAATGTGTCACCTTCCCCACTACTGGGAAATGAAGTCCTCCAATGAGCACGACAGGGATGAAATATGGGTTGCAGATGTTGAACCAGGAAAGGGTACAGAAACAAGTTTGTGGAGCTGAAATACAACTTCCAAAACCTGTTTCTCTTTGACATTTCGGTCAGCTGTTCCACAAGTCTTTGGGGAAAAAGAGAATGCTGTTTCTTTCCTTCTCCCACGCCCCCCCTTTTAATTTAGCATTTTTAGACTATTCTTTATTTGCTTTTATCTTTACTTATTTGTACTCTGTGCTTTAACATCTGCATACATTTTGGAAGTCATCTCCAAAGTTTAGCATTGTCCCCGCTTGTTGAAATGTGGCAACCTTAAATAGATTACCTGAGGTGCAGGCAGAGAAAGTGTTGGGCTTTTCTAGACCCTACTCATTTGTTTATTTTAACTGAAAACCATTTTCTGTAAGGAATAATTACAGAAAGATACAGCTGGGCAGGTATGGCATGTGTCCAGGACAGGATAAGGCTCCTGAGCCAGTCAGGTTTGCTCACTCATGCAATCCAAAGGTAGGAGTCAAACTGAAGCTGTATGAGCAGAGCAGGCTCTGGAGCCCGAGTAAGTCATTAGCAGCCTTTCAATTGACTTTGAAGCATGTCTTTGAGATCCAGTATTTTTTATATGGTGGAATATGGAAAAACAACTACTGCAGCTTGTAAAGCGGAGGAGAACAAAGCAATGATCATTTGCTCCTGCCAACCCCAGCTTTCCCAGCCCCTTCAGTATATGCAACTGGCTGGACTGTACCCCCTTCTCACTTAACTCTTGTAATCTTCTGACCAGTTTAAACATGACCTGTAACTTCCCCTTTTACGTCATTCGTGAATTTTAATAGTTCCTAATTTTTGCTGCCCCTTGTAAATCCAATGGAAGTGATTGGAAAAATCAAATAGCTTTTATTTTTAATATAATAAAAATAATCAAAAAGCTTTGTATTGTCTCCCAAAGGAGCTACTCCAGTTGTAAGCAATACAGTTGATATCAGAAAAGTGTACTTTTGAAATAAGCCTGCAGGCGCACACCCCATACGCTGGATACATGAGGATGCACTCACACGCACGCTCACACGAACTAAAGCTGCATAGACAACTGAAGCTACTGGAGTTACAGGTACTGTTTGTACACATGCAGCTTCCGTATCATACACGCACGTTTTTCAGCCTCTGCACATTTTATAGCCAGCACTCTCTGGAGAACTTCACCCTTTTCTAGAAAAAGGACATTTAAAAATGATTCCCCAGGTTGAAGTGCCCTGAAGGCTCCCCTGAAGATAAAAGAGCAGGTCCAAGGACTGATACATATCAAAGGGATGGAGGGAGAAGACACTGCCTCTCCGGCCTTGTGGCCTGCAACACACACATACACAAGAGTCAGCAGTCAGTACAGGTAGCTAGAGGCTGATGTTTATTTTGGCACCTTTCAAGGTGACTTTGTTGTTGGGATCAGGGCTTGGCCAGCTCACTGTGCTGGTAGGACGGCATCCAGACCAATGCAATAAGCCGTGTCTTGAGGGGAGCCAAAAGAAAAGACAAAAAAGACCACACACAACTCAGAGTTGGTGCCTGGATTTTACAGGAGGGTGTGTGGAGTTTTTCTTCTTTTTATTTCTTTCCTTATTTTTTTCCTTTTTGTGAAAATACTTAAGAACTTGGGAAAAGATTTGAGTCATTATAAAAATGTAACTCTATATCATGATACAGCTGTAGTGAGCCAGAACAGCTAGGTCTGGGGGAGTCAGCAAATCAGGCTTTCTGATTAGGAAGCAGGGAGGCCTTTGGTGAAATTTAATAAAAATAGACTTGTTATATTTGGAACATTTTATCTGAGAACATATTGTCTCTTTAATAATGCCTTATATCTGCTTGTCAGGCAGTGGAACATTTCCTGTGGGGGAGACATAGACTCTCAAGAAGACTCAGAGCTGTGGCCGGGGGAGAACCATGGCTTTATGGGCACAAGGAGCCCTTAAGATGACTTCTGTCTACCATAGGACTTTGCCCAGACTGAAAGGAAAGGTTAAATTTTAGGTAGTAAGAGTTGCATATGGAAATCTCTCCCTCCAATGACACACAGAAAAAATATCCTTCTACTTTTCTGGTCTGTCAGCTAAAAGCAAAGGAAAACACACCCCTGGATATTTACAGGTTGGGTTTTGGACAACTGGCTAGTCTCTTTGCTCCCTAGTGAATCACTGCTGTTGAGTTAATGAGCTTTAATGCAACATGCAAACAGTAAAAATCAATCCAGCCGAAACGGTTGAAGACACTGGGAAATCCTCAGGTCTTTGCAGTGATGATGTTAGCCTGTAACGGTGATGGACACAGACTCTTTGGCAGCCCACTTTGGGGACAGATAAGAAGAGGTTTGCACAATACTTACCAACCTTAAGTGACTATCTATGCAAAGGGGCAAAAGCTAAGGCGTCAGTGAGGCAGTGGACTTGAAATTATTGAAGTGGTCATTCACCGCTACTCTTTACTCACGAGGCTACATCTGAAGTACTTTGTATAGTTATGGCCCCCAGTATAAGAGATATTTTGAGAAACTGAAGAGAAGCCATCCAAGAGCCATTAAGATGATCTAAGGGCTGGAACACATCTTTAGAGAAGATGGAGCTGTACTCTTCCCGAACATGTACAGCGAAAAGGCAAAAGGCAAAAGACACAAGTTGAAAGGAAAGTCCAATTAGACATAAGTTAAAACATCTTCACAGGGGGAGTGGTGTATCCCTGGGACAGGTGCCCAGAGACAATGTGGAGTCTTCATCCTCAGAGGTTTTCAGAACTTGACCAGAGAAGACCTGATAAGCCTGGTTTAACCTAATGTTGAAGCTGGCCCTGTTTTAGACAGGAGGATGGACTTGAGCCCTTCACCAACATCAGAGCGTAAGAGGAAGGCTAGTGAGCAATGTGCTTTACTAGGAGGAATCTGTCTTCCCAGACTCCAAAGTTCCCATTGGATAGATTGTGCTGGATTCCACTAGATAACTGTCAAAAAATAAGGATTGCAGTGATAGGGGTCCATTTTACTTGTCTCACCTTCACAGAATCTAAATCTCCTAGGACGCAGTCATATGTTTAGGCAGAAGGCAGAAGCCCTCTAGACTTGCCATCTATCCTGATCTCAAAAACTGCAATGAGACTCCTTTCAGAGGTGCCTTCTCAGAAACTTTCCTGCTAAAAGGCTTCTTTGACCAGGATAAAACTCTGATCAGTAATGGCACCACCTCCTTCAGAACACAAAACTAAGCAAAAGAACAAAATCAAACAGCGGTTTCCATCTGACTGTGGCGATATCCACTGATAATATGAAGTTGGTAAGGAGCTGCTTTATTGTCACTTTACAGGGCACGCGTTCTGAAATGAAGAGGATGAGAAACAGGATAAAGCCCAGGATGTGGAAGACAGATGAATCAACTCACTTTTAAATGTTTCTTTGCCCAGTTGCATTCAATAGCAGACCCGTCAGACTAGGAGAGCTTTTAGGCTGTGAATCTCTTACCATTTTACTCCTCAGGGGCTTCATCAGTTCTGGGTACAAACCACAGGACTTCTCCTAGCTTTTAGAGTTTCTTTAATCTGTAGCTCCAGTTGCCTGCTGTTTTTTTAATGCTATGTATGACCACACTGAGATACTAACAGCTTTCCCATCTTTGTCTTTCCTATCTGTCTAATTTTGTCTTACTAGTCTGAGAAGTCTATTTATACCTGATGGTATAAAAAAGGTTACCGATAAAGCTGAATGTAAACTTTTCCATCTGTGGTTATTGCTTGCATTCAGACATTCTGCCTATTTTGGGTTAATTTTACCTTTTTTTTTAATAAAGTGCCCAAAGGACCGTGACTTTTTGTGCCTTTTAAAGCTTTTTTTAAAGTAGTCTTGTGCATATGGATTATGCAGTATATATGGAGAGGAAGTAGTTGACCGAACCTGGCTTTGGAAGTCATCAACTCCAGAGCACGTTCTGAGATCTGAGTAGATCCTAAGAATTTAGCATTTCCATCTTGTGTTGCAACGTGAGTATTACCATTTTTTATACAAAACACCTACAGACTTAATCTACCCATGGGGGAAATGAATTCTCTCATAAATGGTAACTTGGCCCTAATAGCTGTATGCACTGTAGACACTTGATGCAGTGGGGCAGATTTAATAAACTGGAACTGGATAGATCATTCCTGTGGTTTAGCATTAGGATCTCTCTATCTAAAACTTAGGAAATGAAGAGTTAAAAAGGAAATCCACATGTGTTTATAGCAAAGCAAACTGTAATGAATGTGTGAAAAGAATTACTGAGGAAAGCCACTGGTAAATGGAATCAAGGCCAGTCAAAAAATGGATTGAATGAGAAAATGAAAGACATAAGGTTCAGAAGGTGAAAGTTATAGGCAGCTGACAGGCTTACAACCAGCATCTTTCTTCCCTGCAGCAGCTCACAGTTCTTATCTCAGTTAGCATGTGTATCCTCTTAGAAAGAGAGCAGACCACCTATGTGATGCTGAACTTCCCCCTCCACGTGCATAGATGTGCCCATATACCTATAAGCAGAAGGCTGTGTGGTCGAGGATTTCAAGGGGGAAATAAAAGTTGGATTCAAGATCCTGAGTTTTAATCCCAGTGGTTCCCAAAGGCTCATTGCACCAGACCTGAGAAAGTCACTTGCCTCTAGCTGCAATTAAGGAATACAAGACCTTTGGGGAGCCATATTTTGTCTTGAGTAGGTCTTTCTTGTTTCCATGCTTTTTTCTAAGAATGGTTATAAAGGTAAAACAGTCCTGTTTAGATGGACTGTCTTTATGTTTCCATTCATTCATCTGTTTTTTTCCTTGTTTTGCCAAGTGGGCAAGGCTGCAAGGACACCCATAAGCAGTAGCCTATTCCTGAGGGCCTGAGAACAATCTTAAAAAACAAACAAAAAAAACGATTTTAAGAGATGCCCAAATTCAAGTACAATATCTGTCCCCAAAGACTTAGTTGATGCTCCATGTAAGCCATCCCCAGATCTGGCAAATGCTGCAACCTTACATCGTTCTCCTATTCGTGTGCCTCTCCTGGAAAGAATCAGAGTTGCTCACGCAAAGCCCTGGACTCCTTCTTGCTGATGGATAAAAACTTGTATAAGTCATGGCTGAAGACGGGCTAAAGGAATATATTACACTTTGCTTCTAAGACAAGCTTGTCTCCCTTCTTCAGTGCTTTCTCCAAGCTAGTTTTGAAATAACTGAGCCATAAGGAATTTTCCTCCCTACAAATTTTAGGCCACAGACTGACGGATCTTCTTCCCCTGGCTTAGCAATGTATTCCCATTATTCCAAGCTGTCCTTACTCCAGCTCTACCTTATTTTTTTTTGAAACTGATGTCCTGATGAAACATACAGGTAGCTTTCCTAACAAACATACAGTGATAATTCTTAGATATGCTGAGGATCATAATATGTGAGGGTTGTATTGGAGGTTGTGATGTTTCAGTCTTGTATCTCCTCCGGAGAGGACAGTTGTCTCTTGGGGCATTTTTTTGCATCATGCAAAATTAAAATTTCCAGTCACAGAAGAAAGAAAGGTTTTCCAACTGAAAAAATGAAAACTTTCCATGAAATGCCAGATTGTGTGATTAAAAAGCGCTGATGGCCCACTGGCCACAGCTGCTTCTGTTTAGTCATAGTGTGAGCAAAGAGACACTCAAATAACACATTTGCACTGGAACAGCCCTTGCTGTAACTTGCATTACTGCAGCTGGACTCGCATCAAAACCCAATGCACTGTGTGGAAAGCAATTACCCAGTGCAAAATGGTGGAATGAAAAGCACTCTTCGATATCCCCTTTCTTAATGGCGCTGAACCAGATCCGGCAACTCAACAAAATATTTGAGACCTTTTTTTTCTCTCTCTCTTCCTTCTTGCCCTCTCTCTCTTCCTTCTTGCTCTCTCTCTCTTTCTCTCTTTTCTTTGTTGTTCAAGCTGCATCCAAAAGATACACCCAGAGACACTGAACTGAGACAGACTTTATCACAGCTTTTATAGACCTGTCCAGGTTCATGGCTGGCCTGGCAAGACTTGTGTTGCTGCTTATAAAACTGTGAGGATCCTGGTTAGGGGCCATGTTGCGCTAATTTACAGGATATAAACAGACATTATAAGACCAAGCATGAGATGCAGGGAGTATCCAGCTAAGCTTCTCGCATGGACTTTGGGACCCAGCTGGTGGCCAGACATAACATGGCCGCATAGTTTTGAAACTGAGGAAGGATGAGAGGTGGAGCTGTGGGAGCAAGGACTGCAGAAAACACAGCAGAAAAAATCATGATGTGGAATATATTAAAAAAGATGAGTAAATCAAATGTTAGAGATCCTGTTTTGCAAAACAGGTGCTTCTTTTTCCCCGACAAAACACACGCATGAGAAAATAAATCCCTGGGGACCAAAATGACAGCCTTGTGATGCAAAGCAGGGAGTTTGCCGAAAGAGCTTCCCATTTGCGAGTGTCCAATGGGGTGCCTTATTTGGGAGATGCAGCCCATCAAGTTTAAGTGAAATTAGATCATTGATTTTCTGCTGTGGGAAGCAAAGCGAGATTTCCCAGCAATGTGGAGGGTGTTTTTTTTTTTTTTAACATTATCATTCGCATTTTTCCTAGCTGTTTACGTTTATGTCAAAGTACAGTACAATTTGTAATTCCAGTCATTTATAATCTTTTTTTTTTCTGTTTTTTTTCATGGTTACCTTAGTTTAGCTTCACTCCAGTGCATCGGCAGGAACCCCATCTCTGGAATAAAAAATCCCCATTTAGTAGCTTGGTGTCCTAGGCTCTTCTTTAGCCACCTTTAATACCTTTTTTGTAACCTGCTAGCAATCTGGAGGGCCCCTTGCCCACCTCAAAAACCTACTTGCTGTGTGCGAGGCAATACATGATCTAAATGGAAAAGCTAGTCTTGGCCTCAAAGAGTTTGCTACCTTCCCACAGAAGGCAAGCCTATGTGAGTGGGCACTGACAAAGAAAAAGCACAAAGAAATAGTACTCCATATGGAAAGATATTCGGGTCTCCCAAATTCAGACACCCCTCCTACCTGTACTTTGCTGCTTTTGATCAGTATGCACCACGAAAGCACACAAAGCTCCCACCCCGTGGCATCTGCTGGTTTGCTGAAGGTGTATTAGCTTAATGAAGTCCTCCCCAAACGCCAAGGTTTGTAGCACAACAGCCCGGGGGGTGCTTCATAATACGTAGCGCCGATCACAAGTGATAGCCTGACAGCAGGGTGGCTGATTTCCTCCTCATCAGCTGAGCTGTGGTAATTGTCTGGTGCAAACATGAGACAGAAATGCTTTTCCGAGCCACCCTGGAGGCTGTGACCGGCCAACACCAGGGGTATGTGCCTACAGCAAAGTGACTAGGTGACAGGTAAGGCAGGGCCAGAGCCAGCGAGGATCTAACCAGCGTGTGGAAGATGCTAAAGGCCTTTTAAATTTACATCTCTCCACCCAGGAGAGGAACACTCAGCAGTGTTTGGGGAGATGGAACAGAGCAAAGAAAGAGAGCTGTGTTTCAAAAGGTGCATCCAAGAGGCACTGCTGTAGTGAGCGCACGAGGAGTTGGGGGAGGTTAAAAGGCAAGCGTGCCAGAAAAGCAGAAGGAGCTAGCGACAAGAGCAATGAACAAGCACGTTAATTACAACAGCAGCAAGGAAAATATGACAGGGAAAGGAGCTGAGGGGAAGCTGGAGGGGCCCCATCAGCCTGCTGCTGGGTCGGGTGCAAATGATTTCAGCAGAGGCAGCTTGCAGCTGTACGAAGCAGGTGCAAGGGCAGACGGACGCTGCCCTGAACCTGGGGAGAAAGCTGTAGGCAGGAAGGAAGCTGGTTTTCCCAAGCTCCCAACAACAGCACGCGAAAGAGGGAGAAGGAGGGAAAGCAGCATTTAGACAGAGGAGAAATAGTTCTGTCACTCTCTGCTTCGAGAGCATGATGGGCAGATGAAAGATGAATTGACTGCAGCCAGTCCTGTCAGATGTTTCTGAGCTGTGGGACTTATCAGCTGTCAGACCAGAAAAGAATAAGCTAAACAAAAAGCTTTCACAATCCTCATTCCCAAATCCGTGCGTCATAGTGTGCCAGGAAAAATGATTTCTGTCCCCCCCCCCTTTTTTTTTCCTTTTCTTTGCTACTACTAAATGCTTTTCCCTTTCTCTCACTGGACAGCTGGAGGAGATCCAGACGGCTGCTGTTCTTGTGGCTGCACACTGAATGCAGTAGGGGAAAGCTTGCAAATAGGTTTCCAAGTAGCCAAATACAATGGTGGTGAGAGGCAGCCCGTATGTGGGGAGCAGGGGACTTTCCCTTGACGGAAACAGCAGGAGTAGTGGCAGTGTGGGTATTCAGGAGAAACCCTCACCTTCCTGTCTCTTCATTCTTCCATTATCCATCTCAAAAGCCCCTGTCCCTCTTCCCCCGCTCCACCTCCCTTCACGGGCCAGCATGTTCAGATGGGTACCACTATGCAAAGCGCTGGCTGTCTCCACACAGCAGTCTTCCTGGTGGATTCACTTGGTGGCTCGTTCTAATTAATGCCTTTAATTTGGGGTCTGGAGGTAGTTGCCAGTTCAGATACTGTTGACTAACTCAAATGAATACCCAGGACTGGGCCAGAACAGAAGGATGTAAGAGCAGCCCTGTTGTGCCAGGCCAACACACAACTGATGCTCCAGAGTCAATGACCACAGGATCCGCAGGACTCCTGCGGTCACTTGCAACCTGATTCATCCTATGATCTAGCGTGGTGTCTTCTCTGCGAAAGAGGCCTGAGGCAGGTGGTTGGGGACTAAGACTTGTATGCAGCGGTCCTTCCCCTGAGTGGTTCATGTCTTAGCAGTTAAAACTCTCCCAGGCACCTCTGAATTGCAAGCCACTCTGCCTTTTAATTAGCTCCCCACCTGGCCTGTTTCCGAGCAGAGAGGGAATGCAGCAGCCAAACCCCAGCTATGCTAAACTCGGTGGGGAGAACAGGAACCTGATGCCTGGGCTGACCTCCTGGAGCACGCAGCCTCTCCAAAGGCCTCTGTCTCAGCCTCCTACCCAAAGTTGCTCTGGGTGGCTGGCAGGGGAAGATCTGCTCCTGCAGGTTGAAAATGCCACCTCCTGCTGTTCACAGACTCCAGTCTGTGTAAGATGTTACAGCCCTGCTGAAGTTGATGGTAAAGTGACAGTTCCTAACCTAGTGGTCTGTCTGCAGCAGGGATCAGAGCAGGTTGCTCTGGGAGGAGGACACCATTAGCAACCCGGCAAGAGAGGGTTCTGGAGTAGCTGGGTTATGATGAGGTTCCTTCATCTCTAATCCACCAGCCCTTGGCTTGTGCCTGGTAGCATTGATAACTCTTCTGAAAGTTTTCAAAGTCAATTTTATAAATTATTATTTTTATCAGGCTAGATGGTCTTCTCCAAAAGCACAGGGGTACAAATGATCTCTCCTTTCAAACACAGAGGTGTTCTCTGCCCTCTGAACTTCTCGTGATAACTTCAGCCTAAAAACACCTGCCTCTTTTGCTGGCATTTCAAGGGGTGTCTAGGTTATTATCTAGATTATCACTCTTGTAGTGTCCAGGAGGGTAAGAGGAGGAGTTGGTGGTAAAATAAAGAACGAGGTTAACAGCTTGAGCTACAGGTGAGCCTCTCTTAAAGGGAGGAACCAAAACTCGCATTCTTTAGCCATTTGGGACGAAGGGCTTATGCTCCTGTGCAAGTTATCAGGGCTTCATGGATTACTACACATTACCTAAAGTGTTATATTGGTCCACATGCGCAGTCTCAGCGTGCAGCAAATGCAAAGTGTGGCAAAGCATAATATGCAAAAGAAGGGTCTATGCTAAGCTGCATTACTTTATGCTTGCTGCAGGCTGACAGGAAACACCTTAGTGCTTACTAACTCAGCTGATGCCTAGTAACTTGCTGTGCTCTTTGTCACTTGATTGTGAGTTCAGTCCCTGATAGAATGACCGTCACACTCACTCTATGGACTTGGATGACATTTTTCTTTCCTTTGTTTTCCTCTGCACTTTGGCTGTGTCTTCACATCCTGTCCCTGGTTTGTTTCTGTCAATTCTTTAAACAGCTGCTGGGTTCTGCTCCAGAGGTGGCTGCAATCCAGCAGTGGAGAATGTGACTCCTGACATATGGGAGAGCTGGTGCCGTGCATCACGAGCTGTGAAACTAAGAGATGCGACACATCCAGGGTCAGCCTGTCAGCACTGTGCAACTCCAGGAGAGGTCCTAGTTTGGACATCCATTTTATTATTTTCACATGATTGAGCTTGGCTTTTAGCAACTGTTGCTTGTGTTCGTTTCCCAGCCCATAACCAAATCACCCCCTCCAAGCCTCTTGGCAGTTGCCATACATTGAATAGGCTTCACATTTGAAATCCCAAGCTGGAAGTGGCCCTCAGTCATCAACTGCAAGCAGCACCACTGGGCGTGATCCTGGTGTCGAGTATCCAAGCAGCTGGGCTGCTCTTTGCTTTCCCCATGCTGCGTTAGAGAGTGTCATGCTGCATTTGCCACGCTAGGTTGGGTCCCCATTTTCAAAATACTTTCTGGGCTTCTCAGGAAGCTCCTTCTGGCTCCCTCACTCATTGGCAAGCTCTTACCCACATCCCCCTCTTTTCTCTTTTGTGGTCAGCTGGTGTCAGTGCCCTCTGCAAAGATGGGCATCTCAGCCCATTCACTGTTGTTCCCTGCATCCAGCAGACTCCAGTGTATCTCAGGCCTCTTCCTCCTCCTCGGCATTTTCCCAGGGAAGAAACTGGTCCTTGGCTCTGGAAAAGGCATCTGTGGGTTTGCTATATTCATTTGTTTATCTGCTATTTCATGGGCCATCTTCTGACTTCTCAAGGACCAGCAGTGGTCTGTGAGCCACCAGCTGGGAGAGCCTGCAGTAAAGAATATAGGCTGTGACTTCCCACAGCACAACGCCTTCTATGCAAACATCAACCAGCACTGGTATCATGAGTTCCCCAACCTGCTCACAAACTGTGGACAGTGATGCTATTAGCGTGGAGGAACATCCTAGTATGTTGGCCAAGGGCTGGCTGTTCCAACAGGTCTGTCTTGACTGCTCAAGAGGCCACAAGCATGGCAGGCACAGCAGAGCAGATGTGACTGTATTTTACAAGAGCTTTTCTTCTCGCTGCTGACAGTAGGAAAACATGACTTTGTAGAACTCCACTTTTTCCAGCTGAGCAGCCTCTGTCATGGCCCCTTTCCTTTAGCCAATATACTGCCTCTGGTTTTACTTCCCTTCCAGAAGCGCCTTCAAAGACCCTCTGCTCAGTCCTTTCTCTGAGCAGTTATCCCCAGCATCACGCATGAAGCTCATCAGTTAAGCCTCGGCGAGCCTCATCTGCTCCTCCCCAAAAGCTTCATGGCCATTTCCAAGGACAAACATCCCCGCTGCACTAAAAAAATAACCTATAATCAGGCCAAAACACTGAGAGTAGCTGCTGACTGAGAATAAAGCTCAAAGCTGCAGTGGATTTAGGTTTCAGGCCATCAGTGGTTACTGTATGGTGACTGTACATCAGTGCCCTGCTTGTTATAGTGGGCTAGCCCCTTTCACTGAGCTCTTCTTTAAAGGAGCAATCACCTAGTCCTAGATCACAGGTTATAGCAGGAACAGGGGACCTTGCTTAGCGAGAACCATTCCTCAGGAAATATCCGCAAGCCCCTCCCCTGCTGAAACAGTGCAGCCTCTCCCTTCTCATTATTCAGGCTCATGTAATACTGCTACAAACTCCGCTCAGTGCTTACTTCACTATCCTCTGTGATTTTCCCCGCAAGATGGGTGGCAAAGTCCTAAGCTCCAAAGATAATTCCTGTGCCAAGGCAGTTAGACACGGCTGTGTCTGAACATGGAATTTTTCTCTCTGTTTCTCAGTGCTATTGTCTGAATATTTCACTGCTTGTGCGGAGATACGACTTCTCAACCCCTTTGTGAAATAGGGTAGGGCTTTTACTCACCTAGGGAAACTGAGGCACCGTTGAACCTATCCAAACTGCCCACACAGCACCTGAGATAGATAAGCTTAAAAGCCTAATAGGATGTCTAAGTTCAAGAGTGCAATGGAGACTTTCTGCTATCAAAGGCCTATGGCACTCAAATCACACATGGGATTGAGGGAGGGGCCAAGGGCTGCATTCAAGTCTCTCACGCCCTGGTCTGCTGTCCCAAACACACTAGAGCTGGAAGGTTTTTTACTATCTCCTGAACACTGTTATATTCAAGTGCACAAGGAGAACTCTCACTTCAGGATGGCCACAAAACTAAACAAAAGCAGTTCTGGTACAAACACAGATGGAAAATAAATAGAAAATCAATCAGAATTAGTTGGAAGGTCTTCTGGACTGAAAGACTCAATGGATGATTCAACACATTCAGAACAACAAAGGGAGTGTCTGTCTATAGAGCATAGCTTGGACACAAACTAGCGTCCAAGATGGTGGTGGCACAGATATGATAGCATTACACCTGCAGCAAGGACGAGATGCTGAAACTACTAAATGAAAAATATAAATTGAATCTATCAGCACAGGTCACCAGCTGTTCTTCCGCATTCTCTACAGCAACGATAAAAGTGCTGCTGCTGTGCAAACCCTTGCCAGAGTGAGTGGAAAAGGTGGTGTTGTAGAGTGGTGTCCTGTAGTGATATTGGTGCTGTAGTTTTTTTCTCGGTCATGAAGGAACATGCCATTTTGTAGTAAAGGATCAGAGGATTAACTGTGTGCAGTTATTCCAGACCCTATCAGAAAACAACAAACTATAGCTCAATGCTATTCTTGTCTTGGAGCCAAATGGCAGCAAGTTCTTTGCTTGCCAATATATTCAGTCCTCCATCTACAGAACTGCTTTCTTGAGCCAGAAAAATCAAGCATGATATTAGGCAATCAAAGAGCTGGGTTTCTGGGTTTTTTTTTTCCCTATACTAAGCCAGCACAAGAATATATTGCAGCTTATACATTGTTTTTCCTGGCCTGACTTTACCTTGGCTTATCAAATTGAGGACATCATCACCTGCCAAGATGGAGAAGATGTTTTCGTGGGCATATCAGCTAATTTATGTTACTATTTCCTAGGTTCATGGATTTTGAGACCACTGCAATAAATTATTCCAGCTTCCTGAACAGTACAGACTAGAATCAAAAAGGGTATAAATTTCCAGTATCGTCACAAGTAACGAAAGAACACATCTCTACAAGTGAAACAGGGTATTGCAGAGGTCTAAACAGAGAAGTTGAATGGAGATTATTGTAGTTTGGCTCTCATAATGTAAGGCTGAAAGGACACAGGTTCAGAACAAATAAAAGGAGGCACTTCATGTAATGCATCACTGAACTATGGAACTTGGCCACAGGACATTGCAGAAGCCAAAAGCTTGCATGGACTCAAAAACTAAATGGACAGATTAATGGAAAAACAATCCATCAAGGGCTCCTAACCACAGATATACCGCCTCTGAGCCACTGGAGGCTGGGGGAGATACGTGGGAAATATCATTCTTCCCCAGGCACCCACTGTTGGTTTCTGTCAAAGACACAGTTTGCGCAAGCTGGACTTTTGCTTTGATCTAACTCAGTCTTTCTTATGTGGAACCCACTGACAGGCCCTGCTGTCCTTTCAGGGCTATTCCGAGGCTAAGACCAGTCTTTTCACCTATGCCTGTAGACAGTGAGTCTGCCAGCACAGTCTAAGGTCATCCTTCACCAAACATCAGACCCCATGTGCACCAACAGCTTAGCTCCTTGCTTCCCTGTGAAGCAACTGAGCAGATGTAAAGTGGGCTGATTGGGGAGCTCTTCATTCTCCTGATCTTTCCCAAAACTGCACCTTTGAGCAGTGTAGACAGAGCCCTGGGGACTTGTGCTCCCTATTTGAAGTACAAACCCTTCACATCAGTTGTGATCTAGCCTTGGAAAATTACTTAACATACTTAAGTGTGAAACCAAGCAAGTCTCCCCCTGCCCCCAATCCCTGCCAGAAGTGCTCCAGAGGGGTGGAATTTGTTTTTCCGATTAGACTTCACGCAGCACGACCTTTGCCATTGCCAAGCCAGGTTGAGCTGATTAATGGGCTGTCTCCCAGCACAACGAGGTCCAGAGGGGTGTGGGGTTGCTAGGATGTTCTCCTAACAGCTTCTGCAGGAGAATCACTTTTGGATCGCTCTGCGCCATTAAGCAGAGAACCTGGGGGTCTTTAATTTATCAGGTGGGAAGTGAGGATAATTACTTTTCAAGCAGCCGATATACCCAAAGTGCACTCACAGCGGAAGCAAAGCAGGGAAGTTGGGGGATTCAGACAGTGTTTACATTCCGGTGAAATTGGATCTCAGAGCTGTACACCAAGCTTGGGAAGGGAGTGTTAGACTGGGATGGAGAGGAGGACAGGCTGTTATATAGAGTGACTGACAGATTAATCTAATAGTCTGGACTCTGAGGCTCCACAGGTGTTCAGACCAGTGTTTGGGCCAGCCAAATTTGCAGACAATAAATCCAAAACCTGCATGGGGCCATCATGACTAATTTTGCTAGGGGCAATGTTAGGTATGTGATAGGATATGGGTTCCCCCTGCAAGGACCTACAGGATCAAGCGAATATTGAAAATATTTTGAAAGATGAATTTCTCTTTCCTTTCCTACCTCTTTCTGGTTTTGATATTACACTTTATTTTCAAGATCTTAGGTCTTTACATAAACACAAAGAGACTCAAACCTCAAAGGGAGAAGACACCTTCCCTTCTTCTGGGCAGAGAGCTGAAATTGTTTCCTGTCACAATAGGACTGTAGTTACTGTTTATTTAATTTTTAGGGGAGGGGTTGAGAGCATCTGTGTCAGATGATGGGTTCATCCAAAAAAGCCATGTTTTCTATTTTAGCCTGGGATCCAGGACCCTTTTGTTTTCTCTTCACGGGGCGGAGAAGTGGTTTGACCAGTGACTGTTCTCTGGAGCTGGGATGGGACAGCTGCACCCAACCTGCAAAGTCATTTGGGATGAGCATAAACAGTAAAGGATGACAGATTCCTCCCACTTAAATAAGGCTGTTTAAGAGTAGAGCTCTTTTCTAGGATAGACTTCAAGGTCCTTTTCTGTAGGCTGTAGGGAGGGAGGGATAGTTTCAGAAGGACATTCATCCCCTTGGTCTTAAGCCCCTATTGGGATGGGCTGAACCATGCTGGTGATGTCCACTGAGGAAGCCTTGAGATACTTGGGTGTTGAAAGGCCAAAGGTGAGCTCAGACCAACCCCAAAGGCAGGTTTTGCAAAAGCTAGCCTGTGTGGGTCTGAGAGCACGGTTTCAGGGCTGGCAGAAAGCAGGCTGCAGAAGACCTTAGCATTTTTTCCCTTGTTGGTTTTCAGAAGCCCTTATGCTTTTCACATGCCCAGGATCTTCTGGAAGACCCTGTTGCAATGATGTTGAGTTGGCTGGAGAGCATGGCTTGCCGGATCCATCTGCTTTCACTCCAGCTTAGGCATAGTTTATGCTGTAATAGTTTATGTAGTTAGGATCTTCCACATTGTATCCCCCTCCGAAAACACTGTTAGGCCTACAAGGAAAGTTCCCTTTCAGGGGCCTGGAGTTCAGCTGGTTCCCCACCATGGGTCAGGCTCAGCCTACCTCTTTAGGTGACAAGAACAGCAAGCACCTGGAGGTTGCGTAGAAGACTGAGACCTGCTAGGATTGAGGAGGCACCTTGTGGTCAGACAGGACCAACAAGGCTTGTTTTCGTGTCTGGGCAGATAGCAGCTGAGAAAGAAGCAACTGCAGAAGAGAGAATATAGATTTGCCTTTAATTCCTAGGAAGAAAGCTTGGGAGCTGACATCTTTAGCAAGCTGGCAGATCTCTGTAGGAGGCCCAAATACAATTCCTTTATTTGAGAGGAAAAGCAACTGAAATCTTGCCATGAGGTGCCTGGTGAGTGGGCAGCCTAGCATACAGCCTTTCCTCCCATCAAACACAAACACAGAAAACACAGAGAACTCAGTGTTTCGAAACCAGGAGCCTCTCTGTGTGCCTCTCATCCCTGGGCATGGGGGTATCACTGAGCAAAGAGCCCTTTCCCCTGCTCCATGACATCCTGTGGGAGCCATGAAAATATCATCCCTCTTTCCGACTTTTGGAGAAACCAGCGCATCAGTGATATCTTCATAATACTTAACAGATGCATTCACCTCCCCTGGGCTCAATAAATACATTGTGGGCTCATCTCCTATCCCTCTTAAAAACACTAGTTAAAAGAACAGAAGAGGAAAAAATAACCCCAGATGCAGAGCAATGCCCAACAGGATAAGGCTTGGGTCTCAGAGCCTTCTTCACACTGAAACTGCCTATAAGTGAAATATGTCTCACTTGGGGAAAGAGGTAAAGGGATGATGATCTGTCAGCTGCTAAAAGGTGTCAGCACCAAGACAGGAGAGAGAGAAGCCAGCCCTAGGGAGACAGGCAGGGTTCATTCAGAGCACAGACAGCAACGCTAGCAGCAAAGACATTTACGGAGGCCATCAATCTTCATGTTTCTAGGCCTGGGCAGACCATCAGCTGGGATCAGGCAAGAATTTCCTCCCCTGCAACATACAGTGCTGGTGCCAAGGCCCATCTGAATTATGATGCTGAGTAGCGTAGGGGGAAAGGGCTATGTCTTTTGAAATATCCAGCATTGGCTTGTCATCAAAAACAGTGTAACAAGCTATGTGGAGCATCGATCTGAGAACTCCCAGTCTTGAGACAGCAGGATAAGTACAAGTGGCTGTAGGACAGTAGTACCTAAACACACCTCGTGGACTCTCATTGCATCTGCGTTCCTAACACAGACACAGGATAGAAAGACGTGGCAGGGGGGAACATTATTCCTGTCCCTAGAGTAGCAGCAATTGTCCAGAGGGATCATGGGAGGCCCCTGAGTGCCAACGAAGCCTCCTAATCACTAGTCTATCCTCCTTCTGCTCCTAAGGCTACTGGAAAGAGTTTCTGATTCATGACAAAGACAGGGCTACAAATTCCATCTTCAATCATAGTCCTGTTTTGCCTTGTCTTCCACTACTGCTCTGTGCTCCAAGTGTTGCTTGTGAGATCTTTAGGAATAGGATCACGGTTTTGCTCTGTGCTTGTACAATGCCTTGCAGTCCCATACCTTGGGCTGAGAGGCACTATAACAATAGTACCGATAATAATAAAATACTGTAAGCACAGTGTAGTTTCAGTAAGGAATTCTAACCACATACAAGCATGGAGAATTCAACTTTCTGGTGGAAATAAAAGGGTAAAGCAAAGTTCTTTAAAGATAATGAAATTTTCCTCACCGTCATCAAGGCTGCAAAAAATTGGCTCTTCCTGTTGATTTTTCCATTTCCTCAAGCCAGCAATTATTTCCTTCACTTGCGTTAAGCCCTCACATATCATGCTAGTATTCTCTGAGGCCAGAAGGATCTCACCCTATGTATTTATCTGAGGGACATTTTGATAAGGCCCATTTAGACTCAGGAGATTTCTCTGCACTGAATTTCTGTAAGTAGAAAGTGAATTCCTAGTACAATTCCACTGGACAGGCATCTTTAACTCCCTCAGTCTTTTTTGCTTAACAGTAAGAACACTGTCATGAATTCAAATACTAAGAAAAAGTCCCCCAGTTTGTTAGCCTGTGAACTCAACTGAATCATGAAATTTTCTGCTGCGCATCTGATAAAATGGGATCCTGAGCTAAGAAAAGGATCTTCCAGGACCCTTAATTCAGCTCATGAATCGTCATTACGCTACATGAAGCTTTTGAGATTCAGTTCATTACACTGCCGGTTATCTCAATATTATCTCAGCCATTTCCAGATCCTTACCAGCCTGTGAAGAGTGTGATGGGTGAGGCTATAGTTAGCTGAAGAACCTCTCAGCTCTTTTCCTTTGAATGGGACAACCATCTCATCGAGGCCTAAAAACTGTGACAAGGGCAAGAGTGTTCAGAGTGGCCATTAATGGGGCAAAATGGCCCTCGACAAGCTAAGAGAGACCCTGCATTAAACAAGGCGCAGAATGCCTGTAGCCTAGTCAAGAGCTTTGACTGAGCAGATGGACTGACTGCCACACAACCGAGTGGATTGAAACAGTTCCATTTCTGCAAACTTCTTGGAGGAACCTGCTTGCAACACCCACTACGGTACATATGCTTCAGTAGCACCAATTGACCTGACAACTACACAAACAGAATCTCCCTTAGGGAACCATCTTGTAGCACTTGTCACAGATCCTCCTGATCCTCCAATGCAAGGTGTAAGTGAATAGATGGGGAATCTAACACCACCCACCCACACATACAGTCTAACCCCACTAAGAAAACACAGGCAGAGTGAAACTCTTCCAAATCTGTGTCATCCGCAACCAACCTGCCAGAAAGCAGTACTTATCTGTAAATACTCTGTGGGAAGGAAAATACATTGTTACTACACATAAAAACGTGCTTCCATGAGGAGAGGGGACAGAAACATGTTCTTGGCCAGCCAGCAGCAAGAGGGACTGCAAAGCACGTGCGTCCTAAGAACACTCAGTCCTTTCCAATGCCAGAGTTCAGCATGGCTTGCATCAGTATTGCCAATGAAAAATCTGGTCCTCATCAATGGTGCAGGGTTAGAGCAAGCCTATGCCTTGCCTTGCCTTCCTGTTGTGATGGACGTCAGACGTCAGCTGCTAGCATCGTGACAGCAGATCTAATTCTTTGGAAGTCAGCAATGAGGTTACTGGGGGCATTTGGTTTGTGTGGTAGCTTTTCTGCACTCATCACTAGAAAGAGATATGGATATTTGTAATAGACTGTATCTTTTATTCTCTTTCTGTTCCTGGGATAAGGGCTGCTCTGATCACAGGGGTCGAATTTGACAGTCCCACTCTGAACCACTTACTCTACAGCTCCACCTATTTGACTAAGAAACGCTGAGATGAAGAGTTCAGTTTCTTTCCCTTATTATGTCCAGGGTGTAGTACATTGGGGCCTTGCTGATAACAAGAGCTTGTATGTGTTTTGCCAGTAGAAAATATTGTAATATAATGTCGGTATTTGCACTTGGGGACGTTCTGGGTGTTTTCAGGCTGGGATGCTGCCCACAGATGTGGATCCTTAGTAGAGTGTCTACATGTGAGCCATAGGTCTAAGTTCCCAAATAATCAATGGAGGTTTACTCAGTACCGTCAGTACATGACCAGAGAGCTAGCCAGATGATCAAACTTAGGTGCCTACTCTATGTTCATAAAACGTACAAATACGTAGCTTAGAGAGAAGAGAGAAGGAATGTGATGTCTAGGAGATCTCACAGAGCTGTGAAACAGAAATATAGGCTAGGTGGAGAGATGGCAGAAGGGTAGATCTTTCCCATAGAAGAGCTGATTCATCTGAGATACAAGATGAGGTGCAGCCACTGTAAATGAGTGAAATATGAGACATCATGGCAGAAGAGTACTGGTAGTGCACCTCTAAAATCAACTGCATAGTTGATCAGAAAAAGTGAAACAGGCAGAGTTCTCTGGGGAGGCAATTCATTCACGACAGAGGATGTTAAGTGACTGCTCTGACTTAACCAGTGATGGAAAGCGGAGGCCAGGAAAGGCTGTTTGTAGGCACCGCTATGAAATGTCCTGGGAAGCAGATGGAAGAGAACCCTCACTCCAAATTAGAGATGCTTCCATCACCAAAGCTACCAGACCAAGTCTACAAGCTCAGCCTACGAAGGTGAGCTGTCTTTCCTGTCTTTCCTTTCTAGAGGCTCCCCACTGTGATGGAGGAAAGCCATTTCCTCTTCAAGTCTCTTTGCCTGGTGTGTGAATTAAGATGTTAGTCTCCTGGGATATCCATCTGGAATTCATTTGATATATTTCTCCAGTGTTGCATTTGGCTTATGGGAATTGCTGTCCTCCCAAATCAAATCAGAGGTCCATCTACCCCATCTGCCTGTCTCCGAGAACAGACAACACCAGATGCTGGGGGTGAAGTTGCAGGAAACCCCTGTGGTCAGGAGTTACAGGATATCCTACCTAGGGAGACATTTTCCTTCAAAAATTCTATTCTTGAACGTTAACGAATGGGCTGGAGCGTGAGGTTTCTGCCTTCCTTAAGAATGTGTGCCTGTGAACAAACACCAGGAGCTGCTATTTATGGGCTACCCTCCCTCAGCTGAGCTGCTGTAAATAACCATATATGCCAACGGCCTGTTCCTGCTGAGAGAGAAAATGCATTAGCTTAAAACTCAATGAACTCCTAGTTCAACCCTGGCTCTTCCCAAAGAAATAAACTGCAATAAAATAAGAGTTTGGCTCATGTTTGATCAGCTCCATCCATCTGAACACACCCCACTGTTCCTGAATCAAGTATGCATTGAAGCAAGATCATACTGGAATCGCACAGCAAGTGAAACTCTGAGAGTTGGCTGTGTTAGGCACAACGCTTTCGCAACAGGGCATAAATCTTCTCTGATAGCAGGAAGACAAAGGGAGAGGTAAAAAGGAGAGGAAAAACAAGGTGCAGCTCTTATTTTCTATAAAGGACCCAGACAGAAAATGCAAGCTTGAAGTCTTGACATGATGTGCTTAGTCTCATATTTTCGTTTTACGGAGTGAAAAAAATAATAAAGGCCTCACATTCCACAGCAGCAAGTCAGGACAAAGATGAGACTGAAGCTGTGTCTGCAGGAGGAGAAACTGCAGAGATGTAAGAGAAAAGAAGCCAGCATTGTGGGGGTATGAGCTGTACCTCCAGGGCTGACAACTAGGAAAATGAAAGTAACCTTCTGGTAAAGGCCTCGTCCATGAAGAGACAGAGGTGCCTGAAATCCTTTGTTTCTACTGATTAATTTGCTCTGCAAAGCAGCTGAGGGAAGATATTGTGTTGGAAACAGAGGGAAATTGCACCTCCTGCAACTCCATGGGTTTTAGCATTGAATGGTGTGGAAATCAGCACAATATTTGTCTCTCCGTATCTACTGTAGGGCATTACATGGTTGAAATTTTAGTATGAGAAGTGAGAGCGATGACCAGGATTTCAGAGAGAGGCTAGAGAGATGATGCATATAACGGATGAGAAAAGGCAAGGTTTGATACAGCACCGTTGGATCAAATCATGATTTTCCACCTGGAGCCAGTTCTGATGAGGCAAAACCAAACAACACAAGACTGTGGATTTTGGGATCCCAGCAAGTGTCCTACGCGAGGCACTGCTAGACGGAGTCAGCCTAGCTTAGCCAGCAGGTAAGGAGTAGCTAAGAAGGTCATTTGGCAGCCAGGATGACTGATGAATCCCAGTTTTCTATGGCTTTGTGCCTCGTGAGTCATCACCCATCCTGATTAACTGATGTTTGAAAAGAATGAGACCGGGTCCTGGCTATCCTCTGACATAGGCACTGAATCAGTTTCCCTCCTCCAGCCAGCTGCTGTTCTCATAATGTGGTCCAGTATGCATGAGATGATGCTATGAGGGAAGAGAGGCAGACACATCCACACTGTATTGTCTTATTGCTGTAGGAACCAGGCTGAGAAAGATGCTGGCCTTCCTCAAAATAGCCCCCTCTAAGAAGTCACCAGTTCCTTGGCTTCATCTGAAACAAGGTCAACTCTACCAACCTTTGCTAAACAAACTCTCTGTCCTGCTCTTAGACACTCCTGGACTTGGCACTTTTCCAGCTTTTTTGTTGTTGTTGTGAAGTTTCAGTGTTATACTGCTTCCCCTTAGAAAGAAAACAGGAGACTGGACTGGATAGAGCCCTGAGCAACATTAATTGCTAATTTTGAAGTTAGCCCTGCTTTGATCAGCAGTTTGAATTGCAGACCTCCTGAGGTCCCTTCCAACTTAAACTATTCCACGACTAAAAGCAGCATACAGAAAATGAAAATAGATTTGCAATGGTAAGAGACTAGTGTAGAAAGTCAGTCTTAGCTGGGCTGGGGGAGAAGGAAGGAAAAGTTCAGCCCTCTGCCCCTCCAAGGGGACCAGGACGATGTGCCAGGACGTTCTTGCTGTCTAGATGCAATCAAGCGGCGTTACACTGAGCCTCTGCAGCAACGCACTGGTTTGATTGCTGAAAGACAGCTGCCTCCAGCAAAGGTGGAAAAGTCAGTTTCCATTTGTTGGGTTTCTTTAATCCCTCCTAAATTTGTGCCAATCTACACAAAAGAGCTTCTCTCAGCAGAAAAAAAGAAAATGAAATAAGCTGTCATTCAGAGGAGCTAACCATCCTGTCATCCTAACTCTTGAAGTTCCCGAGGGCTACCTGGTGTATCATCTCTCCCCTTGCCCTTCAGATCTTGGTGTCTCTTCCTTTCCCCATCCCACTGCAACACCCCAGCCATATAACTTGTCCTGGCATCTCTCTCCCCCTCGTGCAATGCTTGCCCACCACACGATCCCCTCTCCAGCAAGAAGTCTCTCCTGCTGTAATGAAAGCTGGCAGCAAACAGAGATGGAGGGTCTTTTTCTGCAGGGATCGTATACCTCACAGATTCCTACATGCTTCTTGCTGTTGGCCATAATATACTCTCCTGGCAGTCGTCAGCAGAATTAATGCATGTTTGAGTCCCCACCTGGGGGGGCTTATGGCAGCAGCAGACAACACAAAAATAACTATTGTATCTCCAGAGCAGCATGGGGAGGGGAGATGTCTTTCCATGTGACACCAGATCAGAAGAAATCGCATGGATTTTTGCTAATGTGCAGCCTCAGGGGATTATTGTTTGAAGTAAAGAGGCAATGGCTTTCTACAGTTCTCCATCTGAGCCACTTGCAGTCATCGCTGTGGATGGATCTGGAGAAATCTAGGCAGGATTCGGGGCATTCAGGAAGGAGACATTTCCAGGATGGGGCCTAGCAGGTACCATCTTTGAGATCAAATCATTGCAAGATGCCGCAGCACAGAGGTTATTAGGTAAGCTCACTGGGAACCAAGACTGTTTTATGTCTTGTTCATTCGTGGCCAGGTTGACTGTGAGGCTGGATGTGTGTTCCTCTCTTTTTCCCTTCACCTTCCAGGTCAGAGGAAGGACTGAGCTGCCACAACAATCTCCTTCCCGAGACAGCCAGCACCACTTTATTGTAGCAACCCTCTCTTCCCTGCTGGAGAGCAGGTAGATCATGAGTATGAAACATGGTGACTACCTAAACACAGCCTCAGTCTTACAGGCAAGGGATTAACCCAAGGGATCAGAAATACTTTCTCCAGCCAGACAAGCAGGATTTCTTTGAGAAGCATGCAGTTACCCAGGCAGGAATCAGGCAGAAGTCCTGAAAGGCAGAAGTCTTTCCCATAACACTTTCCCACAGTGCTCAGTACATTCAGTAGCTCTGTGTCCCTCTGCTGTGTTTTAGGACATGTCTCTAAGGCATATCTCCATCTCTGTTCATCATCCACAGCATAAATACTTGAGTCTGCACTAGGAGACTGTATCAGCCCAAGCTGCAAGGCTCTCAGGGCTGTGGTGAGTAGTGGAGCACTCATCCGGATGAGCTGGATACAGACAAACAATAAGCTAAGCTCAGAGTGCCTAGAGATACCTCCTCTTCAGTGGCCCACTGAAGTCTTGACTGCTTTCCTTGCAGCCTGCATTGCAAATATTTATCCAGCTTGGGATGCTCAGGCCCTTTGCAGTGCCTTTACAGATGCTATACTACAAGACTCTGGAGACAGCATCTTCTGTTTTCCAAATCACTAAGTTGGTGAAGTGTGGATCTACACGATAGCCCAGTCAGCCAGATTTAGCACTCTTGCCTCTAGAGATTACAGAGAGCTGCGATGCTTGATGAAGTGCTCTACTCTTGAAGAAGATCAATGCTGGAAGAGTTATTTAGGCCTTATGGGGAACAGGGGCAGGTTTAAGGGGATGAAATGGATCTGCAATGCCAAAAAAGGAATATACACTACAGACAAGAACCTATAACACAGCCAACAACAAACAATCCTCTGCTTGTCACCATGAGAGATGTTAATGAAATAATGCCCTCTCATTGTCAGTCACTGATCTGGTGCTAGAGCTGAGTAACCTCTGTTTATTTTGGACCTGGAGATAGGTCTACACATCACGCACACTCTGTGCTTCAGTGGAGGCAGAGCACTTCCCCTGCATAGGAATTCAGGCTTTAGCAGCAAGACAAACAGGCAAGACCTCTTCAGTAGAACTGGCTGCTTTTTGGGCACTGCAGGTACAAGGACCAATTCATGGGCTCCACAGGCTGGCCATTCAGCAGAAGGCAAGTTCAGGTCACACCAAGGGTTGCGTGCCACTCCTAGCACAACGTTTTGAATCCATGGGGAGGTTGGCATAGGGAATAACAGGTATTATAACCATAATGGCCAAATAGCCAGCAAAGATCCAAGAATAAAATGATTTGTGCGCAGAGTAGACCCACTTAGAAACCATCCTTACACTGACGACGCTAGAGGAACAAAGAGATGATATTGGAATGGAAAGAGGGTGGTATTTCCCCAGGGCAAACGCCCGGCCCTAAGAACAGTGGTGAGTACTCACTCTGGAGGTACTTGTCTTTCTCAGCATTAACTTGAGAAAGAGTTCACACAACTGGCTTAGATTAGGCACTTAATCTGTAGACAGCAGATTGCATGTCTAAGTTACTTTCCTAAACTAGCATTAGGCCAGTGGCTGAATCAGGAACTGGAACAGGATGCCCTCTCCGGCATCCTTTTCCAAGCCTATCCATCCCTGCCGTTGCTTGATTTTTGTCACTTTTGTAGAAGATTCTTAAAGACTACAAAACCTCAGCATTCAAAGCTATGTCTCCTTAAACGCTACAGTGTCCCCAGGGGGTAAGACTCAGTCCCATGAATATTGCTTGTGCCAGGAGTTAAGTGGCTTGTGCAACTTCTGCTACTCCTATCTTCATGGCTGACTTCCACCCTGCCAAAACTGAGCTCACACAGATCCATGCCAATGCGCTGCCCTCCCCCTTTTGTTCAAAACAGCTGGAAAAGGAGGAGTGTTTCTTCATCAGTTATTTGAAACCTTGATTATTTTATTTTTAATTTCACAAGAGGATGGAGGGGGTGGAGATTAGACATTGCCTATAGCAAACTAGCAGTATTTCACTACCTCTGTGATGAGAGGGTTTCCAAAACCTTCGTAATCTGTTCATGAAAGAACACACTGACCGTGAACTTATTTCCTCCAACCTCATTTGCTGGTTTTGACCCCAGTCCTTCCTCCTAGTTTAGGATATTGGCTGACATCTTGCTATTAGGATTAATATCTCTCTATGTATATCTGGAAGGGAAAACAAGGTTTGCCTTACAGAGAATTAAGAAGTTTGCAAAGCACCTGGAAGACAATTAGTGAGTCTTTTCTCTGTGCACAGCAGTGTCACTGAATTTAAGACAAACCATGTGAGAACTTGGACCCAAAAAGATTAGGAAGCATAAAGCAGTCTTCCTGTTAGAATAAGTTTTCTCATCTCTATATTTTACTTGTTTGGCTGGGAGAGGAGAATGGGAGCCACAAGCGATGTGTCTCTCTGGCCATGGAGTGACTCTGCTCCAGATCTGAACCTAAGAATACCCTTTCTCCTCTTAGCCTCTCGTGTTACTCAATCAAGACCACACAATGTCCTTAGGCTGCTGACAGTTCCTCGGCAGCTGAGTTCCAGTTTATTCCTATAGACTTTTATGGCTGCGTATATCATCCTGAGACAATTTAATCTCTAAGTGTCATCAAGTCTATTCTTTCTGATCTGACAAATCCAGCCTCTTTTTTTCTTTTCTTTTCAACAGTCTTTGTGGTTAATCTTTTGCCTGCTGCAATGTTGTTGCTCTGCAACTATAGCAGGTCAGGGAACTTAGCTGCTGACTCTGCAAATATTGTTGTTAATCAAGATTTGATTGCTTTTCATCCATAACGACAGCCAAGCAACCATGTGCAGGAATCCTGTTCCACCATGAGTTACCTGATTTTGGATCACTGAATTAAAAAAAAAAAAAAAAACACCACACTTCAAAGAAGACCCAAGTGCTATCATTTTTTTCGCAGCAGCATCCATCCAGGGAGCTTACGGTCAGCTGATTTCTCTTCTTTTCAATGACCCATTTCACTCCTAATCACTTGTGAATCAGAGGCATTCTTCAGGATTTGGCAAGAGAAGGGGTGCAAGATTCTTGGTCCAATCCTATTGGATGGACCAACGGTCCATTCTTCTTTCAGTAGGCCCCAATCCAGTAAAGCCCTTAAGCACGTGCAAAAACTCCCTTGCCTTCAGTGGAATTTCTCACTGGCTTAACGCTAAGCATATAGTTGTGTTCATACCACCGCTTCAGCTTGCTTCTCCAACGGCTGTGTAATGCGCCCACGACCTGGTAAGCAGCTGACACATTCCACCCGGCAGCAATTCTCCACTGTGCAAAGTGATTTCTGCATCAAGAGGGTGGGAGGCCCTTCAGCAAGATAAATGCCTTGTTGCCAAATGTCCTCTTTTTTATTTCGTATTTTTGCCCTCAGCCCTCAGCAATAGATTAGAGTGTCATGGGGGAAGGAAGAAGAAAAAAATCCCTGGTTAGTTTGCATCTCCTTATCAATCACTGAAGCAGGCTGCTGAGAGGAAATGGAGTATGTGGACCTGAAAAAAACCTACCAAAGTAGGCCCACCACATTGAAGGATTTTAAGAGCTAGTAAAAGGGGAAGGGAGAAAGACACTTAACACCTTGAGGAAAAGATGTGGGAGAGATGAGGTAGAGACCTGGGAACAGGCTGGAAGTTGCCCCTAATATACTTGCTGAACAGGTGAGAAAATGCACTCAGCAGATGATAAATCCATAGCCAACACTGTATCTCCACTTCCACCTTACTTTTAATGAGACTCATCACGTTTTCTCCAGCTCCTTTTCTTCATCCCTTTTCCTTAAGGTCATCTTGGATCCTAAAAGCTTGGGGAGATATTTGCTCACCTGCAGGCCTTATCCTTCTCTCCCATCCCATGGCTATGGTGGATTTAGATGTGGAAGACCCAAAGAAACACATGGTTTGGAGGCCAGCTAGAGAGATCCCTGAGGAAGCCTTACACGAAAATTGCAGCCGGGACAGAACAGCTAGGGCAGGATTCAGAAATGGTTGCAGACAAAGAGACTAAAAAGTCCTTCGGGGAACATCTTATTAGAAAAGTCAGTCCTTCTATAAGCCAAACCGTTGTCCTTTCTCTCACTTTACCATTGATGAGAATGGATATGGAAAAGTACTAAGGAGGATCTTTATCAACCCAAACTAACAGGATTTGTTGAAACATTTCCTATGGGAGAGTGCTGAACCTGGCCAACTTCTGTTGCCCTCTCTCACCTGTCCCTATGCCACAGGACTTAATAAAAGACGCTATCTTTGTGCTGCCTTTCTTTGCTGACCTCACTGAATTTTATGGCTACAATTCTGCTGCCCCATCCACTTGCATACTTCAGCAGAGGGAGAATAACTTGAAAAATTTTGACATCTGCCCCCTGCTTCCTTAGGGAGTTCGGATTCCATAGGGGATCTTTAATTTTGGAAAGCTGCAGGGATAAAGTTGTTCACTGAGAAGCAAGTGGCTCAACAGATGTAAGGCTTGAGCCAGAAGCACGAGGAATACTGAATTCTCCCCCTTGCTAGAAAGGCCACAGTAACTTTAAGGAGACAGGAAAGCAGGTAAGCTTGCATTGCCGCCTATTCCCACCTTTCTCCTATTTCCTTTGCAGGATGTACATTTAAAGTACTTTGTGTACTGTGAGGGCAGTCACCAGTCCTCAATGCTTCCAAGCCTTTCTGGTTTCCCACTGCCCACTTCTTCTGGAAATTATTTTGCTTTGTGAATAAGCATCTGCCATTGGCCAGAATTAGCAAGGCAGTAACATGAATTTTGGAGAAGATTCTGCTTTGGTTTGATGCTTCTACAGTCCAGCAGGAGAGCAGACCTCTTGATGGGAAAGAACTACAGCAGGATAGGAAATATCCCTTCTCCTACCTACAGTCCTTCTCCCTGGTAATCCCAGCTCAGAGCTCTCCTTTCCCACCTTGGAGCCCTATCAGAAGGGATTAAATTGTGACAAGAGGAGATGGTGAAAGACTGGAACTGAAACACTGATATGGGAAGTACAGACACACCAGTTTCTAGCAAGGGAAGTTTATGGGATGCATTTAATTACACGGGGCCTTCCCAAGACTGAAGTCAAGAGTAAGAAGTCAGGTTTATCAAAAGCCCTAGTCCTGGCCAAGACCAGATCACAAATACGTTGCTCTAATGCTTCTTTCACCATAATTCCAATGTCCAAATTAGAGAGGACAGAGCCTGCACTGGCCCACCAGATGTGACTCTTCCACTGTTTCCACTCTCTTCCAGAGAAATAGATGAATGCAACAAGTGTCTTTATCATGACACTCTTGAGCATATAACCCAAGAATGTCAGATCTTATTCATCTACACATCATTCAAAAATGCCACTCGTTTTTTTCCTGGGTCTCTTCATAGGTGTTCAAAGAGGCAGACATTTGCTCTTAGAAGGAACACTGAACAGTTCCAAGTTACTGCAGTGGTAGATACACATGGAAACTTATATTTCGGATCCTATATTGGAAAGTCTCAATTTAAGGCCCCAGCTGAAGACTTCAGTAAATAAAATGCGACAATACAAAGGAGGTGTTTCGCCCTGGGTAGGCTACTGGCTACAGCTCACATGATGGACTGAAAGTTGCTGAGGGAAGGTAGGTGTGACTCTTTCTGCCATAAATGTGTCTGACTTGGCAAGCAAATAACATCTTTCTGCAATATAAAAGAATATAGAAGAATATTTTGCCATAGTGTCTGCACTAGGATGGAAATATGCAGAAACAAAATAAATCCAAATGGAAATTGCCAGCTGGTCACAGCTGACAAGAAAAATTTTGGAGTAAAAAAATGGTTCTACTGGTTGTTCAATGCCTTATTTTTTAATTTCTCCAAATAAAACCAAGCTGAGGGTATACAGTTTGGACCAGTGGGGGATACAAAAGCAAAATGCTGACTTTCATATGAATCCTCCTCTCTGGAAGGAATTTTTTTTCATCTGTCCCACTTACAAAATGGATTAAGCAGAAGTAGCATAGCGTGCCTATGCTACTTGGTAGCAGTAACAGATCTAAGACAAACAACCTTAAGCTTAATGACTTGACCTTAGATTAGTCTCCCAAGAGGGAAACAACACTGGTCACATTTTCTGAAACATTCCAAACTAAACTAATGATATAGCTATGATAATTATTGATTCATCATTTCAGTGGACAGAGAGAACAGACAAGAAAATTAATAGCTTCATTAAATCTCTGCTTTGATATCTGTAATCTCATAGACGTACTCATTTTGAGTGTTTGTCAAAGTAAATAAAGATGCATTTTGAAATCATGTAGAAAAATGGGTAAATGTTCCATGACCACAGGTTTTCAAGGGATGGCAGAAAACAGCTTGCTTTCAAATGCTAGCTGCATATAATGTAAGTTCAGCTGATGAACAAGAGATTTACTTGGTGACTACGGCTTTTTCTCTTAGCAAATATTCATGAGCAAGATTTCAGTATTCTCAGCAATGCTCAGTATGGGGAATTATCTGTGAATTTCTTAAGCAAGCAAATGCTGAAACCTTGTGAATTTTGGAAGTCTACGTTGTAATACAAAAATAAAACAGATGGAAAGTGTCTTCATTTTACTCCTATTGCCATCTAACCTAAACATCCACTTTGAAAGGGAGAAACTGACCCTCTGGAGGCACCAGTCCTATGCCTTTGACTGTGGAGAGAGTCCAGAGAACTAGACAAGACTACATTTCTTTAAAGCTTAGGATAAAATGTTGTGAAGCAAATTCCATGTCTAATTTCTTCCTATGTTGAATTTCCTCACTTCTAGCTTTAGCTGCATTTGTGCTGGAAGAAGTTTTTATTTTGTGGATGTTATCAAAACATGATCGCCCCTAAGCTGTTCGAGGTATTTGTGGAGCACCTTCCAAGAAAGGCCGAGCCTCCACAACTCTCAGAGAACTCAGGGAAGTCCTCAATACCTCACCACATCAGCCTCTTCATTAGCTGGTGTCCTCTCTTCCAGCACAGCTGCATTTCAGTGGCGTGTATGTCCACCTCCACCCCTAGAAACACAAGTAGCTGATGTTCATAAATCATAAAGCCTGGATTCCAATCAACTTAGAGATCCAAAAGGCAACACTGATCTCTTCTATACCAATTATTATGCAGATCCACACAGTGGAGGGAGGAAAATCCTCTTTATCTTTGGTGAATGATTAGCCAAGAGGCATGAGGAGTGAGAAAATGTATTCCAGATACTAACATGAAAATAAGAAGAGTGAAATTCTGGAACAGATGGCCTGGAAAATTTGTGAAGTCTCCCTCACTGGAGGATTTTAAGAGCAGTCCAGGCAAAGATTGCCTTCAGTTGAGTTGCTATTGTTTTGGGAAGGTCAATGCATTAAACTACCTGTCATGATCCCTCCCATCTTTGTCTTCTGCTGCTCTAAAATTCTCTATTCTTTGTGCTCTGAAACAGTGTAGGTGTATTTGCATACAATAGCTGCCCATACTGCCATCCTGCGCCAAGGAGTTCCCCAGGTGAGTCATACAGCAGGTGAGCGCTTTCTATACAGATTGCCTTTTCTGAATGGAAAGCTGACTGTTTCTCTGGTGACTGAAAAACAGGCATTATCATAAAGAAAGCAGTAAAATCCAGCACAGTTAGGGCTTTTGGCTACCTCAGCACTCAATTTGAACTTATACAGAACTGCATGATTTTGCCAGGGCAAGAGCTTTGATGGAGATAAATCCCTGTGGGCAGGTCTCTTTTTCCTCCCTTCTCTTGAGGGCACAAAAGCCCAGAGCAACAACAACCAACTGACACCAGCCCCAGACTGAAGAAGAGAAAGTAGCTCTCAAAAGGGAGCATGGCAATAGGATGCATGTTACCTTTGTTTCCAGCAGCTAGAAAAGCTGAGGCACCCCCAAGCTGCTTTAATAAATATCCTGGCCCCAGAACAGTTAAGAAACAGCATGTTTCTCCTGTGCAGCAGCGTGATGGACCTCTCCAACGCACAGGCAGCAGCAATACGATGCCAACACAGCCAGAGGAGACCCTTCATCCTGTGTAAGCCACCAGCTCAAGGTCTCCCAGTGCCCAGAAGTGAGGGAATAGCTTTTCTTTCAGCTGCTGCTGTTGCCAACAGCAGTTCTTTATGGTGCGGATTACAACTGGCAGTCTCTTGCCCTCCCTGCCTGGGCCGCACAGCCTC
This sequence comes from Struthio camelus, assembly GCF_040807025.1. NCBI lineage: Eukaryota > Metazoa > Chordata > Aves > Struthioniformes > Struthionidae > Struthio > Struthio camelus. The sequence goes on along the minus strand of NC_090947.1, from coordinate 28,784,636 downwards.
TCAAAGTTCAGCCTTCAATCCAGTCTCGCTCAGCAAGGAAGGGGAGGGGGATGGTTTGAAACAGCTCTTCCCCACTGATTCTGTGATTCCTATGCAGAGCTCACGTAGCAGCAATCTCACTTGTTTGCTTATATTTAAGGGAGGGGGTGGAAGGGAGAAAAGAAGGAAGAGATGGGACAGGAGATGGACAAACTTTTTCCACTTTCAGGCAGAGCAAGAGCACCCTCTACAGCTTATTCCTCAGAGCACACACAAGCTTGGAAGAGAACGGGGGAATGCCTCCAGCCCAGTCTCTCTGAGAGCAAGAGATGAAAGAGGCAAGAATGGATTGACCCTCTGGGTTACAGGCATTTCCCAGCCCCTCACAGTCTCCAGGCCCTTTGCAGTGCTCTCAGATCTGCCACACAGATGAGCTTAGCCTGCCTAAGGTCCATGTAGGCTTGCGAGTGCCTCCACAGCTGGAAGGTGCTGGGGTTCAAGGAGAGGAGACGGTCAGTTTGGTTCATTGCAATTCCGGTCTGGAAAGGAGTTTGCACCAGCCTCAGGGGCTGGGGTCGGACCAAGGCCGCTTTGCATCTTCAGTTGCCACAGTGTTTCCAAACATAAATGTAGGAGCACCGTGAGGTGTACTGCCGCACGCAAAATGGTTTAGAAAATCCCAAGGTTGTCTTGTATGTCATGAGACTTCAATAAACAAATAAAACATCGTTTTGCATTCTTGTGAAGTCTGGTGCTTTTGTCACTGCTTCAGATTTTTCTTCGTTATTGCAAAACTTAATCTGTTTTCTTAGGAAAGGAAAATGAAGAGCCATGTCATATGAAGATCATATGAATCTCAAAGCTGCAGCTTTAGGAAAAAAAAACCAAAACTATCAGACTCAGGAATGAGTAACACAGCTATTAAGGTCTTATTCTTCCATCCCCTTCCTATCTTCACTTAGGAGTGTAACTTTGTGTCCTCCTCATATTAAACTGAGTTATTTTCTGTTTAGAAACCAAAACAAACAAAAAGAATCCTTCCTCCATCATCTTCTGAGTCTATTTGACCTTAGAGATAGTGAGGAAATTCACTCCCTGGAGGTTTGCAGAACTGCTCCTGGGTGTCACAATAAAATATTGTGAATTTCTTAGCAAGGACCAGGGAAGATATCTACAGTAGCGCAGGACATGAAGGGACCTATTGTGTCATAGAGTCCAGATCTCTGCAAAGGCAGGCCGCCAAGTCTTATCGTCTCCATAAACATACCAAGATCCATCATACCTGGATATCCTAGCTGTGATAAATGACTCAAAACTTCTCATGAGCGCAGTTCAGCCCTTTCTACAGCTTTTCTTGACAACAGGTGAGCACAGAGCAGTTAACAAGCTGACTAGGATGGAGCATGGCCAATGTGGGTTAAGGGCAACTAGAAGAAAACATGCATTTGAGAACGGAGGAGAGCATTACATCATCAATATTTCAATGAAAAGGCACTGAGGGTATGGCTAATGACATTGAAAGTGGCAAGCAGCAGAAGAACTTGTCTTGTATTAAAATACGTTACAAGACAAGTCTCCAAGAAGCTAATGTTCAGCCTCTTGATACCAAGTAGACAAGGTTGAATGAAAAATCTACAGAAACCCAGAGAACTAAAACTGGCATGGCTTTTCATTGAAGTGGCCTGGATTTTCTGATTGAATACCAAGAATTAAATGATTTAGTGGTGGGAGAATAAAGAAGGAAGGACACATATGAGCAAGTAACAGCTTTTGGCTTTGAGCAGAAGTAGCATGGTTTCCAATTTTTAAAAAAAAAAAAAAGAAAGAAAAAAATAGCTCTTTGCAAGACTCCAACTGCAGCCCTTCAGTATGAAAGGACTAAAGCCATTTTGCCATTGTTTTCCAGGACAATCCTCATACAAGAAATACTGAGCATCTCCACAATCAGCTACACATCACTAAGGCAGCAAAAAGAAGCTGTGTTCTTTGTCAGCAAATACCAGCACCATGCTGCACCTGGTGACCTGTGCACAAGTCCCATGGAAGTCAATGAGCAATTTCTTGTGACACCCTGTATCGTCTGAGATTTATTTCTGAGGAGCAGGCAGGCTAGTAAAATAAGAACCAGGAAACCCATCCTGAGGCTTTGCAGAGCTAGGATTTGATCCAGTTTTTCCTCTCTCCTGTTATAAACAGACATTTGCAAATGGACTGATTATTCCTGGACTTTTCTTCAGCAGAAACACAAGTTGAATTTTCTGAGAGCTGAGGCCCAGTTGGCTTCTTTGGAGATCTGAACCATTTTATAATAACTAGAAATGACAGAACTGAACCCAGGGACTCCAAAGCTTCTAAAATCTGGAATCAGACCCAATTTAAGAAGTTGGCTAGTCTCAGTTCCAAAACTGTGAACATCCCTTGCTCCCTCCCAGCTGAAAGCATAGGTTGACTTGAAAATGGACCAGATTCATTAAGTCCCATCTTTTTTTTTTTTTTTTTCCCCCCCTTCTTGCATATCAGTAAACCAAAACTGCTGGAGTCTGTCTTCTTTCCCAGCTGCAGAACCTCTGGATCTCAGCATATGCTGAAAGGCCCATGTGACCCCTTTTTCACCTATCCTCTACATATGCCTTTTGCCTTCACAATGCTCCCTGGAGCTCAGTTTCACAAAGACCTACCCATGTGGTTGTAGCAACACAGGAGGCATATGCATAACATGTCGACATCTCTACACCTCTTGGGGATAGGGACTTCACCACGGCTTCACCCACATCCTGTGGGTGTTCTTACTGCCCTCCCATAACAGCCCCCAGAAATGCAGAAGCTAAGCTATAAGGACTGGAGTAGATAACCTGAGGGCAGTCTTCTCCTTGCTCAGGCAAGAGCACAATGTTCCTAAGTGGACACAATGCCTGGAGCTACTGGGAAAGTCAGGATGCTCTTGCCAATTGGGTGCTACAAGGGAAATAGCCCAACACTTCTAGAGATTTTTCAGAGCTGCAGAGTCTGGAACTGTCTTGTTCAAGCCAAATTCAGAAACACTGTGTTCATCTCTTGCACACACAGCTAGCTGCCCAGCCCTACTTAGTTTCCTGTGCAACTTTTTTATTCAATTTTCTCCAACTCCCCCTGCAGAGGGCTGGGGGTTCAGGGGCAGATATGAGACCTCAACCCCAGCAGGAGAACTAATGTAAACAGGGATTCATTTCCCCTCTGGAGGACAGTGTCTGCCTTGCTGGCTACTCACAATGCACAAGGCTGGACAAGACCTCTCATGCCATGAGGGAGCAGCCCAGACAATCCTAGCAAAGGTAAAGTGCTCCTGAAGCCACAGGGCTCTGACTTTTCTTTTAGTTTAAATTCCATGTTCATTTTGCATAGTGGTTCATTTGGCCTTTCAAAAGCCAAGCCACAGACTTTCTTCTTGAAGGTAATTAGCTGGTAAAATGCCACAACTTCCAGCCTCTTTTTCAAGGCCAATGAGGGATTACAATATTCCAGATAGAGCTCTCTGTACTTCCTCATTCAAATCAAAACCCCCCTCAACTGCTGGCCTTGAACATTTCACATGGTAAGATCTTCTTGATCTCTGTCTTAAATTCCTAAATTGGAGCTAATGAGTTGGTGATGCTCCACCCAGGGTTAGGTGAGGAGCAGTTTCAAGGAAAAGGTAGGAATCCCACCACCACTATCCCCCATCCAAAGTGAGAAAGCAGTCTTACATGCTCACCCATGAAATGGTGGCTGGAAACACTAAGCATTCCAGTTGAGTTTCTGCTCATACCTTCAAATAGGCTTGAGGTTATGGTGCTGGCTGTGTGACTTCAGAGGTGGCTGCAGATAGCCTAGCTGTGAGGTCATGGATAGCAGCTTCAAGTCATAGGCAGCAGGAGCTAACCAGTCTTCACACCACCATCAGGTGCAACAAGAAGGGGTTGTAAATGGGGGAGAAATAGGCCCCTTCCAAAGGCAAATCATGAGAATCCACATTTCAGCTGTGCCTAAGTGATGAGGATAGTTAGGCATAATTACCCTCAGTTTCCAAAAGGAAGGAGAGAAGCAAGGCTGTAAATTATTTACTCAAGGGCACTTTATGTTACATAGTGTTTCAAGGGCCAGCGTTTTAGGACTGGACTCTAAGGCATAGGTTTCAAAAATGGAATTTGAGAGGGGTTTCTGAGCAAGTGAGCAAGTAGCTTTAGCAAACCAAGTAATGTCACAGCCCACAAAAACAGCCCAGCCTCTCTCACTCCCCGCCAACAGTACAATGCTTCAGCCCATCCAGATCTTGCCTAAGGTATCTAATGTAGGGCACAACTGAACATCTAGCGTAGCTGAGCCACTACTACAAGTGCATCTGTTAAATCACAATGAGTAAGTCTCTGTATGTTCCCCGCTTTATGCAGTTCTGATAGCTTCACTGCAATTAGTTGAGCAATTAGACATGCATTTTGCACGCACAATTGCACATCTATACCGTCTGAGAATCTTGTTCCAAGCTAACGCTTGCCAACAGTATCAGGCCATCAGTGTTTGAGCAGCCTGCAATGTGGACCATATTCTAATGATATGTCTCACTTGTATATGGATGGTTTCTTTTAAATATCCCCATCTGAACAGCAGCATTGTCAGCTTTCTGCAGCCCTCACTGTCCAAGAGCTCATCTGCCTGCTGATTACCCAAGGCAAGAGACCTCCCTCTTATTCAGAAGCCAACTTATATGTCTCAAAATTTTGCTCGTTTCCTTAATGAAACTGATGATGGGCCTGGATATGATTTTAGTGTGAAGACCCTCTTGTCATGGCCACATGCTCCTCATTTTGCATGTAATTTTTGCTTGCACAGACAAGCCTTTGTACGTGCAAAAGCTCACATTTGTGCTTGCCAGTCAAGCAAGCCATTGTCTGTGAAGCCTGTCTTTGTGCCTGCAGACTTTCTAGGGCAAATGCAAAGGCTGGACAGAGGAGCCTTTGGGATTCCCAATTTTCTTAGTGGCTGAAGCCAACTACATTTCTGTCTCACAACAACCTTGTCATAAATGTGAATGCAAGCACACATCCGTCTGTCCCAGCACAATGGCTGAAGTCCTGGTCCTGTCAAAGTCGATGGGAGCCTTGCCACTGATTTCCAAGGGAGGCCTGAATTTCCCCTCTGTGTTTTTTTCAAGTCTCCACCTAGCAGAAAAGACGTTCCTTGGTTGCATGTGCTCTGCCACTTGCAGCGGTGGAGGTAGCCACATGACCCAAAGTAATTAAGGCACCGAGCGCTCCGTCCGGCTTGCTCTCGCATTCTATTTGGTCACAAAAGAGCAGTCATGGACCATTTTGACCAAAACCAGATCTCAGCACAGAGACTTCATTGTCCTGAGGCCAGAAGAGATGGCTGCTGGGAAGAATTTGAAAGGCATAGGTTTCAGTATGTATGTTGCTTTTCCATGAAACCATATACACTTTCGCAAATTATAAGCCATTTCCTGTCTATGTTCCAGCACTTTGGGCTCAAATTAAAATCTCCTTAAAATCAGACCAGCAGGAGGGGGAAGAAGGAGGAGGTGTTTGCTGGAGTTCTTGAGCAAATGGCAGGAATTTAAGGTCTTATCCTCTCTAATTCCTCCCCTATAAAGGAACGTACTTCACCAGGTTGCCACATACTGAAATAAACTTGGCAGCAGTGGGAGAGGCAATGTTTTCCTTCAGGTTTTTAAAGCTCTTGGCTTGAACTGCATTCTCATTGCTTCTTCCTATTGCATTCTCCTGCCTTTCCATCCAGGTGCCACTTAGCACACTGTCCATTTTGCCCAGGGATATGGTAATAAAAGAAACTGTTCCACTAGGCTGTGATATTTTCCTTCCCCTTTGCCACTGGTGACCAGCAGGCCTGCAGGCAGGAGGTGTTGGCCAGGGGATAGATAATGTTTTATATGCCCCTCGCACGGGGCTTGCTCACATACCAATTACAGCCTGGCGCGCCTGTGTCCCCCGGAGGACTAAGAACATCTGGAAGCAATCACAGTCCAAGCACAATCTGGGCCAAATCCCAAAGTATCGGAAAGAACCCATGTGCTCCTAACATGGACTCAGGAGAGGACACTGATTTTGCAGTGATGGATGCCCAAGGCTTATTCTCCCATACAAGACACTTGCCTTGGTAGTTGCAGATCACAAGTAAGATACTCGGTTCTTTAACATGGTGGGGACAATAGGCTGTCTCTCTTTGCGTCATGGGAAGCTCTGCACCAGCTGTTTGACCTGTGATGATTTACCCCCCCACACACACAATCTTGTTTGCATGTAAATATTGTTCCTTGCTCTTTCCACACACATGCAACTTTGAAGACACAGTGGCTGGTTGCCACTATAAATCCAGCCCAAGTTTGGCCCAAGGAAAGGAACAGGCAAGCTGGTGGGGAAACCTTAATGTAACTAGACTGCAGAGGGGAGTTTGGATATAGAGGGTCAGGTAGACAGACAATATAAATCAGGGTTCAATTGTGGCTTCATGTCTGATGTGGGGAATTTCATGGCAGTGAGTAGATTTACAGCCTGGGAGACCAAGAAAAGTCCATTTATGCAGTCACCACAAGCAGGTACAAAACCCACAACGTCAGTATTTCCCCTTCCTGTGCTTTTGACTTGCTTCAGCTCTGCTGCTAAGGCCAAGCAATGCTGGGAACGAAGAAATTCCTTCAATTTTGCCAGCTTCATCTGGAAGGCCGGAGGTCTGAACTCAGCCAAATAAGTCAACTTTTGTAAAGCTGAATCTTATAAAGGATGGAAAATAACACTGAGAGCATAATAATACTGAGAGTATGTTGTGACTCTTCCCTGTCAGTTGCATGCCTTCTCCTGGAAGACTGTGCAGTGTCCATGCGCAGAACTTGGAGGATGGTCCTTCCTGCTCGTCTATAAACAATTGCCCTGGGAAGAATATATGTCTCTAGGCATGTGCCTGCTCCCGCCCCACCTCCATGCTGACAGCAAAGGAAGTTGTAGCTGCAGCAGGCAATTTCAGAGCTACCCGGTCTCTAGTACTGATGTAGTCACCTTGCTGCTCTGCTCTCCCTGTCCATGGTCCGCTCCTTGAGATCTGCTGTGCTAGTTCCCTTGCTTTGCATCTCACAGCAACCTGATGTGTTTAGTCAGCCCCAAAACAGTTAATACCTTTGCTGTGGAGTTTTGGGTTTTTTTTCTCTCCCGTTATGCAAAGCAAAATACAAAAGCCTGTGTTGAGAGGCCTGTCATCGACAGGTATATTGTATCTCAGGTTAGGGCGCTCAGGAGAAGTACCGATGAAGCAGATTTTTGCCAAATGAGAGGAAAAAAGAGGTGGGGGGTGGGGGGAAACAGAGGAATCCCCTTCCATTATATTTTCCACTGGAGCAAATAAAACAAGATAACTGTTGGTACAGCATTTGGAGTTTTTCTCATCAGGATGGTTAAGTGCTGCTTGAAACCAACGCAGACAGGGTTTCCCTTTGCTCTTTCAGCAGCATTCCATGTGCTGACCTCAAATCTTACAAGCAACAGTGGGTCTTTATGTGTGCAATTGAATGTGGCCATGCCCTTCTCTGCATTTGCTAAGAGTTTTAGGGTAAAGCCTGGTCTGTGAATACGCTATGCATGTCACAGAAGGAGAAGCCTCTGGGTGTTCAGGTAGAAGCTGAAGAGGAGAGATATTTAACCTCATTAGACATGTTCTAGGTCCCTAATCATAGCAGGATTCTAGAGACTTATTCTTTTCGGTCAGAGCAGAATTGGTTAACATTATACCTGGCTATCCAAGCTCTGTTTGTAGACAGTGAGATCAGCATCTCCAGAGATCAGTTTATCCAACCTGTTTGTTTCATTCCTGCAAGAGATAAATCCTTCCAGCCTATCCAGCCCAATACCTATTCATTGATCCCAGTTTCCCTATGCCAAGCATCACATTTCTTTATATACCTTCTTAAAAAAAAAAAAGAAAAAGAAAAAGTAAAAATCAACAGGGGATGCAAGTATTGGCTTTATCTTATTCCTCATTTCCCAAAAGTGACAAGACTCCTTTAATACAGCTCTCTTTCCTCATGAAAGAGGAGCATAACTTGAATGTATCAAGTTCCAACCCGCAGAGAGAGTTTGTGAGCTGGCCATATGAGCCTGAAATAATACTCCAAGATGTATCTTTAAGAATATCGCCACTGAAAGCCCCTCAGCTGAAAACCCTTCATATAAGCCTTCATCTGAGCAGCCAAAGGAGAATGATGGTGTCTGAGTACAGACTGAGGAATCAGCAAATTCATTTGAAATTCAAATGCCAGCACTAAGACACATATGGAAACAGGCCCTACCCCTTCTAATCTAGATGATCATGGGGATCGGTTTCCTTGAAGGACCCAGGCCTCAGGCAGACAGGAGATTTAGGCAATGGATGACCTTGAAAATGCCGCAGTATAAATCACCATGCAAACCCAGGAGGGTGGGTCTGTTTTCTCCATATAAATATTTAAAGAACACTCATTTTTTCTAAGTGATAGATGACAAGCAGGTGGCCTGAAAACTGGAAATATTTTTGCCATTTGTTCAGGGAGCTAGCTTTCTACACAGGTTTTGCATTTACTTCTTTATCTATTTATTTATTTATTGGTGGTTTGCCATGTTATTCTCCAAGGCCAGGAGTTGGTTTTGGAACCTTTCCTGGAGAACGGCGCTCCTGCTCTGGGGTTGCTTTCTAAGCCTGGTTTTGATTTTAAGCAAGTAAGATTTGATTTTCCTGCTTTGCTCCAAGCTACCTTGCAGAACATGTTCTGGGCCAGAACCTCAGTGCTCAGTCCACGGACAGCACTGTGCTGATTTCATTAGAGCACGAGTACAGCTAGAGGCTGCCAGCCTAATATCTTTTCTTGGACACTAGGCAGTAACAGGCACCTAGTGAGGGATATAAGGACCAGGCAAGTATATAGTGATGCTTCTCTGGGACACTCTCCTACCCTCCAGTGATCAAAGGTGGTAGCTTTGTACTTAGAAGTTCTTGATTCATCCAGCTAGTTTTTCAACCCCTGCCAAATTTTAGCCTTCACAATCTCCTGAGGCAAGGAGCTCCTTTGGTTAGCTTATTGGCTGGTGGGGGGTGTTTTTTCACGTGTTTGTTTTCTTGCTTGCTCATTTGCTTCCTTCGTACTGCTCCTGGCTTTATAGTTCTCTATTACATCCTCCCTTAGCCATCTCACTTCCCACCTGAAGAGTTGTACCTGGCTTATTTCTCTCACAAAAGCTGGTCCCTGTTTCTGACCACGCCTGTCAAAGGAGCATGAGAAAAAAGCCTTGTTGAACCAGGAAGGAAATTCATCGATAAGTCCCACACAGCTGGGAAGCAGGGCAAGGCAGTTCACAAATCTATTGCTGCAGAGCTCATATCTGTACATACACAACATATATCTATCTAGCACAAACATATCTTTAAAGGGGATCCCTAACCCAAAGGTTTCACAGCCTAGATAGGAATTGGATGGAACAAAGCAAGATACAAATCATAAGGCAGAGAGCAAGATATTTCCTCAGATAACCTGGTGACTTTGAAGTTTTGTTTGAAGGGAAGGTTAATGAAATAAATACCTAAGGGATATTATCGTAGCACTAATGAGGCTATGCCCCAAGGCCATTTCCTGGGGCAGGGGGTAGTTTAAGAGTGGCTTGGTGCTGTGGAGAGGCGAACAGCACCAACAAAGCACTCCCCATGGGACAATGAGGTGCTGGGACAGGCCCTACTGAGAGACCGGCAAGAAAGCAGTTCATGAGCCTCAGACTGTCCTAGTTCATTTCCTCCCTCTCCTTGTTAATATGAACCCCCTCCCCTCCATAACTTGAGGGGGTTTGTCAGCAAGGCTGGTGGCAGGATTCCACCGAAGGAGAATGCATGCAATTATCTAAATGAGTTAAGACTGAAGCCAGAGATAGCCAGTATGAATAAATGAGCAGAGATGAGATCAGGCTGACATCATTCACCCCAGGTAAATTTTGGATGTCTCTCTGGGTGGAAGTTTTGCTAACCAGCGCACTGGAAATAGGAAATTAAAACCAAGCGCCTGAACCATGAATTTCACCATTAAGTGCTAAGAACATTCTCCCCCCAAAGCCAAGGAGGAGGCCACGCAGGATAGAAAAGATCAGGTTCTGATTAATCTCAGATTTATCTCCCAGTCCCCAGCAGTGCTTTGACACAGATGAGTGGCTTCAGATGAGTCACTTTTCTTTAGCCTCCCTTTCCAACTTTTCTCCACCTTGTGTAGTTAGACATTGGGCTTGTGGCGGTAAGCCACAGACCCTTCTCCAGTGGACAGTCAAGCCTACAATCCTGGCTTTAGCCAGGACTTCAATCCTAGTAATTGTTTGGAAGCACGAAGCACTGCTTGACAGCAATAGAGTCAGAGGGACTCAGCAAGATTTCAAAATGAGGCGAAAGGAGAAAACTGAGCCCCGGCTACCCCTTTTTTTTTGTGCTGTAATGGAAGCATGCACACACAGAGTGGAGCCCCTGATAGGTCTCCCAGGGGCTGACGTGCTTCCACACAGTGAAGCCGCTGGCCACGGAAGCATAGGGTTGTATCCTTATTTTCTTTTTGCTAGTCATATTTATAGATTTGCAGAATGCTCTCTACAGCTCGCAAATGACTGCTTCATACAGCTCTCTCCATCTTAAAGATTTTTATGATGTGGAGCCAATCCAGCGTCTAGACCAATAATGATAGCTCACATCTCAGCCAAGCCTTTTCTTAATTGTCCACAGGGCTGGCGAGGAAATATAAACATTTGTACAACATTCGGCCTACAAACGGCGACATTACTGAAAAGGCTTTGACCAGCTGGCATCTTTCCCTGCCAGTCCTGGGGCAGCTTCTTACTGTATGTTTCCTAGAGCTCAATCCAGTCTGGTCTTAAAATAGCTCAAATGATGGTGCTTCCCTGGAAAATAGAGTTTCTGCAGAAAACCTGATGGCCAGAGACCTGCCTTCCACTTTTGTCTATTGAGGTAATATTTTGTTAGTCCTTTGCCCATCTTCAGACCTCTCAGCTTCTTTTTGACACAGTGCAGTGGGGTCGGTATTCTGGGGTGTCTGCTGGGAAGGCCTATCCTTCTCCCTGCCCCATCTGCCTCCCAGAATGATGGGGTTGCACATCACACATTGAAGCACCAGAGCCGGGGGATGTCCCAGTGCCAGCTGCAATGTGTCCTTGGTCCCAGTCAGGGTATCCAGGCACTGCCATGATGCAAGTATATATTTACCATATACCATATAACAAGGCATATGGCCTATGCTACCCTTTCCTTAAACTGCATTCCCTCCTGGCCCCTCAAGGCCTCCTGAATAAGCCTGTATCCTCCACCATGGCACAGCTTTCTATCAAGTCTCTCCCCAGCCAGCTGTCACACAACTTGCTGATCTTCTTCTCATTCTTCCAGCTCACGTCTAGCTTTTTTGAATGCCTCTGACTTTAGCAATGCCCCTTTGCTAAGGGAGTGCCTGAGGCAGAGTGTTTTAATCCAAGTGTGGTTATACCAGCAGCCCTGAAAAACCCTTCCCTAAATTTCTCCAAGACTGAGTTGCTCCCAAATACCTTCATGAAACCTTGAGATCACGCAGTCTTGGCCTTTGTATCTCTCCACATCCACCAACTGTCTCTTGCTTTAGATTGTAAGCTTACTGGCAGGTGGAGTTACCCTTAATTTGGGGGTTTGAATAGCACCAGGCAAAAGGAGGGAGGAATGGGGAAGGTACTGGAATCAGGCTCCTCAGTGTTTCCCCCAGATCAATGAACATGAATAAAAGGACCCCCAAACTGCTCATCTTTGTTGCACTTTCTTCTGGTAGATTCAGAGAACCCTATCTCGCCAGCCCAGACCTTGTGCACCCCATCCCAGCATGGGGCTAAGCTTCATTTCAAGTCCAACTCAAGCTATACTTTGTGGCATTAAGTGGGAGTTAACTACTGAGCAGGCTTTATGCAAAGTCTGGGCAAAGAGGGAAATTTCACCACAAAAGCATTATCAGAAATTGCTGACTCAATCACTGCAGCACCTCATTTTCAATTGCACAAAAGCTGGACTCCAATGTCGGGGGGCCCGGGACTTCAGGGTTTTGGTTGGGGCCTACATCCCCTTCCAAATTACCCACTGAGAATACAAGCAAAGCTATGGGCTGTCATGTAATATGAGGCATTTTACTGCAGCCTGGTTAGGGTTTTAAAATAACACGATACCATTCAATGAGCAGTTGAGGAATTAAGCTAGAGAGAGTGCCACTCTGAGTCTTGCCTGCTAGGAGCCAGCAGCAGAGCCAGGAAATAAACCCACAGCTCCCAAGACCCAGTCTCGTGGCTGAGCCACAGGATCATTCCTCCTTTTCCAGCAATCACAGCAATTGCCCCTCCCAAGGGCCTGCCAGCTCCCCAGCGTACCAGGCCACAACAGGCAGAACAGGCTTCCAAAACACCCCTGTCAAAGACTGAAGCAACTCTGGGGCTTGTCCCCATGGCATAGAAAGTGCTCTCTCGGCTATGCAAGACAAACGCTCTGCACCTATGTACCACAGTCCCCAAGTAAGGCCTGGGGAAGGCTGGAAAGCTTCAGTTGCTTCCACCTTTCTCTCTCAGACCCAAGAAACCCAGTCAGTCTCAGTTTCTCCATCCTGTAAAAAGGTTCTTCCCACATCATAAAAAGATGCAAACATCTCATCTTGTCCATGTACTCAAGGAAGGTACGTATCAGGGTGGCACACCATGAGGCTGTCAACATCATAGAGTAAGGGAAGTGCAAAGGCAAAAGAGATGCATAGTACCCTAGATAGGAAAGTGTCAGGCTGGGCAAGTCCACCTTAAAAGAATTTTCACCACTGGTCACCACGTGTTTTGGTTCCTGGCAATCCCTCTAAAAACACCCGGGCTCTGGGTTAGTGCATGCTGAGCACTCGCCCTGCAACTGAGCTCATGGGAAGGTGAGCACCAAACATGTACCATGGAGCTTTGCCCACTGTGCACCAAGTGATGCCTGGGCCTTACAGGAGAGAGAGAAAATAAATAAATACACATACATGCACACCCTTATACCACCATGTCTTTAAAGAACATGCCCAAATGAAGGTTGCACAGGAAGCCTTTTTCCAGATATTTCTGACGTCTTGAATTTTTTGTTTGCAAACAGAGAATTCTGTTCATTTCATTTTCCTTTGATGCAATACCAGCAGAGTTCTTTCAGGCCTCTTACTCAAAAAATTGTGTCAGCTCTTCTAACCACATTATTGCACAAGGAATGTGTATTCAGCTGGACAGTCACCATAAACCTTATGTCTTTTGCATAGTCACCATCTTTGGGAGAACAGCTTTCCCTTTTTTCAGATTTGTTTTCCCTTCTTTGTTCATAGATGATATGATCATGTATGTGGCCCTCTTAAAAACCACTTCCACGTGCAACAAACTATCACTGTTCAGCCGCTTATTAGCAGCCTCAAGGGATTGAGCCAGATGGACACATCCCTGCAAACTTGTGGTAATTACAACACTGTCCTGGCACATAAATTATAGGGTTTCTCATCTGCTGTGCTTCATCATTCCCTGGAAGTTCAGGTCCTCCAGACTGCAACCTGGTGCTCTAGGTTACTAGAAACATTAGTGCTACAGAAACAAAAATAGATGGGTGGCTAGGTGGTTGGAGACACACCAAGCCAAACAAAATAGCTGAGCAATGCTACAGCTTAAGCCAAGAATGGCTAAATTCTACATGCTTGAGGAACTCCTGTATTCCCAGCCAGGTCTCCAGGGACCAGGTAGAGGCAGCCATGCTAGCCTACTGCTACAACTTTCTTAATAAACCCCACCAGACCTGACCTAGGTCTGCATTGCCCCCACAACAAACACCTCTCCAGTGTAGTAGACCTGCACGTGAAGGGGATATTGAGGTTGTCAGTTAGTCACCCTTAAACAATGTAAACAGAGAAAGCAAACATGAGGTACAGCCCCCTATCTGAGCTCCCTCTCTCATGTTGACAATGCTTTTTATCTTAGATAAAAATGGCAAGGCTTCCCAGATCCATAAATCCTTTCAGTTTGTAAAGGCACAAGGAAGATAACACACATTAACCAGACCATAAACTTCTCTAGGCATTGATTCCACACTAAAATTCTCACATTTGCAGCGTGACATCAATTTGGCCCAGTGGCCACATGAATTCCCATGCCTGCAAATCTCCTCTCCTCTTTGTGCTGCTTGCGTTATTGCTCACACACAATCTCACAGTCATTCCACAAAAACTGCAGAGAAATCCAGAGCAAGGGCATGGATGTTTCCTCCCTGAGGCTAGAGGCAGCTCTAGAAGTGGTGGAAAGGTGGCAAGCCAGCCAGAACAACAAAGTACCTTTTTATTCACAGTTTAGGAGGAAGCTTTTGTCCTAAGTGCAATGGAACACTTGAACTCAGAGCCCTGGACATGCACCAAAATACTTTAGTTGCTTTGACATCTCATACCAGCAGGAAATAACAAATTAGAAACTGATACATCTCCATTGTAATGCTAGAGGGAAGCCAGTTAGCCAGTAATTGAAATCAAAGAAGCAGATGCTTATGAGAACACCTTCAACAACAGTATATCTGAATTCAGGGTGCCTCACTGTGTGCAGATGTTTCAGCTCATCTCATGAGATGAAAAAAAAACAAGCTCAGTTCTAGTCTGCGTACATGCTTTGAAAACTGTAATCCAGAGGTAGGCTGTGGGTAGCTCTGAATTCATCAGAGCTCTCAAAGAAATGCTACAGTAATCCTAAAAGCAAGGAAGTGGGACAGTCATTGCTAGAGCCAACAGCTGAAAATTAAGTTTGACAACTTTCTGGATGCAAAATGCAAATTTTGAATACAGTACCCTCACTTTCGGAATAGCATCATTGGGGCTGCAGCAGATTTTCCATCCTTTGGACCCTTCAGAATAAGATGGAGATGACCTGCTGTAGATGCCTCATTTGATCATTGCACATACTACGCATAAGAGTAAGAAAAATTCTAGTCATCTTCTCTCCAGAGCTATGACATCCCTGGATCCTTATAGTTAATGAAGAGAGGTAGTCATTGCGATCAAGTTAGCGGCCTAGAGTGGTTGGCTTGAGATTATTTGTGGCTGCCTTTCTACATGATAGGCTTTGGCTTCACCACAAACTGGTAGATTCAATAGAAGAATCATAGAGAAAGTTATTCAGGGTTTGGCTCATTTGCCAGATGTCAGGCTTGATCTTCATAATCATCCTCCCAAACCTTACTGCTGAGGGACCACCAGGCAAAAAGGCTTTGGGAAGAGCTAAGCAATGCTATAGAGATTTTCAATTTGAGAAATAATCAGCTAAAACTTTGTAGATTATCTGTTGACTTTCTGCTGGTGCTACAGCCTTGGCTTTTTTGGCTGGCAAAGGATGCTATGACAGATGAAGGGAAAAATTCCCATCCCACTTCCCATTTCTAGGGGATGAACATATCCAACAACTTCCTGATCTGCCTCCACCGGAGAGCAGAAGTGTTTTTTTCACCCTCTACTCCATCTCACCATTATGGACAAACACCATAAGAGGAGCAGAGGTAGTTCCTATGAATTTCCTTCCTGCCCAGCCTAAGCCCTGGCTTGTGCCATTGCTGAAGCACAAGGTCACCCTTAGTCTTCGGCAAATAAAGGGTTAAGGAGGCCTGAGTGTGCCTTGTAAACAGACTGAAAGTGTAACCTTTGCTTATAAATCATGTGCTCAGCCCCAGAACACGCCTTTAATCCTGTAATTACATTCAGAACTCGCTGTTTCAGTTAAGGAAATATGAGCTCCATTCCAAATGGCACCGGGGCTGACCTGAAATGATACGTTAGCTTGCCAAAAGGCCCCTGAAGCCCTCTGGCTTCCAGCCTTCCATTCCCAGGTGGCGGGGCTGGGAGGAGTGCACGTTAGGCTGTGTCACCCATGGTTTTGCTGAAACAAGCCCGCAGGGGCCCTGCCTCCAGCCAGCAGTTCCCCAAGAGAGAAAAACTGCCGGCAGGCGTTGTGTTGACTTAGCAGCTGTGGCTGACAAGTCCAGCTTCTTAGTAGTTGGGGAGCATGCAGGGCCTCAGCCATTGACAGTAGGGTGAGGGGTCAGGAGGTGTACTTGATGAAGTGTGGCATCCTCTCTGGCTTGGAGCTTACAGCTCACCTCGACCGAGGGCCAGCCATGTCCAGCCAGCCCTTGCCATGTCCCACCACCGTAGCACTGGGATCCCTCTGTTCCTCCTGGGGCTTCAGCTGCAGCTCTCCAGCTCAGTACACAGAGGACAACGTCTCCTTTGCACCTCTCCTCTTCCTTCAGTGGGCACAGAGCAGCCTGTCCCCATGATCACTGCTTCCAATGAGAGGGGAGTGAGCAGGGTGAGGGCAACCCAGCAGTTCCCCTTCTGGTCCCAGCTCCGCCGCTGCATCAGCCTCTCCCCTGGAGCAGACATGTAGCCCTGGTCATTGCATGGCCATGCATGGCCTTAGCAGGCCATACTGCTCATGAGGCCACCCAGTCAGGGTCTAACCTGAGCCTCTCAACTTCAGGTGTAAATGAAAGGCTGGGAACTTAGGAAGAGGTGTCTGCCATCACAGCAGTGAGCGGGAAGCCAGTTAACCCTGTGTGAGGCAGGAGCTGGGCTCTTGGATGATGTTGCCTGTGGTTGCCAGACCCAGCTGGACTAGATTATACAGTTCACTGAGGAAACCCAGCAGAGCACAGCTCCGGCCCAGGATGACCCACACTGTTTAATTGCTCCTGAGCAAGCAACTGATGCTTCCATTTATTCTCAGGGCACCTGTATTATCTTATTTGATTAACCCCAGGATTGTTTTCACTCCAATACACGTCCTCTCCCTATCTATATCCTGCAGAAAACATGCACCAGCAGTTTCTTACACATGCTCAGAAAAGCTTTTCAGGTCTGATCAGGAATCTCCCACAGATATGTTTTCTCCAGCAATTTCAGAGGTTCTGTGGGTGTATTACAGGGATGGGGGGAAGGAAAAAAAAAAAAGAATCATAAAGGCAGCATGACGCCCAGTTCCCAGTTGCTCTGCCCTGAGAGAATTAGTTGAGCCAACACTTGTTGAAAGTTTAGCAGAGCTTTGAGTCTCCTCTGGAAAGTGAAGCAGAGTTGCTTCTCCCCTGATCCATTTGCTTTCCTTTAGGCTATAGCAACATGCTGTCTCTGAGACATCTCAAATGGAGTAATGAAACACAGAGCTAATACCTCCAAAGAGTGGCTGGCAAGATCGTGCACTGAGCAGATGTTCAGCCAGCACCTCCTGAATTTCTGGAGCTCTTAAAGTAGTAAACAGGGTTATCACATTGCAACAAACTCCCAAGATCTCTCTGGATGAGATCCATTTTCCATCCCCTTCATAGGGATGATCCAGGAGCTGGCTGATTCATTAGCAACAGCCAGCCAGAGCATGCAACAACAGCACACCTCTTGAATTTTTACAGGAGTAATTGTATTGTCCTCACTGCAGAAATGCTTGTATATTTCAATTCATAGCTGCCTCACTGCTGTTCTTAGTGAATTCTAACTTGGGAGATCTTGCCTGCCACTTATATTTGCTTTATCAAGTGTGTGAAGGGCAGGCAAGGCATAGGCAATGCTGGACAAGCAGATACCAATCTATTGTTGGTCACCCAGAACAACAGAGGCATGAACATCACTGTGCAAAATATGCCTCTATGGTTCCCCCCCATCAGGAAGAACACATAGTCGTCACACTGGGCAAGCAATTCAAATATTCACTCCCCTCTCTCAAATACCTACCACATCTTCAGGGAGGATGTGCTGTCCTGACTCTTGAGAATGCCATTCCATCTGTAGGAGCTCAGATGAGCCCTGATGCACAGAGGCTATCACTGTCTTCTCCAAGACAGTGAGGCTGTGTAGGTGGTTTCGTTGTTTATAGCTGTTAGGAGACTGCAATAGTATTGTTGGCCTAGATGGAAAACCAGGCTCCTGGACTGAAATGGCATTTATTTTTCAAACTTGCCGCTGAGAGCACTTCTTGCAACTGAGCCAGTTTATATTAAATTCTTGAGTCCTAATCTCAAACTCAGCAACTAGGAATTTACTCCCTTTCTCTTAGGAAGCCAGTAGGTCTGCTAGAATCTTGAATTTCCACATAAACCTGCATCCTTGTTCACAGCCAGGTAATTTCTTGGCTGTAAAAGCCTTCTTCAGCATTTTCAACTCATCTCCCCAAAAATGCTTTTCTTTCCTCCATCCTACCATTGCAAAATGTTACCATCAACACTGAATCCGTGCCTTCCTACCAACACATTGCTGATCATTTCAGAGGCTTGAGTTCTGCACCAAGCAACATTGTCTAGAACTCGTCTGTGACCTTACCCCTAGGAAATAGAGATTCCACCTATGCAGTCTTTTTCAGTGATATACCAACTCTTTCCAGGCCAGAAGTATTCAGCCTTTCCTGAAGCACCCAGGAAATCCTCCGTTCTGTGCATGCAACCTGTGTCAGTGACTCTCACCATGTTTCTGTAATCCCTTCTAAACCCATCTTCCTGGGATAGCAGGGCATGACTATCTAGTCCGGGGAAAGGAAAAAAGAACAACCCTTTTATTATTCTAGGGTCTGCACTCCATTACTACTGCTCTCACAGCATGCATTTACACAGGTGAAACTGGTCTCTGTTGATGCCTTGTGCCACAATACCATATCAATTTTGATTGCATCAGGTAATCACAGACCTGTCAGACTTCAGATGCGATGATATGGCAAGGCTGCTGCAGAAGTTCTTTAAGTGACAAAATACACATGGTATGATTGAAACTGGCTTCAGAAATCACACCTTTTTACAAGACCTCAACAAGAAAAGACCTTCACTTCCCTCTAGGTCTGCTATGAGATTTTAGCACAGATAGCTCCAGGATGAGAGGAAGCAGGCCTGCTGAAGGCCTCACATACTGAGGGTTTTTTGCCATATGTTTTGGGGGAGACTGAAGGAATAGGAGAGCTCAGACTCCACTCAGACTCCACTCAGACTTCACTCAGACTCATGGACGGGAGCGGAAAATTGGCTGCAGAGCAAGAACCATCTGATAATTCTCAGTGGAATCCTTTCTAAGCGGGAAGGAAGTTGCTTGTGGAATACCACAAGGATTAGCACTGGGCCTGCACAGCTTTTAATTATTTATATTGTATAAATTAGAGTTGGGGAGCACTTGGAAAAAAAAAATTACCTAGCAAGCCAACTCCTCTTCCTCCAGACTCAGCTTTCTTTTATGCTTACTCTCTCCTTTCCTCCTTTCAGAACTCTACTCTCTACCATTGCCCACTTCATTCTTTTCTTTTTACCTTCCTTTGCTCTAAGATTATATGGCATGATGCTGTGCTCTGACACGCTCTATATATTTTATATTATAATATATTACTATTTAAGGGGCATCTCCATTTCCACCAGAACAGGGATTTGCACCTTGTTCTTCAGTTAAAAAAAGAAGAGATATGAAGCATTTAGCTCCTGTTGTTCTGTAGAGGTGAGGCCTGAACCTTTCTCTAGTGCTATCCCACTTTACTCATAGTTGGCTGCAGAGATTCAGGGCTGAACATGAGCCACCTGCAGCCTTTGCTCTTACTTAACTGAGGAGATATGACTATTCAGTGAACAAACCAACTGAATCTGCCTCTTCAAAGGATGAAGGCACAACTGAGAGGAAAAGTCAAGAGCCATGAATTTTGCAGTGAAAAGGAATCATCTGAGCCCACATCTGACTCATCTAGTGCCTTCCCAGCAAGGCTTTCTTTCCTTTCCTTTCCTTTCCTTTCCTTTCCTTTCCTTTCCTTTCCTTTCCTTTCCTTTCCTTTCCTTTCCTTTCCTTTCCTTTCCTTTCCTTTCCTTTCCTTTCCTTTCCTTTTCTCTTTTCTTTTCTTTTCTTTTCTTTTCTTTTCTTTTCTCTTTTCTTTTCTTTTCTCTTTTCTTTTCTTTTCTTTTCTCTTTTCTTTTCTTTTCTTTTCTTTTCTTTTCTTTTCTTTTCTTTTCTCTTTCCTTTTCTTTTCTTTTTTCTTTTCTTTTCTTTTCTTTTCTTTTCTTTTCTTTTCTTTTCTTTTCTTTTCTTTTCTTTTCTTTTCTTTTCTTTTCTTTTCTTTTCTTTTCTTTTTTTTCCTAAATCTGAACTAAAAGCGCATGTCTCTGAGAAAGAAATACACAGCCTTGATTTAGGGGGCATATGAGCTGCTTCCTTCAGCTCATAGAATAGAGAGAGCAATAAACTTTCAGGCTGGGAGTAACTTCATCGGTTCCTATGCAGTCATACCAAGGCTGAATCTGATTCACTGAAACAAGCAGGAAAGAAGAAAACAAACAAACAAACAAAACCTGAGAAGGTCAAACAGCAAAAAAAGTGGGAAGAGTGGAATGGGAAACCCAGTCAGTTGTTTCCCTTATGTCCTGAAGTTAGCATAAGCCTGAGCCCGGAAAGATGACCCCCAAAACATAAGTGCAAACATTTTTCATTATAGTGGAGCTATTTCAAAGCATTGGGATCTCTGTCAATTTAGCTTAACTCTTTTTATACATCCCCCACCAGGAGCCAAAGAGGATCAGCTTCATAGCTAAGGAGGCTAACTGGGACTAGATAAGGGCAAAGGTTTGGGATTGCTTATCCCTGTGCTCTACAACCACTCATCCAGGAACAAGCCAGGTAGAAAGTGGTGGGGTGGAAATGGATGTTCCCCTCAGACTGACCTTTCCTGGGGAAACTAAATTCATTGAGGCAAAAGCTTTTCTGGCCCCAATACATTTTTATTCAATGAAATATTGGAGCTTCCACTCACAGGAATGGCAATTTCCATCCCAACCCAGCATGCTGATATCCTTTCTCTGATGGCAGCCAAAATTTAATGCCTCAGAGGAAAGCAATAAACTGCCACAAAGCACCTGGCCAATTTTGTATGGCTGAAAGGAGCAGAGGAAGGGGCTAATTCCTTTCTGGCTCCCAGGATCATCCTTCTGCTGATGCCTGAGATCTCATTACTTTGCTCTTCCCTTGTGCGTCTCCAAATGTTTCTGACCCCATGTTAATCTTGCCACACTGCTGAACCTGCAGCAGAAGTGTTGGGTTGAAAAAAGTGAATGACCTCTTCTTCACATATGCTTCAAGTATGGGAGCCTCTCAGAGGGGACATATTCTGACCTAGTTGTGCCATCTTCCATCTCCAGACATAAGTCCAGTTCAAAACTAAGGCTGGCACTCCCCAGACCCATAGCAAAGTTCCCTTGTCAATGTCCTCTTGAACCTGCAGTCATTCACTCTTGGATAGGATCCTGGCAAAGGCAGCAGAAGGACATGTGATCAGATAAGGCCCAGGAACAGCGTCAGAGCATCTGAGGAGGAATGAGAACCAGCCAGCTAGCCCTTGGCATGTGCCATACTCTGAAAGGGTTTGGGGGATGGCTTTCAGCTATGCCTGGGAAAAACATGTTGCCCATTTCCATCCGAGATATATACTGAGCTGAGGACACAGACAGAGCCCACCTGGTTTGAATGCCACACAGATGCCTGCCGGCTAGCTTGGTCATCAGCACCAGTGAGTGAGGCTGTCAGTGTGGTTGTGGTTTGACTGTGGGAGTAGGCTGGAGGAAACTGAGGCAAAAGGCATGTTTTAAAAAGAAATGTCTGCAATGAGACAGAAGGAACAGCCAGACCAAGAACAGAACCCAGATCTCCAGAGCTTCCCCAGTCCAGTTCTGGAGCCAAAAGATTTTACACCTTCCTGTTTATACATGTACAGTCAAAACCTGTCTCAAGAACCTGCCAAGCCTGTCAATACAAACTCCAGTCCTCCCTATATCCTGAATATGTTAGCTGCATCTCCCAGGCATGCTCCATCCCAGTGGTCACAAAGCATAGACGTGAACCAAACCATAAGCACAGATAGACCCAAAGGAGAGGTTATGAGTACAGACACGCTGCAGTGTGTTTACAAGCCCTTATGAGGTTACATGCAGAACACGCACATCTGCACGTCAGCATGTTACAAGCCACTGTGTTCCTAAAAGCTTCTGGTGTCTACTTTCTATCCTGCATGCAATGCAAATACAGCCTCACCTGTTGTGATTAGCCTCACCAGCCAAACCCCTTATGGAAGACCCCCCCAGACCCCAGTCTTCAAAAAGGGCAAGAAGGAGGAGCCAGGGAACTACAGGCCTGTCAGCCTCACCTCCATCCCTGGAAAGGTGACGGACAGCTATCCTCCAGGATGAGCTATCCTGGAGGTCATCACTAAGCATCTGGAGGACAAGAAGGTGATCAGGAGTAGTCAGCATGGATTCACCAAAGGGAAATCATGCTTGACCAATCTGATAGCTTTCTCTGACGGAATGACTGGCTGGGTAGATGAGGGGAGAGCAGTGGGTGTTGTCTACCCGGACTTCAGCAAGGCTTTGGACACTGTCTCCCATCACATCCTCGTAGGTAAACTCAGGAAGTGTGGGCTAGATGAGTGGACGGTGAGGTGAATTGAGAACTGACTGGATGGCCGAGCTCAGAGGGTGGTGGTCAGTGGTGCAGAGTCTAGCCGGAGGCCTGTAGCTAGCGGTGTCCCCCAGGGGTCAGTCCTGGGTCCAGTCTTGTTCAACGTATTCATCAATGACCGGGATGAAGGCACAGAGCACACTCTCAGCACGTTTGCTGATGAAACTAAACTGGGAGGAGTGGCTGACACACCAGAGGGCTGTGCTGCCATTCAGAGGGACCTGGACAGGCTGGAGAGCTGGGCGGAGAGGAACCTCCTAAAGTTCAACAGAGGTAAGCGCAGGGTCCTGCACTTAGGCAGGAATAACCCCGTGCAGCAGTACAGGCTGGGGGTTGACCTGCTGGAAAGTAGCTCTGCCAAGAAGGACCTGGGAGTGCTGGTGGACAACAAGTTAAGCATGAGGCAGCAATGTGCCCTTGTGGCCAAGAAGGCCAATGGTCTCCTGGGGTGCATTAGGCAGAGTGTTGCCAGCAGGTCGAGGGAGGTGATCCTGCCCCTCTCCTCAGCCCTGGGGAGGCCTCACCTGGAGTACTGTGTCCAGTTCTGGGCTCCCCAGTACAAGAGAGACATGACGCTACTGGAGAGAGTCCAGTGGAGGGCTACAAAGATGATGAGGGGACTGGAGCATCTCTCCTAGGAAGAAAGACTGCGAGAGCTGGGCCTGTTCAGCCTGGAGAAGAGAAGACTGAGAGGTGATCTGATCAACGTGTACAAGTATCTGAAGGGGGGGTCTCAAGAGGATGAGGCCAGCCTCTTCTCCGTGGTGCCCAGTGACAGGACAAGAGGCAACAGGCAGAAACTGAACCACAGGAAGTTCCATCTGAACCTGAGAAAAAACTTCTTCACTGTGAGGGTGACAGAGCACTGGCACAGGTTGCCCAGAGAGGTGGTGGAGTCTCCTTCGCTGGAGATATTCAAAAGCCGTCTGGATGTGATCCTGGGCAATATGCTCTAGGTGACCCTGCTTGAGCAGGGCGGTTGGACTAGATGATCTCCAGAGGTCCCTTCCAACCTAAACCATCCTGTGATTCTGTGATTCTGTAGCTGTTGAGGAGGTCAGAATTAGAGCATCCCATGCTTCCTTGTGGACAAGGAGTAAGCAGAAGTCTCTGACTTGGCTCTGTGCCCAAATCCCCCACACATCACCTCAAAGCCCACAGGAGTGATTGATGTCCTGGGATCTCAGAGCCTGATGCTCATGGTGCGCCGTGCACCTACAGACTTGTTTGTTTCCTCTCTCTGCCACCTTCTATTACCCTGGCTTCCTAAGAAACATGACTGGTGTCATCATGCTTCAGATGAGTGCCCGCTCCGCCACTGGTAATTTTTAAACCAGTTGCCCAATTTCAATCAGCTTTGAGAAAAAGAGAGTTCTTGTAAGGATAGTAAGTTCCCAAAAGTTCAACAAAAATGTGAGATTAGAGATAAGGATCTATTCAGTTGCCCACCATGTTGTTCAGTGCCATTGGACACAAATGAAGCATCATGAATGGATGTGCAGCTGTCAGGTATGACACAGGGCCTTTGTGAGACCCACACCTCTTGGCACGGCAGCTGGAGGCCAAGTCTGGTCTGGGGCTTCTCCACAGGCGCTGGACACCTACATAGGATATAACGGTAAGTGACATGCAGACCCCTACATTTGGGTGTATCACCTTGAATTGAATCCTACCCTTAGTCACAAAAGGAAGCTGGGAGTTCAACCCGAATTAGCCATCAGAGAGCATCTACATGAGACACATGTCCTTTGAAAGACCTCTGCTATGGGTCAAGTGTCAACTCACCCCTTCTGAGAAACCAGTGTGAACCAGCTGTGAGACACAGCCTGGAAGAGGTCAGGTACCCCTCTCCTCAGACCCCTGTCTCCTTCAGACAGAGCAGAACAACCTGTTGCTTAGAAGAAAGCTGGATGAGACAGAGAGCAGGAGGCGGTGGCAGCATCAGAGCATACTCAAAGAGTAAATCAGAGAGACATGCATGGGAGGATGCTCAACCTGCCTTTGTTTGACTCAGTCTAAGCGCTGTGTAGAGCCAGGTTGGAAAGGATTGTTTCAGACAAGCAAAACAGCAGTGGAAAAGCTTTGTCTAGGAAAGGAAAAAAGCTTTCGTGTGGAAGCGTAATTACACGCATGAAGCTTATGATGGGGGCTGGAGGAGGGAGGGGGCAAAGTGTTTCCATCAAAACAATAACAGAAAGGAAAAGTTCCCATGTCCCTGTTCTCAGCATAAACAGAGGGGGGGGTGGAAAGGGCTCATATGCTATTGTTTGCCGACAACTTTGCTTTGTATTTCCAAAACCAAGCAATCAAGGACTCAGATGGCTGCCAGGCTGCCTGTGAGCCCCACCTTCCAACCCCTCGCGTTTTACAACATGCCTTTTATTTTTAACAGGGTTCCCTAAATGAATGGGGCTTATGTGATCTCACTGCCTGCATGTCACGCTCTCTCCATCTGTCCCCCTGTCTGAAGCTTTGGAACCCACAGGCCTTTTCCACTGAATTTGCTCAAAGGGCAGGGATCTCAAAAACAGGAAGCTATCGCCACATTTGTGAATATAAATATCCAGATAGAGGATACACAGAGTGTATTAGGCATCCCACTGCAGGATAAGGTGAGAGATGAACTCAACCATACAAATCCACGTAGAGGGGCACCATTACCTATTATGTTCAGGCCCTAAGGCCAAGCTGCTCTATGGTCCAGGCTCACAGCCTTGATCAAAAAGTAATGAAAGCTAATATGCAACCAAGCCACAGAACAGGGACACACGCCCAGGCTCCCCACAACGTTTGAGGTGCTGCACTCCGCTGAGCTCAGACACTGATGGTTTGGAGATGCTGTTGGGCCACCCACTTGAATGTAAGAGGACTGTGCTGGAGAAAGATGGCTGGCAGGATGACAGCAGCCATAGACAGGACTTGAACTCAGTGCCAAAGCACAGTCACAGCCTGAAGACTTCACCTTCAGCATCGCGACTACCCTGCTAGGGTTGACCCTTCCCAGAGAAGAAAGAAAGAGCTGGCTACACTTCTTTACAAAGACCCTGGCAGAAACTAGTGGCGGGAGCTACTGGAGTGAGTCCAGCAGAGGGCTACTAAGATGATTAAGGGACTGGAGCACCTCTCATATGAGGAAAGGCTGAGAGAGCTGGGACTGTTAAACCTGGAGAAGAGAAGGCTCGGGGGGATCTGATCAATGGGTATAAGTGTCTGAAGGGAGGTGTCAAGAGGATGGGGCCAGACTCTTCTCAGTGGTGCCTAGCAACAGGATGAGAGGCAACGGGCACAAACTGAAACACAGGCAGTTTCATCTGAACATAAGGAAAAACTTTACTGTGAGGGTGACCGAGCACTGGAACAGGTTGCCCGGAGAGGTTGTGAAGTCTCCTTGCTTGGGGACATTCAAAAGCTGTCTAGAGACAATTCTGGGCCATGGGCTCTAGGTGAACTTGCTTGAGCAGGGGGGTTGGACTAGATGATCTCCAGAGGCCCCTTCCAACCTCAACTCTTCTGTGATTCTGTATGATTCTGTGTTTGGGTGGTGTCACTCCTTGAGGAGAGGTCATCTTTGACAGAGCAGAACAAAGGCTTTACAAAGCTTGGGCCCAAAATGGTTGCTCTGCTTTGGGGTTTGTTTCTGGTGCAAGTCCCTGGATGAGGGGAATAAAGACTATTTGCTGAGAGTTCTGGCCTAGGCCCTAGAAAACAGTTCATAGTGATGTCCTTCACAGACTGCTTTCATATGTTTTTACCTTGGGGCTGAGTCTGGTGGTCTCCGTTTCTCCAGTGGGAAGGAGGTCCTCCTCTCTTCCCACAAGGAAGATGGGATGGCGCAATGTTCCCATCATCACAAAAGGGGAAAACAACAAGCTACTGCACAGATCTATGGCATGGCTGGACTGGCAGCTACTCGGCCAGAGGTCCTGTACTGTTATTAGCAGTGATTCACTGCCAGCCCCTCCATGGCTCATTTTTTCAAAGTCCTCTGAATACTATTGCTCCTGCAGCTGCAATGCTCAGATCCCAGCAACACTGGGATAGACACTGCTAGATTTGTTACAGCCTCCCTCATTTTGCAAGACTGTTTCAGGCACTCTCATTTGCCTTGGGACATTTCTGATGTGCCCAAATAAAATAACCAGTCAAGACCAAGTTTCTCAAGTTGCCACCCCTCTTGCAGCTGCAAGAATCTAAATGAAGCTTTGGGGAAGCTATCAGCTCTGTGTAATGTGACCGTGAAAGTGCAAAGCCAAGAAACCCAGCCCTTTTCTGGCAGCACTCCAGGAGTGGGTGCTGTGGGCGTGAAGCAGCTCTCCATGGTTCAGAGGAAGCAATTTCCTGGAAACTGATACCCCCAGTGAGTTGGCATCCCAAGGTTTTCCCAGTTTTGCCTCTTTGCCACCCAAACTCCATTTCTCATTGCTGCTTTCTGTGTCTCTATCTCACTCCCAGCTGTGCTGAGGCTCCTCCATCCGCTGTTAGGCAGTAGAGCTCACCACAAATTACTGACTCCATGTGTCTGCAGGAAATGTGCCCCATCATTTGGGGAGGAAGAGGAGAACGGGGTGTTAGATCTGTGCCAAACACACACACACAGCGCTCCCTCCAACTGCCATTTTTTCCCTTCAAGGCCGCTCCGGCTCCAAGGAAAGCTCCCTGAACCCACAGAGCAACTACGGGCTCAGACAGCATGACTTCAAGGTCCTAAGCCCAGCTGTGGCTCCGTCCTCCAGCCCCTGCACTCGCACACACTTTCCACTTCACACAAATCTGGCCCCAGGATGCTGCTTAGTTAACCAAAGGCCAGGCTACAGGAGTCAGCAAACCTCTAAAGGGGAGACCACGAAGGAAAAGAGATATTGCTATTTGCTCTAGGGTAAGCAACCACCCTGGTTTGAAGACATCTCTTTGCAAAAAGCCATGCCGAATGCCAAGGTGCCTCTGTAGGGAGCACCAGTCACCACCTTGCCAATGGCATGATTCAAGAGCAAACCTCCATCTGCAGCCACCTTTCCTCCCTGCATCAGCTGCAGAGGGATTTTCCATCCCTTCCAGCATTTAATTTTCATTCTCTTCCTCTATAGGACAGTTCTGCCCCTCAGCTGAATCCCCCTTTTTCCTTTGACCACAGAGATTTGCTGGCCTCTGCAGTATGGAGAACAGCATTTCTTGTTCCTGCTTCACCAGAGCTCTGAGAGGATTCAGAGCCTAGAGCTTTGCTTCTCTTGTGTCCTGGAATAAGTGCCACTGGATTTGAAGCCAAGGACATATAGGCTTCAGCTGGGAGCCTTAGAAAGACAAAAGCCATTGGCCATCAAGGACTAAACAACATAATCTAGTCTGTCCTGCCAAATGTCTTGCTCATAAGCTTGGCACAAGGACAGATGCTAGCACACTGTCTTTAGTGTGCTCATGGTCTCCTTCAAAACAGATCCAAACGCAAAATCAACATCTCTCCCAGAACCACTGAAATCTTTTATTAATTTTGCTCTGTCAAACTCAGCGCAGGGTTGTCGAGGCTGGTGTTTAGCAGACCTTTACTGCTTGAACTCACACCCCAGCTCTTTGTGTCCGCAGCCTCCTGGCTTGTTGCTCTTCATACTCCACCATAACCATTGCTTAGAGCTGGATCAGTGAAGCCTGTTTTTCTCCAGGTGACAGCACCTAATAGCTTAAACTGTGCTCTGAGTCTGGAGAAATGATGGCAGAGCGCCCATCTCTCCCATTGCTTGCTAGTATGACCCAAGTCACATGTGGACCTAAACTTCTCCTCAGGAAATAGTCCCTGTAGCCTCTCTTATTGGTAAGGAAACACGGCCGAGTCTGGTGCAATAGGAAGATTTATTTTGTTGGAGTTAACTTTGAATGAACTACTTAAAATACAGGAAAGGCTGAGAATACCCCTAAACCTCAGTGTCATTCATCAGCACTCTGTGTGCCTCCCCCACCCACCAACAAGTGGAAAGTATGTGAGTTTGCAGCTGCTGGAAGGTGATTGGGTAAACATGCAGAAAATCTGAAAAAAACAAATAACAGTTTTGAAATATGCTAATGTCACTTAACCAACACAGTAACGAACTCTGTGAAAGCTCCGCCAAAGGGCAGCTAAGGCTCCAGGAAGGAAAGCGGAGCTTGATCTTGTCTGCAATTTCCCAGAACTCCTGACAGCAACAGGAAAAATGAAACGGGTGAGAGGTGAGAGTCATGCATTGCTTTGTCCAAGGTTTGCTAATGTCTATAAGAGAGGAATAGACAGGAAAGGAAGCCACAGATATTACATGGAGACAACTCTCCTGCCTGGCCTTCAAAATGCTGAATCCTGAGAGCAGGTTTTCTGCTCTGCTTGGATGCAAATGGGTTTCTTATGGCAGTGTCGTTTTCAGTTAATGGGCTGAGCATCAGCAAAGGGAACTACAAGTCAACTAGGTCCATACAGGGAAGGCCGTGGAAGGCTTGGCTGGCTGAAGGGTTGGCACAGGTTGTTAGGGTAAACAGCATGAATCTGTGGACTGCACACTGAGGTACTGCAGCGCTGCTCACATAGGATCATAGTAAAGCCATGTTCCTGACTCTGACCCATTTGTCCTCTTCCTACCCCAATGGTCAAACAAAGCCCTAGCCAAGATGGTCTATCCAACAGGCAGGCAGACATCAGGGTGCCAGAGATGAGATGAGCTGTCTGTGCAATTCAGGATCCAACTGCACCTCTATGGTAGAGTGCAGAGAAGCAAGACATCTGGGCTTCTCTTCTCAGCTGTGCCACACACAGCCAGCAAGACCTCACCTCTGTGTCTCCACCTAAGAAGTGAAGTGAAGTGGATGTGCTGACATACTGTGCAGTTACCTCCCTATCCTGATATGATAATTCAGTTTGGGGTCTGTGTATTTTCTCAGTGACTCCTCACAGTTTATCTCCATCAAAATATCTATGCTGCACCTAGCCTCTCAGACATCCTGATCAGCAAAGCCACACAGTGCTGCCCAGGGGATTTAGAGTCATCATTCCAAACCAAATGTGTACGTTGTGTTGATAACAGTATCTTCTTAAGACAAAATCACCCCTTTCCTTGCCCATCCAAGAGCAGCATTTACAGTCAAAGCTTTTATGTTGTGAAGCAGATTTGCACCCTGAACCCTGAGGGTGCAGGTGAGGGCAGACATACCCTCTTTCTCTTGGAAGAAGATCTGTCCTCAGTCTTAGTCAGGAATGACATGAATGAGTTCAATAGGGAAAGCATCCAGCGCTGGGAGAAGCAGTCCCTTTCACACAGCCTATTTGAGGTTTGGAGTGAGGAACAGTGGTGGGAAGGAATTAAACACCATAAAAATGTAGAAGGAGCACTAAAGACAGACAGTGCCATTTAAATGGGTTGGTGTGATTAAAACCTGATGTGTTGTAAGATCTTATGGGCATCTCATTAAAAAACTATTACTTAAAAAACACAGCTTAGATGGGAATGTTGTTAAAGGGCAGCTTAAAATAAAACTGACCATCTGGTCCCTATTAGGCAATTGTCTATAACCACTGTGTTATTATAAAATCCACTGTGTGCTCCACATCTGCTTATCTCCTGTCTTCCCCAAGAAGGGCAACATCAGCTCAGATTCAAAGTCTGGAAGGGGCATGGGCTAGGGGAGACCCAGGGGGTCTAGGCTAGTATGATTTCAAGATAATGGTGATCAGCTCTTCCCATGACATCTGTCTGTCCACTCACTTATTCATCTGTTTATCCCCATGACTTCTATCCACCCCTGCATGGCATTTCTACGTTGCAACACCCACTCTGTCTTCCTACATGCACCACTCTGTCCACCTCTTTCTCACATTCAGCCTTGCCCAGTGCCCACAGCAAGTCTAAAGCACACACAGTTCTCAACCTCAGGAGGACTGGGGAGCCTAGGCTCTTTCTCCCACCCCCTCAACAGTGTGATCCCAAGACCAGTCGCTGTGCTGCAGCCCCAGACCATCCCTCAGCACAAGAGCACAGAGGAACATGGAAGTATCACAGGAGGAACATGAAAGATGGGAATCCCTCCCATAAACCCTAGCCTGGTAAGCCTAACATTTCCTGGAGGTGCTGGACTCAACGTATGTGGTCTCTGGCCACCAAACACATACCCCGCCAAGGATTCCTCATCTCAAGTGAGCCCTAATGGAAAGACGTAACCACATTGTCGATATAAAACCCACGTGCAGAGGCATCAGAACTTTCACTGAAAATATTGCAGGAAATCCCAGTCAAACAGAGGAAATCCACTGAATTTTCTCCTTCCTCTCCCCCCAAGAAAGACCTTCTGGGTGGAAAATAAGAGGGACCTATATCACAAAAAAAAAGGGCTAAGCTTTGAGTTTGTGAATTGCAACATTTAGGAGGAAGGGTTTTTGTGTATGACCAAAGAAATTTCCACCAAGGGAAGGTGTACATTGACAGAAGAGTCATCCCCCCAGCAAGTCCTCCTGGGCCATGGCTGGGGTTTCCGGGCTCAGGCTCAACCCAGGACAAGGCCTAGGGTTAGAGCTGGGAGAGAAAAAAAGCCTAGATTTGCAGTTGGTGTGGGGCAGAAAAGAGGCTGCCAGGGAAAGCAATGCTGCTAAAAGAGTTGCCCTTTAGAAATTTTTCCTCTGGGCCATGTCTGGGGGTTATGGAAGGAGCTAGCGCCAAGATCAGGGGTGAGAGTTAGGAGAAAGACAAAGCCTAGAGCTGTAGTTGGAGGGGGGCTGGAAAGGGCTGCCAAAGGGAAAGCATTTTCAGGGAGCAGCAAGGGCTAGCTGCTCCCTCAGGGCAGGCAAGCTAGGAGCCACAGGTGACCCCAGAGGCAGGCAATGCCCTCACCAAGAGGACACAGACCCACAGGGACTGAACACGGCCAGAGACAGGTTATGAGACAACCTACAACACACAACCAAGTGACTCATCCAGGAGATGAGCATAGGTCCAAGGTCCTCCCAGGAGGCTGGACAGAGGCAGGACTGGAGACAGGCACACCTACAGCACCCCTCAAAGCAGGGCAGGGTACCCAGGCCTGAACTTAAATGTAGCCCATGAGCAGGGTGTGTGGGTGGAGGACCCAGGTGAGGCTGGTCAGGGCTATTAAAATCTGTTAGTGCCCTCAAAGCTCTAATAGAAGGGCTTCTATACCAAGGGAGGTTGGAGATAGGGGTGTTGTGAGAGGAGGTAACTATTAGCAGTGATTTCAGGAAAGCACTGAGTTTGCACTGGAACTGCTTACAAAAGGTGAGCTGCTTCTCAGCTAAGGGAGAATCTCCAAGCCCTCCAGCTAGAGCTGTGAAGACACTCCTGTCTGAGCCCTTACCACACATGTAACAGCTCAAAATAGCCCCAGGACACTGAGTCACACAGCCCCAACGTGCCCAGAGCCTTGCAGCCCACTTAGATATGCTAGAAGAAATAGGCTTCCCTCCACGGATGCCTTATTTTCTGCAAGGAGAATACTGAAACCAAAGCATAGCATCTCTGTGTTGATGTCAGCATCTCAGCTGGCAGCTAGCATGAAACTCACTGTCCTCTGCGGCCTTGAGAGAAAAGGGAACATAAAACGTGTGCTGTCCATAACCATCACTTCACCTGCACAGGTTATGTCAGAAAAGGCCATCTGCTTTAGTTTGTGTAGTGGCTTTACTAACTTGCGTCAAACCTCCATATGGAAGTGCTCTTTAGAGATAAGTGGCCTTTCTTTGAGCTGGCTCCCACAGGAATGGACTAACCTGAACTCATCTTTCTTGAAAGGACTTGCAGAAAAGTTAACCTTCCAACTCCAAGGTCAGAATAACATTTGGATACATCCCTTTGCCTGGGTGTCCCCAGGCACAGTGGGGGTTGCAACGAAGCCCTGGGCAGGTGTGAGCATCCGCTACCTCACCATGGCAAGACAGATGTCTTTACTATTACATGTGACACCCTTTTCATAAGGAGCATGAGGGAGATTCTTCCCCCCTCTAGCAAGAAGCCTTGTGGACTTTGGAAAGTGATGTGTGATATATGTACCTACCTACAGGCCCAGCTGTGAAGAGGATGACTGGGCACACCTGAGAAGTTCAGATAGGAGATATTCTGCAGGAGGATATCCCACTAAATGAAACTGAAGTTTAATAGTACTGGTGAGTTGGTGAAGTTTCCTGTTCTCTCCTTTCCTTTCTTCCATTTCCCTCAGCCTGCATCCTCCAGAGCATCAGCTTGCTCGACCCAGAATGAATTCCTGCCCACAGCATCTTCATAGCTTTCAAGTGCAATAGTGAAAACAATTGTGTCCTTCTTTCAGGCTTCTCTGAACACACATCTGACTCCAAGCATTTCAGGAACATAAGCATGACTGCATGTCGCTGCTCCAAGGACTAGGTTGCTTCTGCTGGAGGAGGAGTGGGGACATACAAAAACAGGATGAGGAACTGGATGTAAACCATGGAGAGGTGACCTTGCTGTTCTTGCTGCCCTGGGAGGTGGAAGGTAGGGGCAGTGACCGTCCTTCTGAGAAGAGACCAGCTGCAGAAAAGCTTCAAACATAGAAACCTCAGTCTTTCCTCAACAGCAGCCATTCTGGCATTTCTGCTCTTCATTACAGCTCCCTGCCTTAGACAACCACCTGCTTGACCTGGCTCTGGAGTCTGGCTTGTCTGACCCTCACCTTAGCATCCAGCCAATGTGCTTCTTCCTGCAGAAGGTGTCAGAATACACTTTTATGGGGTAACGCCTTCATCCATCCAGCATACACGGGACCAGACCAATGGGGACACTTCCACCTATGGGCCTGGAGCTCAGAAAGTGGAGACAGGACCACTTTGAATGTCCAGACTGTCTTTCTACACCCAAGGATGGGGCTCTTTCCAAGACACAGTGTTCAGAGGAGTGAACGCTTAGCATTTTCTAGGGCCGCTCTGACAAAGAAGAATTTGCAAGTAGCCTGTGGTCATGGTGTGTGAGCAAATGACCTCTGGCACACATCACCCATCAGTTGCATCTGAAATGGTGGAGAGATGGCTTTTCAGGAGAGACCTAGGGCTCCTGGAGAACTGGCTTCTAGCTTGCTCCTAAAAGGAAGGAGAGGTATGTGAAGGAGACAGACGCTGGCCCAATAGCAAATGGCAACTGTAGCAACAGTATTCCCTTCCTGTTCTGTTTTAGAGGTGCTGGAGCCACAAAAAAAATTTGGCTTCGCTTTTTCTCTTACCTCTCCCCACAGAAAAAAGCAACAAATTGCAGTTTGCTCCAAGTATTCACTCTGACACAAGTGTTCTGTGCTTATTGCAAACGTCTGCCTTCTACCCTGGGGCTCTGAAGAGCCGGGGTCACATGCCATTTCAGGAACACGGTGTGTGCATGTGTTTGTTTGTTTGTTTGTTTGTTTGTCATTGGGATGTTGTGAGGGCTACTTGGTTGGTTTGTTTCTTAAATCTCCCAAGGGAAATTTCTGGCAAAAAGCACCTCCTGAGCAAGCTTGGACCAGGGTGTGATTTGGTTGGGACCTCAGGCAATCCGTGCATAAAGGAACAAGAGGTGAAAAGGAAAAGTGTCAGGCCAGGGGGCTGAGGATTTGGATTTGATATACAATGTGGTCATCAGGCAAGGACAAAAACAATCTGAAATGAGAAACCATCTCCTGCCCCAAAACTTTTGCCCAAAGCACCACTCAAACCTCAGCAAAAGCCACAGGAAACACTTGCATTTTATATTTTGCCATCACTGGGCCTCCTGTGTGTTTTGTATGATAAAGGCTATTACGTTTCCTATTTAAATCAGTGGGAAGATGCCTAATTTAGGCTGGACTCACGTGAACCCCCGGTTTGGAAAGAGGGTGAGAGGTTTTAGTGCAGCCAAACATGTCTCAGAGATGTATCCAGGTGTTAGAAAAGGTAAGACGTTTTTTCTCAGAGTTGCACCCAAGGCAGCTAAAATTCCCTACGTGGGCACCTGCCAGCCAGCCTTATCTTTGCCGCTTCTTGAATGCCTTCTGCAGGGACTTTTTCTGCAAAGAAATCCACAGAGCTCCAGAATATGCTTGATGGGGAAATCTCCAGACACAAGAGAGAGTCAAAGGACTGTTTTCCTGGTCTTGCAACAGTCGAAGAAACATGTCCTGTGGCTGCTGAGCTATCACAAAGCCAAACGAGCTGCGGTAAGCTGCCGGAGTGAGCAGCAAATTCCCTGTAGGCTGGCTTTGAAAGCAAGCTTAACTGCCTATATGACTGGGTTTAAAATGGCTGGACATACGGGAAAAAGAGGTGCCTTTCCCTTTCATTGTTTCCAGGGGGATGAACGAATATTGCACAGGTCACTGTAAAGAAATCTTTCTAAAAGATGCCAGGACGCATCTGCTCTGGGAGAAATCACAATCCTGCGTTCAAAAAACGCTGATGGAAGTAACAGATAGTTTATTAATGATCCTAGGGGCCTTTGGACAAGTTTACCTAGGAAACCAGGCTTCTGAGATTACAGTGTCTTTTAGTCTGCCAATGCATTCGTCTGGTCCTTCCTAATAGCTTTTTAACTCACAGACCAGTTTCAAGAAAATATAATGGAAGAATAAAAGTCTCCAAAATAGAAAGTTTCTATGAGTTTCATGAAAATTATTGACTAAGTGGAAAAAAATAGCTCTAATAAATAGACCCACTGCTGCATAACCTCAACTCTTTACAAGGCTTCAGAGAATCCATCCAGAGGTGCTCATCTTCAAGGTATATGAGAAACAAAGCTTGCTTGGTTCACCACTCGTGCGATGACTTAGGACATTTTCAGGCTTCAGGTTCTGAATGAGTAGGTGCCTTTGTCATCCCCTTTCTTATGGTGTACAGCTATCTGCTCGGGTTAGGATAGAAATTGATCAAACTTGCCCAAAAGATGCTGAAATAAATGCAGGACATATAAGGCCATAAGCAGATAAAGCTTATGGAGCCCATGTTAGCAGCAAGGAAAAAATCCATATAATTCTTAAACCCCAAAAGAATGATGCAGATTTGGGCACACTAGTTTCATTTTTGCGTTTGGATTTTGTTTGCTTTTCATCCCACAAGCTTTAATGTAAAGGAATCTATTTGCCTAAAAAACATATACTTATACATTCAGTGCAATTTCCTTTGGAACAAAAAGCAGTGTTTAAAAAAAGCAATCTAAACAAATTTGAAAGCACTCCCAAAATGGATGCTGCAGGCCACCATTCGCAGAAGTGCCATGCCGTCCTGCCATGAACACACATGCATGCAGCACGTTGGCACCCACTCTACCCATCTGTGTGTGTGAAACACCAGGCAGGTAGATTTAGGCTAGCAGGCTCCTAATTTGGACATCTGAGCCAAAGCTAAGTGATTTCAGTTCAGGTCTTGATGTTAATGTACACTCACTTACCACACTTCAGTGATATTAATGGTTCTCTGGATAGTGAGGAAGGATCCATGGAAAGGTGAGGGAAAGTTGCAGACCCCAGAGCCCAAGGGATTCGCATGTTGTTAATTACTCTAGCTAGTGCTAACACAGAGACACTAAAGTAAAACTCTCATGGCAGCATCTGGCACTGCGTACCTGGAGAGGTGCCAGAGTACGTTTTGATTGATTTTGTTTGATGCCAAACAAAATTCTTTCCTTGTTTTATTAACAGCCAGGATCTCCTCTCTCTTTTTCTTAGCACCCCCTTTTCTACTGATCAGATCTTTGGTTTGGAGTACAGGTTCAATTCCAGCTTTCCCTCCAGAGACTGATGCAAGAGGAGACCCACCAGAGTCAGCATGTGGTCATAACAGCAGAACACTTGATCTCCTCTTCCCGCCTGCTGCTGCTTATCACACACCCAATCCTCTTCACGTGTTAAAGTCTGGAATGCCACCTCTGCTACTTTATCCAGGGCTTCCCTGCTCAGCTATGTCAAGTGTGGAAAGCCTTTTCCTTCTCTGATCTCTTTCTGGGCCCGGCAGAAATGTGCTGAATGCAAGGGAGGGATGGAGAGATTTTTTTTTTACTTTTCCTTGTCTTTGTTTTGTAGCATTTAAAGATTGTGATGATGAAAGAAACTGCAGATTTTTGGCAGTTTGTGCTATGGGTGAAGTAAAACGTGTGGATGGCTATGAACAGATAGCAAGCTGTGATTACTGTCCCTGGCCAGCTGGGAATTGCACATTGCCTATTATATCTATTGGTCACCCATCCTCTGTCACCTCCCCCTTCCTATCTACCCCATCGTCCAGCTGCTGTGTCTCATCTTTTAGATCTCTGGAACATGGAGAGTCAATTAGGATAGTTATAGCTATGCAGGGATCTTCAGCTGCCTCCTAGCATACTTATTTGTAAGAATATTTACATGTTCTTTTCCATTCAAAGGCAGTGTCAAACTTAACTTTGTATGCTCATATATGTCAGCAGAAAGATCTACCCAAGATTCAGTTGCCCAAGAAGCATGGATTTAGAGAGTTGTAGAGTACAGATTCACACCACAGGCAATGACGTACCCTGACGTAGTCTGGGCACATCTTGAGTGTCTGAGGATGAATCGATCTGCCTGTGTTTTAGAAAACTCTTTGAACCGTCACTAAAGTATCCTAGCAACATCATACACCAAAATCAGACACTATTCTTTTTCAGGAAACAAATTCCTAGAGCAACTCAAGGAAAAGGTTTGTCTAGCTTGTTACAAGAACTGTGCATAAATATATATAACTAAAACATACTGCATATTGTTTCCCTTTCAGCCCAAACAATCAACCACATTTGGGACTTTTATCATTGTCTCCATTACACAAATTGATGACGCTAGAGCAGTATGCTCTAGATGTCATCTTCTGAAACATTTTTGTTGAACCATTGTGTAAAAAAAACTAGTTTTCCTGAACAGCAGTGGGATTCCATTTCATTCCTGGAAATTCTCTGTCACATATTCCTGTGAGTTTTGTTTCTAAAAAACACACACTATCTTTCTTTGCTTCAACACAGGTTATGTCCTCACTGCACAGGTAGTTCAGAATTTGTCTCAATTTTAGCTCATTCTTTCTATTTTATTTCTACAGAAAAATGCCTGGACTTAGGTTTGGAGAAAAAAAACAGACAGGCTTAGCTGTCCTGAGGTATTTATTCATCAGAGCTCTCCCACTTTGCTGCAAAGAACCTTGAAAAATCACACAGGTGCTGACAGTCAACCAGTCTGCTAACATACCCATGGCCACATACATGGCCAAGACATGTAGACTGAAACTCTGAAAGCTGAGTGGCAAGAGAGATCCAGGAGGAGTTCACAGGTAGGAGATGCTGACAGCTCTCCAAGAGGCTCCTCCCTCCATGGTTAGGAAAGACATGAACAGCATGTGATGCTGAGCCCCGGACAATCCAGAGATCTCAGCCTAGGCACTTCTGTCTAGACTACCAGTATAGCATATAGCACAAAGACAGCACAAAGACAGGTCATGCAAAAAAAAAAAAGAAAAGAAAAGAAACACCACTTCAAATGACACCTCTTGGAACATATGCAGAAAACAAAAGCAGGTGATTTAATGCCACTGGAGCATCTCAACTTGGATGTGTCTCAGCTCTCAGGAGTGGTATGGGCAGCTGTGAGAAGGAGAGGGCAGCAGGAGTGGGCCTGATTTAGAAAAGAGTCAAGAGATGCTCAGGAGCGCTGGAATCCAGAAGGTGGGATACCAGAGGAAGAGCCAAATACGTGAACTGCAGAAGCAGTCCCTCAGCCTAGACTCAGCTTGTGCAATCCATTTTTGGTGCATCAGAGTGTCTTTTAACCCACGGTAAAAGTAAGCCCTGTTCTCACAGGCTCATTTCAGAGATGGTATGAACACAGGGAGGATGCTCTGCATTTGGCCATGCGTGAACATACCTCAGAAACTCAGTAGTAGAGGACCAGCCAGAAATGATCTGTCTCTCTGACTGCTCTTTGTTGTGTCCACAAAAGAACCCATTCACCCAGGTATCGCTTCATGCAATTCCCCTTTATGAAATGCTCAAGTCCCTTCTACAAATTTCCTACTGTCTGTGTTCTCCCTGTCCCTTCCCCTGCCACTGAGAACCTCTTCCAGTCTGTCCCCTTCTGCCCACCCAGCCTATCATCTTTGGGGGAGATGGCCAGGTATGGCCATACAGATCTAATCAAAGTACAAAACAACCTCACTTGGGGGCAGTCTCCAATCCATATTTGGCCCTTTGGCCACTGCTTTTTCCATATTCTTCTGGACCCACTGAATCTCTGCAGCTTCCTCTGACCATCCTGGAAGAGGCGGAGGAGAAAGGGGAGGTGTTTTCTTCTCCCAGTCATACTCTGGAAGATGTATTGTGCCCATTCACTGCATTCCCCTCCCCTTCTGCCATCCCTCCCCCAGGGTTGCTCCTAGTGGCCGCAGTAAGAGGTTAGCCAGCCTATTTCAATTAGTGGCAAACCATGTGGCATTACTCCAAGGCCTCCATATGTTCATAAGTATATGCAACCGCACTTTCCCTGACGCATTCCTCATTCCAGGGAAAGACCACATCTCCACAGCTTGCTGGCACAAGTCACATAGGCAACTGCAGAAGAAATGGGATAATAAATACACGCTCTTATATATATATACACACATACATACACAGGAAAGCTTGGCACCCTCCCACACTCTCCCGTGTTGACTGCCACATGGTCCCCATCAATTTTTGTCAGAGCCAGTAAGCCAGCGAACCACTCACGGATGCTGACAAGGCAAATTCAACAGCTGAAGGGACTTCTCTGCTTTCCTCCCCCAGCCCTAGAATTTGAGTAGAGGTTTTGTTTGTTTGTTTGTTTGTTTAATTTAAAGGCATCTGCTCCTGGGAGATGTTTCCCAGCCATGGCTTTGACAGCTTCCCAGGTGCTTCTTGGCTAGGGTGCCCTTCTCCAGGGCTGGCGGACAGCAGGTTCCACTTTGCCCTGTGTTGGGGTGTGAAAGCCGAGATATCCCTGTAACGTGCCATCTCTTCTACCTCAAACATCCCCAGAGGAGATTTAACCCATTTCCAGCCACAAAATCCCAGCCTAGTTTCTGCCATTTCTGCAAATCTGCCCTAACAAAAGGCTGCAGATTCCATCTGCTCCTCCTCTTCCTAGCCTGAATGCAGTTGTTATCCTCACGCCCCTCCATCCAGCCATCTCACTGCTTTTGCTAGTCATCCATCTCCTGACTTGCAGCTGTTCGTCACCCCTCGCTCTCCTTTTTTCGATCCACAATGTTCTTTGCACCCACCCCTCTGTCTCTACTTTGGCACTCACCTTTTCATCATTATTAGACTGCTACTTCTGCTTTACACTATCATCAGCCACGCCCTGAAAAAGTTGCTTTTAGCCATTGCCTCATTTTCCTCATCCATCCATGTCCATCTAGCCACATCTTCTTCATTTATAGTGGGGTTTCCAGCAACACCTAAGAGAGTGATAGAAAAGTGGGAAATCCCTTCTTGATGCTTCTTTGCCTTGCAGACGCTTTGCAGCACTTGAATCTGAACAGTATACAATTTTCTAACCTATCTGGAGCCTATTGAACTGCCCCTGCTCAGGATAAACGGGGTGTGCGCAGCATCTGCACTTTGAAGGGCTCACGCTTGTACTTGGCTATGCAATCAGGTGAAGAGCCCAGCAAGACATTCTGATTCCTTTGCATGAGTAGCTTGAAACTTTACCCCTTGGGGACCCTGGAGAGATTCACCCAGCTTGGCAGTGCCACTATGTTAATGCACCACCCAAAGACTTTGACTGGGCCTCAGGACACGGCTCAGTGTTCATGAGCTGGAAGGGCCTCCTCTTTCCATGGGATGTGTCTCAGGTCTTTCTGTGGGTGAGTAAGAGTTTGTGTCTAGACTCAAAGGTTGGGCCTGAATTAATGCAGCTCTCCATAA
Source organism: Struthio camelus (assembly GCF_040807025.1). Classification (NCBI taxonomy): domain Eukaryota; kingdom Metazoa; phylum Chordata; class Aves; order Struthioniformes; family Struthionidae; genus Struthio; species Struthio camelus. The sequence goes on along the minus strand of NC_090947.1, from coordinate 28,744,271 downwards.
AGGCCTTTGGGAGATCTCAACATGTTTGCTAATAACTAGTGATAGAACACATCCTGCAATGACTCCTATGCTGGGCTAAAGGGCAGGAACTGTGCTCAAGAGAAGGGAGTGAAGATTTGTGTGAACTTCCTATATCCAACCCTTTCCACTCCCTCAGCCCTACCCCTGATCAGGAGATAGGTCTATATTTGAAATGTCATTCAGCCCAGAGAGAAATCTCCCAGTTAGGCACCACCCCCCAGCCAGTTGTTTGCAATCCAGCTGTGGGGCTCCATTTTACAGGCAGGAACATGCTGCTCACCCAGATTCCCAGAAACATCTGTGCAGACAGTCAGACAGATAGACACATGGTGGGATGGGAAGCAAGGGGAGAGAAGGACTGGAGGGGACTGGAGAGGGACAGAAGGGAACGATTTCAGATGAGGAAGCAAAGTTCTGCAAGTTGTCACAGCTAGGGTACGCAAACAGATCTGCCAGGACTATTCAGCCAGCACAAAAGCACAGCATGTCAGGGAGACGGAGTGAGGGGGAAGGATCCCAGATTTCATACTGCTCTCAAAGTTCCTCTTTCCAGTAGCCAAGGATTAATTAGCTATAGCTCTGTCGTTTCAGCTGGTGTTTTCACCCAGGAATCAAGTTTAGGACTTCTTTCTTGTTTTATTTTTTTTTAAACTAATTTTTTGTTGTTAACATTTGGTCAGGTGGCCCAAAATCCCAAAGTATGACCTACAGTGCGGGCACGTCAGCGTTAACCATTTGAGGGCTGCTAGGACAGCTGAGGAGACATACAAAGACAGGCTGAGGGGGAATCTGCTACCTCTATTCCAGCTGGGAAGAGCTGGTGCTTTGTCTCACTGCCTCCTCCCCATTTATTATCCTTCCATCACATGGCAGGGGGAGAACTCCAAACTATCTCAGAGCCAACCACAAGGTCTCTAGCTAGCCTAGAGCTATGGGGATCTCACCTCCCGTCCCTGAGCCCTCCTCCATCTACACGTGTAGGGTAAGAGCAAGGTCCCTGCTGGCACTGCAGCGACCTTGGACCAGCAGTTGCTCCCCCTAACACAACACAGCCTCCCAGTTCTGCCCCGTGCACCCCGGTGTGCTATGGGCCAGTACCAAGGTTTGCAGAGGGGATAGCTGAGGGAGAAGGAGGATTTCTAACCCCTGCTTCATGGGGATGGGTAGTCTCTCATGTCCCACATAGCATCCGTGGCCAAACCAGCATTTGAACCCAGCTCCCAGCTTCCCTTGCTCTGTGTTGTTAATGTGGCCTCGCTTTTCCCTCTGAGTTTGAGCCCTGGTACTGCATTCCACAAGGACTGCCCAAGGGAGCACAGGGGATGATGCTCAGAAGTTACTCCCACCAGGTGAGCACATAGGGGCCAAGGGGCTGTAGCAGCCCTTCCCACCATGGGGATGAGAATACAAATGTTCAGGGTGGTGCAGCCTGTGCTGCCAGCCCTTCTGCAGGGCATCTCACATACACCATGAAGACAAGCCTTTCTCACTTCCAGGGGCTGTTACTGGGCTCCAGCTGCTCCTTCAGCCGTGGAACAGACGGCAAAACCATTACCCTGCTCCCCCACCTCTAAATGCGCATCAGAGGCAAGTAAGCCCTCACCTTGCTGCTGCCCATCCCAGCCTCCCCACTGCCCCCTCTCCAAGAGGTCTGTTCACCTGGAGCCACCCCCAAGCTGATCACCACAAATGCAGACAGGTGGTGGGAGCTAGCTAAGGGTGGCTGCGTATAAAAAGAACCTGAAACAAGCCAGCTCCTCTCCTCTGGCTCCTGAGAGTTTCCCTTATGCTGCAATCCTGTAGCAGTAACTAGACGCCTTGGAGATATTGTTGTGGGCAGCAGGAGGCCTCCCTACCTTCATTCCTCACGTAGCAGCCAGCAGAAGGAAGGCAGCAGTGAAAATCATCTTAGGGGGAGAGAAAAGGGAATGCGTGGGTTCACTTGATGCACAAGGCTGTGACAAAACCACATCAGCTGGGATGAAGCCTGTCCCCGCTCTGGGAACAGGGTGAAAGAAGGGACACAGATGCCTGGGCTGGACAGAGATCCACTGGGCATTTCCATGGTCTCCTTCCTCTCTGTCTCCCCGCACCGAAGCACCCACGTGTCAGATCCTTCCCAAGCCTGGCAGAGGTTATGCTGTGCACACCCATCAGCCCTGCTGGCAGAAAAAAAGCCCAGTTCCAAGGCTGATGTTTTGGCCAGAAGTCAACTGCAAACCTTATGAATGTTTTGGGGGTTGTTCTGAGAAAAGGAAAAAAAAATATGGTATTGTGGTCACACATACATGGAGAAAAATTTTTCCATTCCCACGATGGAGCTTTTTGTGAGAGGAGCACAGAGGTGAGTTTGAATTCCAGAGGGCAGAGACCAGGCTAGTCCAGGCCCTGCTATAGGAAAAGATATCAATGGAGGATGTAGAGCTTTCCCTGAGACAGGCTCAGCACCCTTCTACTCCTTCTATGGTATTGCAGGATCCTGGGGGGAGGGGGGGGGTTTCATCTGTGGATCAATCTTGGATTCCTTCATAGGCTCACACTGTAATCTAGGAGGCAAAGGAGAGAAATAATTGTGCCTCTTCCTTGTGAGGAAAGGATTATATCCAGTTGGTAGACAGATAGAACCTTTCATTTCACCTGCCCTTGGGGGATATTGCCAGGTATAACCTGGGAATGAAATATCTCCACTAAGTACCTATCACTTTTGCTGTGCTTTTGAGACAGGGATCCATGCCACAGGTCCTGATCAGGGTTTTGGACAAGCCATCGTACAAGCCACCAATGCTCCAGAGTTCCCTAAGTCTAAGAAATGCCATATATAAAGGACTGATCACAATAACATGGAGACACAGGCACCTTTGCAACACAGCAGCTCCTTCACTGGCGGTTTTCTCTCCTTCCCCTAGTGTCTGTAGCGGACAGGACAGCTGACACCTCTCCCCACGTTGCCAAATGCCAGGTCATGTGAGCCCTGGCCATGCAGATGAAGAAACCACAATGCCAGGTCATGTGAGCCCTAGCCATGCAGATGAAGAAACCACGTCTCTGAGCAGCCCCATTTCTCAGGAGTGAAGGCAGCTGAGTCAAAGAGCTTCTTCCGGAAACACGGAGTTCAGTGAGTGGCTCAGGCCTGAAAAGGGTCATCATTAGAGTCAAGGCAATTATGAGGAAGTGCTCTTGACCACTAGACTACACTGCCTGTTGCTTTCACCAAGCAACACATCTTCTGACATGAGCAGGGATCTTGTTAGCAGAAAAGACCCTGAAAGTGATCCAAAGCTGACAAATCTTTTCCAAACCACTAGTCCGGGCTCAAGATTCAGCGTCATGGGATTTCCCTATACCTATATTATGGTACTGCTCAATTATATGCATTATGATATTTTTATCCCTCCCTCAGAAGCCCCGGGTGTTGATCACAAGTGATGACAGCAGAGTGGGCAAAGATAACCATTGACCTGCAGCATGAGACTACAAGCTTCAAGAAGCAGGCTAGGCACCCTGGCAAAGAGAGCAAAATACTACTGCTTCAAAGGACGTGCAAAGGGAAAGATGAAATAAGAAGCTGGGATGAGCCGGGTAGTTGGGAACCCTTGCAGCACCCTGCATTTTGTTTCACTGCTCTGTTACATCTCAGTTTTGGGACCCACACAATCCCCTGGACTAAGGTGGGATGTAGAAACTTGGCCAGGTGAGGGATGGGCGCTACAACTGGAAAAGGAGCTGGAGGGGGAAAGCAATAAAGAACTAATCCATGCACAGGGCTTAGGCAGCTTCCCCAAGCTCTGGTGGACTGCCCAGTGTCACTGTAGCCGTCTCATCAGGCCACAATCAGGTGTATGAGCTATAATTTGAGGAGGACAAGGAGGGCAGAGGAATACGACAGCCATCCCAAAGAGCCCCAGAGTCACGACAGGAAAAAGCACCATTTTCTCCTGCAACTAGTGATGAGATTCACACTAGAAGCCACTTGCTGCTCCTACCTCCTCTTCCTGAGGGTGGTTCCTGCACTGGAAAATAAAGAAAGAGATTCCAAGTTAACCTGGAGAGCCTTACGAGGAAGATAAAATGATGCCATGCCATGGAACCACTCCCCTGTATCGCATCCTTGGGATGCTCTTCTTCCACATTCCTGCCTGCATACTTGGAAGGACCAGAAAAACACAATAGGAGAAACCAGAGAAAGTTGCAGAGAAAACACAGTTGTTAGACTAAGTCCAAATGTGTAGCGAACTGTCTTCCATATTTCCAGCTTACCAGTGAATTCAAGAGTTTCCACGTCACTCTCTCGCTGCCTGGGATGAACACTTCCTTCCCCATCACTGCACTGCAGTTAAAATGAGACAGTCCAAGAAAGCACAAATGTGAGAGTTTTACTTGGTCCAAATCCTTTTCCAATTGGTCCTGTAGCACCTACATATCTTTGGATCACAGCTGACAGCAACAGATATTGGCTGCAGGAATAGAAGCAAAAGACAAGGAATTATTTGATCTGTCAGCCTTGCTAAACTAATCGAAGGCTAATTGCCCCTGCATCTGCCTGAGTCAGAGCTAAGCCTCATCACCTGCTTGAAATCTCACTTGCTGGCTATCCCCGGCTGGCTGGAGCCACACAGGAAGTGGGGGCATGCACACAAATGGAAAGACCTTCAACTAGAGCATAGGGAAAGATCTAGAGTTTCACTCTTGGTTGAATGAAATAAGCTGATTTTGCCGTTGTCAGGCAGCAATCACAGCCCAGATGAATGACAGAATAAACCAAGTTCCCTCTGCAGCCAAATTCCATCGACACCTCCACAGAGTTGGCTTTCACCATCCATCACGACATCTGCTGAGGTCCATGGGAAGAGGAGAGGGTGTAGCTCTCTGTCCCACCCTGGGTTATTTTTACAGCTGGGAAAGGAGGTGGTGAACCTGGACGAGAAGGTTGGAGGCTTTTCCAAGGCAGTTCACACAAGCTGTGAAACCAGAGCTGGAGCTTACAAGGCCCCAGATTGCCAGATCAGCAACTCCAGATGTGTCACTGGCATCAAACCTAGAAAGGCCATGTGCCCCAGAAAGGAATTTTACTGGTTCTGCCCAAGCAGAAATTTTCTGCCAACATATAAAATCTCTCAGCCAAGTACCTGTCTCCCTCATCGGGGTAGACACCTGAAATGGAGGACCAGAGCTCATAAATATCTCCAACCCTTCTGTAGGACACAGCCTCAGGAGGTGCAGGCAGGACTGCGGGCACAGAAAGACCATCTATAACAAGCAGATCTTTTCCCTGCCCAAATGCAAGACTTCTGGAAAATACCCCAACCAAGAAAAGAGCATGGAGCTGTGTTGATTTCCATCAGATGAAAGATGGGTTCCTCGAAAATCAGTTCCAGGTGAACTGCATGGAGCAGCCCAGAAGTTGCTTGATGGTTTCTCTCTCTCGTTATGTTCCTTGATGCCAGAACATGTTGAAGCTGAGGATTCACAGGCAAGGCAGAACAGCTCCCTCAGGAGGAGAAGTTCCACACATGCCTTCCCAATAAGCTATCCCAGCAAAGTGGCAACATTCAGAAACCAAACTGGTCATTTCTGGCAATTGTAGAACCAGACAAAAATAGCAAAAAAAAATTCACAATTTCCTACACATTTTTTCTGATTGTTCCACAAAAAATATTGGGTTATCCATAACAGAATGGTTTTAGCCAGCAAAACAACAGTAATCACCTGCTTTGCTAAGTATTTGCAAATACCATAAACTGTTTTTCTTACCCAAATGTCATTCCTTTTCGTCACCATCACCCCCTCCCCCCAGTTACTCATTGTGACAGAGGAAGGAGATTGTTGCCTTTTTTGTCCAATGGAAAAAAAAAAAAACTTCAAGTAACTCAAAAACTTTCATTTCGGTTGGAAAGTGCTTGCCTCGCCTCCTCTTTGCCTCCCAGGATGGGTGATACCATTGCGTTTTTGTCACAAAATCTCTTGGCTCCCTATGGTCACTTAAGCATTCAGCAGTAGAAGATAGTATCTTGCTAAATCCTCTCTGGCAAGTTGTCAGCAGTGGGACAAGACTGTTCAAAACATTTGTCCAAGACAACAAGGTTCCTGGGCACATCCTTCATCAAATTCTCAGTTCTACTAATTGAGCTATCAGAGCTGTATTGGGGAGGGCAAGAGGAATGTTTGTATTTATTTATTTCTGGGATGTAGAAATTGCCAGTAGAGACTTAAAAATAAGAAAAGAAAAACCTTCTGACTTGCTGCCCAGAAACTCAATCCCAAAAGCCTCCTCCCAACCTCTGTTTACAAAATTATAAGCTTTCTTTGTCCCAACCATTTTCCTGTTACAATAATATTCTTCATCTTCTATCTGACTCTTTTTTTTTGGTGCATGGAAAATATGATTTCATTGTGAAAGGATTTCTTATGAATCAATACAGCAAAGGCAACACGGAGATGTTTGCAGTAAATCACCCTTGCAGCAGAGACATGTAGAAAATGAGTTACAAGAACAAGTAGATAATCCCAGGCCATTTCCAGATGGAAAGGGGTTATATTTTCCATACACTGTATCTGGTTTTTGTGTCACAAAACATGCCGGTATTTATTTAAAGTATTTTTTCTCTTGTACTGTAGTGTTATGATTACATGAAGTGAGTTTCCAAAAATTACAAAAATTGGCTTCTTTTAGGTAACAAATGGAAGAACTGACATACTGAGTTCAAACCAGCTAAGTCTCAGCCCCTTTTAAAGTCAAGAGCAGAGCCCAGGAGCAGAAGGCTGACTTGCACCCAGCAAGGTTCCCTTTCTTCCTGGGATGGTCATGACCAGTGCAGAGGTCTGATTTTCCAGGGCTTTGCGGTTTCTTTCACCCACTTCTCCGTAGCTAGCAGGAACCATGCTGGGAGGTAGGCTTGCTTCTCCACTCCTGTAAAGTGAACTCCGTCATCACCATTTCCTCAGAGAAGATTAGGCAAGACTAAAAGCCTGGCCACTTTGGAAGAAGCCACTGGATTGCTGAGTTCTTGGAAGTGGCTGGTGGGGAGCAGCCTACTTGAGCCACACATCAAACTGGGTGTTAGGTGCCATGTTGTTCTCCTAAAGGAGAGACATCTGAAGGCCATTTGGAGAGCACCTGGAGGAAATCAAGTCTTGCTGCTACTCAGGGGATTCAGGTACATCTTTTGAGTGATTCACTCCCTCAGGGACCTAAAACTTAGACAGGAAAATTAGGGAACTACATTGCCCTTCCAAAAACTCTCTGAGACTTGAAAATCTGGTGATAAATCACTCCATGGGCTCGTCATCAACCTGTGGTTCATGGCCGCTGCTAGTGTGTAACACCTTGCAAGGCAACCAGGAAACTAATGACTGAGACAGATACCACCTCATACTCACAAGTAAACAAACAACCTGTGAAGAAATAAAAGTGGAACAGGACTTCTCAGAGCTGAATCTAGCTGTGGGCAGGCAATACACAAAAGCTCTTGGGCAGACATTTGGCTCATGTTCCAGAAAGGGGAGAGAGTCCTTGAATTTTTAAAAGCAGTGAGAAAGACTGATGTGTGTCCACGCAAGCAAACCAGGGCAAATCTGGAGGTGTCTACAGCTCTGCCTGTGGCCCATCTCCAACCAGCTCAGAGGGTGGCTGAGTCCTGGCACAAGGAGCCATTAGTGGTATCGCTAGCATGATTTCTGCCTCAACATAGTTTAGTCCTTGGCTTTTCTGAAGCAAGCCAGCTGTGCTGGGCCTATTTCGTGTGATGTTTGGATAAAGGGCCTACAGGAAGAACTGGGACCGTAACAGCCAGCCAGTCAAAGCTGCACAAAGGATGGTTTCGGGTCCCTCTGGCAGGGGGCACTAGCTGGTGTATCAAATCTCCTGTCCCTCACTATCCAGTTAATGCAATGTTCATAGCAGGCATATCACCTACAGTTTACAGTTTTGCTGGACTGAAGAAGGACTCCAAATAATATATGCAGTTTAATTGCAACCTGCCTTCTCCAGTGCTCTCACTAGCAACAGAGAGCATTCAACCTAGCTGCAACGTGTGCCCAGTCAGCCTTTCCCCTTACTCTATGACTGGACAGAAGTGAGCAAAGCAGGAGCTGGATCTTCATCAAAGCCCGTGAGTGTTCCCACGATGTGAATTTCTAATCGTAATTGCAATGACGGTGGCTGGGACCCACACCTGGCTGGTTATAAAGTTTCACACTCCATGCAAGATCTTGAGGTCATGACGAGAAATCATCAGTCCCTGTGGGTCACTAAGCAGTAGGGGAGCACAACCAGTGCTGAGACCCCTCTCCATCAAGTCTGAGAGTGTCTCTCTTCACCTTGCTAAACCCCGGGGCTGGCCGCTGAGGCTGTCAGAGCTCTGTGAGCAATGGCAGTCTGCTTGAACCTTTTTTTTTCCAGGAAAAGCTGGCACTCCAGCTATTCCAACACTTCCCTGCCCTTAAAGACCTGACATTCTTCTAGCATGTCAAATACACCAATCTATAAGAAGAGCAGCACCAAGCCTGGAAAGCTGGCCTGGGGCCGGGAGAAATGTCAATATGAGAGGAAGTATCTGTCACATATACACACACAAGGCTCCATCAGCCAAGCTATCTGAAGTCATCTTTGGCCTGCTGTTCTGTTCTCTTGCTTTTAGGAGTCCCGTTGGTGGGGACTGGCCGACCTCTAGTGGTACGAGACCACAATGCTAGGAAACAGCCGCTCCTCAGGCCACAAGGAAGACTAGATCCAGGCACACAGTTTTCTCCCTTGAGTAATAAAAGGTCTCCCACAACCAATTAAGGGGGAGACAGGAGACGTCTTTCTGCGGCAGCCTCCTTCCCGAAGTTGCCCTCCCATTGCCAGCACTGAGCTCTGCTCTCGCTACCATAGGTGAGCAAACACCTTTGAGCTCAGTGTCAGGGCCAGGACCTCCAGAGATACCAAAAAAGGGAGGAAATGGGTAGGAGAACAACGGTCGAGGGAAGCAGCCACAAGAGCTCAAAGCACCAGCTTTTTCTTGGGACTTGCATTACCAAACGCTGCAGCATCTCCACCTGTGTTTCCCAAGATCTGGTGGCTCTGAGATGAGGCTTGGTCAAAATGAGGTTGAGGGGGAGAGTAGCAATGGGATAGCAGGGTGCTGACCTCAGAGAGGATTTGTGAGGCAGAGTGGCCTGGTGGTTAGGGTCCCTAGGTTCATGCCCAACACTCTATATAGTCATTTTCCTTTTCCTAATGTGGCAGTTTCCAAAGTGTCTAAAGAGGGGCTGTCTCCCTATTTCCCAGTGGTGTGAAGAGGAGGAAACTTAATAATAAGTACCAGGTTCCCATGAAAGTTGGGAGAAAAGCACTTTCTCCTCACTGTAGGGTATTTAGGATCTTTCTCTGCGCCAGCTGACAGGAGCAGGAGCCCCTTTGGAATGAAGAACAGCTATTGCTTGCATCTCAGCTAGCTGAGGCTGATAGCAGCCTGCCTGAGCAAGGCTGAGGTTTCTCTCACATGGAAATGTGAGTTATAAAGACATGCGAAACCCTATCTCCACGGCTATCCATATCAAAGGGTTCAAGGGGGGCTGCTTTAAAATAGGACCTTGGCGTAGGTTCCTGCTTCTCCTCACGTCTTACCAAGTGGCACTGGGCCAAAATGTCAACTTGGCTGCTTCACCTGTCCCAGGCATCCCAAGCATGCCCTACAAACCTTTCCGGTGCTCCCAGGGAGATTGCTGCTGCCACAGACAGCCTTTCCTCCCTTCTCTCAGCTGTGGATGGTCCCCATGGCCCCGGGCACCATCTCCCCAGCTAAGGAGCAAGAGGAACGTCTTTCCTGAGGTACCAGAAACAACGGCCAGGGACGGGCATGAAGAGGACAGCGTTGCCCAAACAGTGGTCAGGGACCCCATTTTTACTCTTCCAAGTGAGTGTAAGGGGTCCGCGGGGAGCTGAGGAGCACAAGAGAAAGCTGGTGGGAGTGAACCTGACTTTCTAGCGTAAGTTGAAGGAGAGACAGCTTTCAGCTGTGGCCATGGGTCTCTGAGGACCCTGAATGCACATGAAGAGCCAGAGGCAGGCAGAGCTGTGGCGTTTTGGAAAACCTTCCATGCATGTCATCCATACGGTCATCTCTCAGGGGCCATCCAAAACTGCAGTAAAACTCTAGAGGGACCAGGTGGGTGAACCAGAGGATGATGGGTGAACATTTCCTCCCTCTTCTCCCTGCTGGAGGAATAGGTGAGAGTAGCTCAGCACCCATCAGCACTGGAAAAACTGAGACCTCAATAAAGCCAAAGAAAAGGAACATTAGAGTGATCAGTTCTCTTTGGGAATAAGAGTCTAACACATTTGCTAAGCATCGCATATTAAGAAAGATTGCTTTCACATGAACTGCCCCACAGACAGCAAAGAGCAAAGTGTCTGGGCACCCAGCTTCAGCATTAAACCACTTTTCTCCTCCCCTTCGCAACTGTCTTGAGCAACTGTAGAGCATCCTAGTGGCATTCTGCTGCACTAGACATGAGAGATCACTGCTGAATTCACTGCTTTGATTCAGACGCACTCTCTCCTCCCACATACTGTTTTCATTAGAGCCCAGCTCTTTTGGCAAAGGCTCTGTGCACAGTCACAAGAAGCTGTTCACTGGTGGCTTGTTTTATCCAGTTTTTGGAGGCTTAAAACAATGAGCTTGCAAATATTGCATTCCTCTCCTTTTCTTTTTTTTTTTTTTTTTTTTTTTGAGGGTCCAGGGAGAAGGAAAAAAGAAGATAGCCCTGGAGTTTGGGGTTAACAAGAATGGGAGAAAAGAGATCAGAGGGGCATTTTTGTCCCTGAATACACATATATACAAAGGTACCTGTGTATATGTGTGTTTCACACTTGCCCTCTCATGGGATTGACCCAACTGATTGGCACACATCCCACATACATGTTGTGCTGACTCAAGTAGCAGAGCAGGACCCTATCACCACCACCACCAGAAAGCTGCCACAGAGGATATGCCAAGGCTGATGGCTCTAGCATTGTCTCCTTCCACGGCACTGGGGAGGGCGAGGATTGCCACAGGGAGACTCATCTCTGCCACTTTTTTCTCCATGCTTTGCTGTTGCAGGTCAGATTCCCTTCCAGGTGTGATTGCCCAGGGAATAAGTGAGCATCCATCCCTGGCAAGCCCTGCCAAGGCAGGGGAGGTATCAGACCAGTTCGGGGGATGCAGTGTAGAGGGTGATTTGCAGCCCACTCTCCTGTCCAGGGACGGTTCTTGGTGAATCCCTTGCCGGAGTGGACATAAGAGTAACTGTGCCATCTGGCAGTCCCAACAAATCCATTCTGCTGTCCCAGAATCACCAGGAAGGAGATACCTGCCTTTGTCCCTTCCGTCTTGCAGGCAGAAACGTGGAGAGAAAGGATCCTGGAGTCCAAAAGGATGACCCCTATTTTGAGGTGAAACTATATTTTCTGTGCCATTGTCTGGGAGCTGGGACCACCTGCTATGTCAAGCCACTGGTGACATGCAGAGAAGTCTTGGTTTTGACTGGAGATTAACTGGAGGCCTGTTTCCACTGGACACTGCCTGAGCCTCACATAGGGATGAGGCAGGCAAGAAGGGAGACTGAGATCCATTTCTTCCTCTTCCCCTTCCCCCAAGCTCTTAGAGAACGTGAATAAAACCAGGGCTTCCTAAGGGATATGCTATCCTCTTGCCAAAGGCCACAGAAACACAGGGTACTTCAAACCTGGTGTCTCTCTTCCCCTCCTCCTGTGACTATACTGTTTGATGGGGCCCTTGGCCACTGCAAGGGGACAGAGAAAATATGGGGCGGGAGCTAAGAGGTAGGTGTCTGTGAGTGATCCTAGGACCACTGAGACACTGCCAGGCAGAAGCCAGTTCTGTTTGTATTATCTCATGACAAGGACACATTGATATATCCAGCTGGAGGTTGTCAATGTTGTAGTTTAAAGCAGATGCAAGGTAGAGTATGATTGAGGTGGGAAATGGAGGACCGTTGAGTGTGTTAGAAAACCCCCTCGTCCTGCAGTGCAGCAGAGAGGTTGTGAACAGGGCACTTCACATCCCTTCACTAACTCACATTGTTTTATTTAGCCTGACTCTAAATAGATCTATCCCGCATGCTAGAATGGTCTGGACTCTTACTTGTTACTTCCTCAAGCCCACCTACAATTGCTGATGTAAGGGTAATCCAAGGAGGGACAATGACACGATGGGTCTTTGCTAACCAGAAAAGAGAATTGGCTCACCCCACTTTTACTCACCTCAGCTTTTGAGTTAGGCTGCCTTGTTAAGACACCTGCCTGATTTAACTTGGACTGCACGCCATAAGCCACAGTCCCCTGTGATCTTCTCCATGCTTCTGCTCTGAATGTGTGTCCAGGACCTTGTGTCCCTCCTTCAGCTCCCTGTCTTACTTGCAGCTGGAGTCCACTCCTGAGAGTGCTGGCCCTATGGAAACTCACAGCTGCACAGTACTGATGTGGAGCCCAGCAGTTAAGGCTTACCCCGGAGCATCTTCAGGCTTTACTCATGTGAGAGGCAGGCAGGGCTTGGCGGAGCCTGCACGTCTGGGACCAACAGTGCCGGGAGTGCTCTGTGCCCAGTTCAATGTGCCCCTATCACATCCTACTCCTGCAGCTGTGGGGCAGGCTCTAAGCCTCTGTATCTCAGCAACATACAGACCTAATTGCATCTGCACTCTTCCCCACACTGCAGAGCAGAAGGAGTACGACTCGGAGGTGTGCTGCAGGAGAGGAGCCGCAGGAGAAGCTGGCTGCAAGAAGGGACACATCACCTCCTGCCCAGCCTGATTTGTGTGTGTGTCAGTCCAAGGCCTCCATCACTTGGAGGCACATCCCTGTAGATGGAGCCAGATCCTCACAAGGCAGGAAGACAGCCCAGTCCTCCTACCCTATCTCTGCTCCAAGGAGGGACTCACTCAGCCCCTCTGTTCCCCGCTCTTGATCCCATCCAGGGATTCAGCTCCACTCCTTCCCCAGGGACACCATCCGTGAATATCCTAATGTCCCTCTCAAAAAGATTTTTCTATCTGAAACGCCCACACCAAGCACTGTATATTGCCATTCATCTCCACACAGAAACATCCCCTAAGGTGATGATGAAGCCCCAAGGCTGTTTCTGGGAGGGCTTTGCTCACCATCAGCCCTATAATGGGCTTCTCCAGGCTGTGCTGGGATGGATGTGTCCCCTGCAATCGTCTCAGTCCCCCACCCAAGGAGGGACTGAGGAGAGAGCTCCAAGGGAGGCTGCTGGGTCCAGAGAAGCTGATTGACCCCTGTCTTTCACCTCTAAAGCCCCTGAACAGGACGGTACTCACACGAGCATTAGGAAGGCCACAGAGGGTTAGTGGGGTGCTGTGCTGCTCAGACCTTCTCTGCATGTCCGGAGGAGCCTGAGGCCTGTGCCCCCTCCACCAGTGGGCCAGGGTGTCACTGCCACACGCAGTGGCCAAGTAGCTCAGGGAAGTGGTAATTTCAGCTCTGACATCCCAGATGCCGCAGTGCGGTTTGCCACTTGCAGGGAGGCACTGCCATTCACTCATGCACTGTCCTCCCCACGGGAACTCGTGTGTGTGTGTGTGTCTGCATGTGTGTCTGTCAGAGAGCCTGTGCCAGAAAGCAAGCTCAGATGTGTGCATGCACACACGCATGTTTGTGCCAGAGCAGATGTGGTATGTATGCACAGGGGTGTATGTGTGCACGCATGTGTGGCTGGCAGTACTTTTCTCAGCACACCCACCTGGCCTTCATTTCTGCAAGCCTGAGAGGAGCAGGAATCAAACTTTGCAGCAGGCTTGAGTGACTTAAACTCCTTGAGTTTGTTTTTTGCTTCACATCCTAATTCCTCCTGCCCATGACACTGCAGCTCCTAAACTGTCAGGGAAAAGGGATACGAGTGTTTAGAAGGCAGTGATGTGGCATCAGTTGGGTCCAGAAGGGCAAATCCCTCCTGGTGCTTTGAGTGTTGCTGTGGCAAAGGAGTTAATGCAGGCTTGGACTGACGGGTAATTTGTGATTGAGGTGGCTTGGCTTCAGCAGCTGCAGTGAGTTAGGGGATGGGGGTCACCATTTGCCAAATAGGGTGAAGCTGTAGCCAGAATTTGCCCCCAGCCCCAGTGAGGGTGTTGCGCATACCAAGTCCTTTCCATCCTTTCTGGCCTGGGGAGGCTCCTGGCCTTTGCCTGCACAAAAAGCTTGGGAAAAGCTAGGTTGTGTCATGCTTTCTGTCCTCCTGGGGAGGTTTCTGAGGCGGCCCCAGCACTGCTGAGATGCTTAGGAGAGAGGAAAAAGAAAGAAGAGGAAGCTGCCCCATCCCCACCACAATGACCCTGGTTTCACTTCAGATCTGAGGACTGTTTCTAGGTTAGTCAATGGAAAGCGATGTCGGCAGGGGTAACAGAGCCACGACCAGGCATTTTTCCCCAGGAGCACCCCTCCTTCCTGGGCCACCCCTGGACTCAGAGGTTGGCTTTCCTGTTAGCCCTTATCTGTGGGGCTGCCAGTAACATCCCGTAATCCAATAACCTAATGGGCCCCAGGGCCTGTGTTTGCTGTCTTTAAAATCTGTTTAAAAAAATGATTGCTTTGAGCCTGGCTACACTTGCAAGCAGATCAGTTAGAAAGACTTGGCCTCCATAAAGGCTCAGCATCTCAGTCCTCATCATTTCCTGCCTGCTTTTCTGCCTAACAGCATGCCCACCCTTCTTTGGGGGGCTGGTGGCAGAGAGGAGTGAGAGTGAGGAACTTCACTGTCTTTCACAGCCCCTTAAAAAATACTCCCTAGGTGGCCCAGACACCCCCCAGAGCAGGGGCTGAAATTAGAAAAAAAAATCCCTGATTTAGGAACTTGAAAGAGAGAGCGAGGCATGGGGAGCTGCAATGGGGAGACAAGGCTTCCCAGCATGACGCTGGTGGGACCTGCCTCTCCAATGACTGCTGATGGTCACGCCAGAGCTGCGGGCCTGGCCTGGAGATAGCAGCAAGATGCAAAGAGGGAGAACTCAACCCAAAAATCCCGTGCTGTGAAACACAGCAAGGGAAAGCGGGTGGCAGATAAGAACATGTCGAGGAAAAACACAAACCAGAAGTTCCCGAAGAATTTTGGAAAGGAAATGGGGAATTAACTGCAGAAAAGGTGGGGGAAGGGGGAGGGAAGGAGGGGAGCAGGAAATACACAGCAGTTTATGGCTCTCGACAAAATAGTCTTGTCTATGCCCTGCCATCTCGCCAGCCACTCACCATCTCTGCTCTCCACCAAGGGGACACCCAAGAGAGTCGGCTGAGAGCGGCTCCCAGCTAGGCAGGCAGCTGGTGCCAGCTCCCCAGTGGCCAGGGAGCAATTCCAGGGGAACAGGGGGAAAAAAACCAAAAACAAAAGCAACCTGCCAGAAAATACTTTCCCCGCTTCGTTGGATAGGGAGAGGGGGCTGCAGGTCTTGTCTCGCCGCAGGTGGGAGGGGGGCAGCGAAGGCCAAGGCTGGCAGGCGCCAGGTACACCTCAAAGTCCCTCCAAGCAGCCTGGCTTCGACAGTGCGGCACTTGGGTGCCTCGCTGGGGGGCAGAAACCTTCCCCTCTCCTCCCCTTTTTTCTCCCCTCATGCTTTCGCCTGCCAGTACAAGCCCCACGGCATGGGAGTCCCCTAGCAAGCAGCCCCTTCGACCCGCTCCTCACCCTGAAGCTATTTTAGAGAAAGGCAGGAGGTATTTTTAGTGCTCTCAGCTCCCAAGAGAAGCTCTGAGCCTCTGAGCCGCAGCAGCGCTGGCGCCAGGGAAACTGCCGCTGCTCTGGCTGATATTTCTTGTATAATTAAACTCAATCCATCCCGGGGGCCGGGTCTGGGCCACCAACTCAGCAAGGAGGGGAAGGAGCAGAGCCAGAGAGCTGGGGGCTGAGGGCTCTGACAGATGCTGGAAATTGCTCCATGAGCAGTGGAAAAAACAGGCCTGAAGCTTCTAGGGGAGCTGTTTTGTTTCGCTGGGCACTGGAACAGCTCCAAGGGGGATTTAACAGGAGCAGCGCTCCAGCAAAGACAAAAGACCCTGTGTCACCATCAGCTCCATCCCGCTCCCCAGCAGAGGGAAAGAACGGACTCCAGGGAGGTGTCCAGGGCTGGGCAGGCAGCACTGCTCCAATGTCAGGGCTGGAGAGAGAAAAGGGATGGGGACAGCCACAATCCCCAGCTCTGCAGGAAGGGATTGGCCAGGGGGGGCATCATCCAGTCACACCCCTTCAGCGCGTAAAGGCAAACTGGGACGGAGCAGCAGGATTTGAAGAGCTCCCAGCCATTGCAAGGAGCACGGCAAGCAGGAGAGATCCCACCTGATAAATGAGGGACAGAACCAGAGCTCGAGCCATGCAGGAAGTTGCTGGGCTCTTGGGTTAACAGCCATCTGGTGAACACAAGCTGCGGTCCCAGGCTGCCAACAAGCCGAGCAACCCCTCCTTCTTCCCACGCCCACCCCACGCGTCTGTCCTGGGGCCCCGCATCCGCCGTCGAGGAAAAGACAGCCCGGAGAAAACACGGCACCCAGCGGAATACTCCCTGTGCAAAAAGAACAGAGCATTTATTCCTGCGCTCCCTTAAATTTCAAGATACAGTTCCAGCGATCCAGACGCCAAGCTGGCATTCCAAGCAACAGTATATTTTATATAACTGATTTTTGTTTTTGCACTTTATAAAGCCATACAATGAACTGCAAAGAACCAGACATCTGTACAAAGGGGAAGACGAAAGCGGAGTCACATTCGCACGTGGACATGGTGTGACCGAAGTCATCTTTACACACGCGACGACATTATGGGCACAAAGATACAAAATATAACGTATTTTTCCATCTATATAAATACACAGAAATGGGAAGGTCTAAAAGTTTTAAACTGTTCATTAACACTGATTAGCAAATAAATCTGTAACATTCCCAAAGTAACAAAAACAACAACAAAAATAACACGCGTAACACGGCGGCATAGGATCCGCCAACAGAAACATCGGGTTGCTTCCTTTTCCTTTTTTTCCCCCCTTCTTAAAGGAAAAAAAAATTAGTAACCCCCAAACCAACCTCACAATTTGCAAAACAAACAAACAAAATCAAACAAGCCCCTGCGGGCTCCTTTGCTGTCTGATCTTCCTGCCTGCTCCAACGAGAAGGTTTTGCTTTTTGTTGCTGCTGCTGTCTGGGCTTTTGCGGCAACTGGTACCTTTACCCGCCGAGCGGGGATTTGTTCAGCCCCAGCACACTTTGCCCTTTGGTTCAGTCTTTAAAACTGGATGAAAACATCAATGCCAGGAGGCTGGGCCGAGCCGGCACACGGCCGCGGGCTGGCGGCGGGAGCTGAGGCCAGCCTGGTCCCCCCTGCGCTCAAAGGTGGGAGATCCAGGCAGCAACTGTTGCATCCAGAGCAACCCTAAGCTTTGCACGATTCAGTTGCTTAAATAAACGCGGAATAAGCCCCCCTCTCCTTGCCCGGCACAGCAGATATTCGTCTGCGGGAAAGACAATGAGAACTTGGGCTCCTGGGGACCCCCCTGGGTCCACGGCACATCCCTTCAGCACACAATGACACGGATGCTCCACTAAAATCATTTCCAGGGGCCATAGCATCTGGAGGCAGATGGTATGAACAGATATCCCACGTTTTACGTGCCATGGGGAGGGCCAGGCACCACTTGCCTTGCCGGACCTCAGCTAACAGGATCCCCCACCTCAGGGTCAGCTCTGTGACAGATCGCCCACTTTTTTGGGACACGCAGCAAACAAACCTCCAGCAGGAGTGTTTCTGGCAGCAAAATCGATAGCAAAGGGAGGAGGGGTGAGAAAGGGGTTCTCCAAAGAGCAAACCAACACGAAAAGGGCACATACAATAAATTTACACACACACACAAAAAAAAAAAAAAAATATATATATATATATATATGTGGGGAAAAGTGCGTTTTTAAGGATATCTTTGGCAAGAATATATGCAGTTCTTTGTGCATGAATGTGGGATGGGTTTGTGTGTGTGTGAGAGAGATAACATCCGGCTGCTGAAAACGGCAGTGTGATTACAACGAAACATATGCTGGGCTTAACTTGCACAAGCTCGAATCTCAAATACCATGACTGCATTTAAAACCAAAGAAAAAACAAAGAATCTTTTCTGTCCCTTTCTTAAAGAAAAATATCAACATGGTACTAGGCCCCCGTGGGCCCCAGGTGGCACAGGGACCTGGGCGATCCCTCAACACCAGCTGATGGTCTCTTCCAGGCAATAGGGGACAGAAAGGGAAGTTACACATGATAACATAACTTTAAAAAAGGAGATTAAAAAAAGAAAAGTGCCTTTATAGGTAGCTGACAAACACCTGGCTACGCCATTGGAAGGTGATTAGCTCTGTGTTAAAAAATACATATATAATCGTTGGACGATTTTATTAGTGTTCGAGATTTGGACGTGGTCTAAATCTCTGTCTTCAGCTAGTGAGTTAGTATCAAAGCTGTGAGCAGGTCACAGCTCGAAGCAGGCGTGATGTTATCGGCAGGTATCTGCTGTGGTTGGTTTATACGTGACATCTCTGGGGTGCTTTAATCTGCTTCATTTTACAGGGAGAAAAAGATGAATAGGAGTTTCAAGCACCAGTTTCCGAGGCAGCAGATTAAAATAAAATTACATTATTAGCATCTCTTTTCTTTCTTAGCCGTGAGAAAACAAAGTCTGAAAAATAGAGACTTTCAAAAATATATATTTATATATCTATAAACACAGTGTTTCTCTAATTGGTTAATGGCAGGGTTAGGAGATTACGGGTGAGATTTCTTTTTTCATCTGGCTTGAATTTCGCAGAAGGAGGGAATCGCTTTTGAAACGTCAAAATTAAAAGATCCTCACATCCACGCGGATGGGGAGCAGGGTGTGGGGGGAAGCCCCTCCCCAGACACCCCCCCCATCCTGCCGCAGTCTCGCAACCAACTCCCCGCTCCATATCCAACGCCTTATAACAAGTCTCCAGCAATGAAAGCCCCCTCCGCGCGCCCACGCCGCTCGCTCTCTCGCACACGCACACGCACATGCACACGCACACGCTCGCGGTCACACGCATGCCCGCCCGCCGTGCTCGCCGCTCACGTGCTCTGCAGCTCCCGGCGGTAGCAGGTCAGGGGGAGCTGAAAGGGGAAAGGGGGGGACTCAGAGGGCCACACGCCCGGGAAGGGCCAACGTCGCCCTCCTCGACTCGAGAGCCACGGCTTTGCCCCACTAGTGTTTTCCCTGCTCTTGATTTTTTTCGCAAGGTGCAGGTGTTCCCCCAGGGCAGAGAAAGGAGGGGAGGCAGATATAATGGGGGAGATACAATGCACGGAAAGCAATAGGGCAAAAATAAATATTTTTTGGAGTGTAAATTTAACCTTTTTTCCTCCTTAAAATTTCATTAGCTTACAATATTTTGTCAGTATAGCTCATATATATATATTATAGCTATCAAGGCCGGGGCGGTCTGAAGGAGGCAAGGGGGAACTCTGGGGAGCTGTGGTACTGTTTCGAATTTTTGCCCCCAACAGCCTATCTATCTAGGCCACTTTGCACTGAAAATTTCTCCAAAGCAGCTCTTGGCTTTTGCATCTGCCTGGCTCCTGCCCCCGTGCAGAGCCCGTCTGTCAGGTCGCTGCATCTGCAGCCCCCACTGCAGTGTGCCAGGAGGTTGGGATGCTGGTGGCACAGCTGTCCCAGTTTGGCTTGAGGGGCTTCAAAGCAGGGGATATTCATAGCAGGGGGTTCAGCCCTTGTTTTCATTAACTCAGTGGCTCCATCCAGACCATTCTTCTTGCCCCCAGACCTGCACATGTGACTAGGGTGCTCTATGCCCTTGTATCCCCACTGCCAGCTGGACCCCACTAGGCACCATGAAGGGGCTGGGGACCTCCACTTGCTCCCCCACCGCCAGACCCAGCACCGCAGCTCGGGCTGATGGCTCTGCTCGCCCTTCACCCCTGCTCACCTCACACAAACCTCCTAAAGCAAAGGGAAAAGCCGACGGCACTTAATTTGCTGCAAAACAATGGTATTTTCGGAGATGCAAGCCTCCAGTGGGCCAACTACAGGGGGGCGCACAGGCCGAGCAGGCTGGCTCTCGGAGGACCTGTTACTGCCTCACTGAGCCAAAGCTGCCCAGTGACTGCAAGTCTTTTTTTTTTCTTAATTGTCTTCCTTCTTTTTTTAATGTGGCCTCCAAAATAAAATGTAAAAAGCGCCTGAGTTACTTGTAGTCATTCGCCTTTCGTGCAACTGAACGTCCATGCAATTTAAAAACCGCTTGCACATCTTGGAAGAGAGAGATAGCGCTAGCCAGGGGTCCATTGCTTTGCATAGAAAACCCACCTGTGCCAGCATCCACTATTATTATTATTATTATTATTATTACAATATTTTTCTTTCCTTTTCTTTTTGTTAAGAGAACAATGTGACAGGCTGCAGGAGAAAATTGCCAAAGAGGTCTAGTGATGGGAGGGAAAAAGGGAAGGCAGGACAGGAGGTGACTCTAGATCAACTCAGAAGGTTCCCGGTGTGCGTTTGCCTTCTCCAAGGCATGGGGTGGCCAGAGCCTCCAGACACACGCAGTGGGTGCGTGGCTGAGTGCAAGCACACCTGGGGAGGTGCGTGGAAATGCTGCAATTCCCCCTCTCCGGGTGGACTCATACTGCTCACCTGTGACCGGTCCTGGACTTTGACCGGGCTCTGGGCCAGCAACCGAAATCAGTTCAAGTGAACTCCCAGGGGACGGGAGGATTCGAGACCAAGGCCTTGTGTGTCCCCAGCAAGTCACCAGGCAGCAAGCAAATTTGGGGAGAAGCACAAGGGCCCGCAAGGCCCCTCTGCCACAGCTGGGCAAGGGAAAGTTTCCAAGGGCATCTCCTCCGTTGTCCTGTAGACCTGGCTTACGTTCCGGCAGGATTTTATTTCCTATGGGTTGTTTCAAACACGCAATAGATGTTTGCAAAAGGAGCTGTCAGGATGGAGCTTCTCTTGTAGGTTTTGATGGTGGCCTCTTTTTTCCAGATGGCACATGCTAGTCATGATCTCGCATTCAATCCAGAGCGAACATCACCACTTGGTCCAGACTCAGGATCGCAACGTCAAAAGCTGGGAACACACCTCTCGCTGCTGGCTTTGCTTTGGTCACCTTCCCTGCGATGGGACATGCATCCACATCCTTTCCTCGTTTGGCGTGACTCTGTGGCTCTGTTACATAGGTGCGTGGTTTTGATTCCTCTATGTGTGTGTTTGGCTTGTGTTGAGTTTTTAGGGGTTTTGTTGGGTTTTTTTTTGTTGTTTGCTGTTTTCCTCCAAAATTCCAACCCTTTCCCCCTCCCGATTCACTTCCCTCTCCCACAATGCACTTCCTTGCACTCCTTCTCGGATTAGCTCCAAGTCCTTCTCCAAAATTCAAGAATCACCCGCAAGCGCCAGCTCATCTTTTCTGGCCGGAGCCAAGCATGACCCTGGAGACAAAGTTGACAATGGCTGCAGCTGGCTGGTCCGGATCCATCTCGGCAAAGAGGTGGCAAACGTTGTCCGTGGTGCTCCCTTGCTTCCTGGCCACAAAGCCAAAGAGCCTGGGTGGGAGAAGGCAAGAGGCTCAGAGAGGCCCCCAGCAACAAACTGGGGGAGGCGCAGCAACCAATGCTGGCAACACGGGGAACACCAATCCCCGGTGGGGAGCCTGGGGCTCCCAGAACAGCTATCCACAAGTCTTTCTGCCCCAGGGTTCTGCCTAAACCTCTCCTGAGGTTGGGCAGCTATGCTCTTGTGGGCCTGCCAGCTATGCTCACCCAAGGGGCAATACCAGACTCTTCCTGCATGGGCTGGTCCAGCTCTCTCACTGCAACCTCCACCTTGCATGACACAAAGTGAGATATGTTATGCCACAACGGCCTGCATGAAGACAAGCCTACACTTCCTTGTGCTGCAGCTTCTTTGAGGGCCAGCACTGCCTTTCCCTTCCAGCATCTCTCCACCAAACTGTCCTGGCCCCTTTGCTCTGACCATCCCCATCACCCTCCCCCAGGCTTCCCCAAGAAAGGACCTTCCAAATAATCACAGCACTGCCTCCCTTTGGGTGAAACCACAGAGATCTAACTGGCCAGCCTTTGGGGTACGCACTGAGGAGATCCCCTAACACTGGAAGGGCCATGCCGATACATGGGGAGAGCAGACCCATGTGCTGCCACACGCAGAGCTGGGTGAGACCATGCAGTTATTCCTGTCTGTCCTTCTCTTGGTGAATAAAATGTCCCTTTTTTAATTAGAACATGCAAACTCGAGTTATAAATACAGGGGAACAGAATGTGAGACAGGCCCAGGCCATGGCACTTCTAATTGGAGAGGGGAAATATCCCAGCAGCTGGGCATCCTAATAAAAACCCCTTTGCTAATATACTGGCTAAAATTAGTGGGAATCAGCCCCTGAACTGGGCTCAGCCGGCAACTCTGTGCTCCTGCAGTTCAGGAAAAGGAGGAAGAGAGGAAGGGAACAGCTGTCAGGCTCATCGAGGTGCTGTGTGGTTCATACGTGGCTAATATTACCCTGCCATTCTGCACCATGAGCCAGTCTCCCACTAACAGCACTGGGATGGTCTGCAGTGAGGCCAGTTCACTGTGGTCTGTACCTGCTCTGACCAGGAATTTGGGGCCAAAAGATGCTTACTGAATCCACAGGACTGCAGTTACATGCTTGGCTGAAACTTTCCTGCAGCAAGGAGCTGAGCCAGTCCCTCAGGGAACAGCCTCTCACCACCCCTCTTCATCGGATGGAGGCTGCGCTGCACTTATTCCCTGCTGGTTCACATCCCCACAGACCTCTTCTCTCCCATCTCGCTTGGCCCATCACACCATCACACATCCTGGGCTCTTTTGCCTTCCAAGACAAGCTAGCACAGCCCAGTGAGCGCAAGGAACCTGTTTCCTGCTTTAGCATTTGCTGCCCAAGTCCCAGTGCCCAGGAAAACCATCACCCACAGAGGGCACTGGGGACACCAACCTTGGAACCATCCTCCCATGCTGTGGGACAGGGTTCCTATGCCAGTGCCTGCCGGACCGGCCCTCCATCACTTGCATACAGGGGATGCATCGGGAAGGATGACATCGCTGTGCCAGGCAGCTCCTCAGGGGCCTGCCGTGGCTGGGGGCAGATCTCACAGCCAACCAAGAACCCACCCTGCAAAGAGCATCCCTAGCCAGGGGTTGCTGGAGCCAATGCTCAAACACAAGCAGGGGTTACCTTGATGGGGGATGGGAGGAACTGAGCTCAGAAAGCACTTACTTGGCTGGGCCACTGCCATCAGTTTTAGTCCACCTGCAAGGAGAAGAAGAGGTGTGAGGAGTTGCATCTCTGGCACCCCACAGAGTAATGAGGCCATTTGCCAAACCAGCCCCACTGGGGACTATGGTAGACGTGAAGACGGCCTGGACTTTGCATGGCTTTGGTGCTTTGGAAAAAGACGGCAGGCCCATGGTCTGCAGCCATGCCCATCAGGGGTGCATAGGGGAGGCATGCTTGGTTGTTAACTGATCCTTACACAGCCAAGCGGGCAGATGGGCATCCAAATATGATGCACCACTCCCCCAGCTTGGAGACACCAAGAAAGAAGCTGGCATTTCCCCAGGGTATCTGAGGGCATGCCCCATCCCTGCCATCTTCTGGAGCAACAGAGACTGAGCAAGCAAAGACCCTGCTCCAAGCAGCCCAGAAGCCTGGAGGGATAGGAAGGGTCAGGGGGACGAGCTCCCCTCGGGCTAGGGCACTCACTTTCTTTCCTGGGGGTCCAGGTCACAGAAGGTCACGGTGTTGAGGGGGTAGTGTCGTCGGAAGAATAATCTGAAATACAAGGCAGGGAGCCATGGTCAGCGAGCCCCCCGCCTCCGCCCTGCCATCACGGCCCAAAGCAGGACCAGCGCATCGCTGCTCAGCCCCCACCAGCATCGAGGCCATTTCCCTAGGTCTCCCCTGGCATGCTACAGGAGTCAGGGGCAGAGCCCATCCCTGCCTACGAGCAGCCTAATGCCACCCCAAGGACGTCCTTCGCTAATGTGCTCCCTGGGTCACAGCTCATCAGCTCTCAGCATGGTATCCACATCCCATGCATGCCTGGGTGTTGGGGATGTGGGGCTGCAGCTCTGGGAGCTCTTACTTCCTCTGGTTGTCTGTTAAGGTGATGCCTTGAGCGGAGACTTTGAAGTGGACGATAGTAGCAGTGGGCGTGGGGTCAGCGACCAGCGTCTCGGAGACAGCTTTCGCAATGGCCTGGGGGCCCGTGAGCGACTCCATCTCCACCGAGTTGATGAAGAGGACATTGCAGGCTGGAAGGGGAGAGAGAGAGCAGGCGTGGGGTCAGCGATCGCTCCAGGCCACGTTCACCCCACAGCAGTGGGGTTCCTGGCAGCCCCTGTCTACTCACCCGCACCCTGTTTGAGGAGGTCCGTGGCAGAGTTGGTGGCCGATGCCGCATCTTTCTTTTCCTCAGTGGGATCTAGAAGAGAGGAGATGTTACTGCTGCTCCCTGCTTGAAAAGTGACCCTGTTCCCAGCAGCCCAAGCTGTGGGGGCAGATGCACTATCCCCTTTTCAACTGTTGGGCATCAGATCCCAGGGTGGATGCTGTCTTCCGGCACTCCACCCCGAGGTTATAGCCCGGCCCGGATCTGAACTGTCTGAGCGCAGGGGCGCAAGGGGATCAGCGGGGAAGCACAACTCCCAGCACAGAGAGGAGAGGGGATACATCCCCAGAGCTGGCCCTGCTGTGGAAGCACAGCCCTGAACATGGCTATGGCTGGCAGAGGAACCAAGACCTCATCCCAAGCTGCAGCAGGGCAAAACTGCCCCATTGATCCCTTCTGAGTATGGCTCTTACCCCGGTCAGGAATGACCAGCTTGCAGGGCAGGGCCAAGGGCATGATGGAGTGCTGGTACACCAGAGCTGAGAGGCACCCTGGGGAGAGACAGGAGACAATCAGCATGGGGCTAGAGACACATATTACCTCACCTTGGAGCACATCATTAGCTATGAGACAACTGGAACAAGGGAAGTCACTGCCCTCCACCCACCCTCCTCCTCTCGCTCTGTCCCCGAAAAGCTGAGGATCTGTAACACACCCCAAAGCCTGTGCAACCCTGTGCACTCACAAGCCCACATTTACACGTGTGTGTGCATGTGCAGGAGACCAAGCAGCACGTGTACATGCCTGCCATTGGGTGTGTGCCTGTGAGTGTACACATAAGCACATACGGACAGCTGTGTGCATATGCATGTCTGCTCTGTGTGTGTGTCTGTGTACACATGCAGGGCAGTAGGTCTGTGTGTGTGCACACAGATGTGCATGGCCAGGCACCTGTTGTCTGTGCGTATGTGAAAATACAGGAGCGTGCACAGATGTGCACTTTATGTTCAGATGCGTGCACGCACATACATGTGCAGGTAAGCATATTGGTGCATTTGTGTGCATTTATGTGTTATGCTCACATGGACACAGGGGTGTTCAGTTAAATTTAGACATGCATGAAGATAAGTACCTGTGCATATATGCATACGTAAGCATATGTACGTATGCATGCATGAGCATGCATGACACCAGAGGCATCTTTGGGCCCTGCTCCAAACACCCGCAGGACTCAGTTGCACACAGGTGGCTGTGGCAGAGGCAGGGCCTGTCCCAGACACCTGCTTGCTCTGCTTTGACAGTCCAGCAAAGTAAAGGCCTTCCCAGCCCTCCAGATGCGGAAGCACATTGGGACACTCACCAAAATTGGGCTCATTGGGGCATCCTTTTAGTTTCACACCTCGCGGGCTGGTCTCGATGAGGAAGTGCCTCACCAGTTCATTGGTGATGTCTCCTGGGAAGAGATGGGAGATTTTCACACCAGAGCCACCCTCCTCCTCCTCCTCCTCCTCCTCCTCTTCCTCCTCCTTGCCAGCTACCTACAATCCTTCACCCATGAGAGCAGCCCCCCTCTGGCCTCTCCCACTCTGCCACTCCAAGATCCCACAGGAAACCAGCGCTCTGGTACGTCCTCAGCTCGAGGGAGGGGGTTCTGCCTCTCTGCAAGCCCATCTTGAATGAGGTCCTTTGCAGAGGGCTGACCCTAAGCCAGGCTCCCCTGTGGTGTTGCTGGGCCAGGAGGGCTGTGCCCATTTCTCCATGCCAAGGACCAGTTGCTAATGCCCCCCGGCCCTCCACAGCTCAGGGCAGAGAGTGACCAGCTCTTCCCATGCTACCAGAGGGGAGGGTTGGGGGAGAGATGGGAGGGAGGGAGGGATGCTGCCACATCAGCACATACCCAAGGGCACACCATACTCAGCAGACCCAGCTGCCCGCTCGCTGCGGGCTGAACAATAGAAAGCATCTCGGCGTGGGAAGGAGAAGGGCACACAATACCTTTCTTGTTCTGCTGCATGACCGTGGGAGGTGGAGACGCTACTTTCATGGCAAGGCCGTAGGCTCCCCGGAAGGAGTGGCTGTCACGGATAATGAAAGCCCCCGGCTCCCTGTCCTTCAGCAACGTGATGGCTGTGGGGAGAGAAAGGCAGCCCTCAGGCCCAGCAGGCGCAGAGCCAGCCTGCCCTCTGAAACCGGTGGATGGGGGTCAGGACAGGGAGCTCGCTTGCCCCAGCTCCGAGACCCCTCTGAGCAATATCTGTGCAGAATGTGGGTGCTTCACACGCCAAGCTGCATAGCCCCACCGCACACCAGAGAGGGACTGGTGGTCAGAGGGGGGAGGTTTTGGGAGCCCACGTCATGCAAGCCTACAGCTGACCTGGGCCTCAACCCCCTCCTCTCCCACAGCCCCAGCATCCCCAGTCCACCTCCAGTGCCTAACTCAACCCTAGGATTTTCCCTCAGGGAAAGCCTTTCTAGCCCCCACGATCCTGCAGCTATCTGACTCCAGCCTCCAGTGCAGTGGTGCACCCCAAGTCCCAATTGCGGCTCACTCAGCCGAATCCTTCCCCCGAAGCCATCTACACACCCTGCTCCCTGGAGATCTCCGGTTTGTACCAGTACTTGGAAGTGTCCTGGACAAACTTGACACTGGCACGAGTCTCGGGGCTGATGTCTGGAGGAAGGAAAGGGGAGAAGAAAAGAAACAAAGTCAAGAGATGCTGTATATAAAACTTTGTACGGGTTTTTAGCAGCTCCTGCCTGCAGTGGAGCATGGCCAGCTGATATCCAGAAGTATTAATATCTTCACCTCATTTTAGCCCCCAGTATATCGCCTTAATCTCAGGCGGCAGGCCCCAGGCCAAACACTTACAGGCAGGTTGATCGTCACCTGGAGCTAACAGGGCTGCACCTAAAGCTAAACCCAGGCACAAGCCTCACGGTGGAGGGTGATGACTTCCCTTATTTCAGCCTCAGGCTATGCAGGGAAGAGCTTCTCCTGCACATATGCTGAGAAAAAATAGAAGTTCATGGTTTAAAAGTCAGCCAGTCAGGTGAAATAAAAGCTGTCTGAGGAAAAAGGTGGGATCTCCAGAGGGAGGTGAGGAGATCCACTAACTTTGGAGGATCTTTACTGCTCTCCAGTGTTCAAGATTTGGCTCATAAAAATAAATCCCTTGCCTTATCTTTGTTCCACGCAGAGGACCCAGACAGGCCGATGGCCCCCAGGAAGGGTGGCTGGTCCCCAGCCCCAGTGCAGCCTGACCTTGCTACACTCTGTCTCTGGCACCGTCCCGACAGGACCCAATGCTCCTGATACAAAACCTCCGCTTCGCTCACATTACATTTCTAACCACCTGCTTTTCACAAACAAACAAGGAAACAACCTACAGGGCCAGGTCAGATAACATCTCAGGCGTTATCAGCCCGTTGCAATCTAGTCACCTGCAGAGGGTTCGCTCGGGTCTCCAGCCCGCTCCCCAATCGCTACGGATTCACGCTCGTGCTTCACAGCTCGGAAATGTCCCTCCTCCCCACGGCCCATGAGGCTGGCAGCCTGCAGCGAACATGAGCAACGCAGCCATCGTGGCAGCCAGGGAGTCCACAAAGGGCTGCGAAACCAACCCAGCCGCCGGAGCCAACGCTCCGCCGGTGCTTTATTCCCCTCGCCCTATCGGCCCGATCTTGGCGTCACGGAGGTGTCTCGTAACAAGAGCAGGGGGACGGGTTTCAGGCACGGTGGCACCCAGGGCACAGCACGGCTTTTTAAAATAAGGAGGCCGCCCGGATGTGCTGCAGCAGGGTCTCTCTAGGGCAAAACCAGCAGGGAACAGGGCTCCGGGGTCGGCGAGTCCCCATGGGGGAGAAAGGCCGCGCGGATGTGAGCGGCCTCCCGGGGCTTTGATCTCCCCCTACACAAACTCCCGTGCTATTTATGTCAGCACGACGGCCAGTTTGCTTCTGATGCTAAGTCAGTATTTTCCTGTTTGGATTCACTGTTTCAAAAAGCAGAAAAAGCAGGAAATGGCCCAAGCCCCCGAAGTGCCACAGGTTTCTACCCCGACAGGAGGAATAAATCAAATCACAGCCGCAACCACTTTGCCGCTCACTGGCGAAGAAGAGGGGAAGCCAGGGGGGCAGAGAGGCGGGGGGAGGGAGACTCCAGCTGTGCCAAGTAGCAGAAGCAGAAGTTTCTCCTTTTTTTTTTCTATGTTCTTGTCTCC
Source organism: Struthio camelus (assembly GCF_040807025.1). Lineage (NCBI taxonomy): Eukaryota > Metazoa > Chordata > Aves > Struthioniformes > Struthionidae > Struthio > Struthio camelus. The sequence continues at coordinate 28,715,617 of NC_090947.1, read as the reverse complement.
CTGGGAGGGAGGCCCCGGGCACGCCTTACCTGGCATGGAAAACTTGGAGAAGTCCGGCAGGGTGTGGGAGAAAGCCACGGCACTGCCGCCGCTGGGGCTGGACATGCCGCTGGAGAGGGGCGAGGACGTCTTGCCGTTGACGGTGGCATAGTTGGGCAGGCTGTTGGAGCGGTCCCCGGCCGACATCCTCCTCTTCTCGGGCAGCGCGGGCTGCGGTGTGGGGCTGCCCTGCCGGTAGGCGGCCGAGTCCGGCGAGGAGGAGTGGGGCGTGCTGGTGCCGGGGTAATACGCCGGCGAGACGGGGAAGGACGGCGTGGAGGGAGGCTGGTAGCCAGAGGAGCTACTCTGCCGAGACAGCGTCGGGCGCCTCTCCTCTGGGGCGGCGTAACCATATGCAGGGCTGCCCGGGGGGCCAGCTGCCACAGCCTGATGCCTGGCCAGGCTGGGGCTCCCCGGCGCCACGGCCAGGTTGCCGTGGGTTGTGGCGGCATGCCGGCCCAGGCTGGGGCTACTGGGAGTGCCGGTGACGCCGGGGTTGACTGCTCTTCGCCCAAAGCCGGGGCTGGGCGGCGTGTTGGTAGCCACTGTCCGGTGCAGGGTGCGGGGGCTCCCCGGCAGCGTGTGGACCCCCACCACGCTGACCTGCGGCTGCGGCCGAACTTGGGGGTCCAGCAGGAGGCCACCACGGCTGTCGGAGTAGTCAGGGCTGGCATACGCTGCACCCGGAGCCCCACCTTGGACGGCGATGAAGGAGGACGGAGGCGAGTTTTGGTAGCTGCTTTGAGCAGAGGGCGCTTGGGAGGCAACGGGTGACCGGTAGGTAGATTCGGCCGAGGCGTGGGGAGGTGTAACCGTGCCGTGGGGGCTGCCCTCCGATGGGTAGCTGCGGATGGACGCCCTAAGGAGAGATGGGGAGGGGGGAGGGATTCAGCTGCTGGTGCTCGTCGCGGCTGCTCCCTGGCACCACATCTCCAGGCAGTGCACCGGGAAATTGAGGCCTGGAGCCAGCAAGCCACCGGGTTGCTCGATGGCAGCAGCAGGACGACAGCCCAGGACCTGCCAGCCACGTGAAAGCAACTGGAGGCAGCTTCGGTTCCCCTATACACACCAATTCCCACCCAAAATATGTCGCTTTCTGGGAGACGGAGCCTTTTCCCAGCTCTTCTCCCAGCAAAACGCCTGATTTGTTCTTCCCGGCCACCTGTACAGGCTGGGATGGTGGCAGGCACCAGGGAGGGGTGGAGAGGGGCTGGGGACGGAGGGCTCCACGGCACCACGAGGGATGGATGCTCAGCCCAGCCTGGAGCGGTGTTAACACAGACTCAATCCCTCTCCTGCCCCGGGAGCCATGTTGCCAGTGAGATGATGCCGAGGGCCTAGCGACCCAGCTCTGTGTCCTTGGGCAGTGTCAGATCACCGCCACCTCCAAAGATGGCAGAGGAGCCCCCAGCACTGCCAGCTGGCAAAGAGGGACACAGAGCCATGGGGACATGCCCGCTGCCCTCTTACCCGTCCAAGCTGTGAATGGGGCTGCTGGTGGAGATGGGGCTGGGGGCAGTGAAGGAGTTGGAGAAGGCACCATTCCTGGCAGGCACCTCTGTGGCTCCTGGCTGGGCAGCTGGCAGGCTGCCTCCCCTGCCCGTCGTGGCCGTCCGTGCCACCGACTCAACGTAGCTCCTGGGCTCTGTGGCAGAAAGGAAGGGGAAGCGGATGAGCCTGCGGCTTGTGCTGCCGGCGAGAGTGCAGGAACAGGGCCGTGCCCTTCCCAGGCACCCCATGTCAAGCAGTGAAGGTGCCTGACCTGAGCTCCTCCCGCTGCACGTTTCCTCCCCATCCCTCTGCCTCATCATTTCACCCAGCCTAAAACAAATCTGCCTGTCTCTTTTCCCCATCCCCAAGGGGTTGTGCAAAAACAGACAGGATGGACTCTGTACAGGCTTTAAGGTTACTCTGAGAGTTCCCAAAGCCCCCAGCAAGCACACAGAGAGGAGGGACCATGCCCATCCCTTCCCGGAGTGAGTAGGGCCATGGTCCCATCCTGGAGTGTGAGTGAGCCTCACTGCGGGCTCCAGCACCACCATCCCTCTGCCCTGCTCTGATTCAGCATCCCTCTCCGGCTCGGATGCCAAGCAGCACACATTGTGCTCCACACTCATCCTCAACCCATAAAAATAGAGCTGGTGCCTCAGCCCAGCCTGCGCTGACTCACAGCAGGACTAACGGTGATGCCCTGTGGTCCCTGCCCTGTGCGGTCCACCCCTCTCTGCCATCTCCAGCAGCAGAGACCAGAGCAGCAGCCCCAGCCCCAGCTATTTCCACTAAAATGCTTCCTCCCCATCCCAACTTGAAACTGGACTCCATGAGCACGCCCAGAAAAAGCAATTTTCCTTTGACGATGCTGAGCTGTCCCGTGCCAGGAATAGCAGGTTGGGCGGGCTGTCAGCAGCCTAGCCAAGCCGGCCAGCAGATCCAGCCCTCTCTCCATCTCCTCTTGCCTTTCCACTCCAAATTTCTTCTCCCCCTGCCTTCAGCGCTGAGCAGGGAAAGCACCAAATCTGTTCTTGCTGGGCAAAGCCAGCCATGTGGATGCCCCTCAGCAGCAGCCAGCCTCACGTTACCACCCACCAGCCAAGACGGAGGAATAGGCTTCAGCTTTAACCTCTTTCTTCCACAACCCTGCAGGAATTTCACCAGGAGGCAAGGGCACCTTGCATGACTCACGTGTGCCATGGCCTGCCTCTCTGCCTGCTACCGGTGCCCAGTGCCAGAGTGTAGCACCCAAAACAAAACCACAGGCAAAGCCCTGGTATTCACCAGCTCTGGGCCTCGAGCCAGGCCAGGCTGCTGGAGAGGATGATAGGGTCTGGAGACCATCCCCACCCCCAGTCTGCCCCGTATCAGACACACCGCATGCAGTGGACCCTGTCCCTCTTCGGCACTGGGGCTGGGCTGGCAGCATCGGACACGAGCCGAGCGGGTACCGTGACGCTCACCTCCTGCTACTTCCCATACACCTTCCCCGTCCGGCCACATTGCCTGCCGGTGTGAAACGCTTTGGGCCGGGCATCCTCACAGGTCCCCAGCTCCACCAGCTCTTTGCACAGCCAACTCCAGGCTGGCCATGCCCTAGGCAGCTCTGCAGTAGTAATTAGTAATTACAAACATTATTGTTATCATTAGTCATAGCAGCCAGGCTCTGGCTAATCCAAGACAGCCTGCTTCCAGCCAGCAGCACCAATGCACAGTGCTGTGTTCAGGGCTAAACTTAGGGGAGTTGCAAGGAAAATGACTGTCACAGCCCTCCATCCTTCCCTCCCTGCCTCTCAGTCTCCGTGCACTGAGAATCAAAGCAAGTGCCCCATTTGCAGACAGGGGAGGATGAGTCAATCCCCCGGGGCTGATCTCCCTGCCCAGCCCTGCTCAGCCATCTCAGAAAAGATCTGAGCTGAAAACCCGATGTCAACTTGGGCTGGGTACCAATGGCTGAGGCAGAACATAAGGCTTAGAGTGACAGGGACAAGACACCCGGCATCCAGGGAGGACATCCAAGGCAGCTGCAAGAAATTCATTGCTGCTTAGGTAATTAAATTAATTTCACAGCTACACACATCACCCTCCTTGTCCCCACCCCAGACTAAAATTAGCCAGACAGTACAAATGAGTCAGCCTGCAAGAGGTTAAGACGAAACGGCTGCGAAAATACCAGCCCCTCCTGCTAATGTAGAGAGTGAGGCTAAAGTGAGGCAGGAGCCAGGGGCTCAGCAAGAAGGGCAGCAGGCCCAAGAAGGGAACACCCATGCGTGAGTGTGCGGGAGCACTGGTGGGCAAGCGCGAGTGCGTGTGCAAGCATAGGTGTGCGACAGTGAGGGCGGGTGTGCAACTGTGGGCACACACAGTTGGGAAGTTTTAGGCGGGATTTTTTTAAGTTGAAAAATCTCATCTCGCCTCCTCATGTTTTCTTGGAAGAGGCTCTGGAGATGGGAAGACAGTGGGAAAATAGAGAGGCCATGAGTCATCCCAGGGTGGGCAGCCATTCGGGAATCCCTCCCCGAGAGGAGCTCCCTGTGTGCCAGACCCTCCCTGAATCCGAGGGGGGCTGCGCGTCTGCCAGAAATACCCAACGTTGCAACTGTGACGGTCTTTTTAAAGCCTCCTCGGAGGTAGCAGCCAGGCTATAATGTCACATGCTGCCAGCGCATCCACATGGCTGCTCCCCTGCCCCGGACCTTGGACCCCAGCCTCAGGCACAGGCCAGGCAGGCTGCGATCTGCAGACCAGGTCCTGTCCCAGAGGGACAGAGATCCTTGTGGAGCATGTGGCTGAGGTACAGAGGTGCCTTGGGCTCAGAGTTGCTGCTGATGGCAGCTGCACTCTGCTAAACAGCACAGAGTGGGCCACCACTCAAGCCTGGCTATTGGGCTGTCCCCACGTCCCAGATGTGCCATCTGAAAAGCTCCCACCACCTCCCTTAGGCCAAAACAACAGTCCCCGCTCAGGGTTGCAGACCCAGCCCCATTAAAGCCATCCTGTTATCTCAGAGGTTAAAAAAAGGAAAGCAGCTTTGCAAGAGGTTGGTGGTGGCTACTCAGCCCTGCCAGTGCAGGGTCAGTGGTCCTCACCAGGCTATCCATCACACAAGCAGCCCACGAGACCAGAGAAGCAGTATAGTTCAAGCTCCTTTCTCTCTGCTTCCTGAGGGTTTGGTGAGAAGGAGAGAAAGAAGAGATTTGGATCTTTGGAGGGTGAAAAGGTAAAGTTTCTAGGAAAAGCCTAGAAGGAAAATTTGGGGGAAAAGCCCATTTTTATCTCCACTTTTCTTCCTCTGAGGCATCGAAAAAGCCATCACTGAAAAATCTGGGAATTCGGGAAATGGAAGATCTTTAGTGCTATCTTCTTCAAGCGAATGCTTTCTCCCATATCTCCAAAATGTTCAGGTTTGGGCTGATATTTGTATTTCAAGGAATTTATGGGGAGAAATACTAATTGTTCCCAGGAGCCACGGGAAAACATAGCAAACATACCGGAAAGAGACATCATCTCACTGAAAAGGATTCTGAACAAATAGTTTCCCATCCTGGCCCTGAAGGCCTAAACTTTCATTAAATAAGAACATAAAACCACCCAACAGCAATTAGATAGAAGTCAGCACATCAGGTAATTGCCGGCACTCCCAAAGCCTCTGCTCCCCCAGGACATATGCCATCCCGGAGCCATGCAATAGGCAGAGCCATCCCCAAACCTGCGCAGGAGCCTGTGCAAACCCACCTGGCTGATGGAGGCCACGGGCAATGAATGCACTGAGGACACCCCAGCTCAGCCCATGCTGCACCGTCCCCGCCAAGATGCACAGCCCAGGGGTGGGAGGTGGACGCAATTGCGGGAATTTGGACCACCTTTTTTACATCGCTGTGCCAGCCCGGCGGCGGATGCTCGCAGGCTGTCTATGCTTCGCCACTGCACAAAAGGACGAGCTGGCGCCCAGCTGAGCCAGCAACACGTTTGCAGCCTTTGTGCCTTGTGACCTTTTGTGCTGCACTTTGGTTTATTTTCGCTCTCCTCCAAATGGCAGCAGCATGGCCAGAGGGGGAGGGAAGGATCCTGGAAACGGGGCTGTTGCTCACAGACCCCAAGCAGGCTGGTTTGAAGCTGGCTGAGGCGTGCCAGCTTTCGCAGTGTGTCTGCAGTGAGGACATCATGCGCCACATTCGCAGACAAAGAGCTTTCAGCCGCCTTGGACCATTGCCACCCAATGCGACAGACCTCTGTGTGCTTCCTTGGACCAAGCGGCTAAAGGGGCGAGGTGAGCACCCCAGGAGCGACTGCTGCAATTGTGCAGCTCCTTTTGCAGTGCCCAGGGATCTACACCGCAGAGAGAAACTCCCAACAGTTGGGGCTGGAAAAGCATCAGCTCCTCTTTACCCCATGCATCAGAGACATCGGAGAATCCAACCACATCACAAGACACAATGTTTCCCTTCCCAAAAGGGAACAGGATCAGCAAGACTCAGGCTCCTAAATCATTTCCAAAGCATAACTTAGGGGCTCCCTCCAACAAAAGGAAATCTGTTATCTCAGACAGCTGTAGCCTGCTCTGAGTGACAGGCCCAGACAGGAGGAGTGGGAAAAAGAGATACAGAGAAAGAAAAGCCTTTCTTACCTTCGCCAGAGTCAACTCCTGCCTCCCCTTCTAGCTCTGAAAGATGGAGGAGCAGGGGAGTAATGGGAGGTGGGGGAGAGATGGAAGAAGGGAGGTGTGAGACAGAGAGAGAGAGAAATCTGAGTTTGGAGGCTTTGCCTTGCTTTGACGAGAGCACATGGAGGGCAAAGGACCCATACCTTCCTGACCCTGCGCCCAAGCCTGGCCCCTCCCTGCCAGGGACAGCTTGTTGGGGTGACTGCAACCAGCTTGGCATCCCAGAGGTGACTTCCAGACCTGAGGGGGCTGGTTTAGGGTGGGGAAGTGGGAACAGCCCAGCAGGGAGCAACCACAAAGGGCTGCTCCAAAAAACCCAGCAAGCACCAGGACAGCATCAGCCAAGGCAACCCCCCTGGGCGCAGCCGGGCTCTCAGCTCTGAGATCCCCCAGGAGGGGCTGGGTGCTGGGGAGCAGCGAGGTGTCTGGCTTAACTGACAGCTCTGTACCCAGCACAGCTGAGCAAGCCCAGCGGGGGTAGCTGGGGCCTTTGCACTCAGGGACAAGTTCTTGGGATGGAGAGGGCTCTGGATACTATCCTGGCTGACAGGCTCAGCTCCTGCAAGAGCAAACCCTCTCCAGCTGCACTGGGACGAGAAGGAATGGAGGGAGTGAAGGAGGAGTAGTGGGGAGGAGACAGGTCCCTGGGCTTTTCCAGCCTCCACCAGCAAAGACTTCCAGTAATGGGGAGTTGATCAACACAACCACGCATTCCCTGCCATATCGCCCTGCTGGGCTGAGCTCTCCAGGGAAGCACCAAGTTCTCCCACCTGCAAACAGTCCCAGAGGCCCCAAGGGAAACTACAAGCTCCCCAGGGCTGCCTGGTCCAAAGGGGGAGGAAGAAGTGCCTTCTCCAGCCAAGGGACCTTCCAGGGGTATCCCCATGGACATCCTCCATAGAGGATCACCTCCAGCCCCAGAGCCTGCAGCCCCGGCCCTGCACTCACCTCCCACTGGGTGCAGCAGGATCTCAGCTGGGTTATGGGGTTTCAGCCCCAGTGCTGACAGAGGAGTCTTGGCCAGGCCAGGGGGAGAACGCACTGTCGGCACAGGAGGGAAAAACAACAGTGTTAACAGAAGGATGGCAGATAAAGCTTCAGAAAGGCCAGTGGTGTCGCTGCCTGGGAGTTCACAGACCTCCACAAGCTATCCCACCCACCAGCTGCAATCAGGCACTCAAGGGGAAGAGCAGGCATAGGACAGGGAGCTAGCCCTCATCAGAAGCGACACCACGGCACAGCACCAGTACTCCTCTCCGTTTGAGGATGCATGCAGGGCAGGAGGTGCCCAGGAACACGCAGTCTCCCCCAGAAATGGCAGGCCGGAGGGAGGGGGCAATTCCTGCTGGGGTAGGCCCAGACCCCATCTCCCAGCAACGTCCCCAAAAGGGAAGAGTCCTACCATAGGCACGAGCCTTCTTTGTCACCCCTAAAAGGGCAGCCATCTCCCCTTGCCAGCTCTCCCAAACAGTCAACCCCCCTTCCGATCCCCAAGTCTGGCTGAGCTGAGGCTGGGCTGGCCCAGAGCAGCTCATCACACCCATGAAATGGGCAGCAGGACTGCCAAAAAATCCCACACCCTTCAGTACAGCTCGACGGGCAGGTGAGGATGGTTGTATATGGCATGTTCCCTGAGAGGTGGAAATGCACATGTGGTTCATGGTGTGTGTCCATATGCACATATACCGTGGAGCTGTATATGCATGTATGGGTATAGATATGGATGCACTGGCAGTACTGGGTGGCAGGGCTTCATGGTGCAGGGGAAATGATGGATGAGCAGGGCAAGTACAGCCGCTCTCTCCAAGCTGACTGCGTGTCCTGCCCCATCCCACCCCACAGATGTGACTCCTGTCTCCCTGATACTGCATTTTACCAGAGCCACAAACAATCCAGCTTTCTAACATGCCAGAAGAGGCTTCAGCACGGAGGCGGCTGAAGGCTATGCAGGGAGGTGTTTCGCCTCCAGCAGGAGCGACTGGAGAGCATTTCAGGGCACGTTCCCCAGTGGTGTTTGAATGTCCCAACCTACAGCTGGAGCGCAGGGCCCAGTGTTGGGAGGCGATGGGTGGTGGGCAGCTATGGAGGAAAGCCAGACCCTCCTGGAGGCCACGTCTTCACAGCTGCCTTAGGTTGGGGCAACTGTGCAGCCGAGTCACTGGGAAACCAAGCAAGGGCAAGATGGCAGTGCGTCCCCCAGCCCCGGCAGGTGTATGATTTCCCCAAATTTGGTCACCTGCAAGCCACAGCATCAACTCACACCTCCATTGACTGACAAACTGCAGGGTCCTCCCACAACTAGGAATTCCCTCAAGGACAGCAATCTCCCCATGGAGGGGAATTGCTCCCACATCCTCCCCTCTAGCACTTTGGCTAAGCCTGAAAGGTTCAGCTCCAAACTTCCCAGGCCTCCCCGACTGGCGCTGGATAAGACACATTGCCTCAGCGAGGCTGTTCCCGTCACCTCTCTGAGTGACTCATCCCCAGAAGGAGCCACTGTCCCCCTGCCAAGGAGTTCCCGCCCCGGAGCCAAGCTCCCTGTGTCCCCCTGGAACAAGGGGGTCATTTCCAAGCTGCCAGATGCCCCGGGGACCTTCCCACACTTCATTCACTGCATCCCGTGAAACAGGGCTCAGACATCAGTGTGTTGCAGAGAAGCAGCAATCCCACAGAAGGAAACAGCCTCGTGAGCCCCCCTGGGCAAGCTACATGGGGCAGGTGACCCCATTGGGACCACTGCTGCCAGCTGGGACCAGGATATGGCATCGGAGGGGGCTGCAGGCCACCCCAGCATCTCCAGCGCCAGTGCATCCTTCAGCACCCGGCCCACAAAAGTTTTGGGGGGAACTGCCATCTTTGCGATGAGCCTTGCCGGGTTTCCCAGTCGAGTGGCTGCTCTGTTGCCCTGCTCCAGCCCAAGTCCTGCTGTGCTGACGTGCGGCTCCACATCGGGCTTTGCTGCTAGAGATGGTCAGACAAACCCGGTCCGCACAAATCCACCATGACTCAGGTCGGGGTTAGTCAGAAAGGAAACAGAGGAGCAGAGAACTACCACATGCAAAGGGCCACGCTACTGCAAATACCTCCAAGCTTTTCAGCCCCTCCTGCAGTGGAAATAGCACGTGAAAAGTGACATTGCCTGCAAGAGACTGCCCTGAGTGCCTGTCCCTGCCTTTACCTCTCCTGCCTCCCCCTGCTCTCCCTCTACAGCAATGTCTCTGGTTTTATGCCGTGCCAGCAGGAAAGATGGGGAGGTGCTGGAGTGGGCCAGAAATTGGGGGAAATGATGCTGTCTTGCACACTCTGCCACCTCTCTCCTGCCAGCCTCAGGATCCCTGCTGCAAATCGCCCCAGTGCATGGAGAACAGGGAAAAGCCAAGAGGAAGGTGCCAGGTGTGGGATGTCGCAGAGCAGCAGAAGGTGCTGGACCAGTGGGCGGTGGGATGCGAAGGGGCGAAAGGAGGAGAGAGAGAGAGAGAGGAGGAGTGATGAACATGGTGGTGGGTGTCTGGAGCCCGGAGCTGTCTGACCTTTGGTATCTCTCTGGCTTGCCGAGAGCCACCCACCGAGCCCCTCCGCCTCCCGGAGCCGCGGCACTTACGGGGGTTGGAGTAAGGGGTTTGTGGCGAGACGGGGAAGGCTGGGGTGGGGGGAGAAATCTCACCGCCGCTGGGGGGTGGGCTGGTGGGGGAGGCACCCTCCATCTCCTCAAAGGCTTCCTTGTAGCTGTGGAGGTGAGGCTGTGGGAGAGCAAGAGAAAGGGTCAGTCCCATCCCCATGACAGGCACCTCCAGGACACCAGGAGCAGGGAGCGGAGTGGGCAAAGGGAAGGTTTTCTCATTCTCCCCAAACCTAAAAACCACCACAGAAAACGTGATTAATCCACAAATCTCCCACCACGGGATGCTGCAGATGCTAAAGGTCCACTAGTAATCTCCAAGCACTTCCCCTTCCCAGTGGCAGCCATCTCCCCTCACCAGCTGCCCTCCTGTGGTGGCCGCCCGCAGCCAAGCCCCATCGCACCTCTTTGGGCCTCCCTCCGGGGTTGGCCGCGATGGTGCTGACCACCTCGGGCGAGACGCTGTGCACAGGCGAGCGGACCGTGGGGCTGCGCGGCGAGCTGGGCTCCGGTGAGCTCTTCTCATAGTGGCTCTCGCTGGGGGGCCGCTTGCGGGCAGGGATGGCGCTCTCATCCGGGGGCTTCTCCCGAGACTGCACCCCTGCGAGGGCAAGCACAGGGCAGGAGCCACGGTCAGGAGACACCAGCTGAGCCGGGGATGGGGAGGTGATTCCCTAGGGATGACGGTGGGCTGATCCGAGAAGCCTCCCCAGGGCTGTGTCTGGCAGGAACAGCAGCTTCACCTGCCCCCATCTCAGGGCAGCATCTAACCCCCTGGCATGGCCCATTTCAAGCTGGATCAGATATTCCCTAAAGCAGTGGACCGTAGCCAAGCAGAAAAGCTAGTCGAGGTTGTGGCTAGCATCTGGATCCCTGCTTTAGACTTCCCAAGCACTGCCTGACTCTTGCATTCGGCTGGGCAGAGCACCCCCTGGCACTGGGTATAGTGGGTTCGAGCATCCTCCAACAGCCTGGAGAGCCGGTGACAGCTAATGGAGCAAGTGGGATGCTGCCTGCCTGAGCCTCTGGAGCACGCAGGGCCCTGCAGGCTGCACAACAGCCAGGATCTGCCCCCAGGATAACGGGGGAAGATGGGGGAGACGGCCAGTTCGCCCCGTGCTGGAGGAGCTGTGTTTGGCTGCATGCCTGCTCCTGCAGCCAGAAGTGGCTTCACTCACAGCAGTGGTCTGTTTCTGCAGCAAGTCCTCAAGGCAGAGGGAGCACCCGGGCCGGTGGAAGGGCCAGGCAGAGGAATGGGGCAGGGAATCACAGCAAATCACTGCTGCTCCCCTGCCTCCCCAGCACAGGCTCTTCTAATAGGGGAGACCAGCTTTTGCTCTCCATCTCCCTGTAGGTCTCCCCTCTCATGCCCCCAACAAAAGGAGGGCAACTACTCTGCAAAGCATCAGCGCCCACAGCGTGGGGCAGGGCCAAGGGGCACTTAGTCCCAGTGGGAAAGTAGGGAGTGAGCAAGACATTGAAGGAAAACATAGGGTAGATCCCACCAGAGATCCCAGCTCATCCACAGAGCATGGCTGAGGGGCAGAAAGCCCAGAAACGGGGGCAAAGCAAGCACAGGGTAGAGGGTGCTTGGAGGGCTGGGGTAAAGGATGTGACCCCACCTCTCCCAGCGCCCAACAAGGCCCAGGTGTAAGGTCCACCCCAGCTGGCCCCGCGCTGGAGCTCCCCTCACAAGGAGGGGGCACCTGGGGCCAGCGCATGCTACACTCTGAGCAGGTGCTCCCCAAATCGGCCGTGGTGCTGAGGCTGGTGCAGGAGGCCTCAGCAGGGACCGCAGAGTTATCACGGATGCAACTCAGAGCCGCGTCGCAGTCCCTCTCCTCCCCGGGACCCACGTGGCAGTGAGGCAACCCCCCAATCTCAGACCCGCTGCTCGTCCTGCCCCAGAGAGGGGCTGACAACGTCTCGCAGCCCCAGCCGCATCCCTGAGCTCCCAGCACGGCCCCAGCTGGGGCGCCACAGCAGCAGGGTCAGCAACGTGGGACTGGCACAGGTGACAACACCGTCCCCTCAGCCTTTCCTGCAGTCAGACAGCGCTTGCAATCCTCTCAGCCCAGCCCGCAAAATACATAAATAAATAAATAAAAGGATAATATCATTCTCCAGGAAATGCACTTTTCAAACACCAACTCCTTTCCCACGGGCTCGCAGAGAAAAACCAGCCATCAGCTGCTTCCCGTCGCTCTCCAGGGCTGTGAACAGGACTGACTCCTTGCGCCCGCTGACCTCTCCTCTTTATCTCTGTACATACCACTCGCTAACAAAGCCGTGTGCAAGCGTCGTCAGAGTTTTCCTGGCCCGGGGACAGGCTCAGAGCTAGCGAGGGAGGTGGATGCATTTCTAAATAATCAGTGCAGTTAATGGCAACAACAATAAAATCACCGCTCTGGGGAGAAGCAGCCGGGCTGAGAGGCGGGGGCCGCGCGCCAACAGGGCTGGCTCGAGCAGCGGAGGCGGCCTGGAAAATTCCACTAAGAGCGGCTTTGAAACACAACTCCCCAATCCCATCTGCAGGTGCTCACTGGCTTGAGAGGCGGCCGGCCCCGGCCCCAGGGGGCAGGGGGCAGGCAGTTAAAAAGGCCATCGGTGAGGACAAGGGGACAGGAGAGGGGCTCTGAGAAGCTGTGGTGCAGGCATGGTGGCCAAGTGGGAGCACTCTAAGCAGTCACCCTAAATCTTTTGCTCCGCTTCTTCTAAGTGAATGAACAATGAAGTTGCAAGCACAGGGAGAAAACAATTGGGGGAAAAATAAAGCAAAGCCCTGTATTTTCTTTTCTTCCCTCTGCTTCAGGCACCAAGTGTCATGTCCTTGCATGCTTGTGGATCAGCATATGCTGCGAGAACAGCACTGGGAGCATCCCTTAGTTTATCCCAAAGTGAGCTGCAGAGATTTGGCATTGCACAGAGACAGGGACTGGGCCCCACCTCAAGTTGCACACGTTCGCATGGCTTGCTTCTTTAATTCAGGAGGCACAACAGCTAGTTCCCTGGAGCACAGCTGTCAGCGTACATCGTACATCGTGTGTTTGCAGCATGGGGCCTCTTGCTCTGGCACAGGGACCGGTTGTGGCTCTGTGTCACCCAGCCGTGATGCACTCAGGTGTCCCCAGACCCCAAGCAGGCAGGGACAGGGAGGGAGCATGTGACTGGACACCTCAAGGAGAACAGCCAAGAGGAGGTGGGAGTAGGGGGCCACATGGGAATCAGTGCACAGGTCTTGGAGATAAAACTGCTTGGCAAAAGGCTGCAGGGCGATGCAGGAGCTGCCACAGCACCACAGCTCCGGGCATCAGCCAGCGCTTAGCAGCACCGGCCAAGCGCCTGCATAGCACTGAATCCTGCTCTCTACGCCCTGCGCTCAAGACGCCCATGAGTTCACCGGACTTTCACTTCTCTGCTCCCCAGAAATGGAAAACAGACGGGGACGGTGGGGAGGGGAGGGAGGAGGGGAAGAAGGGACTGATTGTTCGGGAGCCGAGAGTGGGAAACGTCACAGGGCACTCGCAGCAAAGCCTGGAGGAAACCCAGGCTCTGAGCACAGCTTCCCTCGACCCCTGGGTGACTTACGTGCTGGAAACAACTCCTGAAAAATAAAGTATCCTTTCCCCCACTTGGTGTGCCCCCCTCCGCAGATGTAGGGCCCGGCCCAGCTTTAGCAAGGAAAACTGTCCCCGGGAGCACGGCATCGCACAGCCCACCCATCCGCAGCCAGCTCGCGCTCCTCCAGGACGCCCTGCCCGGTCGCGCCAACGAGGTTTCCCCATCACGGCACGCTGAGAACAGCCGAAATGCCAAAGAGCAGGTTGCGCCCCCATCGCTTCCCCTGCCTCACACCACCGCTGCCACCCCTGCTGCGGGCCGATTGCACTTGCTAATCCCCCGCTGCGCCTCGGGGATGCTGCACCCAGCCAGGCTAGGTCACAGGATAGCCAGAGCCAGAGAGGTGAAAACTCGCTTCCTCCCTGCATGAGGCAACGCAGCAGATATCACCCCAGACCGCTCTCCACCAGAGCTAGACTCTCCCCCATCCCACAGGCCAGAGCCACGTCTACCTCTCCCCTCCTCCCAGGACACTCTGTCGACGCAACCGTCTGTGGTTTACCCCAAAACTAGTGCAGCTGGGGCTGATGCACGGTCACGCAGAGAGAGAGGTGTGCTCCAGGCACAAGCAGCACGTGCCAGCAGCAGCCAAATGGCTGCAGGCTGGGCTCTGCAGCCACAGGTGAGCACGGGATTGAGCCCAGATGAACCCTGCCTCTGATTTTCCAGCCTGTCCTCTGGAGGAATTCATGGCCAGGTCCACATCAGTAGCTGAGTCAGGGCTGCATCTGTGCTGCTGGTCTGGCTTCGCTGTGAGAGGCGTGGGGGCTCCTATCCTCCCTGCCCAGATCTGCCTGCAGCCACCTTGGTGGCTTTGTCCCTAGCCTTGGGGACACCCGAAAGCAGCTCGTGCCCCCAGCACAGCAGAGTCTGCAGCACTGTTTGTCACTGCAAACAGGCACGGGCAGAATACGTTACTCTGCATCAAGGACTCGGAGGGTTCAAACCTCTTCAGGTCTCCTGGGGAGAAACCCAAGTCACTAGCAGGCAGAGAAAAGTCACCCACAAAAGCGGTGAAGCCCCAACCTGCTCTTCGCCCTCCATCCCCCAGCTCTGCACCCAGCCCCTCTCCATCCCCCTCCTCTGCCCACCCTGGGGACACATGGATGCAAAACCTGCATATCGCTGCATGGGAGCTGAGCAGGTCCCCAGCGTGGCTTGCTCGGACCTGGCAGCCCAGCGGAGATTCACCTCCAAGGAGCAAGGCATTTGTTCATCTCGCAAAAGCCACGCTCCATAAAATTCAGCCTTTGCAGCTTGCGCTGCCTGGCTGTGGACAGTTCCATGGGGGGAAACCCCCAGGTTTGGAGCAGGTGTGATCCTGCCATGCCAGAAGGTGGCTGAATCAGGGGTTTGCCAAGCTGCACCCCTGCCCTTGCTTCCCCAGGGGCAAGCCGGGGCTGGGGCAAAGCTCGCAGGGGCTGGAGTGAGTGTCAGGACACAGTACAGGAATAAAACCCATTCGACAGCGGTGACAGGGTTGAATGAGAAGCAAAACCCAGTATGGGTGGGAGAATCTGCACCCAGGGCCAGGGGCTCCCCCATCCCTTGGAGGAGCTCAAGGCGGGGGACACTGAGCATCGCCTGCTGAAAAAGGGCATCAATCCTGCGTGGGGAGGCTCTCCTGTGCCTCCCCCCATCCCACGCCCATGTAACACACGGAGCACTCAGCATGCAGGAAAAGTGGAGGAAGGTGGAAGGAGAAAGAAAGAAGAAGGAGAAGGAAGGAAGGCAGAGAAGGATGGAAGGAGGGAGGAGAAGGAAGAAAGGAAGGAAAAGAAGGAAGGAGGGAGGTGGAACACAACAAACCGGAGAAGGAGAAGGACCGTGGCTGGTTCAGAGGAGGACGGGGGGCTTTGGTGCTCTTGCAGAGGTCCCTGAGCTTGGCGTTGTACTCTGTCGGTGCACCCGGGACAGGGGGTGCAAAGGGGATGGAGGGGAGGGTGGGAGACCACAGGAGACAGACACAGTCCACCACAGGGAGAGGACGTGGCAGACAGACAGACAGGACAAATATCACAATAGACAATAGGGAGAGAGAGAGAAAAAACAAGAGAAAATATTAGTCAGGCTCCCACAGACCGTGATTGCTTGCGGTCTAAGGATGGCTCAGGCCCTGCTCGGAGCTGCTTTTGCATCACCTGAATTGCATAGCCTTTGCCTCACCTCGGCCCCCTGCACCCGGCTCCAGGCACCCCTTCTGCTCCCAGTGGGAAACGAACGGCGGCTCCCAGCCACGCACAGCCTCAGGCCACACTGTAAATGCCCAGCTGGCACTCAGACCTGTCCCCTAGGGGACAACACCGCGCAGGTCTCCTCCACCTTGCACCAGCCTTGCACGGGCTGGTGCAGCCAGAAAGCAGCTGCCCAGTGAAGTGACTGGCAAACGCCACGATGGGCAACCAGGGACAACCCAGCATGGCTGTCCTGGGCTTTACATCTCGGGGTGCCCAGGCACCCAGGCATGCCTCAGGACCCCGGGCAAGGAGAAGGGATGTCCTCAGATGCCTTGCTGGGAAGTGACAGGGACGTGAAGGACCATCCCTGCCCCTCTACCGCCTTGCCGGAAACGGGACCGGGAGCAGTCGCCCCCCGGGCGCAGAGGAGGTGCGAGATGCTCCTCATTGCTGCGCCGGGACGCATTGGGCAATTTATAGCAGCAGGGAATGTAAACAAACACGGCCTCACCACCACGGCCATCCCCTCCCAGCCCCAGCGCTGCCTTCGGGACGCCTCGTTCCCGCCGGAGGTCAGGCGCCCGCCCGCGCATCCCTGCCTGGGGCCGACAGCCAGGCTCTGTCAGTGACAGCTGGACGCGGGTGGGCACCGGCCCGGGGCTGCTCAGCTCCTCGGGAAGCCCAGGGCTGCGGAGAGATGTGTCTCACCCTGGCCCAGCTTCCAGGACCCTTCCCCAGACCCCGAAGGTTGGAGGCAAGAGTTTTTGATAGACACAAGCAAAACATCCATTTCTGAACCACTGCAAATGCTATTCCACACTGGGACGGTGCCGGAGACCGTTAACTGCCCCCTCCACACTCTCCTCCTCTGCTGGGGGTCTCTGCTCTTTTCCACCCCATTTTTTTCCTCCTTGTAGCTGCTAGGAGGATTTTGTCGGGTGTGGGGGTGCTTCTCGTTGCAATATTCAGTCCAGAGGCACACAGGGGGTTGGGCATCTGTATGTCCTTGGGATTTTTTAAATCTTCTGCACAAGCCCTGGGTCCCAAAGTGCTCCTGTGGATCTGAATCACCAGGACTGGGTTTGGAGGGATGCAAGCTGCCCTCCACCACCTCTCCAACCCCCAGTCCTTCCCCACGCCACCGGCACCCCTCCGGCCCCCTCCCGCTACCACAGTGACTCAGCCCAGCGCCTGGTGGGTTGGTGCTGGTTGTATTTTTCCAGCCAAGCCTTTTCCCCCTCCCTCTAATACCGTACGAGTTTCTGGACTGAGCGCAGAGCTGGAACGGACGGAGCTGCCAAGTCCCAGCATTACACACTGGCCCCAAGCCTGGACACATCCCTGAATCCTTCCTAAATATCGCTCCGTAATTAAACAACTGCTCGTTCAAACAGCACAGAGGGAGGGCGTCCGCACTGCTCCAGGATGCTGGGAACCTGTTCCTGGGGGACTGGCACCTCCTGTGCCCCCAGTCTCCCCAAGCCAGAGCCAGGGGATGGCAGGAATTCAGAGAACAGTTTTCCCTCCACGGCATGGAGCAAACCCCTTCAGCCACCCACGGCATCAATGCTCTGCATTGCACCCAACCACACCGTGCTGTTCCTCCTCTCCAGTGGGGCTGGGAAAGGCCTTCTTCATCGCTTGGATGCCCACACACACACCAGGTCCATTTGCAAACCTCCTCGGGCCCAGCCGGCTTGGCAACTCGGCAGAAAGCCAAGGCGGGGAGCCCCAGAGAGCAGGGCTTGAAGCAAGGCAGGGGATGCTGCTGCTACCCTGCACCACGATTCCCTCTCTGGCAGCACCCCGGCTGCCCGCGAGGTGGCGTGAACCCAGAGCCCAGCACCCTGGGGAGAAAGGAGGGGGCTGCACTACGAGAGGAGCCAGCTACCTATAAAACCAGGCACATGCTCTGCATCTTAATCCAGAGCATGCTCCAGGCACCGGGAGCACTGCCTCCAAAGAGGGGTCCAGATAGGACACCATCAGCCATAGCTAGAAACATCATACCAACTGAGCCATGCTGCCCCTGAAAGGGAAGAATCCCTCTGCGACCCAGTGAGCAGCCCTGCCGCAGGAGAAAACCCAACTCAGTGCCTGCAATGGCTCAGGACAGGGAGCCGGGCTTCAGCGCTGCTCCCCATGGGCGAAAGCCCAACCCCTTGGACAGCCCTTCTCTCCCTTCCAGTTGCTGCTGCTGCTGCTGCTGCTGCGCAGTCCTGCAAGCCCAGGTCAGGGCAGCTGCCGGCACAGGTCAGGACAGCTATTTCCCTTCTGCTGCCCCAAGACAGCACGCTGCAGGGAGCAGAGCCATGGCAAGGGCTCAGCCTGCCCCAGCACTCCATGGCACCAAGGAGAGAGCGGCACAGGCTGCCACCCTCCGCGGGCTCGGAGCTGGGTGCCAGCCCACCCAATGCCAGGGACGACATGGGGTGCATCCATTCTCGAGAGGTCGAGTGGCAAGCCTGGATCTGGCATAGATAAGGAGTCGCCACGGCCCTCCGCTGCCCTATGTGGGGAGCCAGCTCTCTCTCCTCCAGTCCCCTTCAGCCCCACGCAGCACCTCGGCCGAGCCAGGCACGCCAGCCCGACCTCATGCAGCCCAACGCCACCCTGGCAGGCTCTGGCATCTCCGGACATGCGGTCCCTCCCATCCCCCCAAGGAATCAAAGCATCCTACCTGCCACCCTGTGGGCCACCAGGCCCTCCAGATTCAAGGGCTCTTCTGCCGATCTCGACAGGTCTTCATAGCTCTCCAGTCCCTTGGGGGGAAGCTGGGTTTGTGCCGGGACTGTAGGGGAAGGTGGGGAAGAGACCAGGAGCTGCTGAGATCCTGCGGGGCTGTATGAGGTGCTGAGCGGGAGGACGCTCACTGGGGCACTGGCTGGGGCATGGCTGTAACTCCTCGGCTCTGGCACCGGAGGCGGCTGGTAGCCGTAGGGCGAATAGGCTTCTCGGTAATCCTGCACTGCATAGTCTGGCTCCCCAGCGCCTCGACCCACGGGAGCCAGAGGGCCGGGAGAATAGGCTTTGGGCACAGGTTCAGAGACCGTGGGACCCAAGGAGGTGCTGAAGGACCTTGGCTGGGCCACCTGCAGAGCTGGCTGGGCATAGAGGCCCGAGACAGGCTGGGCTGACAGCGAGGAGACCAGGGGCCCCGGCTTGTCCTCGCGGGAGGCCACAGGCACACTTTGCGACTTGTGCACGGTGGGAGCAAGGTCGAGCATGAGGACATCAAGTGCTTCAATGGACTGCTCAATCTCCCGGCGGGAGGGCGCTCGGGGGAACTCAGGCATGCTGTGGCTGTGCGGGGGCACGAGCTGCAGCGGGCTAGGCTGGGGGCTGCAGCTGGACACACTGGGGCTGTGGCTCTCCAAGCCACCGTCCTGCTGCCGGGAAGGTGGCCGACTCCCACCTTGCTGCTGCCAGGAATTCAAGCCCCTCTGCACGGCCTCCCGGCTGCTGGTGCTGCGAGCTGGAGCCTGGGGCAGCGTGGGGTTTGTCTCGTACTTGGCCATCTCCACCGCCGGGAAGGACTGGGAGCGATAGGCACCAGGAGGGTCGTAGCTGTACAAGTAGGGCTGGACGCTGGCCAGTGGCTGGGGCTGGAGCCAGACTGAGGCAGGTGAGCCTGGCTGCCTCTGCGGATAGCTGGCCAGGCTCTCCTGAGCAGACGCTGAAGGCTGCAGATGAGCCAGCGGGTCCCGGAGGTGATGACCCATCAGTGTGTTCTGGTTGTTGTAGGGGTAGCCACCATTGGAGAGCGGCTCCGTGTCATAGAGCCCCTCTTTGAGCAACTTCTCGGTGCCGTTGTAGCTTGAAGGGCCATTGGGCAGGGACGAGAGGCTCCCCACACGGGGTGCCTCATGGTACCCAGCCTCACTGGTGGTGGTGGTGCCATCCAAGGAGGAGAGTGTGCCCAGGCTGCCCACGCTGTGCCCGTCCTGGTTGGGCAGCTCATCATCTAAGATGTCTGTCTCCCGCTCGGTCACCAACGGCGCAGCGTTCCCATTGACATGCACCTGAGCCGGCACTACGTGGCGGCCCGGCATAGCAGGCAGGCGAGCAGGCACAGGGCCCTGCACGTGGTTGTGCATGGGCGCCGCGCTCTCCAAGCCGAAGCCAACCAGGAGACGGTCGAGCTCACGCTTCTCCTCAGGGCTCAGCACTGTGTGGCCACTGGGCGCCCCAGGCGCCCCCGGCTCATCGGTCCTGTCGGTCTTAGTGGAGGCAGTGGAGTTGCCTGAGTCGCTGCTCACCGAGAGCGTGTGCTCGACGTGGTTCGGGGTAGCTGAAAGCGGGAGGCGGCTGGTGTTGACAGCGCTGGTGCTGCCGTGGAGGGAGTCTTTCTTCTTCACCTTAGCGTAGAGGCTCCCATCCAGGGGCCCTTGCGTGTGCCCAACCTCTGCAAGGGGAGAAACGAACACGAGACCCGAGATCAATTGCTGGCTCTCTGCACGGAGCTAATGGGTCCCATTAGCTGACGGTTTCGATCTCTTTCATGCCGCCATATCGCTTAGCTACCAGCATTGCTGTCTCCTCAGTACCCTCCACAATCCCACAGGCGCCACCATGCAAAGACACCGGCGCCAGGTCTCCCCTCCCCATGCCCCGTGGCTCCACGTGCGCTGCCCGGGCTCCACACGCCATCCTTCCCTCCAGCTGCCCTGCCCTGAAAGCACCACATGCTCTGCAGCCACCCAGCAAATAACCCCCCTGGTTCAATGCAATGTTAATGGCAATTCTCCCCCAGGATACATCGATGGAGATGGTTAGGGCTGCTGGTCAGGAATCAACTTGCACATAACAGTGTCCCTACTTCTCTGCAAGGCTCAACCAAAGAGCCATACGGCAGCGGGGAGACTGGCAGGGCTGTGGTTGTGCAAAGGGTGGGAACGATGCACACGCAGGCCTTAGGAGGACAGGCTGAGGATCTGCCTGTGTCAGCTGGATGTGTTCACCCCATGGATGGAGGACAGATGAACTCAGAATCCATCTTCCCATGTCCCCACCCATTCCTTCCTCCCACGCTCCTCCCAAATGATGCACAGATCCAGCTAGCCAGTCACCCATCCTTGACATTTTCCTCCCTGGCTACAGAAAAGCTCCCACCCTTTCTGTGCTTCCCCTTCCCTCCTTCAGGGTGGACAGATCTGCCCGGGTCCTTTTCCCATGGCCAGATGCTCTCCCACAGCTACGACACAAGCAGCATTTCTGCCGAACTCTCAACATGTAGCATCTCCTCCCCGAGGAGGCACCAAATGCCTGAAGCCACAATTCAAGGCCTGTGCAAGCAGCCAGCTCTGCTCCACAGCCAAGTCCCGACAGCCAGGAGGCAACCACAATACAGTAGCGTCACCACCTTGCCCTCCAGCAATCTGGGCAGGACTCCCCGCACTGCGGCTGCCCTGGCTTCCCCCTCTGCCAGCCCCATACCCCACTCCAAGCATCCCAGTAGCAACTGCTCCCAGCAGCGGCCGCCCCCGGCAGCACAGGCTGCACTTATCAACAATTTCCCAACGCGTCGCACAGCCTTTAGGTGCAAAGAGGGGTCCCATGGACCCAGCTGCCGAGATGGCTACGGTGACGGCTGGAGAGCCATGCCTGTCCCTCCCCCAGAGCACGCATGCCACCGGCTGGGCTGCAGACGCTTGTTTTTCCAGCTCCCCGCCAAGGTTTCCTGGAAGGGCCTGCAAGCAGCGTTAAACACTTTCTTTTGGAGGAAAAAATGACTCTTCTCTGGCCGGAGGCCAGGCGGCTGACTCAGGAACGGAAGACGGCTCTAATGTGATAGTGTGAAATCAGAGCGCTCCTATCTGCGAGCAAAACACTTCCGAAAGCAAGCCCCCGAGCTGGGGGCACAGGCACTGGGTTAACCTGTCCCTGTCCGCTCGTGGGGCCGGGTGTCCCGTGCTCGCCTGCCCCAACATGCCAAGGCTGGCCACGCACTCGTGTCCCCCCAAAATACTGCAAGACACACAGCCACCCAACCCCCCTCGCTGCGAAGTGGAGAGGGGAAAAAACGCGGAGCACACAACATACCAAGTCAGCCTCTTCCCTCTCTGGGAAGAGCCCTCCTGCCACCGATTTTCCACTCCTGAATCCTTGTTGGCAACCAGTGGTGCCCCAAGGAGGTCACCAAGTCCCAAAGACCCTCCTGGGCCTGACAATGCCCCTGGACCCCCCGCTAGGGCAGTCCAGGCAGGGATGGCGAGGTCCTCCCCGGCAGTCCGGCGTGGGAAAGGGGGCGAGGATGGGAGTCCACAGCTTCTTCTGGAGACTCAGAGCAACTTAATCCACCCGGTTTAGGCAGAAACCCACAACGTTGGACTCGACAACACCTCCCATACCAGAAAGGGGGAGAGAGGGAGGGAATCCCTTCTCGTGAAGGGAGAAAGGAAAAAAAAGGAAGCGTCCAGGGGTAGCGTCAGCTCTGGAGAGGCTGAGACATCGCTTGGAGCCGGGACATTGCCTGGCCCTCCCGTGCAGCAGCAGGAAGGCAAAGATGGACACCGTCCGGTCCCGGGAAATAGGGTGAGAGCCAGAGGGGGAGGCAGGCGTAAATAGGGCAGGGAGAGAGAAAGGAAAAGGGAATAAACAAAAATAAATGAAAGCACGTGGCTCCAAGGGGAAAAAATAGACGGCAAAGGCTTTAATTAGACTGCAGGCTGGGGATCACCCCCGGGCCAGGAGAAACATCTCGAAAGGGGGGTCAGCAGGGGACATGATGCAGTTCACAGCAGGGCCAGAGAGCCCTGAATGCACCACCCCACCTTCCCTCTGGCCACATAAGGGCAGGGGACGTTTGACGGCCCCCAGCCCAAGAGCAGTAGCAGGATGGCAAGGAAGGACGGGGTCGTGGCACCTTCACCTTTGGCCAGCCCCTTGCCCTATGGCTGCTGTGCCCCTACCTGACAGCCCATCCTGTCTTCGTCCCTTCATGTCCCCTGGGCTCTGATGCCAAGCATCTGCTACTCCCCACTACCTCCAGGGCCCCCACGTCACCCCTAGACCATGCTATCAATCACACAGCCATCAACCATTTGTCACCTGAAAAGCTGGATAAAATCCCTCCAACCCCAAAAATAAGAATGAGGGAAGAGGGTATAGGCTGTCTTAGCCAAAGCAATCGTCCCCAAAACAGCAAGACCCCAGGTTTTTGCTTGCAGCAAAGTGGTCCCAGCTCCCAGCAAGGTCAGATTTCAGCCCCAAAGGTCAGAGCAGCTTCAGCCTGGCAGGCTGTGCCATCCCAGCCTGGGCAGGGCTCAGCCCCATCAGTCTGGTTGTATCACCGTCCTTGGGAGGATTCCTCAGCCCGGGCTGGTCCTGCCCCAGTCACCCTGTTAGCTGCCCCCAGGGGGGCACCTCCCTCCCCATCACCCTGTGGCTCAGCCCTGGAAGAAAAGCTGGTGCGTGACATGTGCGGCAGCAGGACATAGGGACTGGCAGGTGGGGAGAGGAACGACCCGCGTCCCCAAATCCCAGCCACCTGCCTCAGGTCCAGCAGTGTCTGACAGCACAGCACCTTGCACCAGCACGAATCCTGTCCAGGGCTCTGCACTGGCATACAGGGGGAAGTCAGGGCATCACCATGCTTTCCCTGATCCCGTTGTAAGCAGCATCCCACCTGCTCCCCTTGCTCCAGGAAAGCCAGTGCACCAGCCCTGGGGCATCTCCAAAGAGTGAGCTGGTGGGCAAGATCCTAGGGTCCGGGAGCCTTCATAGGGTGGAGGACCCAGGCTGAGTCCCCACACGGTAGAGCTCAGCCCCCCACAGCTCTGGTTTCATCGTGTGCCCA
The DNA here is from genome assembly GCF_040807025.1 of Struthio camelus. Lineage (NCBI taxonomy): Eukaryota > Metazoa > Chordata > Aves > Struthioniformes > Struthionidae > Struthio > Struthio camelus. The sequence goes on along the minus strand of NC_090947.1, from coordinate 28,692,209 downwards.
GATACAATGCCAAGAGTGACCTCAGCCTCTGAGCCACAGCCACGGGCTTCCCATGCCCCCTGCCCCTTTCCCCCCCATCCCATCACACTCAAAGAAAAGCAAAGTCAGGACTTACCTAAAGGGGATGGGGAAGAAAAGATTCCAGGCGAAGAGAAGGAGCGGGTGGCAAATTTCCCTTCCTTCGCTCCTTCCAGTACCAGAACTCTCCGGGGGACCTGGCACGATGGCAGCTCAAACGGTGTCCGCAGCCAGCTCCGTGTGTCCGTCCAGGACAGGAGCTGCCAGCCCAGGGCTGCCTTTGGCTGGCGTTGCTCCCCTTGGCTTTGCTTTTCTTCTCAGGGAGCTATTCCCTCCCCACAGGCGAGCCCGTCGGGGTGAGCGAGAGGGGCACCCTGCAGGCAGCTGCAGCCACAGGGTCCCTCCGCCTCCCGCGGCACCACGACAGCAGCGGGACGCCGCGGAGGGGCTCAGGCCCGGGACGGGGCCCCAGGCAGCTCCCAGGATGCAGGCACAGCGCCCGCCCGAGGGGCAGAGCGCCCAAGGGGAGGATGGAGGAGGGAAAGGCAGCAGCGAGAGCCGGCAGAGATGGGCTGGAGACAGAGGAGGTGCTGTTCCCTTCCCCTCCTTCCCAGACCACACAGGGATGGGAGCGCTCCCGAGCCGGAGGGGAAGGGGAGAGGCAGCGGGGAAGGGGGGCCAGGGGATGCCCACGTCTAATTTCGTGACGACAGTCCCAACCCCGGTTAACCCCAGCGAGGTGCAGAGAGGGTGAGACGCCAGCTGCCATGAAGGAAGGACAGCTTGGACAGACAGCTCCTAGCTATGAATATTAACTACTTCCTCCGCAGGCAAGGCTGCGCTGCGTTAACCATTTCCTAGGCACGGCGGCAGCCGGCTGGACGGACGGACAGTTTCCCAGAGAGCGGGCCAGGAAGGCAGCCTCCCCGCGCCAGGCGCTGAGCACCACCTCACAGAGCTGGGCAGGGTGAGGCCCTCAGATGCAGCAGCCCCCCCAGTCTGGGGCCCCCCAGCCCTGCCTGCCTCCACCGCGCACACATTGCATCTGTCCTCAAAGAGTAATTACACATTTTGGGTGGGAAGGAGGGGGATGTCGTCTCAGACAACGCGTGACGCTTTCACCGAGCCGGGAGGCACAGCCAGAATCGCAAGCGCAAGTGTCTCACTGGAGACTTGAGTTTCTCCTTCTTAAATAAATACACGGTTCAAAAAGAGTGGAAACCGTTTGCGGCCGAGCCACCAACCCCTTCTGAAGGCCACGGCTCTCCGTGTTGGCTCTTCCGACGCAATCTGCCAAACCCGCCCCATTTCTGCAAATCTCTTTCTCTGCCCTTTCCCCCGCCACCATCCTCACCGCGAGCCGTGCCGGCGAGCCCTCCCCTGCACCGCAGCGTGAACGTGTGAGCGCTGGATTAAGGTGTGCGGGGCCCTGTTCAAAGGCACCGAGGAGCTGCCTGGCACTGCCCTAGTTGGTCCAGCCAAAACCTGCGCAGGGAACCTGTTGACAATTCGCCATTCCAGGCGATTACAAGCCAGTGCATGAACCCATGTCCTGGGCCTGCCTGGAAGCCAGGTGAGATTTAATCCCCTTTTCTCCTCACTTCTGCTGCTTGATCAACCCAAAATACACAGCAAAATATAGTGCATGCCGTTGCAAATATGAAATGCATAAGCAAATGCAAAACCCCCACTCTATTCTCCCAAAAGCCTGCGTTTCCCCTACTCTGGTCCATGCGCACAGATGTCAAAGAAAAGTCACATTTCCAAACAAATCCCTGGCTCAGGAACCCCTTTGGTCCAAATAGTGACGAGCACCCACTTAGCATCCTCGCAAAACCTCCTCTGTTTGCCTGCTTTTTTATTTTTTTTTTCCTCGTTGTTTCCCATTTCCAAAGCTCCTGGCAACGGCGGACACCTCACGGGAGGGCAGGACGAGTGGCTCCCCAGCTCCAGCACTCAGAGCACTTCTTGCTTCCCAGAGGCAGCTCCAGCCAGACGGACGCACTTGCGCTCTCTCGCGTGCGCTTACTCAGACAGGGTTTGACTTCAAGGAACATTTCAAGGTGAAGGCGAAGGTGCTGAGCTGTCAGAGCTGACAAGCCTGTCCTTCTCTCCCTGCCCGGCATCGCAGCCCTGACGGCGACCTGCATCCCCAGCCCATCCCAACGCTCCAGCCTTTCCCCTGCAGGGATCAACCACAAGAAATGAGGAGAAACTCTCCCGGTTCAACACCTCGTGGAGCCAAGTCCAGCCTAGCTGGTCCCTGCTGCTCAGGGAGGAGGTGCAGATTCGGCCTCCCCTTGCCAGGCCCTCCGCACCCCCAAAATCTCCGTCCCACCGAGCCCTTACCTTGCAGCAGCCAGAGCGGTCAAACGCAGAGAGGGGCGGGATGGGGAGGGGGAACCAGATTCCTTCAGCTTTAGTCAGCTGGCGAAGGCGAGACGAGAGCCAGCGGCTCCCTCCCCGCCGAGCCGGGCCAGGGGACGGAGCCAGCCAAAGGGGGGAGAGCAGCAGCCCGGCGCTGCCGGGAGCTTCAGCGATGGCTTTAACAGCTCCAGCCTGGCCTGTCTTGGCTCCCCGCCTCCGGAGCGACTCGCTCGCCACCACCGTGTGCCCAGTCCCTCCAGGCAGGCAGCACACCGCCACGGGATTGGCAGCCTCAGTCCAAAACATATGGGGCAGGATGCATCCCCACTATGTGAGACTTCACCCGCCAGGCCAGCCACCACTCCATCGGGGCGGACACTGAATATTGGAGGGAACCACTGACAGAGACCCCCTCCAGGCGCCTGCTTATCCACAGAAAGGCGCTGGACTGGGGTCCAGCTCGATTCAGGGGCCCCGGGAACCCCTCAGCCTCCGCCGCGCTGGAGGTCTGGCTCTCCCCGTGCTGTGCTGTCCCAGAGGTGCGGGGTGTTCAGCCAGCTCCCCACCCCGGCTATACGCCCTTCCCTGACGAGCGCCTCGGCCAGCCCTGCCCCGCGCCGATGGGCCGAGGGGGCCAACGCCGCATCGCTGAGCTGCACGGGAGGCACCGGGAGGAGCGGCGGTACTGGCACGGCCCCAGCCGGAGGGAGCTGCCCTGCGATGGGGTGCAGAGACCTGCCTGTCCTGCACGCCCACGACCTGGGGGCACAGGGCCAGGCCGGCCTGCGCCTCCCCGCTCCGGCATCCGCTGGCGAGCCCGGACGGCACAGGCTCCCAGCGAGTGGGGAGCAGGCAGGTAGTCGGGGAGGGATGGCGGAGCCGGGGCAGGAGGAGGAAGCCACCAACATCGCCCAGGAAGGTTTCATGGCCTGGGCTGACCTGAGACGCTGCAACCCTCTGTGCTGCTCCATGCACAGGAAAACCTCATCTCCCCTCCAGCACTGCCAGCAGCCTGGGACAGCACAGAAGCCCCCACCAAATGGCATCGAGGGAGGCGAGCGCACGCGCGCATGAGTGCGGCCAAGCCTCACGCCAGAAGCATTACTCAGGTGGGGATTTAGCAAGTCTCCAGCAGATGTTGGACTTGGCCTCGGCCGCCTCCATTCCAGCGTCAGCAAGACCTTCGGCACAAAGAGGAAGCATGAAGGGCCAGCCCGCAGAGGGGACGGCACGGCCGAGACGTGGGAGGGAGACGGGCAGGCCGGACACTAGGGTGAAGCAGGACGTGCTGGCAATGCCAAGTGACGATTACAGGGAGCTGCTGAGTTAGGGACACATGCCTGGCCCTTTTGCATAATTTCACACTGTCGCAGGAGGATGGCCAGAGCGGAGCCCAGTGTTCACCCCCTCCATGCCACCATGCTCCAAACCTGAGGACAACCTCTCTGCCACCTCCAGGCGAGCCCTAAACCCACACCCTGCTCCACAACAGCGCTGCTTTTCTCAGCAAAATTTAGGCAACAAACGTTCCCCTTCCAGCTGTGTCCACCCAGGTCTGTGCGACCCCAAAAACATCTCCGCAGACATCCTCCGACAAGCTGCAAACCCAGCAGTGAGCAGCTCCCAAGCCCCACTGGCTAGGGCAAGCCCTTTTGAGGGAGCAGCATGGGGTGTGCGAGGCTGCCCACCGCTCAGCTCAGCGCCCCACGGCATTCGGGCCAGCACAGGCATGGAAAGCGGATGGCCCTGCTCAGTGATCCCTGCACAGCAACCCACCTGGAGGGACCCCAGGGATTTGCCCCCAAACAATGGGCACCCCCCAAAAAATAAGCATTTGGGACCCTGTTGCATGGACCTCACTGGTTTCCCTCTAGGGGACACAATGCGCATGGTGTCCAGGCAGTCTCCCCTGCCCACGTCCACAAGGAGGAGAAGCACCAGGCGCTGTTTGAAGCATCCTTCGACCTGCTCCATCCTGGAGAGGGGACACCTGAACCCCCGTAGGCAGCTGAAGGAAGAGGTACCCCCACCACCAGCCTCCGCAGCCAACCACTTGGCCAACTGATCGCAGCTGCAATCGTCGGGAGAACCCGTCACAGAGCTGGCACCAGCCCCCAAGTCCCATCGGGGAGGAAGAAAGTCGGCGAGGGGGAGCTGCAAGGTGCTCGGGGACCCGGTTCACGTTGGCAGTGCAGGAGCAGGCGGCTTGCAGCGGGCCGGGGCCGCGGGTGTCATCGCAGGGCTTCCCGCTCTCGCTAACCAGGCCTGCTGTTGCTGCTGGGGGCGGTTTGGGGAGCATCTGCCGCCTGCCGGGCCACCCCGCTCCAGCAGCCTACCCCAGCCAAGACCCCTCCCTGCCAAACAGGGAGAAATGGGGGTTCAAATCCCCAGGGCGTACCCTGCCTGAGCGAAACCTGTCATACCCCAATCTCACTGCGACTCCGTTTCCCCTTCCCCAAACTCCTGAGAATAAGCACACTGGAGGTGAGGGTAGCACCAAGGCAGCACCATCCCCAGCGGATCCCCCAGGAGATCCCCCAGGGATCCACCTGCCGCTCTGGCTTCGGGGCTACCTTCTCCTCGGGCTCACCCCCAGCCCGTCGGCCCCTCCCAGTCTGGATGGGACCCCCAAACAGAGCCAAAGCACCCAGAGAAAGGGTGTCCCCCCCCCGCCACCACCGAGAGCTGCTGTGCCCGGCCGGGGCACGGGGGTCAGCGGAGATGCAGGGCAGGGGAACCCACCGGCTCGCAGGAGATCCCGTCTTCCCGCGGCGCAGCGGCTTCTCCGGGGAGCCTTTGCCGAGCCGCAGGGAAGGGCAGTGGCACAGGCGAGGAGCCGCAGCTGATCCCAGCCCGGCGCTGGTCCCCGTGCCAGCCTCACCCCCCTCCGCCCCCGGCCGCCGCTCGCTCGCGCCTGCCGTGCCAAAAATGTGGCGTGCAATTCCCTGACCAAATAAGGCGAGAACAACCATAAACAAGGACCCCCTCGCACAGCCGCCTTTTCTGCCTCTCCGGACACCGGGGCCCCGATCCCAGCCCGTCCGCCCGCACGCTTTGCTGCCCCAGCGGCCGCCCCACGGCCCTCGCCTGCCCACTCTCCGCAGGCTGCTGGAGCAAAAGGCCAGGGGAGAGCAAGGGAGGAAGGAAACGGAGCTGGAAAAGAGGGAAAGTCCCAATGGAGAGGAAGCAGAGAGCTTGAGGCAGAGGCCAGCCCCCTCCCCGCGAGCCCACGGCGACTCTCCCCGCTGCAGCTCCAGGTGCTCTCCGGGCGCCAGGGAGCCCTGCAGCCTCCCGTGGCCCCGAGACGAAGCCCCAGCGCGGGGCTGAGGGATAGCGCTTTGCGCCCCGCTGTCCTGGGGGCCCCAGCCCTGGGGGGTCCCCCGTTCCCTTCAGAGACCCACGTTCAGAGGGGAACGCTCTTGCCCTAGCCAAAATGGCACTGAGAGGGGCTGATCGGGACAGAGCCACCATGCTCCCAGCGCCGAGGGCCAGGGCTGGCGGCAGAGCAAGGTGAAACACACGTGTGTCGAGGCACACAGTTCTCTGCAGGCAGAAAGGGGCTGCCAGGCAGTCCCACCAGTTCGGGGCAGAGTCAGAGCTCGTGGGGGGACGCGTCCCCTTCCCTAGCAGCTGGACCCACAGCTTCACGCCAGAGCTGTTTGCTCAGGCCGCATCCAGGCCAAACCTCTCCGCGACCTGGCATGCAACCAAGAGGGAGCTTGCTCGTATGTAAACACTGGCGCTGCCCACCGCTGTCCCCCAGGAGAGGCCGTGCTGACACCCGGCTCTGCGCAGCAGGAATGGGGTCACTCCGGGTACCCGAGGCGCCCGCCGCATAGCTGAGCCCGCGCGTCACGAGTTCTCTGTTTACTGCCCTGTGCCAAGGCAGGGTGCCCCGTGCCAGCTCCGCGCAGCCGCACCAGGGCCAGCCCCACGCTCTGCCCGGGGGCAGGGGACTCCCTCACCCGCCCCGGGCACCCGGAGGCCCCCCTGTCCTCCGCAGCGAACCCGGCAGCGCACAGCTCTGCCACGGCACGGCGGCAGCGGCCGGTGACCTTCAGGCGCGCCAGGGATCGCAGCTGTCCCAGCTTCGCGCCGCCGTTCCAGGGACGCCTGGCTGGACCAGCTGCACGGACCCGGCCAGGAAAGTTCAGGCATCTGTTCGGTCACAGGTGGTTTCCCAGCCGGGACACAGGCCCACCACACCTCGACATAAAAGTACGCTCTGTTCCTGGCAAGTGGGCGAAGGCGATTGACTCGTGCCATCCAAGTGGGTGCTCAAGAGACTTTCCCGGGCTCCGAACAACAGCGCAGGCCCTCCTTATCCCCAAGGGGAAACTGATGCACAGCTACGTCCTGTGACTTTGCCACCCTGGCACCACAAGAAAGGAGTTGGGAGACATAATGGCCCCAGCTGGCTGTTCTGTAGGCCAGCTCCTGGTTTTTAAAAAGAGGTTTTTAGTGGGGCTGGGAACATGATGAGGTTTCCCAAAGCTCTGGGAACAAGCGGCATGTGAACCAGGGCTAGATCCTGCTCTGCGCAAACAGGACTGTGAGAGCAAGAGCACTGAGAGAAGACCCTGAGCTCCCAGGCACCATGGGAGGAGAGAAGTCAGTAAGAGCTTCCCACCAGAACTCAGCTCCCTCCTCAGCACTGCCTCAGAGCATCTCCATCAAGGTTTGCTATTCCCTCTGGCCTAGTTATTTAGAGATCTCCAGTTCCCCTTCACTCCATCTATGCTGTGGCCTGAGGGAGATGTGGCTGGATCAGATCACCCAGCTGGCCTACAGGTGCTGGAGGAGTCTCGGGGGAACATGTGGGCTTACCCAGGTCCCAGCATCCCGGTGCAGCCCAGCTCGTGTGAGAAACCCAGCTGCAAAAAAACAAGGGCACTGCAGGAACCCGGCCAGGCTTGGACTGGTGACATCCCCAGGCACCGCATCCTGCCTCGCCTCCATAACCCTGCCCTTGGGGTTCAATGCTCCATGACAGGGCTCCCTGCAGGCTTAGGGGCCAGCTTTTTTGCTCACCAGCTTGTTCCCAGCTAGCAGCGCAGGTCCCTTAGCCATGTTCTCCCTCAGCAGTGGTTACATCCCCCCAGCTTTGCTCCCTGCCAGTTTCTCCTTCTCCCAGCAAAGGAGGGTGGATTCCCACAAGGACCCTTTCACCACATTCATCTCTCCAGGAGCAAGACGGGAACCTGCAGATTACACCCACGAACCGCCCGCAGCCCTAACCTTTCTCCAGGTGTTTGCCAGCCAGGGGCGGCTCAGCCCAGGAGCCCTCCACGCTGTCCTCACGCTGGATGTTGAAGTTCTCATAGGAATCCCACCGGATGAGCGGGTCAGATGTGTTGTAGTCCACAGAGACACTGGGCCCATTCTCCAGGTGCTCCATGCCTGGGAAGACGAGGGACAGTCAGTTGGAGTGAATGCAGAGCCAGTGTGGATGGGATGGGGAGAAGAGGTGGAGAGAAAGCACAGGCAAGGGAAAGAGGGGCAGCATCATAGGATAAGGCGGAAGAGTCATGTATTGGCCCTTCTGCAGGATTTGGTACCCCGTGATGGCTTGGGGTGCTCCAGGTGAGACTGGACGGGGCAGCTAGGGAAAGGAATTTCCTTATGGACAGACAGAGCAAAGGGGGCACAGCCTGGCAGAGAGGGCAGGAGAGCGTCCAGGGCAGTGAACAGGAACGGGGAGGCCAAGGGACGGGATGCAGGGAAGTGCAGCAGACAAGGTGTACAGGGCTGGCTGGGGGTTTGGGATTGCCTGGGGACAGACAGAGGGACCCACAGCAAGCATGCCAAGTGCTGGACTTGTTTGGGGGGGAATCTCCATCTCCAGGTACCTCTTCCCTCTCTCCCAGGCCAACAAGTGCCCCAGAGTGCAGCTTCCCCAGGGAGGTGAGCCAGGGCTCCAGGGCACCCCTGGGCACTCCCAGAGCAGTATTGGTGCCTGGCACCAAGGAACCCGCCTAGTGATTACAGGACTGCAAACAGGACAGGGGGAGGAGAGAGGAGCAGCACAGGCCAGAGACAGGGGAGCAGGGGAGCAGGGTGGTGAGGTGGTGGGAAGGGTGTTGGGGGTGCAGGAAAGAAGGAGAAGGGGGCCAGCATCCCACCCCCCGTGGCAGCGTAGGGGGAGCCAGTCATACCTTGGATCTTCTCAGGGCCGTAGGAGAACACAAACTCCACCTTCCCGTACTCAGGGAAGCGGTCATCTGGGTGGGAGAGAGCAGAGCAAGGGGACCGTCTCCGTCTGTCCCTCTGACAGCATTTGCACAATCACCCCAAATGCATCCAGAGCACAGGGCACCTGCCCCGGCCAGTTCAAGAACGGGGAGCTGGTGTGAGATATCCTGGCATGGGGCAGTGCCCCAGCCTTCCACAGCCAAGAGCTGGGCAGCATACAGACCCCGGAGATACCAGCATGGAGCATCTCAGCTCAGAAACAACCAAAAGGCAACCCCTCCTCATCAGTACCAGATCTGAGCAATAAAGAGGACGATGCCATCATCTGTCCCCAACTGGCACCACACCCTGTGGAGTAGGAGCGTGTCCTGGTTCATCTCTACCATGCCAGTGCAAAGAGGTAACACTTGCCCATCACCAATGGTGCATCCCTGACCCTGGTGCATCCCCTAGCAGGGCTGGTGTTTCCTGGCTCTGTGAGCTGTACTGGAGAGGAGTTGGGGTTGAATTCCTCATCCACGGGTGCCCAGACATCCCAGCAGCAGGAGCAGCGTCAGAGCCGCAGGAGGAGCACAAAACTGGGAGAAAGGAGTTTACAGGAGGAAGAAGCTGCAGAGACGGGCATGGTTACCTCTAAATGCTTCATCCAGATCCTCCTTGCCAAAGACGATGTCAAGGTCGTGCACAGCGCATGTGTGGAACTGCACACGGAAAATCACGTCGCGGGTCGGACTGCGAAACTTCTTGTGGTAGCATTTCAGCTGTGGAGAGGAGCAGGGACAGGCCGTGAAGACTCACTAACCCCTACTAGCCCTCAGGGCTAGGCAGAAGGGGAGCCTCGGGACCTCCAAGTAGAACCAGGATGCTCCAAGCCCTGAGGCCCCCTGGTCCCCCAGCTGCCTGGGACTCCCTGCACGGGAAGCTGGGCTGGGGATGAGGCTCCTTACCAAGATATCACCCTTGAGGAGTAGGCCGGGCTCAATGGTGATGCAGATGCCCGTCTGGCTGTCTCCTTGCACATTGCTGTGGAGAGGGACAGCAGGAGGACATGAGCCATGGTGCAGAGACCCAGCGGGCAGCGGGGAGGAGCCACGGCTGGAAATGGGAAAGCTCCCCCATAGCACCCATCACTGCCTCCACTGGCCCTTTGCACCCAAAAGCAGCCAGGAAAGGCCCTCAGGAAAGGCTCAAAGCACGGAGCTGGCTTTCCCAGTGATACAGGAACCACCCCAACCCAAGGGGCACCCCAATCCCAGGGAGGAGGCAGACAAGAGAGAGAAACCGAGGCAGAGAGACAGCTCAACAAGGGTGCCAAAATCCTGGGTCGGAGGGTTTGACTGGGGTCTGACCACCAGGGCTGGGTTATCATGCCAGCCATCTTGCTCCCACATTTTAAGTGGGACAGGGGATAGGGAGGGCAAGGTCTCAGGGGAGGGGCTCTTCCCTGCCTCAGTTTCCCTGCTGAAAGCACTCCTCTCCCCAACGTGCCGGGGAGTTGCCTGTGAACGGTGGCGTCAGCGTCTGGCAATCGGGGACAAGCACGGGGGACGAGGGAAGAAGGGAGTTGGATTTCACAGGCAAGATAAACCTGGAGTTTATTACCAGCGTCCCATAAACAGTCTATTAAAAGCTGGAAGGCGAGGCCGGGATGGCAGTAAATCTCGGCTAACGGGGACGCCCAGCCGGCCGGGAAGGGAGTTCCCGCTTCAGGGGGGTGCAACAGGAATACCCCAAAGATGAGGGGCTTTGCTCCCCCCCAAGAGGGCTCAGCTACAGGCTGGACATGGGGCCAGGAGCCAGGGGGACCCAGGCTGGGACACGGCCCTGGCACTGTGTCTGAAGAAATCGGCTCCTGCTTTGCCTTCGACAGCACTCACTCCCAGGGTCCCCAGTACTGGCAGGGCCAGGGAGACCCCAGTGGGGGTCCAAACCCAGTCCAGGGTGTTCACGTTGGAGAATGATGTCAGAGTTAATTGTGGGGAGGTTAAATTGGAGGGGACCCTTTTTTAAGGAAAACAAGACAATTTAGAGGGGCTCTGGGGAACATGCTCTCCACAACCCTTTCTCCCCATTTTTCTCCGTAACTCAAGGGATGGGGGCACAGACTGGGGGGGGGGGGGGCAGACAGGGTTTTAGCCCTATAGCATACATGGGGGTACCCTGGGGAGGGAGAAGCAGCACAGGGAAAGCGTGTCTCAGGAGAGAGTGTTTGTGTCCGTGACGGGGCAGGGAGACAAGGGTTTTAAGGACCGATCAAAGCTCTCCTGGCAGAAGAAGCAGCTCTTTGGCCAGAGAGAAGAGAAACACCTCCATCCCCAAGGGAAGGAGAGGTGTCCCTCGTCCCCTGCTCCCTGCCTGGGACAACCAGCCCCAGGCTCTGTGCAGCCCCGGGCTCCCTCTGCCGATACACAGAGTCACTACAGCCCTCCCAGTGGGAGGGCCCAGTCCAGTCCAGTATAGCCCAGCACGGCCAGTCATCACCTCCAAAGAAGGGAAAGCCTCAGTTCCCACCAGCCCTGGCACAAACGGACAGAGCACAGGGCAGTGGGATAACCGGGGACTTGGCCTTGAATCTCACCATCTCCCCCCTCATAAAAGCCCCCGTGAGCTGGGTGAGGAGGGTAGCACCCTGGGACCCCATGCAGAGAGGAGAGAGAGGAGATAGTTACTAGATCCCCGAGGTGTAGACGGGCTGCATGGCCTGGTAGATTTTCAGGAAGGGCCGACAACCTGGAAGACATCAATGAAGGGAGAGAAGGCGCCTTGTTAGCCGGCAAGGCGGAGGGGCCAGGGCAGGGATTAGTCACGGGGTAGAAATCCAAACAGCGCAGGAGCCAAGACAAACAGCCGCTCCCCGCCTCGGCCAGGCAGCATCTGCGAGGGAGCCAGCTGCAGGCAACATCTGGGACAGCAACGGGGAGGTGAAATGGGCCGAAAGGGATGCTCCCCAGCCGGACAGGGCTGGGAGTCAGGGGGAAAGGGGGAAGGCAGGACCCCTTGCAGCCCAGCTGGGTCCTATAAGACCTGTGCCAAATGCTGGACTGGTGATGGAGGCAGATGGAGCCTGCTTGGTCCCTGAACTAGGGACCCTTTATCAGTGCCCTGGTGGGAAGTGGCAGCAGGCAGGGCACTGCATCCCCAGGCTAAACCCCAGTCTGGTCCCGTCCTCTGGAAAGCTATCAGAAAAGCCTCCTCGCCCTGCAGCTCAGACTGCTGCCCAGCACTGAGAGCTCCTGCATAAGAGGAGCACCCCGAGGGGAAGGCATCTCTGCGGGAAAAGGCTAAGGCCCTGCTACCAGGAGTAAGCAGTCCTAGAGATGGAAAGGGAGGAAAGAATTCAAATTGCACAGGAAATCGTGGGGAAAAAAAACCTCTTAGCAAACAAGCAGTCCAGCAGCATGGGGCCATGGTTAGGACACGGGAGCTAGGGTGGAGGGAGGGCTTGGGGGCACCTACCGCCTTTCGACTCGAAGTTGGGGATGCCGTGCATGATGACATGGTGGAGGAAGAGAGGTTTGTTGTTCATCTTGATAGTGCCAGACAGGAGGCCGCTGAAGTAATGGATGTACCTAGAGTGGGGACAGATAGGTCAGGGCAGGACCCACAGTGGAGCAGCCCCATCAGCTTGCACCCAATTGCCCCGCGGAGCCCCTGCTACACCTTGGCCAAGGGGACAAAACCCAGGCTGCGATGCACGCTGGGACCCACCTCTTCTGCGAGGGCTGTCCCACCGGCACCACTTTGTCCTCGTAGAAGCGCTTCATGGCAAACCTGTCCAGAGCCTGGTCCGCACTGCGGGAATGAAAGAGCATGTGAAGGGAAGGAAGCCCTTGGCACCCAACATCACCTCGACACAGCACCGGCAGGGGCTGCAGAAGACTCGGAGGGGGCTGAAGTGCAGCAGTGGGCTGCGGGGAGAGATGCAGCCCCGGGGGACCCTCTCACCTGGCCGAGATGTTGCTGTAGTGCATGTAGGCAGCCACGACCACCCCCAGCCGTCCGCGGTTCCCCTGCGGGCACACAGTAAAGGGACGTCACAGGGGCAGCGACGCGTATGAGCACTCAGGCCTGGCTGCCCTGCACGTAGGTGTGCGTGCACACGCCAGGCCTTGCACACTGTGCCCGCTGCGCACATGGTAACTCCTATAGGCACACACCACGCACGTGCCAGCCCATACCTATACACACCCACACCCACCCCCTATACAAACACCGCATACATGCCGACCCTCCTGCATACGTCACACCAACCCTTTCCATATACATCAGACGTACGCTATGCACCTAACAACCCCGCAGACACCCTGAGCCACAGGCACCCCAACCCATATTCGCACACCATGCCACACACACACCCTGACCCCTATACACACACACCCATTCACAGGTGCACCCCGACCCCTACATGCACACACCAAAGCCACACTCACACCCCAGACCAAGCAGAGCCCCTGGATCTGCCAAGCCCTGCGGCTGCTCAGCCCCGTCCCCGCGGCCCCTTGATCCCCACGCACTACCGGCTCCCCATCATCATGCGTCCCTGGGACAGGGCCCGGCCCACCTTGTTGTGCAGCACCACCACGTTGTGAGCCGCCGCGTTGAGCCACGTGTCCATGGCTTTGCAAATACTGCAGATTTTCTCCAGCGCAGGAGTATGCAGGTCTGGCCACCCGAAATCCAGCACCTGAACAGAAAGGGGAGCAGCGGGAGTGGAGGGTCATATCCATGCCTCATTCTGCCCCCTCTACAGCCCCCCTGCCTGGTGGTGTGCAAAGCCCAGAGCATGTATCCACGGTGGGCAAAGCGTGGCAATGCCACCATATTGCCCTGAAATGCCCCTCCAAGCCTCTCTACCTGGCCTGAACCTCACTGCCCACACCCCAGCCCTTGGCGAGGAGGTCTGTTGGGAGGGGTCTAGATCTCAGCCCCCTTTGGGTCGCTCACAGCTTGGCTACCCCGGGCTCCCCCATATTCGCCTGGACGGGGATGATACTTCAGGGGGAATCGAGGGGAAGTCAGCAGGAGGCCCCAACAGCTGGGTGTGGGCCAATGGGTGTTGAGCTGAGACCTGGCAAACTCATTGGGAAGTCCCATGCTTCCTCTCCTGAACAGCTTACAACAAGGAGAAGAGCCCAGAGTCAGCCCTCCTTTCCCTGCCCCGAGCTCCCCAAGTCTCCTGCCAGCCCCTCTGCTCCCCACAAGCGTGACCAACCTTCGGGTGAAGTTTGTTGATGTCATGTCTCCGCTCGGAGAGATTGAAAAGCTGTGGGGAAGAGGAAAGGCAGTGTCAGGGGAAACCTTCCTCCCCCTGCCATTGCCGCACTTCCACCTCTTCCTCACCCTGAGGCCTCCCCAAATCCCCCCACAAGAGGCTTCCTGGGATGTGTTAATGTGGGGAACGCCTTGCCATGGGGCATCACAACAGCCAAAAATTCCCATGGAGTTCAAAACAGACTGGAAAACTTCAAGGAAGAAAAATGCATCTGTGCTGGTCCAAAGATGCCCCTCTTCAGCTCAGAGAACCAGAGTCGAGACAAGCAGGAGGTGAAGACGTGGGTTCCCAGCCCCTGCAGCACCCTGTCCCCGGGCCGGAGGGCCCCAGGCCCCTCCCCAGCCTCGCCAGAGCCAGCTGTGCCCCTCACCACGTAGCTGTCCCCGTGCTTGGATCTCAGCATGTGGGCCACCTCGCGGAGGTTGCTGCGGAAGTTGTGCTCCTCGGCCGTGCTGGGGTAGGAGACGGCGATGATCCGCTCCGTGATGTACACCAGGTCCAGCTCGCAGCTGCTCTCCATGGCTGCAGTCACGCTCATGCTCCTGCGCAAGAGAGGTGGCCACGATCAGGACGCAGCGTGGAGGAGGGGACACAGGTGACCATCCCAACCCTGCACAGCTCTTGGGGTTAAGTGACACAGGCTGGGACATGTCGGGAGGCAGTGGCAGGGCATGGCTGCCCGCAGTCTTTCCCCTGTTCCAAGGGCAGGCTGCAAACGGCTTTGCCCTGGCTTCGGAGAACGACCCTGCCTCGAGACGGCCCTGTCGGGGTGCAGCTACGGGGACCCAAGGTTGGGGACAGGGTATCAGCAGCCCATCTGGCACATCTGGAAAAGAGAAATATCAGGTGGAGGCAGGTAGGGCAGAGTCTGACACCAGTGGGGGAAAATGAGGCACAGAAGCCTCCTACCTGCAGCAGAGCTGAGTACAAGCCACCCCGGATGCAGCACCCCTAGCCAGCAGGTAACACTGCACCCGCCACACGCTCCCGTCCCCACGTGGTTCACCGGGTCCCCTGCGGCAGGAAAGCCCTCTCCAGAGGGTCTATGCAGAGCCGCTGTCCCTGGCAGCCATCGTGGCCCTGGACGGGGGCAGGCACTGAGGTTTACCTGGACGTTTTGCGGCGTGACTGCCCGCTCCTGGGGGATTTCGTGGCGTCCTAAAGAATGAGAGATGGAAAGTGAGTCACTGCCACAGGACCCAGCCAGTGGCCAGCACCATCTCCTGCCACACCAACCCTGCCTCGGCCCCAAAAGCCATGTGCCACCGCTCCAGGAGTCCCCACGGCATCCCACGGCACCGTGGCCAGACCACATCGGAAAGGCACCCTTCTGCTTTCCTCCCCAGCCCCTTGCCAGCCACAGGAACAAAGGCACAGTGCTGTCCCCACAAACATGGCACGAGATGCCACATGTCACGATAGCACCTAACATCACAACGGTCCTGGTAGAGCCGGGTGCTGCTGGAGCATCTCCTCCCTGACACACTGCGCTACACACCACTATGCCCCCAAAGTGTCGCTGTCTCCAAAACACATCGTGACCCTGCCGAGCATCCTGGCGGCACCAAAGACCCTGATGGCGCTGCTCTTCCCCCCCAGCCATGGGAACCAAACCCAGCCCATGCAGCCCAGCTGAGCCGGGCCAGCACTTTGGAGCGGACACGGTCACGGAGGGCCTTTTGAGGAGGGCATGGATGACAGGGAGACAGTCTCAAGCATGTCTTAAGTTCCTCTGGTCTCAGCCAGTCTCTGTGCATGCTCACCTGGCCCGATAGAGCAGCATTGTACCTGCCTGGCACCAGGAGAAGGGGCAGGTTTATGGCCTGGCAGGAAACGCTCGTTGCCTGAGCAGCGGTGAGGAGCCAGCGAGGCACGGTGGTTTGCTTTGGCCGGGGCTCTGCGGAGCCCAACGCCGGGAGGAAATGTTTCAGCTCTCAGAGCAGGAAACTTCTATTTATGCATGTTCTCCGGCCTCAAGAATTTCATCTGCAGCCGGTTTGTTCAGTGACTTTGTGACCTCAGCCGAAAAACAAAGCAGGGTTTCCAAAAAAAAACCGCTAAGGAAAAACACACTCACACCTCATTAGTTTTAGTATCTCCAGCTAACAAGCAGGAGTCATTTAAAGGCTCGTCTTGAGCAGGCAGCGCATCCTAATCCCCCAGAAGGATCCAAACCTGGTTAAACCAGATATGTGCCTCTCAGCTGGCTCTCATGGGTGCCTCTTCTACCACTGGAGCAACCCTGGAGCTGCAGGACCTGGGGGGCCACCGCCGGCAGGGCTGCAGTGCAGCTGCTTCAGGGCACAGTGTGGCAGTGGAGTCACACAACCAGCACACAGGAGCGCGGGAGGCGACGGGACAAGGTGGGAGAGATTTCCACGGCATCCTTCACCCGCTGCCTCTCATCCAGCCCAGTCCCTGGCTCCACGTCGGAGCCTCAGCCCCGGGGCTGATTTTCCCACGTGCAGCCAGCGTCACCCCCTGCAGAGGCTCCTGCTTTCCATCAGCCTCGCGTTCCCCTTTCAAGGTCAGGCAGCTCGGCGGAGCACAGCTCGGCAGCCTGCAGGGCCCAGGGAGCTGATCCTGTCGGGATCCTATCAGCCGGCGAGGGCCGATGTCCTCCCTGCCCAAGGGAAAGCCGCGCCGGGAGACAGCGTCCCCGTCCGACTGTCTGGCGGGGTTCAGAGGCCAGCAATAATCCCCCCTCCCAGGTTCTCCCCACGGTGCCCCAAATCCCCTGCTCATCCCAGAGGTCCTCCAGCCAGAGGGGCAAAAAAGGAGTTAAAAACCAGCAAAAAGGGAGAGTAAAACCTCCTCAGGCAGAGTCAGGGCACTTGGAGAGGGGAGACAACGGAGCAACCCTGATTCCAAAAGCGGGCTAGTCCCTGCGTCAGCGGCGGCCAGGAGTGGCTCCCTGCCGCGGGCTGTGCTCTGCTCTAAGCCCTCGCAGCAGGAGACGTCTGGGGTCACCAGCACGCACCCGTCCAGCCAGTGGAGCCCCACGAGCCCCCTTTGTCCCATGCGCCTGGAACAGGGTCCCAAAACACAGCCTTATGTGACAGAGATGACAAGGGGAAACGGAATATTGCCCTCTCCCAGCTGGGGAAACTGAGGCACAGGAGAGTGAGGAAGGCTGGCACTCAAGAGCCCCTCCCCACCCCGCCTGCCCCCCGTGCCACCACGAGCCGCTCCCACGCGTGCAAACGGTGCCGACCTCCCCACGCTCACCCTACCTTGGCCATGGCGAGACCCTTGCTAATCCACTTCCAGGGCATGGTGGCTCCGCTCCTGGCACCCTCCCAGCCCAGAGGAGCACGCTTCCCCGGCCGGACCCCTCCGACGGCCCGTCACCCGTCCCAGCATGAGCCCCCAGGCTCAGCCATGCGGGCGCACGGGCCGGCCCTGCTCCCTCCCCCCTCTAACCACAGCCGCGCTCCCGTCCCCGCCAGCCAGCCCCTGCACGAGGAAGAGTCAGCCAGCGATCAGCTGATAGGAATAAGTACCCGTGTTATTAAACACTCCTGCCAGCCGCTGGGCTAAGGGATGCTGCAAAGGTCCCCTCTGGAGCAGACACCCTAGGACACATGGTCCCTCTCAAACCAGTGTGTCCCCAGTCTGGTCTGGCACAGGGAAAGTTGGATCAGACTGGTCCCAGCCTCAGTTTTGACCAGTGCCAGTGACTTTGAGGGAAAGATCCCTCCAGTGCCATCAGCCACGGGTGTCCCCCCCACCCCCCCCCGGCCAGCTCGATGTGTCCCCAGGCTCTAGGCAACCATCCAAAAACCACAGATCCCTTCTGGCTCCAGCTTCCAGAAGGGGTGATCTTAGCCACAAGAAAGGATGGAGAAATGTCAGAAACCTCCCAAAAAGAGAGCAAAGGGAGCAAAAAGGGTCCCTGATACCCCTGATACTGAGTTTTTCGAGCTCTGAGTGCTCTTCCTCCAGCTTGGAAAGGGCTGGAAACATGCCTGGACTGCCAAAGGGAAGGAGCGAAGCCGGTCCCTAGGTGAGGAAAGCTCTCAGCAGCTCTTCCTTGCAGGAACCACTCTCCCTGCATCCTGGCTGGGGATCTGCTCCATCCCTCTGGTCCCAGCTCTGGTGTGCATGGAGGCACGGCGAACTGGCTGCAGGGCAGGGGGAAGCTGTCTGCGTTGACTTTGGCAGGGCGTTTGTCTACACTGTCTTAGCAACTTCATGTCCTCGGATTAAATAACATCTCCCCAGCTCTTGGACAGGAAAGCCGGCTTTGCGGCAAAAGCCCCAACCTCCTCTAGGGCCCCCATTCAGCTCCGACACTGCCTCTTTTGGTGACCCTGGGCAATTCTCTCAGCCTTCAGCTCAGTCCTCACCAAAAGCAGGGTCATATGTTGGGAGGGCAGAGGGTCTGGGGGGGTCTCAGCAGGGTTGGGGGGCCACAAGGGTCTCCATAGGGGCAGATGGAGGGATTTCGGCTGCAGGTGTCCCTTGGGGGCTTGTGGCAATGAAATAGGCACGAAGGAACCCCGATAACATCTCAACGTTGAGACCAGCCTCCACAGTTTCCCGTCAAAGGCCCAGGGCGTAACACTTACCAGGGTGTCTACCTGCTTCGTGATGCTCTCCCCCTGGGACGGCTGCGGGCAGACAGGCGAGAGGAAGGAGAAGGTGAGAAAAAGGAGAGAGAAAGAGGGAGAGAGACAGAGAAATTGAGAGAGATATACACACGCAAACAAAGAGAGTGAAGGCTGGGTTCAAAAGTTCCCCCTGACTATTTCTGGCCCTTCCTAGGAAATGCTCCATGGTCCCGTTTCCTTCCCTGCCCCGGTCCCTGTGGGAAGGACATGTCCGTTCCTCCTAAAGGTCAGGAATCCCTCGAAACCCAAGCGTGGAGCTGGGGCAACTCGGAGCCCCGCTCAGGTACCCAAGGCGCTGCCATCCGGCCTCGCAGCAGCAGCAGCCTCCCCGCACGGGACTGCTGTTGCGCTGGAGCGGACAGGACGGAAAGCGCTCAGCTGAGCCCTGCACCCATGGGCACCTGGCGCTCCCGGCACCTCGGGGGTCCCTTCTGGATCCTCCATCACCAGACCCCATGGCCATGACCCCCTCCCAGACCTAAAAATCAGCCAGGGCCCCCCAAACCCTCAATGTTTGATGCTTTCCATGTCCCTCCTCCATGACCTTCCAGCTGCAGCAGGGCCCCAGTGCACTGCGGTGATTTGCAACAAGAAAACCAGTCCCCTGCCCACGGCCGTGCTCCCTCGCCGGGCGCCGGGCGTCGCAGGCCATGAAGCATCTTAGTAAACAACAGTGCGAGTCCCGCACAACCCCACATCCAGCAGGGCCATGGGCCGCTGCCAGACACAGCTCCTGCAGATAAACCCGGCTCCCCCAGGGCTGCAAACATCCGAGAAGCTTCTCGCCTTGACCCCAGGACCACTAACAGGGGTGCTGCAAGAGGAGAGAGAGGGTCTAAGAGTGGGAAACGCTTTGAAACGGGGCAAATGTGGTGAAATGTCTCCTGTGGAGACACAGACAGCTTTGAAAATGGGTTGGGGATAGGAATAAGCCTCCCAGGGCAGGGGAGAGCAACCAGTCCTCCAATTTAGGGGGCAGGGGATGCTCCATGGCTGGGAGGCTTGGGGATGGCACAGCAAGAGGACCCTGCTGGGTGGTTCATGGAGGTCTCATTCCTGGGACCAGGGGGATGGAGAGGGCCCCCGAGACCAGTCTGTGCCCTCCTGCTCCCATCCCAGCAGCCACGCGAGCAAGGCAGGGGCTGCCATTTCCAGCCCACGGGATGGGGCGAACCCCTTTCGATTTCCTCCTGAAGCCGCAGTAACGGTCCCACCTCGAAGCCAACACGTTTTTGCTGGTGATAAGTGCCCTGGGGCGAGCATGAAGGCTGGCAGGCATGGGCAAGGGAGGGGGTGTGCACAAAGATTAAACCCAGGGAGGTAACCGCAGCGGGCCGGCGGCGGCAGGCAGCGCGTTCCCGGGCATTCGCACATTCGTGCTCACGCGCTGCTCTCGTGAGCTTGCACGGGACCGCACTAACCCTCCGCAGGGCCCTGGGTGCATACACGCACCCTTCACGAGTGTCCTGGTTGCATCGAAGACATTCAAAGGGCAAAAAGCCAAAACAAGGCTAGGCAGTCACTTAAACCCACTCCGTTTAGGGGAGATCCCTGCCTGGCTATAGGGTGCCCAGCCCTGGGTCCTGCAGCGGGCACAGCCACCCCCCAGCACTGCCAGGCTGCTGGCAGCCAAGCCCGGAGCCGAAATCCTGCCACAGCCTCCGCTCCCATGAGCCTGCCCCAGCACGCAGAGGCCTTGGCACATGTCTGGAGCAAGAGGAAATAGCAGCCGTGCCGGCCCTGGGCAACACCAGCCTCAACACCGCCACGCGCCCTCACGGCTCGCCCCGGCTGGCACAGCCAGGCTGGGCACGGCGCAGCCGGGCTGCCCCGATGTGCCCTGCAGGGAGATGCTGCCCCCAGGTACTGCCCTGCCACCCTTCCCAAACCTCTGCCCCCAGCACAGACCCCCCGCACTCATCTCAGGGTCAGCCTACTGCCCTGCCACCCCCAAAGCCCTGCTGCTCCCCATATCAGCCTGGGCAGAGCCTAGTTTAGGGCAGGGAAACACAGCCAGCACCCCAGCACCCCGCAACTGTCCTCTCCCAGGGACACCCAGCTGTTTTCGCCATTCCCTGTATCCGGAGAGGACGGGGTGGGAAGGGCTGTGAGTTACCCCAGAGGCTCCCCGGCCTCTGTCCAGCCCCGTGTGCTTCCGGCCACTCGTTAAAGATCCCCAGGAGGAACAAAACAAGGGGGCGACAATAATAAGGGATGCTAACGTGCAGCCTTGGGCGCCTGGAGCCAAAGACACATCTGGTAGAGCCATCTCCGGGCATGCAAGAAACCGCCCTGCTCCAGCTCAGGGAGGAGAGGCCCTCAGCTCCCTCAGCTCCAGGGGACACCAGAGCCTGAACGGGGCCCCATCCTGTCCAAAGGAACCAAATCCCTTTTCCCGGAAAACCCCAGCTCTGGGAGTCCCGGGACGGCTGGGCTGACCTGCTCAGACATGGGGTGCCTTGCAGCCTGGCAATACTGCGGGGCGTAGCGCCAAAATTGAGGTATGACATTAAGCTCTCAACAGGACCCCAGTGCTGCTGTTTGGGGGGGACACACAGACTCGCACCCTGCAGCCCCCAGGCAGACACAGCCCAAGACCAGTGCAGAGCTGGGGTCTATCCCCACCCATCAGCCCCAGGGGCTGCACACGCCCACACCTGCACGCACGCAAGGCCAGCGGTGCGCACTTACCAGCTCGTAGTTGACAGGGGGAGAGCATGGGGTCGTGGCCTGCAAGAAAGCAGAAAAAGGGCAAGAATTAGTCCCTGTGGCCTCGATGCTGAGCAGAGAGCATGGGAAGGGGTCTGGCTGCAGCATCCCACGCTCAACCCAGCAGGAGGGAGCGACAGAGGGAGCAGGCAACTCATGCCCCCCCAGGCATGCTTCCCAAGGATGAGGCTGGGCTCCCCCGTGATGGGAGCCGACCTCGGGACCATGCCACGCTCTGCTCTGGCAATGCCACGCATCCTCAGCCGAGGAGCCAGGGGTGAGCGGGCATGGCCAGCCCCAGCCCTCCATGGGGCAGAGGGGCATGGCGTGGCACGGAGCAGCGTGGCAGCCTGAGGCCCGGGCACAGCACAGCACAGCACGGCAGCCTGATGCCAGGAGCAAATCCAAGCTCCTGGAACAAAACCTGGAAAAAAAACTCTGCCCAGCCTCGTGAGCTCTTCTGCAGATGCCAGCTGAACAGCTCAGCTATTGTTACCTTAATTGCCAGTGGCAATTACTGACAATTAACCTTGGGTTTTGCGTGCACCCCAGTCCGCCAGGAACCAGCAGCATGCCACGGTGGGAGAGGCAGTGCCTTGTTTGTTGGGGGCACCAGAAACAGCCACTGCTACCCCACAGCCCAGTGGAGACCCAGGGATGCTGGTGGTACCCAGAGGCTGTGAGCCGGCACACTTTGTCCCCTCTGAGCCCCCACTGTGTGTCCGCTGGGGCAGTAACCCCTGGCAAGCCATCCCCTGCCATCTCCCAAGCCCTGATGCACGGAGCCAACGTGCTCAGCTGCCAGATGCTGCTTAGAGGCTGATCCTCCACCTCGGTGCAGGGTACGGGGGACCTCCTGCGCCCCACACAGCCTTCCCTTCCAGGGACCGTGACGAGCAGGTTTCACCCCATGCCATCCCTCTCCGAGCGTCCCGATCCCACCCCATCCCAGTCCCCACACTGCAGTGCCCAAAGCCTGTCCCCTCCCTGGCCACTCGACCGTACCCATCCCGCCTCCGTGTTTTGTTCAAGAGTTCCTCCTCCTCCTCCCGCTCCCTTCCCCTGTGCATTATTATTATGATTTTATTCTAATGCAGAAACGCTTCCATAAAAGGCCCCTTTCCCTGCCCCGCGGTGCTGGCCCCGCGCCAGCCTCCCTGGAATGTTCTCCGGCGGTGAGCCGCCTCGGCCGGGGCCAGGATGGGGCCAGCGAGGACCGTGCAGCGCCCCGCACACCCCCGCATGCCGCTCACGCAGCCCCCGCTGGGCCCTGCACCACGGACCAGGACCCGGCAAGCTCCCCCCTCCATGAGGATGCTCAAACAAGGCCCCACAAAAGAAGCTCCCTGAGCCTCAGTGGTCACCAAGCCCCAGCACCCAGGGACCGGTGACAGGGGGAGCTGCTCAGACTGCCCCTTGGGACATGAAGACCCTGCGGCAAGGTGGGACCCGCACCCAGCCATTGCCTGCTTTCTGCATCAGGAGGTTTGTATGCTACACACGAGATGTCCCTTCAGCTGAAGAAGGACAACGCTGAGGTTCCTGTAGCTGTAGTTTCCTGCCCTAGTGGATTCTCTGATGTCTAATACAGGGTTGTGCTCACCAGATACTTCTCCTCCCATTCATGGCAGACACTAACACAGGCTTTGTGCTCTCTCTCTTCCCAGAAAGGCAATTTTATGAATCTTGTGGGAACTTAACACTGTTTCGAGCTTTTGTCCCTCTCTCAAGTTTGCCTAAAATTAGCCACTGCGTTCACAGAGAAGAGGGAAGACCCTGACCCACACGGTGCACCCCCGGCAGGCTTGTACCCAGGTGTTTTGGAGCATCCCTCCTGCTGGGAGGAAGAGGCAGCAAGGGACTGAGCTTTCAGCCTGGCTTAGCAAAGGGCAGCCCAGCTCTCCGCAACCCCTTGCCATTCCCTGCCCCTCACCACCAGACCCAACCCAGCCACCTCCAGGCCTCGGACCCCTCTGCGCCCAGCCCTGGACAGCCTCGGTGCCCGTGGGCAGGCAGGCAGGAGGGAAGCCCTGGTGAGCCGCAGCCCTTTGTTGTCCTTCTGCAGGTGATTTACCAGGCAGGCTCTGGCAGAGAGGGTGGCTGCGATGGGAATGCCGGGGTGCAGAGCAGAGACCCCAGCAGAAGGAACCTACCACCCGATCCAAGGGGAGGGATGGTTCTTATCTCCCCCTGCCCTGGCTGGGAAAGGGCAGGGGGACCTTCAGGCAGGGGATTCTGAGCCTGTCATCCCCAGAGCCCAAATCAAGACTAAGGGCAGTTTGAGACTGTAGGAGGTGGGGATCACTGGGTAGACCCTGCCATGCCCCAGCATCGAGGGGGACCCCAAAACCCACCACAGTGGTACTGCCCCTCCAGCATCCCCAGGATTGGGTAGATTACGGGAGATGCTGGGGACGGCGTGGGTGACAGAAGGGCACCATGGTCATAGCAAGACAGTGCCCCCAAACCCAGCTACGGGAGCTCCTGCTCGCCAGGAGCTCAGCTCTGCTCTCCTCTTCCACCCCTGTCACGGGGAGGAAAAAGAGGCACTAGAACACCCCAAAAGCCCTCTCGGGTTCCCCGGGCTGCCGTGCAGCAGGGCTGGACAGCCCTCAACGGCCTGCCGGTCTGGCGGTCCGCGTCGCCCTGACTCGCCGGTGGGGAACGCTTTGGGTCAGAAAAGGCATTTCACAACACAGCCCTTCTCGCAAAGGCGCAGCGAGCGCATCGCCCCGGCAGGGCGGCTCCAGGGCACTGCGCCCAAACAGCAGGAAATCACCCAAATCGGGCAGCAGTCCCCAGCCCTCTCCTCCCCATCTCAGCCGGGGCAGGCAGGGAGCGAGGTGAGCGCCAGGCTCTGAGGGGATCCGGGGCCAGCAGGTATCACGCACGCATGGGATGGGCTCACATATGGGCCAGGCGAGACCCCTGGCATCGCTGTCCTCCCATGCCCCCCGTCCCGACGGAGGATGACGCTGCTGGGAGCACAGAGCTGGCTCCTGCTAGCAGCGAACAGGGAGGAGACAGTGGGGAGGCACCCCAGGACCGCCACCGCCTCCATCCCCAGGGACGCCGTGCTGGGAGAGCAGCGGGACAGCAGGACAGGCGTGCGCCCCTCGGCTGGACTTTGCCTCGCCGCGGCAGACACAGCGGCCTTTCTTCTCCCTCCGCCGCTGTTTGCTTTCCCATCGGCCGGCTCCCACCGCCGCGACCCCTCTGCCCGGCAGGCCTGCCCAGGAATGCGAGGAACGAGGTGCAGCGGCATCGCCTCGGACCTGCCGCCCCCCGCCGGCCACGGTCCCAGAGCCCCGGCGTCCGCCTGGCCCCCCACATCTCCACACCACCTTACCGGGCAGGGAGGCGCTCAGCCTTCGCCGGGTGCCCGTTAAATGGAGCTGGCGCTTCTCCTCCCTTTTGCACCCTGGTTATCAGGTGCCCGCTCTCTCCTCAGCCCCGACGCTGCCCTGCTGCTCCCAGCCTTGAGGGCTCTGCACCCCGCAGCCCCGTCTCTCACAAGTTGCAACCTGTAAGCAGCTATTTTTAAACCTGGATTTTCCTTAAAGGTGAAGGCCAAGCAGCAAAAGCAACACAGCCCACTTTCCAAGTGAATTAGTGCCTGCGGTTGTGGTCCTGTGTGGACTCTCTGATGTCTTGTAAAGGGCTGGGCACACACTACTGCCTTCCCTTCGCAGGATGCTGATGGGCTCTGTCTCATCTACCCAGCTATCAGCTGTCACAATACCCATGGAGATGTCATATCCTTGAGGCTTCCACCCCTCTGCCAAGCTTGGTACAATTAAACACCTGGCCAGCCGCCCCACAGTCACGGCTCCCCATCGCCCACCGACGCAGCCCCATGTCAGAGCAGGTCATCCGAGATCGGCTCCTCTCCATCGAGCCCCACGGCCCGCAGGTCGGGGACCTGCCAGGCCGAGGTGGCCTCTGGGTACAGGAGCTCTGCATGGATTTTGGCATTGATTTTACAAGTGACGACTGAAGCTGGAGAGACACATACACCCCATATGCACCTAGGAATGAGCAGGGTTCCCCCAGAGCAATCACTGCACATCTCTCCCTCCCTCCCTCCCTCCGTCCCTCCCAAGTTTATCCTTTCTCTTCCCTGGGACAGAGCTCAACGAAATGAGCTGCCTGCCTGCCTGGCTGCTCTGCAGCGGCCAAGGTGCCCAGGGGCATCGCCCGGTCCTGCTCCAGCCAAAGCGTTCCCCGCAGGTTTAGCCTGCGCTCTCCGAAGCACGGCCGGCTTGGTACAGCTCCGAGCACGCTGCAGCGCCCGGCCGAGCGGCAGGCGCCGAGGCCAGGACACCAGGCGCCGAGAGCGAAGCCGCGGGATGGCAGGGGAGCGATACGCTCCACGCTCGGGAGACAAACCTCCACGTAAGGGACCCCACGATTCGGGAGCAGGCCGGGTCCGTACAGCACCGAGCACACGGCGGGCTCGCGCAGCAGAGCGCTGTCTCCTGGCCAGGGCAGGGGGAGAGGCAGCCGTGCCGGGGCGCG
Organism: Struthio camelus; assembly: GCF_040807025.1. Taxonomy (NCBI): domain Eukaryota; kingdom Metazoa; phylum Chordata; class Aves; order Struthioniformes; family Struthionidae; genus Struthio; species Struthio camelus. The sequence goes on along the minus strand of NC_090947.1, from coordinate 28,666,520 downwards.
CGGGACGAGGCGAGGGCTGGCCGGCAGCCCGCGGCCCTGCCTGCCTGGCTGCCGGTGGGTTATACAGGCCCATCTCTGACGCATATCCCTTCCTTTGGGTGGCGGTTTTTGTTTTTCCCTTCCCCAGGAGCTCTGATAAACATTCCTGAGCCGTCCGACATCCGGGCCAGTGCTGACCCTTGCAACGCCGGCACCAGCGGTACGAGCCACCGAGCCCTCGTGTGAATCCCGACGCGCTCGAGTCAGGCGAAAACCAGCTCCCGGGTCTCCCGGGGGCCGAAGCAATACGAAAGTCCCCGCGGCCGGAGCTGCGAAGACGCGAGAGCGCGTCCCGCTTGGACGCGGGCTGCCGCAGGGGCTCGGGGTGGGCAGGGCAGGGAAGCGAACGCCCAGGGGGAAGGCAAGGGACGAGCGGTTCCCGGCACGGCGCGGCGGTTCGAGCAGCCCCAGATGTTTCGCTGCGCGGTGAGTCGGCGGGAGCCAGCCCCCCGCCAGCTTCCCACAGCGAGGCACCGAGACGCCGGCAACGGAGGCGAGCTGGTGCGGTCGGAGCCGGAGACGTGCCTGCCAGAAGGGATCCCCCCTGCCGCCTCAGACCACATGTGGGGCTGGAAACCACCCCCCTCGCCCCAGTCTCATCCTCTCACATCCCCCCCCGTCATAAGCCAGAGGGCTCGGAGACAGGGCTTGCCCTCCTGGCCCCCCAGCTCGGGAGGGATTTGGACCCCAAATGAGGGGAACGAGGCATCTAACTCCCTTTGGCACTTCTGACCCCCAGAAAGCGGGGGAGAGGGGCTGGAAGCAGGACCCTGATGAAACCATCTCACAGAGCGGAAAACGCAGTTGCCAAAGAGGACAGTGACTCAGCGGCACGCTCGGTGCCCTGCAGGAAGATGCTGGGGTGGCACCGAGTGCGGCTGCGTGGTGAGATGCCAGCTCAGCCCACCCCGAGCCCACCCCACGTCACCGCAGCCCCAAGAACCCCTCTTTCACACAGTCTCATGTCACCCTGGGGTGGACCTCTTCCCCTTCAAGGAAGGTCACCTGAGCTTCACCCCATGTCCCAGTGGGGCTGTGCATCATCTCCCCGGGCTCCCCCATTGCTTTCTGCTTACCTCAAGACCCTCCCCCAGGCAAGGGGGGATCCCAGGGACAACCACAGGCTATGGCATCCCCTCGGCAGCTCCCGGAGCCCTTCCTCGAGCCCTGCCACAGCACCCAAGCCGTGCCGAAGCCCCTCGTACCATGGCATGGGGGAGAGGATGAGCTCTGCTCCAGCAACTCCCCAGCAGCCAGGGGCAGAAGATGCTTTAGGGCAGCAGGGTCGGGGCCACCAAGCTGGGGAAGTTGGGAAAGGTTGTCCCCCTTCCAGCACCCCTGTGCCCCTTCTGGTGGGACCAGCCTTGCCCAGCATCCCACCCCTTTCCAACCACACACCACTGCTGGGGATCCAGGAGATCCCTGACCCCGAAGACAAGGCTGGGCGGCTCGGAGAGCGGCAGCGACAGCGCGTCCGAGCGGCCGACAGCTCCCAGACCCACCTGGGCTCCAAGACAGCTCCTCCGGCCACTGGCCCTGCTCACGCCGGCCACGCGCTCCCCCGCTGCGGGGGTCGGGCCCCCCTGCCCCCGCCACGCACTGCCTGCCACCTTCCCTGCCCATGCCCAGCCTTCCAGCCGCACATTTCTCGCAGCCCCAGCTAATCTCCTGTTTATGCAACAAGTCCCTCGCGGGAGGACGGCATGTTTCCAGCCGCGCCGCTCGTCCCCCCTGCCCTCGCGCAGCGCTCCACCCGGCCCGCTCATGGCGGGCGCCCCACCGCGCGACGGCCGGGCAGACGCGTGGAGCCCCTCGCCCTCCGCTGCACTGGGGGTCCCGGGCAAGGGGGGCAGGCAGGGGGGAGCCAGCTCCCTCAGCAAGGAGGCGGCACAGCCCAGCTGGGCTCCATCTCCTCCCTCCCACCACCCACGGTCGCGAGCGCTCAGGGGCTCTGCCGCTTTTTGGGGGGTTTCTCCCCTCGGCCGGGGTCCGGCGGAGCGGCTGCTCCGGGCAGGATGTGCCGAAGGCGCGGGGAGCGGTTTGGCCCGTGGTGCGGGGTGAGTCAGGAGCCGGGCTGACGCTGGAGCTCAGAGCTCTCGCTGCTCCCAGCTCCGAGCATCCCCTTCCCACGCCGCAGCTGGGCCGGGGCCGCCACGCCGCCTCCTGCCAGCTGCTCCCCGCTGCCTCCCCGGGCTCCGCCGGGAAGCCCAGCACCGCTGACACCAGGCTTTTCCCCGAGCATCCCGCGACAGCCACCCAGCAGGGTCCTTCTCACTGGGGACGGTGGCACCACAGCGGCACCCTTGGGTCAGGCCAGCCGCTCCGAGCTCCGCAGGCAAAGGGCAGAGCAAGGAGACGCCGAGCTGCCGTCGTGCCTTGGAAAACCTCCATGGCGGCCCTGCCTGCGCTCTCCGCCGCACGGGGTGCCTGGTTGAGCTCGCAGAGGGGACGTGTCCCGCGCCTCCGGGTACCCAGCCACGGCGGCCGCGTGCATGAGCCCGCCACGGGACTGCCAACCCCGGGGGAACCGCGTGCCAAAAGGTAACGGGTGCAGGGTGCTGTAACCGGTGGGACTCCCTGCAGCCGCCCCGGCGGCGCTGAGCCCTCCCTGACCCCTCCGGCCCCGTTGTTGCTGAGCTCTGGGGTAGTTCGGGGATGGGCGGCACCGCGCAGCCGCGCACGGCGTAGAGAAGGCTGTCGCGGGACGGACCTGCAGCACCGAGGCGCGTTACTTCGCCTCGGGTGACAGCCGCCGGCGCAGACCTAGGGCGCCGGGCACCCAGCAGAGCCCACCGGCGGCGCTGAGCCCAGCCAGGACGGACCCCGCAGGGTTCGCCCGCCCTGGGCGCTCCCGTCCTCGGGCTGCTCTGCCGAGGCGGCGCCTCCGGCCAGCGGCTCGGGGCCCTTCCCCGCCAGGAACGCGGCAGCAGGTCAAACCAGCGCCGCGCAGCCCAGGCGAGGCACCCGGCACGCTCGGCCCTGCAGATGAGATGGGAGATAGGGCGAGGGAGAGGCGCTCCGCCCCGCGGGGCCCTGCCGGCGCCCCGACAGCCGGCGCGCAGCCCGCCCCAGCACCCCGTCCCCAGCGGGACGGCTCCGACTGCCTGGCGGGAGGTGGCCGGTGACGGCCCACCACGAGCCACCCCAGCCAGGAGGCACCGAACCAGGAAGGCGACACGCAGGGGAGCTGCAGGGCCTCCGGCTCCGGCTGGTTTCGATTGAACCAGCGGCACCAAAATAGCCCTGGTTTCAACCCAAATAAGGGCAGCTCCTGGCTCCGGACGGGTTTGAGCAATCGCCCCATCAGTTGCAGCGGCTGGATGAGGGGAAGGGGGAGAAGCCAGCATCGCTTCTGTCCCTCGGCATATCTGGGGGGAAAAAAGGGTTTTTTGGGGTTGCTAGGGAGGCAAAGGCACCTCCGCGTGCCCGGCAGAGGGGCTCGGGGCAGGGCTGCCTCCCGCTCCCGCCAGCAGCCTCCCGGAGGGGTCGGCACGGGGCAGGGACGCACCGTGCTCCAGCACCTAAAAAGGCAACGTTCCCAGGCGCCGGGTCCGGCCGGGAGGCCAGCGCGCGCCTGGCTCCGGCCCCAGCCCTGCCCCGGAGCCTGAGGAAGCTGCCGGGGCCGGGACGTGCCGCCGCCGCGAGTCAGCCCGGCCGCGGGCTGCGCCCCGGCCCCCCAGCCCCAGCCCCTGCCGCAGCCCCCCTCCCCGGGCGCTGGAGCTGGGCGCTGCCTCGCCCCACGCCGGGTGTCACCGCAGGGCCGGGCGCGCGGTGTCGCCACCCCCAGGGCACCCCCAGGGCCGGGGGGGATTGGCTGGGGCGCGACGCCGACGCCAAGGCTCGCAGGGGACCGGCCGGGGACGTCACTGCGGGATGGGGTGTCTTGCCGGGGTCTTCACTGGGATTGGGCAGCGCGTGGATTCAGGTGTGGGACTGATTGGTCAGTGCATGGATTCTGACGTGTGATTGGTCAGTGCATGGATCCTGGTGTGGGATTGATTGGTCAGTGCATGCATTCTGACATATGATTGGTCAGTGCATGGATCCTGGTGTGGGATTGGTCAGTGCATGGATTCTGGTGTGGGACTGATTGGTCAGTGCATGGATTCTGACGTGTGATTGGTCAGTGCATGGATCCTGATGTGTGATTGGTGAGCGCACAGATCCTGGTGTGGGATTGATTGGTCAGTGCATGGATTCTGGCACGGGATTCGTCAGTGCATGGATTCTGACATATGATTGGTCAGTGCATGGATTCTGGTGTGGGATCGGGCAGAGATTCTTGCCCAGGATTGGTCGGAGCAGGGATTCTCACGCGGGATTGGCCAGCACCCAGGCCCCCAGGCGGGCAGGTTGGCTGCTGCCCCCTGGGCTGCGCACCCGCTGCGCCACGGGTGCCCCTGCGCGTGGCCATGCTGGTGGAGACCCAGCCCCACCGCAGGCTCCCGGCTGCCCCACGGCCCCAGCAGGCCCCTGAGCCCACGCAGGGCCGCGGCTGGCCCCGCGGAGCGGGGAAGGCGCCCCCGTGCTAAAGCCAGGCCTGCCCTGCGCTGCTGGCACCACTCTGCTCACTCGCTCGCCACCCAGAGAAAGGGTGCAAAACCGTGAGCAGACGGGGGCCGGGGCCGGCACGCTATCTGCAGCCCACAGGAAGGAGCTGAAGACACCATAATGAAACCAAAATACCGAGCAGCTGTGCCAGACCTGGGGACCCACACCCATGGGGCCGGCCGGGCACTGCCGCGGAGACAGTGCATGCCGCGGCTGTGCCAGTAAGAGGCTGCAGCTATCAGAGGGCACCAAGGGGGCCTGCGAGCCCCAGCTGGGTGCTGGGGATGTGGCCTGGAAGGACGAGGCCAGCCCAGGGTTGCTGCAGGAACAGGAGGTTTGGGGATGCTGTGGGACATGGCGCTGGCCACAGCTTCGAAGCCAGAGCCCCAGAATCGCCTGCACTGTCCCCAGGGCTGGCCCGGGAAGCGGTGCCGCAGCCGCTCGCCCCAGCCCAGGGCAGGGGGCCGTGCTGCTGAGCCGCTCTCCTCTGCGCAGCCCCTCCATCCCGTGGGGCTGCCCCCGTGCCCCACAGGGCCGAGCCTCCCAGCCTGGCACGGCAGGGCCCGCTGCAGCCATCACTGCGCCTGGGTGCCACGGGACGGGGACCGGGTGCACAGGGGCTGGCCACGGAGCAAAGTTAAAGCAAGCAGGGCAGGTTTTAGGGTGCAGCTTTGCTCCAGCAACCCCCGCCCCAGCAAGCCCTGGGGCCAGCCACGGTGCCAACGGACCCCGAACGCAGTGCTGGACCCCCGAATCCAGTGGCACGGAGGGGCACAGTGCCGAGGAGCAGAGCCGCGCGGGCGGCTGGCCAGCGGCCCCACGAAGCGTCACCGCCGGCCCTGCCCTTCCTGCAGCGCGGGCGGCTCGGCCAGCTGCTCTTGCTAACGGGGAGGCTTCGTTAGTGCTGAGGGCTGCGCTTTAAAGCCCTGGCTTGGGGGCCGTTTACTCAGGACCGGCTTCTTCCGTGTGCACCACCCTGGGCAGGTCACCGGGCCCCAGGGTGGCTTCGGGCTGCAGGCAGGTGGCACTGGCGAGGAGGCGTCGGGCCACCCGTACGCAGCGGGGCTAAAGGGGAGGGCAAACATGGGGGCTGCTGGCAGTGCCCGTGCCCGGGCTCGGTGGGTCTGGGATGGCATCGAGGCACTGGCATCCCAGCAGCACGGGACCCACAGGCACCACTGGGGGGCAGCTGTAGGACACAGAGCCCCCCCAGAGCCATGGGCTGTAGGGACGTGGGGTGCCCCCCAGCACCCGAAAACCCGGCATGCCACAGCTGCCAAGCCGGGTGCCACCCCAGCAGCCTCCGCGGGGGCCCCAGCAGCGCACACACTGCAGCCCCCCAACGTTGCCCCCTGCACACCAGCTGCCCCGTAGCAGCCCCCCAGCCTGGGGCACACGTCCCAGGGGTGACCCTGACCCCGCTGGCCAGCAGCGCCCGGCCGCCCCGGGCCGGCCCGGCCGCGGGCGCAGCACAGAGCGGAGCAGTTCTCTTTTTGTTGTTTTCCCCTTAAAAGCAAAAGGGCTGATGCCTTGCTCGGCTGTTTCCTCTCCTAGGAACGCAGCCTAAAAACATCTGCGCGGGGACCTGCCCTGGCGAATTTAACCCTGTGCGGGCCCGGCGGCCGGCTTGCTGCCCTGCCCCATGCCCGCCCGGGGCCGGCGGGCTGGCACGGGCTGAGATTTGAGGAGCCGGGCTCTGAGCTCCCAGGCTCCTCACCACTCATTAACCCGGGGGGTTAACCATTGACGGTTCCCGCAGAGGGGGATCAGCGACGGGGGGCGGGTGGGGGGGTTAACCCTTGGGCTGCCAGGGCATCCCAGCCCGCACACAGCCTGTCCGGCGGCTCTCTGGGGCAGGGGACGGCACAGCCGGGCATCACCTGCGGGCACGGGGGTGCCGGGGGTAGAAAGGGGCGCCGGGAGGGAAGGACCCCCGCTTCCCCGCACAGCCCGCCCTCCCCGGGGACAGATTTTTCTGCGCTGTAGAGTGGCACAAACGCGGAGGCGCGTGGATGTCCGCTTCGGGACACCCCGCAGGCCACCTCCCAAGAGGGGTGCGGAGGTGGGCACGGGGGGGGGCAGAGCCCCCCCCCCCCGGAGGATGCAGGAAACCAGCCCTGACCCCCACCCCAAAACCTTCTCCTGGCAAACGGCGCGTTGCCCCCTCCGAGCACCCCCCTCACACACCCTGCAACCCCTCCACCCCCCCCAGGGACCGACAACTGGGGACTCCCCAAACCGGGGCGGGTGGGAGGGGTTCCCCCCCCCAGCACACGCCAACCTCATCACACCCGTGTCGCACACAACCCCCAGCGCCCTGCCACCGCCGAGGGGATACCACGCCGCGTCCCCTGCGGCGACGGGGGACCCCCGGTGCCCTCCCAGCCCGGCTGTACCTGGCTCATGACGCTCCCGAAATCCATCCGGCCTCTCGCCTGCCTACATCCGAAAGGGACGGCAGCGCAGCCTCGGCGGGCCGGGGGGCGCGCAGGGCCGCGGGGGGCACCGGCGGGGGCCGGGGGGCACGGCGGAGCCCAGCGTCGCCGCGGCCGGCAGGCGTGAAGGCGGACTGCAAGCAGATGCCCCCCTCCCTCCTCGGGACAAGCGTCGAGAAGGAAGGAAGGAAGGAGGGAGGGAGGAGGGAGGGGAGGGAAGAAGGGGGAGAGCCGGAGGGTTTCGCTCCCCGCAGGCGGGACCCCGGCGACGGAGGGGCGCAGCGGGGTCCCGCCAGCTCCCCTCGCCCCTCTGCACCCCCAGGGCCGCCCGGGGCTGGGTGCTGGGGAGCCCGGGGGGTGCGCCGGGGGGGCGGTTTGGGGAGGAGGGGGGGGGGTCCCGGGTGGCTTTTTCCACCACTCCCCTCCCTCCTCTCTCTCCTTCTCTCTCTTTCTCCTCTTCCCTCTCTCCCCAGCTGCACGGCGCGCTCCAAGTCCGGCACGCACACGCCCAGCCCCGCTCCGCTCCCCTCGCCTCCCCCAAAACGCCCTTAAAGGCAACGGGAGCCAGGCCCCGGGCAGCCGGCCCGGGGCGAGGGGCGCCGGCTAGCGGGCGGCCCCCCCCCAGCCCAAATATTCCACACACACCCCCCGCCGCCAGCACCGCCACCGCCTCCCCGTGCAGCACGGCCAAGCACGAACGCCTCGCGCGCCCCCCGTGCCAAGAGGCCTTATCGCCCGGGCGCCTGTGGCGCAGGGGGCGGCGGGACGGGGTGGGGGGCCCTTCCTGGGGCTCCTCTGCTCAGCACCCCCGGGCACTGCTGGCAGAGGGTGGCTTGGTCCCCCCCCACCCCCCCCGGCGCGTGCCGCGGGATGTCCATGCCCGATAAAGGGCCCCAGGGTGCGCTGTGCCCCCAGGCGCCGGGGTGGCGGGGGGAGAGTGGAGCTGCAGAGATTTACCAGGCGCCTGCAGAAGAGCAAAGCCAAAACGATGGAAACGACCTGGCTGATGGGGGGCAGTCGTCCCCTCCTCACACCGCAGACAGGGTGCCCACAGCACATGGAGCCATGCCAGTCCCTGCTGGCTTGTCCCAAAACCACCGATGTCCTCCCTCCTCCCTCTCATTGCCTTTCAGCCTCCTCTTCCTCAGGGCTCTCAGGCCCCGTTGGCAGGGCACACAGGGCTCTGCGTAGCCACGGTCAGCCCCTCCTCTCCCCACCACCCCTCTTTTCTCACCCCAAGCCCTCACGGAGGCAGCCAGCCCTGGCTGCGGGTGCTGGCAGCTGCCGTGTGAGCAAGTGGTCAGTGCCAGGAGACCCAGGATCGAAGGGACATGCTGCGGAAAAGCCTCTGCCGGAGTCGGGTAGCAGGGCTGAGCCTGCCTTGCAGTGGCCCACAGAAAGGCAAACAGGCCAGGGAGGCCGCGAGCCAACCACCAGGCCCAGCACTATTGACATTTTCTCACCCAACACCTCCCCGTTCCTGTTTGCATTTCCGTCCTTGCACTGCGGGCCCAGCCAAAACACCACAGCCAGCTCTGCCTGGAGCTGCCGTGGGGCAGGACCCCCAAAGACCCCTTCCTGCTCATGGCAGGTGGCATCTGCCTTTCCAGGAGCTTCCAACCCCACAAAAGACACTGGCTGGGGCGCTAGGATGGCGGTGAGAGGCTCTCTCTCTGCCTTCCTCCCTCCGTGGGGCCAGCGAGTGAGCCACAGTGATTCACGTTTGCCAGCATGATGGGGAGAGGCCCCGGCAGCCCCGGGATGGCTGAGCCAAGCATCCTGCCGGCTGAGGTCCCTCCAGCCAAACTGGAGGGCTAGTCCTCTTCACCCCAACCTTGCTCCCCAACACACATCAGGGGAAGGCGTCTGCGAGCCACCCGATCCCTGAAACCCCCTCTCTGGCCACCTCCTCCCCAGCAAAGCAGGGAAATGTGCCCCCGGTGTTGCTACACGCAGGGGGAAACTGAGGCACAGATCAGCCAAGTGACCTCCCAAGACCATAAAGCAGGGGAACAGGGCTATGGTGGCACCGCAGGGGTTTGAGCCCACCCATGAGACAAATTAGCCCTATGAGTTCAATCCCATCCCAGCAGACCCTGCCCTACCCAACCTGTGCTCAGCCCTGCACATCTCTCCTTGCCTCAGTCTCCCCCAGCAGCCTGGGCCGGATGGGTCCACCGGAAGGAGCACCGAGAGGCACCGACGGACGCTGCCTGCTGCTCAGGACGAAGCAGAGGGAGCCATGATACCCCTGGCAGGCACCGCCTCATCCTCCTCCGGAGCAAACCCCAGCCCCTCTGCTCTCCCCTTGCCCCCCAAGGGGCTAAACCCCATCCTCCCCCAACAGCCCACTCTGAGGGGCACAGAGGGGACAAAGCTCCCCTTGCAAGGATCCCTTTGGATCCCCAAGGTGCCCCTCACCCCAGCCCCACGGCCTCCCAAAAAACAGGCGACCGGGGATGAGTCAGGCTTTCCTGCACCTCCCTGCTGAGGCCGCCCGGCACATCTGGCTTCGGTTGTGGTTAGTAGGCAAGGGGCAAAGCGAGACGTCTGCTCCTGGCCGGCTGGGCCAGCCGAGTGCCACACGTGGCACCGACACGGGTGCGTGCACGAGTGGCGTGCGTGCACAGGCAGCGGCACGGGCGCAGGGAGCGGAGGCACGGCTGGGAGGCCACCCGCGCTGGGCACGGCAGGAGCGACGAGGCTGGGACAGGGGCGTCACTCCCACTGACCTGTCCCTCTGCCCGCCAGCTGCGGGAGAAGGGGCACGAGGGGCCCGATGCTGGCAGGCTCCCTCAGTCTCAGCCTGCGCTGGCATGGCCCCAAATGACAACTTTAATAAAGAAACAGGGTTTGGAGAGGGGTGTCTCCTCCAGTGTTCCCCCCGAATGCGCTGTGCCCCTCAGCACGACGCCGTGGCCGCCAGGAAGGTTCGTGCAGCCGCGGTGGGCAGCGTCGGGGCCAGATCTCTGCTGAACATCTCCCACCGGTTTCCTGTCCAGCCCAGGCTGTTTCCTACTGGGGCCAGAGCCAGGCGAGGGCTCGGCTCCAGCACAGCACAAACCGGCGCTCCCGACAGCAGAGCGGGACCCCAGCTCGTCCCCCCGCCGCAGCCCTGCCGCGCCAGGCGCTGTACAAAGACAGTACGCGCACCGTCAGGGCCAGGCGTCCCCAGCCAGCGAAGCCCTCACCCCGGTCTCCGCGGCCTCCCCACCGCAGGCGTTACGTGGCGGAGGCCACAGCCCAGCCCTCCCCGTCTTCGCACAGCTCCCAGCATAGGGACCCTGGCCGGGGACATGGGGGCAGCCCAGCCTGCGGTTCGGAGGTGGCTTGGTCCCCAAACCCCACCCCGGCATGGGAAGCGGGTGGTGGGCAGCCTCCGGGGGGGCTCGAGGGACTCGGCAGCAGAGAGGAGGGCTGCGAGCTGCGCGCTCGCCTGCCGGCGCGGGGCAGCGGAGGGACGAACGCCCGAGGAGCTGGGCACGAACCCTGGCTTTGCTCTGGCCAGAGGAGAAGGCGCGAATCCCCGCAGCTGCTTCCCGGGTCCTGTCAGCCGCGGCTCCCTGGGAAACGTCCCCGGCGGGACAGCTCCCAAAGCCTGGGAAACCCCAGCCCCGGAAAAACCAGGGGACAGACGGCAAAATAACAGCGGTCGAGTGGGAGATGGAAACGAGTGGGCGAGCGAAGGGCACTGACAGCTCGTCCCCGTCCTCTGACACCGGGAGCTGTCCCTGGGGATGCGACGGGAGCTGTCCCTCACGTGTCCCCTCTGCAGGACGTGGACGGAAAAGTCCTGAAAATGTCCTTCTGCTCCCTCCACCGCCAGCCACGCAACCCCCCCCGCCCCAGGGCCACTGGGGGCAGCAGTGCCAGGGGGAGGGGGTCCAGCATCGGCCAAGCATCTCTCGTGGCCCTGTGCCCCATGGGGTCCCCCTGCTGGGACCCATGGAGAAAGCTGGGCCTGACAAGCCAGCCTTCCCGGGCCTGCCTCCTCCTCCCAAAACAACTGCCCACGGGCGCACCGGGCCTGGAAAAGCATCACGGCCCCGAACCGCGGCGGAGGACGAGAGCCCAGGGAGCTCCCGGCCGGGGGTCCGGCTGGCCCAGGGCAGGGTGGGCACCGGGCAGGCGCCTGGACCAGGCGCGGGAGTTCGTCTCCGGAGACGAAAACACACGGGGAGGAGACGGAGCCCAAAGCAGGGGCTGTGGGACCTCTCCCCTAGCCAGAGCAGCCGTTTTGGCCGATCTAGGGTCAGCGCCTGCCCTCTGAGGGTGCTGGGGGTCCCCGGGGCCCTGGCGCCCTGCCCAGGGCAGGGCCAGCGAAGGGTGGCCGCAGGGGGTGCCGAGCGGTCCAGGAGGGCAGCCAGAGCCAGCACAGGAGAAGTGAGGCAGAGATCCCCCACCAAGTACCCCCATGCGGCACAGGTCCTGCCTCCCCAGTCCCACCAGCACAGAGCTGGGCCAGGGGACTGGTTTGGGAGCCCCTGAGGTGGGAGAGGGAGGCTGGGGGCGGCCGGCTGCTCACCCCCCCTCGCTGACACCCCCCCTCCCAAACAACCCCGGCCAGCGTTCGCCAGGGCAGCAAACACGGGCGGTCTCAGCGTCGCCTCGCCCCTGCCCTCCCTCCCCGCGCGCAGCAGCACCCCGAGGGTGCGAAGGAGGGCCCCAGCTCCTCCCAGCAGCCGAGCTGACCCCCCCCGGAGCTGTGACTGAGGCCGAATATTTTGGCAGTGACGTAAAGAAGGGGAAAAGGGAAACTGCAAGAAAAAAAATAAGAACCCCCCCCCCCCCCGCCTCGCCGCTCCGGCTCCTGGACCCGCTGCGTAAACACGACCTGGCACAGCACGGGGACAGGGCTGACCCCCAGCAGCCCCCCAGCCCACCACCGCGGCTGGGCCCGTGCCAGGGCCAAGGACACATTCCTGCGGCGCTCCTCCGCCCCGCCGCCCGCTCTGTTGTGGAGACCGGGGTGTTGCTGATTATCTGTCGCAAAGGAGGGGTGGCTTTTCACAGGGCATCGGGGACAGGGACACAGGGACGGGACAGCTCCGCGTGTGACTGGCACGTCATCCCCTCCCCTGCACAGCGAGGAGGCAGTGGGGCCAAGCGGTTCGAGCGCTGAGGAAGGAAAGGACAGCCACACGTCCCCTAGCACGAGCCCAGGCACGGATGTCCCCTCCCTGCAGCCACCATGCCCGGCACAGCCACAGGCAGCCCAGGATGGAGGGTCTGGCCATGCCACTGCCCTGAACTGTGGAGCTGTGCAAGCCATGGCACGGCTACAGGTGCCCATCACCAGGCCTCAAGCCTGCCTACAGGAGTGCAACCACTCCCTGCCTCAGTTTCCCTTCTTGGCCCTGACCTGCTTTGCCAGCCCGAGGATCCCCAGCACCAGCGGCGATGGGGAAAGGGAAGGATGCACACGCTGCTCTGCAGCACCACACACTCCACTGTGCGTCCCCTGCGCTGTCCCCACGGCCAAGGACCTGTCCCCGTGCGAGGGGACAGGAGGTGCCGCGGGCACTGCGAGCGATTGCTCTCGCCGGGCTGCGCCTCACTGCCCGGCACTGGCCCCGCTCCAGCACCCGGTTTAATGATGGACAAACCGCCCCGGACTCCTGCTGCAGAGGGGGCACTTGAAAAACAAGCTGGGCCTGGCACTAGGCCAGCGGGGAAGGATCAGCACGAAGGCACCAAGCTGGGCCTGCGGGAAGCACACACATGTGAACGCACACACACACGCACATGTGAACACATGCATGTGCATGTGAGGCCATGCAGGCAGGAACACGCGTCTAGGGGCGCGAGCGTCCTTGGGGACATGTGCAGGCGGAGCTGCCCACGTATAAGCACACACCCCCGGGCAGCACGTTAATGCACACACAAGCACAGGGCCTGCATACATACATGGGCACACCCGTGTTAATGCACACACACACACGCCTGCACTCGCAGACCTATGCGCACGTATATCTTGCACACACACACACAGGCATCCATTTACAGTCATGCACACACACGCTCTTGCACATACGCCTACATGCGTTTGCAAAGACACGCTCATGCACACAGGCACGCGCTTAGAAACGTGCTCACGCATGTTTGTGCACGCACACACGCATGATCTTGCAAACACACTCATGGTCAGACACAGGCATGCACACCCGCACGCACATGCTCACGAGCACGGACACGCACACATGCGCACACGCGCTCGGAGCAGCAGCCGGGAGCAGCCCCGAGGAGCTCACCGCCAGCTGCCCAGGGCGCAGCCTCGGGGGAGACTGGGGGAGCAAGGCCTCCCCACGGGGCCCTCCGCTGGGCAGCAAGCAGCCCTCACCCTGCCTCAGTTTCCCCTCCTGCCTCAGTTTCCCCTCCTCACAGAGCCAACTGCCCAGCACCCGAGGTGCCCAGCACCTGCGGGTCCCCCTGCGTGGCACGGGGCGCGCGGGGCAGGCTGGAGCCCGGCCAGGGCCACGGCACGGCACCGCTGAGCTCCATTCCCAGAACCGCCTGCCGGCGATCAAAGGCCAATTTGGCAGCCGAAGGCGGCAGCTCTCCCCGCTCCCCAGCCAAACTGGCCGTTACCGGGCCGGCTTCCAGCGCCGGGAAAGACGTATTCCCCCATGTCCTCCAGCCCTGCACAACGGGCTTTTCGCAGCCTCTCCAACAAGTGTCACAGCAAAATCCAGCCTCCGGTCGCAGCGAGCCCGTCCCTGGGGCTGGGGGCGCCCCCGGCACTTCCGCGGGCCCTGCGATTTGGGAAGCGCCCACGCGGGTCTGCGCCCAGCCCCGCTGCACGGGGAGGTGCTGAGCAGAGCATCCTCCAGGTTGCTCCCCTCGGCGGCCTCCCGCGGCGACCGTCCCCACGGCACGCCGCGATCGGGGAGGGACGACGGGGGGTGCCCGCGCAAAGAGCACGTGCCACCGCGTGGGCCACAGAAAGTACCGCGCGCTGGGCTGTGGGGCAGCACAGCCCGCAGCCAGGGGACGCGCCGCAGCCCCCCCAGCAGGGCTCCGTGACTCAGTTTCCCCACTTGTACAAGGAGGATACAACCCCCCCCACACACACACACTTTGGCAGGATGGGCTCGGTGTGGGGACAGACGGACAGAGGGGGCAGGGTGGGGTACTCGGGTGCGTGCCAGCGTCCGTCCGTCCGTCCGTCCTGCTCGGAGGGAGGGAGGGAGGGAAGGAGGTTTGCTAAGCGGGGAAAAATCCCTGAGCGGAGGGGCCGGGCGCGAGAAGGGCCTTACATGGGCATGGGAACGGCTTCGTGCTTCCCGGATGATGTGAGTGCGTCTGCCCCGGCCCCCCCAGGGCCGCCCACGGGCTCCGGGCACCACGCCAGGCTCGCCTGCCACCACGGGGCACGGGCTGCTCTGCTGCCCCCCTGCTTCGGGGGGACCCCCAGGGGCGCGGGGCATGGCCCCCGCCTGCTCACCCCCTCGCTGCCCGCCCCGGCGACACGGCTCTCCCTAGCACCCTCGCACCTCCCCGGGGTCACCCCAACCCACCCGTACCTCGGTCACATCCACCAGACAGCCATCACTGCCCTGGTACCCCAGACCTGCCAGCCCCCCGCACACCCGACACACCCAGCACCCACCAACACACCCTTATTCCCCCCCCTTCCCTCTGCCACCAGGCCCAGTCCGTTTTGGGCAGGAACGGGTGTTTTTAGCTGGGGGCTTCCCCTACCTGGGCCAGGAGCCAGCTGGCAGAGAGCCAGCTGTGGGGGCAGGCATGGGGCAGAACAAGGGGTCGGGGCAGGTCCCAGGGAGTAAATATGGGGAGAAAGGGGAATTCGCTGGGAATAGCATCGCTGGCCAGGCTCCAAGGCGAGGAACAAGCCGGGGGGACCAGGACATCCGCAGCATCTCCAGGGCAGGAGGGGGGAGCATGGGGCTGTACAGCACCTAGCACCTTGGGGTGACCCATCGCCCCCTCCCAACATACTGGGGGTGCAGGGGTTAAATGTGAGTGGGTTCAGGTGGACAAGAGGCAGTCTTCTCTCTGTGCCAAGCCCCCTCCCCACACGCTCCCTCCCTGGAGACCCTACGATAACAAGCCGGCGCGTGAGTCAGCTGGCCGCTTGCCCGGCTAGAGGAGCCCCTCCCCAGGCTTTGGCCCAAGGAGCTGCAGAGCAGGGGCCCCTGGCCCCGGCCCCATGCACGCCCCCAGCCCCAGCAGCACCCCCTCAGCGAGCCAGCCCCACAGGGGGGATCTCCAGCTCCCGGCGAGCGTGGGAATGGTGACACAAGTTAATCAACTGCAGCTGGCTATGGGAGCAGGCCATGGGCTTCCCTTGTTTACCGGAAACCCAGGCACAGGCTTCCTAGCGCAACCCCATATCGCTGCACAACCCTGTATCAGACAGCAGAGAATCCCCACTGCGCCCATCTCAAGAAACGGGCAAGTCCCATCACTCCCTCCTGCCTGGAAACCACCAGCAGCCGCTCTCTGCTACCATGTGCCCCACTGCAGGCGGACCGGCACCTTCCAGTGCTGGGCCCCAGGGTGACACCCAAGCTCCTGGCTTGGCCCTCTGTGGGGACAAGGGAGGGGGGTCCTTGATGGCCTGGCCTGCTGGGGACAGTGTGGCAGTGGGACGCAAGACACCTGGGTCCCATTGGCAGCACCCAGTCTTTGAGGAAAGCTACCTCTCTCGGCTCAGCTGCAGCATGGTTGGCACAGAGTCCCCAGGGTGGCACAGGGTCCCCAGGGTGGCACAGGGTCCCCCAGGTGGCAGAGGCCACGCACTGCCCTGCAGATCCTCCTAGCTGGCTCTGCCCTGCTTGCTCAGGGCCAGGGGCACCAGGCACGTCCCCAAGGCGCCCCGGCACCCCCGGCTCCTCAGCACCCCAGCGGGGCAGGGTGCCAAGGCTGCACCCCGGCGCACACTCCGCACCGCCCACAGCGTGGCAGGCGGCGAAGCCCGGCGCGTGCCCGGCCTCCGGCGCAGACAGCTCCCGGTGCGGCTGCCCCCGAGCCTGGGGGCCTTTCCTCGCCCTCCCTCCCTGCCCGGCCAGGCACGGGCACGGACACGGGCACGTCCCAGCCCGCGCCGCCTGCCCGGGGCACGCCACGCTCTTCCCGCCGGAGGTGCCAGCCACGGCGCCAGCTGGCACTCGTCCCCTCCCGGAGGCGTTTTGGAAAAACGCAGCCTGCCCTGCCCCTGCCCCGGCAGCGCAGCGCCGTGCCCACCGCCGCCTCTCCGAGGAGCCCGGCCGCAGGCCTGAACTCACGCAAGATGAGGGGGCAGCGCGGGAGCCGTGCCGGCAGCCGCTTCACCGTGGCCTCGGGGCAGCGCCGGGCGATGGCGCAGCCCCGCTCGCTCGGCTGCTGGGCGTCCTCGGCTCAGCTTTCGCCCGGTGCCAGCGAGACGCGGCCCGGCGGTGCCAGGCGAGCGGCAGAGGTGCCCAGCGCGCGTGCGGCGGGCAGGGGGCCAGCGCTGCCGCGGGGGGTGGTACGGCGGGCACTGCTTATCCGGCGCCAGCCCTGCGGACGAAGGGAACCTCCGAGCAGGGCAGCAGCCCCAACCCCAGCCCCACCGTCAGGACGGGCACACGCCGCGGGGGCCGGGCACCTGTGGGGTACCATGGTGCCCACCCCCGGGGACGTCCCCGCACGCTGTCAGAGCCCAGCACACGCGCCCCAGGGGGGTAACCTGTGGGACTCCTCGCCGCAGGGCTCAGGACCCCCCTCCAGGTGCAGAAAGTCCCCAAGTCCCCCCACCCAGGCAAGGCAGGTGGGGAGGGGCTGGCAGCGGGGCGCAGGTCTTACCTTGGCTTGGCACTTTCTGTGGCAGGAGAGCTTGCAGCCTGCGGGACACGAGAGGGGAGAGAGGGTTAGCGGGGCGCCAGGGGCATCGCTGGGGGGCAGTTCGTGGGGTGCCAGGGGCATCGCCGCGGGGCAGCTGGCAGGGAGCCCGTGCCTGGGGCTGGCATCCTGCAGGGACGCGCGTGGAGCAGGTCGGCACTGGGCACAGACCGCACAGAGACATGCCCATGCGGGTGTGCACAAACACGCAGACACACACGCACACCCAGAGGCACCCAGATGCTCACACAGACACATACATGTGCACACACACACCCCAAAACACGGCCCCCCACACATGCACACACTTACAGACAGGTACAGGCAGAGAGGCACCCGCCCCAGCGCCCACCCATGCTTGCACACGGGCAAGCAGGCACCCCGCAAACGCAGGCGCATGCACCCTGCACACACAGGCGCATGCACCCTGCACACATGCATGTGCGCACGCACAAACACCTGCAGGCACAAGCACTGCACACCCACAGGCGCACACACACAGCGCCCAGGTGCACGCACCCCCGCACACGCGTGATCCGCTCCACGGCTCCGGTGACAACACACCGGCAGAGCGCGTGCGTGTGTGCACCCCGGTGCCCGGAGCTTAACAGGCATGAACAAAGACTGTGACCAAACACGGCTCACAAGCTCCTGTAGGTGCAGCAGCGCGCACACACGTGCCGTGGGCTGCTGCCAGGCCGGAGCGCTTGTGCACGCCTGCCCACCTGTGTTGGTGACGCGCTCGTGCACGTTCACACCTGTGTCCTCTGCGGAGGGCTGCATGAAGGCACATGTTGGTGCACGTGTTTGCACTGTGGACACATAGTGTGAGTTTCTACAGGATTGTGTGCACGCGGGGACCGGGTGCACGCATGTGCTGGTGCATGACCATTTGGGGGTGAGCCTGCTGTGTCCGTGCGTGCATGCGCACCCCTGTGCGTGCTCGCATGACGGAGTCCACACGCAGGTGCAAATCTCAAGAGTCGGTGTTTCTGCACGCCCACGTGCACGGACACAGAGCAGCGCTTGCACACATTTCACACGCATGTGCATGTGGGACTCGCTCCGCTCTTCCCGTGCCCTGTGGCCTCCAATGTCCCCCAACTTGCCAGGGGACTAGCAGGTGCCCTGGATCCCCGGCATTGCCCTATGGTGACAGACCAGCCCACGCCCCAGCCCAGCAGTAACACACCAACCATGCACCCCTGCAGCGGCAAACCCACACAGCTCCCCCATCTACTGTCCCAGGGGGACAAGAGAGTCCCCGCGCAGCGTGGCCCTGGCCACGGCCACCACACCAGGCCCTGTCCGCACCGGGGTCATTTCCTGCGGTACAGGGAACACAGGAAGCCACATTGTTCCCGCGGCAAGGAGCATTTCCTCCCCCCGCTGCCCCTCGCACGGGGCCCGGCGTCACCGCACACGTGCGAGGGGACACATCACCGCGCGTGTCCCACTGGGAAGCACCTGGCTCGTAGGGGCTGAGCAGCCACATGCAACGCAAGGGGGCAGAGGGCAGGTCGGGGAGGCCGTGAGCGCATGCATGCGGGCACACGCGTGCAAACTTCGATGTGGTGCACACGTGTGCACTGAGGAAGTCACACACACACTGCACGCACATGTAGCTGGCACGCACGGCCACATCACACGTGCAGCGAGCTGCGCATGCCTTTCTTGCCTCGTGCTTGCACGCAAAGGCATGCAGACACTTGCACACATGCTTGCACAGGCCCCCACTGTGACACACACACACACACACACACGTGTGCACATGCCTGCATGTGCATGCTTGCGCATGATCCTGCTTTCAGGTACGCATGCACACCCTTGCACATGCACAAGCTCCTGCCCTCACACACACAGGCACGCGCACACCTGCGCACGCCCTTGCACACACACACACACACACACACATGCAACCCCTTGCCTAAAGGGGCACTCACCAATTTTGGCGCCTACCAGACACCTACACAAGTGTATTCACTACTGCACACGCTTGGCTCGCAGACGCTCCTCTCTCATACACCTGCACGCACACATGCGCGCAGACATGTTTATCACACGCACGTGCAGTCCGTGCCGCGTTCACACACGCACTTGACACAACCCCGCCTGCACTAACGCGCTGGCACGCGAGTGCAGCTCCGCGTCAGCTCGCACGCCAGCGCACACAGGCTCGCCACCCTGCCGGCTCCCCAAGCCCTCCTGGCACTGCTGCGGGCCCCCGCAGCTGGGCGGACCGGGCCCACCCGTCGGGCCCCCGCGCGGCCCCCATGGGCCAGGCCAGGCCCCGGACGCGGGCTGGCGCTCACCTCGGCACGTGCTGCCCTCCCGCGTGATGGCCTGCCGGCAGATCCCGCACGCCTTCACCTTCTTGAAGTTGGTCACCTTGAACGTGTGCACCGGGGGGGCCTCCAGGTCCTGGGGCTGGGGGGACACGGGGCCTTCATCAGCAGGTGGCTCAGAGACCCCGCTGCCAGCCAGGGACCCCATGACATCCCTACCTCTGCGCTGCCCTGACCCAGATGGCCCAGCTTCAGTTTGCCTCTGGGCAGGGGGTTCATCCTCCATCTGCCCCCCCCCCCCAGTGCAAACCCCCCGGCATGCAAAGGGAACCCCCCAGCACCTCATTCACTCAGGCACTGCCTGCTGCAGGAGGCCCAGTGCCATGGGGCCAGGACAGCATGGCCAGGGCCTTGGCTCCTGCACAGGTGCCAGCAGGGCTGGGTGGGGGGCAATGCCCCCCCCCCCAAGAGGGGCTGCCCCTTTAAATAGTCTCTGCCGCCCCCTGGTGGCGCACACGGGGCATAGGGGGGGCCGAGCCACTTACGTGTGCATGCACATACGTGCGTGCGTGCATGTACGGGTGTGCGTGCACATGCATGTGCCTGTGTGCATGTACCCACATGCACAGGTGTCAGCATGCGTGCATACCCCTCTGCATGTAGGTATGCGCACGTATCTGCACGTCTGGATGTGTGCATACGTGTGTGGGCATGTGTGATACATGTTAGCGTGCATGCCTGTGCCTGGTGCATGTGCACATGCAAGCATGCATGGATGTGCACTTATACTTGCCTACCTGTCAGGCTGGAAGTGTGTTAGAGTGCATGTGTGTACATGTGCACGCAAGTGGGTGCACTAGTGTTTATGTGCCTTTGTGAGCACCTGTGTGCACATGCACATATGCCTGCATGTCCACATGCACGGATGTGTGAGCGTGTTCGTGTGCGTTCACGTATGTGGGTGCATGTGTGTGAGCATGCATGAAGCCATGTACGGGTGAACATGTGTGCACGCGCTGATCTGTTTACATGCATGTGCATGGATATGCAACAGTGCATGCAGCCTGCAGCCCAGTATGTGCAGGTGTTACAGGATACGTGCACTGCGCAGGAGGACATCTCACCACAATGTGCAGGGTGCCACATGCTGGGCAGCATGTAGCTGGGGTGTTACATGGGGAGGGGGACGTATGGGGTGCCCGGTGAATGCATGTGTGGTGCCTCTGAACACGTGTCCTGGTGCACAGGGTGCCTGTGCAGCATGGCCAGGGTGGTGAGCTGTGCCCAAGGCAGAGCCACTCCAGCACCCATGGGTGACTGTGCAAGAACACCCACCCCACGGGCCTGGGAAATGCACCACCCTCGTGTCCCCTGGGACGGCCAACGGAGGTGTCTGCGCCTACTCTTGCCTGGCACAGCCCCTGAGAGTTGGGGACGGGGGGTGCGATGCAATGAGTGTGAGGTCATGAGGACGGATCTGACCGTGTGTGTATGTGGGTGTGGGTGTGTGTGCAGGAGCTGGTGTGTGAGCAGGCATGAGTGCACACGTGTGTGCACATGTTCCTGGGCATGTCCATGTGTGTGCTCATGCACAAGCATTTCCAGTCATGCCTGCGTGCACATGCAGTTGCATACGGGATTACAGGCGTGTGCTCACTAGTTCACACACCCAGTCGCATGTGCATGCTCACACCCAGGTGCACATTGCGCACACATGCAAGCACATCTGTACGCTGATACGCCTAGCTCCCAGCGCCGCAGGCCAGCAGGAGGGTGCTCAGCGCCCAGAGAGGCGCCAGCCCTGTCAGCCAGGGCCTGGCAGGGACAGGTATGGGCAGGAGGAGAATGACCAAGGGGACATCAGGGCCAAGGGCATGGGGCATCCTGGCAGAGCAGCAGGCAGCACCGGGGGCTGTTTCCCTCTCTGTGAGCAGCCACTGCCCACCCCACCATCCCTGGCTGTGGCAGGGTTTAGGGGGGCAGATAATGCACCCGCAAAGTAGCAGAGGCGTCCATTCTTTGGCAGAGCACCGGCCGTGCCCACCCACCCGCAACCAGATGAAGACGTGAGAGCCCATAAATCCTTCTTTTCATGCCAAGACTAATGAGATTAAGCAGAGGCCCTGCAGCCTCCCCCTCGCCCTGAATGCTGGGGTTTTCTGCTCTCCTCCAGGCTAGGATGCCTCGCCAGGCAGCAGAGAGCTGGGTGGGATGGTGCCAAAGCACACAGGTGCCACACGGCAACCCCAATCACATCTCCTGCCTCAGTTTCCCTGCTGCACACTTGGACAGAGGACGCAGAGGTTGGGGGCACCAGGCCCTGCTGCTACAGATGCAAACGTGGCATGCACACGCATGCACGTATGCAAATATTCCTGTCTGTGCTGGGCGCACACCAGAGCCACGCACAAGTGGTTGTGAGGGTGCTGCGTGTGCTATGCGTGTGCCATGCATACGAGTCAGTGCATTGCGTGCCTATGTGTGCCTGTGAGCCTGCAAGTATGTGCGAGTGTGCAAATTCCTGCCAGCCACAAAATCAGCAGATGTGTGTGCATGTGGGTGTGTAGATGTGTGTGCCCCTACATGTAGATCCACGTATAATTGTGTGCACATTTGCAAGGGTTAGTGCACGCATGTGCAAGCCCCTCTTCCCTGGGCACCCGTTCCTCATGGGGTCACTCACTGGTCCAGTGCCAGTGCCTGGCCCTCGCACAGCCCCACGAGCGAGCAGGAACATGTGCACAGGGCGACACACATGCACACGCGTGTGCACACAGACTCACATCAGGCAATATTGTGGCCACAGCCGTGGGAAAAGTTTCCCCAGCGGTGCCCAAATCCCCTCGGCTTCCTGCCCCCGCCGCATGCCTCCGGCGTCTGCCGTGACCGGCCACGGGCTCTCACGCCGCAGTTGCTGGGTGACAGCGAAGGCTAAGGATGCCATGAGCTTGTTTGCATATGCAAAGCAGTTGACGCACTGGAGGGCTGTGGGGTGCCCCGGGAAGAGGCCTTGGCCCACGCTCCCAGGGCAGCGGGGTGGGGGCGCCCGGGGATGACGACGGGTCTCGCACACGCACACACCACGCCCCAGGCAGGCCCCACACGGCAGCCTTGGCATGCTTCGTTAACAGTAATTAGCCTTGTTGGGAAAGCAAAGCCCCCCCCCCCCCCATTCCCACCCCACAGAGCCCCCTGAGCTTGTCACGGTGCCAACACCATCCCTGTGCCAGGCGGCTGCTGACAGAGATGCCTAGGACGCAGTTTTATGCTCCTGCCTCTCCGCTCCCCGGGGGGCACCGTGCCCACCCCCAGTGCCATCCCCCCTGTGCCACTTGGCAGGGTGCAGCCGGGGAGCGAGCCGATCCTATGAAACAACCACATCCCACTTCCATACTGGCAGGATGCCAGTCAGCCTCCCCGCCCCAGGGCAGGACCAGGAATTGCTGGGGGATGTGAGGGGGCAGGGGACCACTTGGGGATGCCACCTGCAGAACCACGGGCACCCGCTACCAAGGGCTGGCCCCCACGGCGCAGACAGAGGGGGGCATGGGTATCCCTGGCCATGGGCCTCCCAACACAAGGAGCCTGGAAGGGCACCCAGGTGTCCTGGGCTGGAAGAGGCACCAGGGAGGGATGCCAGACTCATGAAGGAGCCCGGCCTGCCCGGTTCACTGCCCAGCACTGCAGAGAGGTGCAGCGGAGGGGTCTGGCTCCCTCCGGGCAACGAGGACACCTGGCTTCCCTGCCCAGTTCTGCTGAGGCTGCAAAGCTGGGTCGGATGGGGGGGGGGTGCCAGGACGCTTAGGTCCTGTCCGGATGGGTGGCCTTGGGCGCACTGTGGGACAGCACCTTGCACCCAGCTGTGCCCCACAGCCCAGTGCAGGGGTGCAGGGCCCCTGCAGCATCCCTACAGCACTGGAACCCCAGCACAAACCGGATCCTCCCCCAGTCCCTGCAATGGGACAGCAGAGCCTCAGCTCCGGGGGGGGGGGCGGGTCGAGGGTCCCCCAGCCGGTGCCCCAGGCTGTAGGCAATGGGGGATCGGCCCCGGGCTCCCCCCCCCAGCACCGTAGCCCCCCCTCCCGCGGCAGCCCGGTGCCCCACTCCCGCACCTCACCGGGTCCCGGTGCCCGTTTCGCGGATCCCCGAGCCGGCGCTCACCGCCGCAGCCGTCCCGCTCTCAGTCCCGGTGCGGCCCCCCCCCGCTATCCGGTGCCCCCCTGCTCCCGGCCCGGGTGACCCCTCCCTGGTGTGTCCCCCCCAGCTCCACCGCGGCGCTGGGCCATCCCTGCCGGTCTCCGCCCGGTGCCGGTGCCGGACCCGGTGCCGGTGCGAACCTCGCTGGTTCCCCCGCGGTCCCGGGGCCGGTCCTGCTGCAGCCCCCCGACCCCCATACAGCCGCCCGCCTCCCGCCGCGGGTCCGCTCCCCCCGGCGCGGGCCGCCCCCCGCTCCCCCCGGTGCCCGCCGGTGCCCGCGGAGCCGGAGCGGGGCCGTACCCAGAGCAGGCAGGAGAGGCAGAGCCCGGTCATGCTGCCCGCGGCGCGGCCCCGGCGGCCGCCGAGCCCCGCGGCAGCTCCCGCAGCCCCGGCCCCGGCCCCGGCGGCGCTCGCTCCGCCCGGCCCCCCCCGGCCCCCGGCCCGCCCCCCGCGCCCGCCCCCGGCACGCCACTGGGACCAGTCACCCAAGCGCCTGCTCCAGCTGGAGCCAGAAGGGGAACATTGTCCCCTCCCCGGATAAAGCCCCTCCTCCGCAGCACCCGCTGGCCAAGGTGCCCCGGGGGGTATTGGGGGGCCGGCAGGACCCCCCCCCCCGCCGAGGGGCTGTGGGACTGGGCCCGCTGCCCGGGAGCTGTGGTGTGTCCCTGCCTCCTCCCCCCCACCCCAACATTTGGGATTCATTTCCTCTGCTCGCGCCGACGCGGCCTGACCCGGGGGGCACCTCGCCACCCACGTCCCCCAGCCACCCCCTTCCCTCATCCTGCTCTCCTCCTCTCTAGGGTCCTGCAGGAAAGTGTCCCATCCTGTCCCCCCGGCCCCGGGCCCCAAGAGCAGACGGCCAGGGAGGGCCCTGCTGTCCCCTGGGTGGTCCCCAGGTCCCACCCCTGGGATGAGAAACTGAGAGACGGGGAGGAATCAGCCCGATCCCAAGGACATTCATGGGCCGAGCTGGGGGGCCTCAGCAAGGGGGAACAACCTCCAAGCTGGGGGGGGGGGGGGGGAGGGAGGAGTTGGCAGCCCTCAAACATCATGGGAGGGATTGGGTGGATTTGGCAGCCCTTCCTGGGGGGGTTTGGCTGAGTGGCACTGTGCCCCCCCCCTCCAGCCCTGAGCGGAGGCGGCCAGGAACGACGGGCTCCAGCCTGGAAACTTGTGCTCAGCTCCCTGTAACCACGAGGGTGTGAGTCAGGGTGGGGGCACATGGTGGGGGAGGACGAAGGCGCAGGCAGGACGAGCTGCGGCTTACTTGGAGTCATGGGCACGACGGGGCCGTGGGCGCTGTAACCCCCTCCCCCTGCCTCGTGCCTCAGTTTCCCCATCTGCATTCTGCGTGCTGTCCCCAACACATGGGTGCACCCAAGTGCTGGGCAGGGGCAGAGAGCTCATCCATGCACCCCCCATCTTTACAGCCCTCATTAATCAGCCTCGTTACTGCCCATGAATGAAAGCTGAGGCCCCGGTGACGAGGGGTGTCCCCACCCCCCCATAAATCACTCTGTCCCATTCACTGCTGTGACAAGTCTGGGCGGCTCAGAAGGGCAGGGACAAGGGTCATGGGACAGGGATGGGGCGGGCATGGGGGCACTACCCGTTAGCAGGATTTAGGGCTCATTAGCTCATCGGGAGGCACAGAGGGGGGCACTTAGCACAGGGAGCCCCTCTCCATGGGTACCACTGGTTCAGGCATGTACCCCGTCTCCTTGTGCCCCGCCATGCAGGAGGGATGCCCCAGCGCAGGGCCACGGGTGGCAGAAGTCCTCCACCCCTCCCCGCTAGGGTCACTGTGTCCCCTGCCCATGGCACGGGCAGAGCCGTGCCACCCACACCTGCTTCCCACAGGGATGTCCCCACGCTGTCCTTGGGCGCACAGGGTGCACACGCACACAGTGCACACGCACGCATTGCGCACGCCCTGCGTGCGTGCCGGGGAGCACGCTTGCACAGAGACGTGTGCACCACGCACACCAGCCACGCTGCACCCGCACACGCAGGCCCTGGCGTGGGCACCCGCGTGTGTGCGCGCACACACCCTACCCAGGCCAAGCTCGTGCGTGGCACACGCACGCACACGCACGCACACACCCCTCGCGCACACACAGCACACGCTCAGGCGAGGGAAGGGACGGGGGCACCCCTGCAGCAGCTCCTAGCAGGGGAAAACCCCGATGATGCTACGCACAGACACGCGTATACATCCTAATGGACATACACACACACCCCTACACACACCTGCACCCCCCCCCCACCAGGGGCAGAAGCACACGTGTGCATTACACCTCCCCGGTGAACCCCTGTTTGCACGCACGCATCAGGGACGCACGGACGCACATCCCCGGGCGCGCACGGGGACGACGGGACCCACAGTCCCAGTGCCCACATGGGGCCCGCCGGTGCCACCCCCCAGCCACGAGCACCCACGTGGGCCCCCGGGAGCTCGCAGCGGCTGCCCGCCCTGTGTCCCCTGCACGCTCTGGGGTCCCCACACACCCAGGGGCATCTCCCTCCAGGCCAGCTCCCTGCCCTGGCGCGACGCTGGCCTGTCACTGACACGCAGTGACAGTCCCCCAGGCGCTGCCTCACAGCAGCTTTGGTGCCCGCTTTGTTGGCACAGTCTCACAGGAGCGATGGAGCCAGCCGGAGCGGCACACGCCAGCCCGCCGGTCTTGCGAAAGGTTAAGGAAACCAGTGACGGTGCTGCAATGGGACCAGTCGAGGCTCGAGTGCTGTGACCACCCTGGAGCCGTTCCCCTCCCTGCCTCAGTTTCCCCGCAGCACAGATGACGGGTCCCTGTGCCAGGCACTGACGGGCGCAGGGGTCCCCCACGCCAGTGCTGTGTGGGCACAAGGATCCCCGTGCTGGGTGCTTACGGACGCAGGGATCTCCCCACACTGGGATCCCGGCGGATCCCTTTGCATGGGGCACCGTGAGCAGATCCCAGCAGATCCCTCCAGGCAGGCACTGCAGGGACACGGTGGGGTACCGAGGCGGGTCACGGTGCCATGCTGGCGAGGGCACACGGAGGGAAAAAGGACATGCCCGTGCACCGGGCACGCACCTGCATGGTTTAACCCCCCCATGCCCGCAGCAGGCAGGGGCAGCACCAGCCCGCACCCCCCTCCCCGTGCACCCCCCAGTCCCAGCCCCAGCTCTGCACCCCCATGTGCTCCCGGACCCCCAGCCCGGGCACCCCCAGCCCAGCAGCGCCTGCTTACCTCCCGACGCTGGCAGCCGCGGAGGGGCAGCAGGCAGGACAAGAAGTGTTTCCCCCAGCGCACCAGGGTGGCAAAGCACCAGCTCAGACGGGTCATGGTGGCCCTCGCCCGAGGGGCACCCAGCCAGGGGGGCACGAGAGCCGACCTCTGCTGCAGGCACGCTTCGGGGGCAATAGCCAAACCCGGCCGCGTCCCCCAGGCGCAAGGGGCTCCGGTGCCTGGGACGTGCCCGGGATGTGCCCGGGGGCAGGCACCCTGCCGTGCAGCAATGGGCCTGGGGGCTGCGGTCCCACCGGGCCGGGTCCCCCCCGGTCCCCCAGCGTCGCCTGCGTGCTGGCGGCTCCAGGCAGGGAGCACCGTGCCCGCCCATGTCCTGCAGTGCCTGGGTGGGAGCCAGCTCCGCCACGCTCCCCCTCCGCCTCCTCCTCCCCCTCTTCCTCCTCCTTCTCCTCCTCCTCCTCCTCAGCTCACCAGGGTCTCAGCACCCATCAGGCTCACACGCCGGTGCCTGCCCACCTCGTACACGCGTGCTCCCCAAGGTGGGGTGCATGCTAACAGCCCCCCCCCAAGCCCTCTCTTGTTTTGGGGGTGGAGGAGCCCAGGCACCTAGGATCTAGCACAGCTCAGCCAGTGACCCCCCCCCCCAGCTCTGCCTCAGTTTCCCCTTGAGCCCCCCCCCCATGCCCCCCCAATGGCAGTGCCTGCACATGGGGCACTTCCCTTCCCCTCCTTGCAGGATTCACCCCACGGCACCCCAGCCATGCCTGGCCCCTCCCCAGGTGCCTGAGAGGGGATTCGAGGATGCCCCCTCCTCACCCGGGCCAAAAGATCCCCCCCACGGCTGGGTCCCCTCCCCAAGGCAGCGGGCCCCGACGCAGCGCCGTGCACGGCGTTACCCAGGGCAGCTCCTCACCGCAGGGTGCCCCAGGGACGGCCCTCGCCACCCGCTGCCCCTGCACGGGAGCTCGCACGGGGCGGGGGGGAGGCACCCCTCACACCCCCTCACTGCCGCAGCAGCGACGCGACTCTCCCTCTGCACCCCTGGGGCCAGCGTCACCTCCAGGGGGTGCCGACGGGAGCCCCCAGGACGGGCCGCGCCGGGCGCTGGGCGACGCCGGCAGGACGGGGCCGTGGTACCCCGTGACCCCAAGGCAGGGTCTGTCCCCCGGGCGGCTGCGGGTGCGGAGCGTGGGCCAGGCCGGGGCGCTTTGCTAGTGACATTTGCCCGATCCTGCCCCCCCGGGAAGGCTCCGAATCTGCTGCAGCGCCAGGGAGGGGACGCCAGGGTGGAGGGGTGCGCGGGGGCCAGGCAGGCAGGAGGGGGGCTTCCACAGCGGCCCCCTCGTACTGCACAGCGGTATAGGGGAGCGCCCTGCCCGGGGGTCCCCTGCCTGCTGCAGCCCCCCGCAGCCATGCCCAGCGCCCCAGGGTGGGCAGAGGGCCGTGGGGCGCATGGGTGCCAGGGCACGGCCCCCTCCCCGAGCACCAGGCAGGTGACGTCACCGCTGGCTCGGCCGCCCCCCTCCCCTGCAATTTAATTAGCAGATGGCCCCCGCAGCCGGGACCCCCCCTCGCCAGGCAGCGCCAGGCCTGCGCAGGGCCATTAGCTTTATTGGCTGCGCTGAACGCGGGCCAGGGCTGGCTAATTGAATTGCACCCGCGCCAAGGACAGGCGGGCGTCTCCTCCCCCCGGCCCCCCCGGCCCTCCCTCCCTCGCCCTTGGCTGGGGCGTGAAACGGGGGTCTCCAGGTCCCCCCTTTCTGGTGCCAAGGTGCCCAGGGGCCAGGGCCCAGGGGCACGGGCACTGGCGAGGGGTGGGCAGGGGCACGGCTCTCCAACGGAGACGCAGTCCTGCCACCAGGATGTCTGGCTCCGGACACATGATGTTAGCATGTGGGTATAAGCACGGGCACGCACACACGTGTGCACAGGCGGCGGCACGCGGGCACCTGCTCAGCCCCATGCCAGCTGAGTGCTGCCCAGGGGTCACTCTGGGCACTGCCACCAGCCCCCCCCTTGTCCCCGTGTTGTTATGGGGCACCCCATGGCTCCAACACCCTCCCTGGAGCCGGTGGCCCATGCCGGGAGCCAGGAGGGTGCGGGGACGCCAAGGCCCCAGCTAGGCACCACTTCCTACTTTCACTTTGGTGCCGAGCAGAGGCCTCAGCGGGGGGTGGCGGGAGCCCCCGGCCGGGCAGGCTCCCGGGGCGCCGCAGGTAGGGGCAGCGGGTGCTGCAGAGGGGAGGGGGGTGGCCGGGTCCCGGGGGCAGCCAGGCACTGCTGGGGGCGTTCGCCAAGCTGGCAGCGGGGAGCGGGATGGCACTGGGTCCCCGTGCTCAGTGCTGCAGGTTAAGCTGGCATCGCCCCCCCCGGACTGCTGGGAGTGGGTCCCCCCCAGGCGCCTGCAGGGCAGGACCGGCACGGCTGAGGGGGACAGGCACAGAGGGGCACCCTGGGGCTCCTGGGCAAGAGGGGGCCTTTCCCAGGGTCTCTGAGGATGAGTTTGCGCCCCTGGCTCTGGGCACAGCTATCTGGGGGGCAGACACCCAGGCTGGGCTGTTTACCTTGCAGGGGAGGGCTGGTGCCCAGGGGGGCTATTCCCCAAGGCGGGGGGTCTCAGTGCCAGAGGACTGCTGGTGCCTTGGGGGTGCTGCTGGCTGTTCCCAGCTGCGTAGATCCCCCCAAAATCTGGGGGTCCCACAAAGCATTCCTAAGCCAGGTTTCCCCCCAGGAGAGGGCATTAGGGACCCCCAGGTCTGGGACCCTGCTGTCCCCTACCCCAGCCCCCCAGGGGCTGTACGGGGTGCCTGGGCAGAGGGGTCTGGCTGAGCCTCCAGCACTGCCCAGCCCCCCAAAACAGGGGCCGGGTGCTGGTGGGCAGAGCCGTGGGGCCTGATGCGGTGGGGGGGAATCCTGCCGCCCCAGTCCCGCGCACTTCCTCCTGGCCAAGGTACAAAAGGAGAAGCAGCCAGGCACAGCACGGGGACAAGCAGGGATCCGACAGGGACACAGCAAGCAGCTCGGGGCACCCCACGGCTGAGCGGGCACAAGTAAGTGGCACCTCTTCCCAAGGAAAAGTGAGGCACGGGACAGGGTGGGCACATGGGGAGTTGGGTATCCAAGGTCACCCAAGGGTGCAAAAGCAGAAACCCAGGTGTCCGGAGGCCCAGATGCCACTAGGCCACCCTTCCCCGGTGAGGTTGAGTGCCAGGATCTGCCCCAGGCACTGCTGTGCGCTGGTGGGGTGGCACTGGAGGCAGTGCCAAGGGGAGGGGGACACTGGGGGCAGCAAGGGCTGGGGGGAGATCGGGGCACAGGGCATTCGCACACGCTGAGGCACGCTTGTGCACAAGTGCTCACGCGGCTCCTGGGAGCGTGCACACCCGCACCCAGCCGTGCACACACACGCACGCTCCCCCCGCCACCCACCCACTGCCTGTGGTGACAGGCCCTGGACGTGCTCTCTGCCTGGGGCTGCAGCTTGGTTTGGGGGGGTTTGCATGCTGGGGGGCTCTGTGCCCCCCTCCCCAGCCTCCCTCGGTGCTTCCCAGGCTGTTCATAGCGAGAGCACGGGAAGCGAGAGCAGAAGCAAAGACAGCACTTCCCCTGGCCCAAACCCACATCCTGAATCCTGGGTGACAGGAAAAGGGACAGGGATGGGGACGCTCTGGGGGCTCAGCCCCAGCAGCCTCCTGACAAATGGGGCAGTGCTGCAGGGCAGGGCAAGCCTGGCAAGGCACAGCGGGCAGGGGTTTTGGCCTGTCCGGGATGGGGTGCGTGGAGAACTAAGGGAGCATAAGATGGGGCACCTGTGCCCCCCATGCCTCACACCTACGGAGGGGGATGATGGGCAGAAAGGGTGCCCTGTGCCCACCCTGTTTCTTACCCTAAGAAAGGGCAGCTCCATGGTAGGGCTGGGGGAAAGACCCTTTCCTTGGGGCAGAGAGAGGCCAAACCAGGGTTTTGGGGTGCCAGGCTCAGTGCCAGCCTGGCACCCTCTAATCAGTGCCGCTGTCTTTACAGACCCCTGGGGCAGGAGCCATGGCAGGGGATGGGGAGCTCAACCGTGTCATCAAGGACTTGCAGAGTAAGTGTGCCAGCATGTCTCCTGCCTGGGGGTGCACGGGCCCCCTCTCCTCCCACCATCTCACCCTGGCCATGCTGCACAGGCCGGCAACCCGGGCACCACGTTCCTCCCTGCACCCAGCCCACGGGCGGCAGGGAAGGGCTGTGTCACCCGTGTCCTGGCGCTGCAGCAGGGAGGGAGTCCCCGTCCCCACTGTGGGTGCCATCCCAGGACCTACCCCCTGGGGCAGCCCCAAATCCCCCTCACCCCTGGACCCCTCTCAGCTGGCACTGCCAAGGATGGCAGCTCCCCCCAGATCCCACCAGCGCCAAGCCTGGTGCAGTGCTCTACTCCCATCCTCGCTGCTGGCCCTGCGACCAGCCCGGGCGCCTGGGCAGAAGGGAACAGAGCCCGGCGGGTACCTGTGCCCACTCGCTCTCCCTCTTCCCCCTTTTCATCCTGCCATGGGTTCCTCTTTCACCTGCCAGCAGAAATCCCCGGGGCTGGGAGCCTGGGCAAGGCGGTTGGGGGGGGGGGGGTTCGGCACGGAGCCCGCTGCCCACCAAGGCCAGGCCAGCTCAGCCTTGCTGCCCCGCAGAGACCGTCGCCGAGCTGAACCGGAGCTACCGGGAGAAGGACATGCCGGTGACGGACGGGAGCCGCGAGCTGCACAGCCTCTGCGCCCAGCTGGAGTTCCTCCTGCAGGTATCCGGGCACCCGCCCCCAGCCCTGCCCCACGGCCACCTCCCTGCCTCAGTTTCCCCCCTGGGTGCAGCCGAGAGCTGAGGGGACTTGTGCTAGGCGTTTGGTGGGTGGGCAGCCAGGAAGAGCTGGGCGCAACGGCCCCTGGCACTGCCAGGCCCTCACGCTGCCTGGCTTTGGGGACATGGAGGAAGAGTTTCTCCAGGGAGGGCTGAGCCAGATCTCTTGGCACCCTCGGACGCCGTTGGCGTTGTCTGGCTCAGGGCGCCCCTGGAAGTGTCAAGCACCCTGGCAGCCGGCAGACACCCTGCCTGGGCCTCACCCTCGTCCACACCTGGAACGTGGTGTTATTCCTCATGCCACAAAAGGGAAACTGAGGCACAGGACCAGCCAAGGGCTGCACCTCTTCTCTCCCCTGCCCCAGTGTAGCAGGGCTGTCCCCAGTCGGGGACCAACTGCGCCAGGGAGCCTGCTGGGCACTCAGGAGAGCTGGCTGGCTCCCAGCCCCTTGGGGGACAGGTTGAGGGGACGGGGAACCTCTCCCAGTGGGGCTAAGCCCATGTCTCTGCCAGTTCGACCTCAAGGAGAAGAGGAACTTCTTTGGGCAGCGGAAAGACTATTGGGATTTCCTGTGCCAGGGCCTGGCGCGCTGCAGGCAGGAACACGAGGGTGTTCGCTTCGTCACCTCGCTGGACAAGGTGGGCACGGGCCACCTATGCGGGCTCACGGGGGTGCCCTGGGGAACGCGTACATACACACTTGTGCGTATGCATGCACAGTTGTACGCACACCTGTGCAAGCAACACTTGTACAGGCATGCATGCACACTTGCACATGTATTTGTGTGCAGGCACGGGCTTGAGCGCATTTGTGCTTGTGCACAATTTTGTGGTGCTTGCGCACTTGCACATTTGTGCAAGTAAATGCAGGCACATTGTACACACGCTTGTGTGTGCACCTAAGCACTTGCACGCCTATACTTGTGCGCGCTCATTCTTGTTTATGCAGGCGCTTGCGGATGTGCACGCACATGTCCTTGTGCACGTTCATCCACACGGAGAGGATTTGCCCACCAGCACTAGGTTTTCTGCTCTCTGATAAGCAGTGTCCCCCACTGCCCTCCCCACTGCCCCCCAGCCTCCCCACTACCCCCTAAAGCTCCCAGCCCGAGCCCTGGGGACCTCCGTCCTCCCCTGCATGGGTGGACTAGGGGGGAGGCTCAGCAGCGGGCGGGCGAGGGCTGGCGCGGCCGCGGTGGATAACCCTCTCTCCCCCGCCAGCTGAAGACCCCCGTGGGCCGGGGCCGGGCCTTCCTGCGCTACTGCCTGGTGCACCGGCAGCTGGCCGAGTCGCTGCAGCTCTGCCTCCTCGACCCCCAGAGCCTCAGGTGAGAGCAGGGGGCGCGGGGGGCTCCTGCCAGGCCGGGGCGGCACGGCCGGGGGCAGCTCTGCCCCGGGACAAGGGCGGGGGACGTGGTCGGTGCACCCGGCTGGAGAAGGGGCTGCGGAGGGGTGCGTGAGCCTGTCTTGTGGTTGCAGCGAGTGGTACTACGCCCGCAGCCCCTTCCTGAGCCCCCGGGGCCGGGCCGAGATCCTGGGCAGCCTGTACGAGCTGGACGGCGTCGCCTTCCACCTGGCGCTGCGCAGGGCTGACCTGGACACCGCCTGGCCCATGTTCTCCGAGTGAGCCTGGGGCCGCCGGGTCGCGGGGGCCGCCGGGGGCACGTGGGGCTGGGCCAGGCGCAGACCCGGCGCCGGCGGCGCACTCAGCCTGCCTTGAACTGCGCCAGCCCCGGGCCTGTGGCCGCGCACGCCTGCCCGCGGCCGGCCCTGAGCCCCCCGTCCCCTCCAGGACGCCGCTGCGGCCCGGCCCGGCATCGGCGAGCAGCCCAGAGAAGACGGCCCCGCAGGCAGGCAATGCCGCCGCCGCCGCAGCACCCCAGGCCGGCGGGGACGGGGAGCCCGCCGCATCCCCCGGGCGCGCGCCCACCTCCCTGCCGCCGGGCCCGGCAGGCGGCGAGTGCCCCGAGGAGCTGCGGCGGGCCAACGCCGCCTTGCAGGCGCTGGCGGAGCGGCTGCGGGCCGAGGTGGCGGCGCGGGAGGCGGCGGCTCAGGCGCTGGAGGAGCGGCTGGCGCGGGAGGAGCAGCGGCACCGGGAGCAGGAGGAAGGCAGCGCCCAGCGGGCCGAGCTGCAGGCCCGGGAGGCCGAGGCGCTGCGGGAGACCAACGCTTTCCTTGGCGGGACGCTGGCGCGGCTGGACGCCCGGGCGGCCGAGCTGCGGCAGCGGGCGCAGCGGGCGGAAGAGGCCGCCGCCGGCCTGCAGCGGGCCGGCCAGGAGCAGGAGCGGCGCGGCGCCGAGCTGGCTGGCCTGTGCCGCGCGCAGACCGCGGCCCTGGAGGCGGCGGAGGGGCGGCTGCGGGCGCTGGAGGCCGAGCGGCAGCGGCACCTCTTGGAGGCCGAGGGCCGGGAGCCGCAGGAGCAGGCGGCCGAGAGCGCGGCGGCCGCCGCCGTCACGCCGGGCAGCGGGGCCGAGGCGGCCGGCGGAGCCCTGGAGGAGGCCCAGCGGGCGCTGGCGCTGGCGGCGGAGGAGGCGCGGGGCTGGCAGGAGGCGGCGCAGGCGCGGGCCGCCCGCCTGGCGGAGGCGCTGGCCGAGCAGGCGGCCCTGGCCTCGCGCCTGGAGGCCTGCGAGGCGGCGGCGGCCGAGCAGCGGGAGGAGCAGGGGCGGCTGCGGGCGGCCCTACGGGCAGCGGCGGAGGAGCGCCAGGCCCTGGAGCAGCAGGCCAGCGAGGCGGCGGCGGACGGCGCCCGGCGGCTGGCGGCGGCCCGGGAGGAGGTGGCCGCCCTGGAGGAGGCGCTGAGGCGGGCGCTGGAGCGGGCCCGGGAGCACGGCGGGGGGGAGCTGGCAGAGGCCGAGGCAGAGCCGGGCCCCGGCATAGCCGCCGACATGGTGACGGTACGGCCAGCCGCTGGGCTGCACCCGAACCACGTCTCTGGTGGGCGCGATAAGACCCCCAGAAGCCCCCCAGTGAGAGCCCCCCAAAACCACTGGGGAAGGGGAGCTGCAGCAGGGGCCCTGGCTCAGCCCGGCGCCTCTCCCCGCAGCGCCTGGCCGCCCTGGCCACCGCGGCCCGGGAGGAGGCCCGGCAGGGCCAGCAGCAGCTCCAGGCCCAGCGGCAGGAGGTGGCGCGGCTGGAGGAGCAGCTGGGCAGGTAGGCGAGGAGCACCCCCATTGCCAGCATGCCCCCACTCCCACTGCATAGCCCCCTCACCCCACAGCGTTGGCCCTAGAAGGGGGAGACTGGGAGAGATTTGGCCCTCGGGTGCCCCACTGCATCCCCATGAGGAGCAGAGGCAGAGCACTGGCAGAGGGACAGAGCAAGGGATCGATCTGGGGACGGATGGATGAGAGGGGATGGAGGGGTGGGTGGAGGGACAGAGGGATGAATTTGTGGTGAGGAGATGTGTGGGGGATTGAGGGATGGACAGAGGGATGAATGTGGGGTGAGCAGATGGATGGGGATGGATGAATGGGTGGAGGGATGGATTTGGGGTGAGTAGATGGATGAAGGGACAGATGGGTGGGCAGACGAATCGAGAGATGAACTTAGGGTGAGTAGATGGAGAGTAGATGAACGGGCAGAGGGATGGAAGGAAGGGTGTGAAGAAGGGTGTATGAATGGCTGGAAAACAGCTGGGTGGGTGGATCGATGGACTGATGGATAGTGAGATAGCTATGAGGATGCAGAAACAGATGGACTAGTGGATGGTGAGATGGCTGTGGGGATGCAGAGATGGATGGACTAGGGGACGGATGGGCGAGCAGATGGAGGAGGGATGGATGGAGAGATGGCCGGCTGTGGGATGGGGGGTTCCCCACCACCACCCCAGCTGTCCCAGGACCCCAGGGCTGGGCTCAGAACAGTCATTCCACCCTCTGTGCCAGGGCACGGCAGGACGGGGAGCGCTGGGCATCAGCCCTGCAGCGGGCACAGCGGGAGGCCATGGAGCGGGAGGCCACACGCGGCGAGGAGCAGGCCCGGCAGCAGGAGCTCATCCGTGACATGAAGGGGCGGCTGCTGGAGCTGCTGCGGTGAGAGCCCCAGGCAGCCTTGCGCCTACCCTTTCTGTGGTGACCATGGCTGGCAGGCTTTGCGCCGTATGCAAATGAATGCTCTCCAGCCCCTTTGCCCAGAGGAGGGCACTAGAGCCCAGGCAAATCCCACTAGCCAACCTGAAGACCTGAGTGGAGACTTGAGTGCCCACCTTGGGTCTTCAGTGCCAGGCCTTGCACCCAGACCTCCCATTGCTGGTCCAGCAGTGAGGGGGCAGTGGCTATAGAGGGGGCTGTTACAGCAAAGGGCACGTGGATTTTTGCCAGGGCTGTTGCACACGCGTAAACCAGAGCACAGCCAAAGAGGGGCTGTGGCATGGGAGCACATAACACATGTGAGTGCAACAGATGGCACACACACCAGACACACACATACACTCCTGCCTGTGCGTGACCTGTGCATGCCATCAGACTCATGTTCACACACACACACACACACGCATGCACACATATGCATGAGTGTCTACACGTGTGGGTGTTCCCATGTGTGTGTACACACGCATGCCTGTGCCCACCCAGCCAAGCTCCCATGAACCCCTGCCCACTACAGAAAGGGAGATGCCCAAGAGAGACATACACCCTTTGCCCGTACACCCAGGGGGTCCAGCTTGGGGGTAACACCACTCCTGAGGGTGTTGGCGGGGCGGAGAGGCTCTGCCTGCCCCCGTGCCCAAGCGGAGCTGACCTGACCCCTCTCTGCAGGGAGAAGGATGCACTGTGGCAGAAGACAGAGGGTATCGACCCGCAGATGCCCAGCCCAGCACCCCGTGACATGGGGCTGTGCGCCCGCTGCCACAAGGACTTCCGCCTCCTCTCCCGGCGGTACAACTGCAGGTGAGGCCCAGGGCATGGGGGGAGAGAGCGAGGTAGGCGGGGTGGGCATCCAGGGGGATGGGGAACACTGGGTGGCATGGCCTTAGCACTCACAAGCCTGTCCTCTCTCTGCAGGTTGTGCCAGGACAAGGTGTGCCATGCGTGCTCTGTGGACGTGGGCAAGCAGGGTCGTTGCTGCCTGCTTTGCTACCAACAAAGGCACCAGCAGGCCACGTGAGTCAGGACCACGTCCGTCATGCCATGCCTGGGACACCCCCTCTAGCCACAGTCTGCCCTCGCTGCCTCCTCACGGACTCACATGAGCCAGGGACCCAGGCATCCGGGGCCTGCTGCACAGGTTCTTCCATTCACTCTTTAGGGTTTCAGACATGTCTTTCACGTGGCTGGTCCACGGAGAGGAAAACAACCCGCTCCTGCTAACTCAGTGGCTCCCGTGTCACCTGCTGGTCGTCGTCGGTTCGAATCCCTGGCCGGGGTGCAGGAGGTGGATGATGCCAAGGTGGGCTGTCCAAACCCTCCTTGGGGGAAAATCATGTCAGGAAGAGCTGCCCAGTCTGAGGCCCGCCTGAGCCCCTGCCTGCCCCCTGCCCTACCGCGAGGCCCTGGCAGGAAGGCAGCAACGGGCAGGAGAGACAGCTCTTAGCCAACAACCCCAGCTTCCTGCCGGGCTGCGAGGAACTGCTTGGGCAAGAGGTTTCCCAGATGCAAAGGTGATGGCGTGTCTCTGCCAAGGTGCTCTGCTGCCCCCGCCCAGCCCCGAACCCCAAGGATGGAGGGCTCCGTGCCTGTGTGCCAAAGGACCTTCATGACCCTGTCCTCAGCACCTCACCACCCAGCGTGCTGCAGGCACCTACCAACATCCCCTGTGTTAAGGACTCCCAGGACACCGGGGCAGGGGACAACAGAGGAGCAGTACGGGACCCCCATGGAGAGACGCCTGGGCCTACTGGAACAGACACCCTGACGCATGTCATGGAAGGGGGCAGGTAGGACCCCAGCAGGGTCACAGCCCCCTCTCCAGCCCTTCTGCTGCACCCCGGTGCCAGCCCCAGTTGCCCAAGCGGGGACGGAAACACTCCCTCCTCCCCTGCCCGGTTGTGTAAGGGACAGGTTCCCAGCCCTTTGCACAACGACCGCCTGGCACCGCAGTGCTGGGGGGGCAGGAGGGGTGCCGGCAATCTTGACCCATCGGGGACAGGACTGGCTCTGCGTCAGCGAGGGCAAAGAGCAGCTGCAATGGGATCTTGCCCTGATTTGCGTCATTTGGGTTCAGATGGGTGTTGGGAAAGAGGTGGCAGGACCGCCCCCAGCCCTGTTCCCAGGCAGGACTAACGGGTCATGGAGACCCCGGGCCAAGGAAAGGACAGGGCCTGGCTCTATGACACAGAGGGTAAGACCTGCTGCTGGGTCCCCTCTGGGGATGCACAGGATGCAAAACCATCTGCAACTGCCTCTTGGGTAATGACGTTTTCCCAGCTTGGAAATGGAGCGTTACAGCACACACCGCGGGGCCGAGCTGGTCTGGACACGTTGAACCCAGCCTTTTCGGCATAGCACACAGGGCAGCAAGGAGGGAGCCTGCTAGGGTAGGGAACCCAGGACCCATTGTCCCCCAAGAAACATCATGGCCAAGAGGCTCCCCAGAGGTGTGCCCTGCACCACCACCCCCATCCCACACAGCTAGATCCCCATGGCAAACAGGAGCCAAACACGGGTGACAGACCCATCCGCTGCTTTATTGCTGGACGGCCGTCAGCCACAAACACCGTCCGCATCCCATGGCCCTGGCGTGGGGTCCCCAATGTCACAAGCTCTGTCCTAAAGTGAGGGGAGAGAGGGCAGCATTGGGCATCTTTTCTCTGGGAACAAGGCTGAGGTGGCTCGTACCCCCTCACTGCCCAAGCCCTATTCCTGCTGGGGTCCCTATTCCAGCGGCAGCCTCACGCATCACCGTGGCATCACTGCTCGCCGGCCATCGCTGTGCCGTCGGGGCCTGCTGATGGTGCCCAACGGCCACTCTGTCCTCTGTGTGTCCCAGGCAGCCTGATGGACAGCTACATGCACCCCAACTCACTGCTGTGTGCACGGTCACGTGTCCTCCAACTCGCTGATGTACACACAATCACACACACAGAATCGTGCACTCTCCCATGAACACACCCCTGTTCACGGTCACATAGACTTTCACACACAATTGTGCACACACTTGCATGCTCATGCACACACACTCGCATATGTATCAACTCACAGATGATCACGTATTTGCACACACTAACGCACATACAAACTTTTGAATACCCAGTAGTGCTCGTGCACACGTGCATGCGTGATTGTGCTCTCATATGAAAATACCACTCACATGCACACTCACAATCACATACACATTCATATGGGCACATTTCAGCTATCACATATACACAAATACACACATGCACAGTCACATGCACACACATCTGCTCAGTCACACACACTCTTATGCACGCTCACTTATGCACATAGTTGTGCACATACACACATACACAGCCTCACACAATCACATCTACACAAACTCCCACACATACATGATTGCACCATGATTGCGTGCACATATGATCACACACAACACACTCTCACAGTCGCACGCATGCAAACTTATGATCATACGCACAGCATCGCACACACATACATTTACGCATAGCCCATCCCCACACACTCTCCCCATCACCGACATGCAGCAAGCACAGCCCCATTTGACACCCATCTACAAGCAGGGAACCCTGGAGGGCTGTGCCTAGCACCCAAGGCCATGTCCCCAGAGTCTGAGCGAGGGTGCTGGGGTGTGCAGGAAGGGAGAGCCAGGGTCCCGGGGTCTGCTACAAGCCAGGCAGCTCAGGTCCCAGGAGAGCGTCAGAGCTCAGAGGGTGGTGGAGGTGTTGGCGGAGGAAGAGGCGAAAGAGCTGCGGCCATAGCGTGCCACGGCATCCTTGCTGATGAGGCCGCGCTGTGCCAGGATCTTGAGGAAGCTGTTGCGAAACTTCTGCCCGATGAAGGCATAGATGATGGGGTTGATGCAGCTGTGGGCGAAGCCCAGGACCTGCGTGACAGAGAGGGCCGTGTCGATGCTGTTCCTCCTCTCGCACGTCTCGGCAATGGCCCGCGTCCTCATGAGGGTGTCGCTCACCAGGGTGATGTTGTAGGGCAGCCAGCAGATGAGAAAGACCAGCACCACAGCGAGGATGACCTTCATGGCCCGCTGCTTCTGGGCATTCTTGGTCTGGAGGAGGGTGTGCACAGTGACGCCGTAGCAGAAAAGCATCACCAGGAGGGGCACCGCAAAGCCAAAGGTCTGCGGGAGGACCCGCAGCACCACCCGCCACTT
This sequence comes from Struthio camelus, assembly GCF_040807025.1. Classification (NCBI taxonomy): domain Eukaryota; kingdom Metazoa; phylum Chordata; class Aves; order Struthioniformes; family Struthionidae; genus Struthio; species Struthio camelus. The sequence goes on along the minus strand of NC_090947.1, from coordinate 28,626,886 downwards.
GGCCGTGTCCTCACCGCCAATGCGCTCATAGCATACTGTGCCATTGCTGGGTGAGGGGAAGGCCTCGCGGAAGAGCAGGACAGGCAGGGAGAGCAGGATGGAGAAGATCCAAATGCCCATGCAGACAAACTTAACCCAGTGCCTCTTCTCAGTGGCAGCCCGGGTAGCATAGACGATAGCCAGGTAGCGGTCCACACTGATGCAGGCCAGCAGCAGGATGCCACTGTAGAAGTTGGCCTCCTGTAGCACAGAGATGGCCTTGCACATCACGGTGCCGAAAACCCACTCATGGGCCCGGTAGGCAGCCCAGAGTGGCAGGCTGAGGGCGAAAAGCAGGTCCGCCACAGCCAGGTTGAGCAGGTAGATGTCAGTGACGGAGCGGTTTGTATGGCTGGAGGTCACCACTAACACCACCAGCCCATTCCCCACCACACTGAGGAGGAAGACGAGGCAGTAGATCACCACGACTAGGTACTTATTGAGGACAGAGCTATCAGGTCGGCATGGGGAGGAGGAGATAGCAGTGTCAGGCAAGGCAGTGCTGTAGTCATAGGTGTAGTTGTAAAGTAAGAAGATATCAGAGAGATCCCCGTTGAAGGAAATTGTCTCCATTTCACCTGGAAGGAAAAAAGGCAGCATGAGTGCAAAGTGGGAGCCTGGCCTGAGCCAGAAGTGGCAGTATCTCTGGGTCCTCCAACATCTCCATGCCCCGGCAGTGCTCCTCCCTCGCTCCACTGTGCCCTGTGTCCATGTTGTGCCAGGTAAAGGACAGCACTACATGTGGACACTATCACCTCTGCGTCTGCTTGTACAACACCCCCAGAGCCCCTCTGGCAGCTCAGTTCCCTCCTGTCTTCAAGCCTTTCTCCCAGGACAGAACCTGACCCATCATCTCCTCCCAGGCCACGTCTTCACGCTTCTAAATCAGTGTGATCTTTGGGCCATGCAGCTGCTAGGAAGAGCCCAGTTCCCCCCAGGCCAGACAATGTTTGCATGCCAGTCCCACACCAGAAACAGCGCAGCACCAAGGACCGGCCAGTCCTCAGGTAAAGACCAGCTAAATCTCACCCCAACCCTGTCTCTTCCCTGTCCCCCTTCATTCTCCCCTCCCATAAAAGAAGGGTTTCCTTGATTAGCACATGTATCTTCCCGGGTCCCCATCTCTGATCGACCCTCTCATCTTGGGGTGGGGGCTTCCCATCAACGCAGCACCTCTACTCGAGTTCAGTCCCCTCCAGAAGACACCTTGGCCCTTGAGCATCCCTGGATCCCTCTGGTATGTGTTGGTCCTTCAAGCACCTCTGAGCTCTTTGGGCATTTCTGCATCCTTCAAGTACCTCTGGATCCCTCCAGCATCCCCAGCCCCTCAAGGATCTCTCCACTGACTCTGCCCCTCCTGCCATCCTGCACAGCAGTGATGCTGCAGCCATGGTGTTAGGGAAGGAGTGGAATTTGGAAGGTCTGAAGGTGATTTCATGCCTTTCTTCTCCCCCCAGGTCCTCTCCCTGTGTGACAAGTTTCACCCCTGGGATGGAAGAACATGTTGCCCTTTGCAGGTGGCTTTGGAAACATTGCACATCTCTGGTTTTCCTGTTCCTCTGCTCAGCACTTGCCACCCTTTAGCTCTGCCATAGTGGGGAAATCACAGGTGACAGTTGGTTTTTTGCGTCTTTTGGCATTTAGGACATGGCCTGTGCACATCATCCCCACCTCCCTGAAGACTATAAGGTTTCATCTTTCTCCCATTGTGGATTGAAGCTTCCTTTTCACTCCAGTTTCCATTTCTTGGCCCCCTCTCCCCATCTGTACTTGGAGTTGCCAGACCTGCTTGGGGGCTGCTGAGGCCCCACAGAGCTGGGAGCCCTGGCTCGGGCCCTGAGCTGGCCTGGTTTGAACACAGCCACTCTCCCTGGGAACAACTTTCCCCTTCTGCCCAGTGGGGATTTCCCCGCTGCAGCTTCTGCTGGTGCCTTTGCCCTTTTGCTGGGCCTCTCTGCCAGGAGCTTGGCTCTGTCTTCTCTATAGCCCCCATCAAACAGCTGAAGACAGCGATTAGATCCCCCTTTCGCCCTGTCTTCTGCCAGCTAGACATACCCAGCTCCTTCCATCTTCCCTCTTACATCCTATGCTCCAACCCCTGTGGCTGGACCAGCTCCAGTTTGTCACAATCTCTTCTGCACTGGAAGCCCAGAGCTGGACCAGTGCTCAGCCAGGCTCCCACCAGTGCCCATGGAGTGACAAACCCTCCCCGGGCTCTGCCAGCTCTGCTCCTATGGAGATCTCTCTCCATCTCCCTGGTGGGCCGCAGCCTGGGGCATTGCTGGCACCAAAAGGGAAGGTCCCCAAGGCAGGGCTGCTGCAGGCTCCTCAGCCTCCATGGGCACTGAGCAGAGCCAGACACTTGTGCTCAGGGTAGAAGAGACACGCTTCCCCTTGGGGTATTTTTGGCTTCTTGTTTTGACTCCCCTCTCAAAATCCCTGCGGTTCTTCCGGCGACCAGATTTTCCTCACCCTACTCTACCCCCCTCCGTGGGTATCAGGCTCCCAGCCCAGCCCAGGGCAGCTCGGGAGAACAAGAAGCACCCAGTTTCCTCCCCAAACCCTCCGCCATGGAAGTCCTCCCTGTGAACCAGCTGGCCCAGCAAGTCCCTTTGCGGGAGGAAGGAGGGACGGAGCATGGGGAAATGTCCTCCCAGCCCACCGCCACATGCAAAGGAAATGGGAGCAGGTGCTTTCGCCTGCAGCACCCGCACTCCCCAGCCTCAAAGAAGGGAAGGATTTGCCCCCATCGAGGAGCCAGCTGAGATCAGCCCCAGGCACAGACCCCCAGGCTCGCCCTCAATGCCAGCTCCTTCCCCACCGTATCCAGCTACCCCTGTGCAAGACGACCCAGCTCTCAGGGACCAGTCAGACGCAGGAGACCACCCCGGCACAGTGGGTGCCCCCACCCCTGCCTGCCCTGCTCCAAACACGGGGGCAGGCAGAAACTTAGCCGTGGAGCTCCAGGGCTGGCAAAGCCGAAGGAAAACCTCAGGCTCTAGCTGAGCATCCTGCAGACTTACCAGTCTCTTCCTTAGCTGCTTCCCCCAAGTCTAGAGTCTTTTGCCCTTCCCAGTCCAGTTCTTGTCGGGAAGCTCCCCAGGGATTTTGCCAGTCCTTCCTCTCCTTGGTCTCACTCTCCGCTGCAGGCTGAGGTGGGGGCGAATCCGAACGAAACCCCCAAACGGCTGCAGAGAGGAGTTCGGCGGAAGCGCAGAGCGCTGGGGGCACGCGAGGCCCGTGGGGGCTTGCTGCGCTCCAGCTCCTCGGCACCCACCAGGAGAGCCAGAAGGTCCCTCACCTGCGCTGTCCACCCGTGCCTCTCCTCTTCTGGCTGCTTTATGTCACTCAGGCAGGAAGCGAGGTTGCAAAACCATTGCCCAGCCTGAAGCGGAAGTGGCAGCCAGAAGTGACCCTTTCCCAACTCCCTGGACCGCCTTCCCTTGGACGGGGGATGTTCAGCAGATTCTCGTTGCCCTCCTGGCCCATGGCGGGTGGCCCTTTGGGGACCGCAGCGTCCTCAGCCGCCCGGCAGTGGATCACACGTGGCCGCATCTGGAGGGGAATCACGTCTGACCTGCAGTGGTTCCCCTGTGGGTGCTGGCACCGTGGGCCCAAGGCACCGGCTCCGGCCTGGGGGTGCCACCAGCTCCCATAGGCCCACCACAGAGAGTGGACAAGGTTTCCATGTGGGGCCTCCTGGGTGCCACAGCCTTCCTGCAAGACCACAGGGCCCCTCGAAGGCTCCACCTGCCCCATGGCAAGCATTTGGCCCGGTCAGTGAGCCAAAAGGAGGATGTGGCTCTGTGCCTCAGTTTCCCCATTGATAGAGTGAAGAGTTCCCCCCCCACCCCGCCGTGCTGACAGGACACCGCAGGAGCAGGGACACCCGCCAGGAGGAAGAGAGCCAACCGCAGGCAGCACAGCCCAGGTCGAGATTTCCCCAACCGCAGCATTTCACCAGAGCCCGGCAGAAACCCACCCCCCAGCTGACGGGACGGGACAGACACGGCCCCCCCCCGGGGCTGCGGCCGGCCGGGGGCAGGCGCCAAGCCCTTTCCCCGGCTCTCTGCAGCCGCTTCGCTCCGCGGGACCTACCTTGACCTGGGACCTGTCAGCACCCACCAGCTGCCCGCCTGCGACCCCAGGGCCAGCCGCTGCCCCGCAGCCGGGCTCCAGCCCCCAAACCTGCCACCCCAGCTGGGCGTCAGGGCGCCGGGCTGAGCCCCCTGCAAAGCCTGGCAGAGCCGTCGCCGGCCCCGGGGCTTGGGGGCACCGCAGGGCACCGCCAGGCCACTTTGTCCTTGCTGGGTCGCTGGGACCCCGAACCCCGCAGCCCCCCCCCCCAGCGTCCCTCCCGCCGCAGCTCCCTGCCGAGCCGAGCCGCGCCGCGAGGAGGTGCCCTGCTGCTGCCCGGAAGCGGCTGCGTTTCGGGGTGACCCTTTGGGGTGACACAGCCCCCCGCCCCGACCCCCTCCCGCAGGAGAAAGTGCCGAGGTGGGCGGCGAGGGGCACTCACGCCCCCATCCCCCTTGAGGGGCTCCCAAACCCTGGTGGCACCCCCAGTGCCCCACAGCTGCCTGGGGCACCCCCATGCCCCCTGGGCACCCCGTTCCCAGGGGCACCCCACACTTTGGGGGACCCAGGGGTGCCCCCACGCTCCCTCAGGATGCTCGAATGCCCTGGGGGCACCTCATGCTTTTGGGGACCCCCCCGGGGTTCACCCACTCTTTTTGGGCAACCCTGATCCCTGGGGATGCCCCCAAAATTTGGAGGATCCCATAACCCTGGGGCACCCCCACATTCCCCGGAGGCACCCCTATGTCCTGGGGGCACCCCATACTTTTGGGCACCCCACACCCTTCTGAGGCACCCCTGCCCCCTGGGGAACCCCCACATTTTGGAGGCACCCCACTTTCCTGGGCCACCCCCAGACACTTGGGGACTGCCCTCCCAGGGCCACCTCCATCCCTTGGGGCCCCTCTGCGCCCTGGAGCTCCTCAATACTTTTGGGTCCCCCCAGGACCCCCCACACTTTGGGAGCACCCCACTTCCCTGGAGGCAGCCCCAGACATTTGGGGACCGCCATCCCCGGGCCACTCCTATCCCCGGGGGCCTCCCTGAGCCGTGGGGCCACCCCCACGCTTTTGGGGACCCCTCCGGGCCTCCCACACTTTGGGGGCTCCCCACGCCCCTCCCTTCCCCGAGGCAGCCCCGCCCCCTGCGCTCCCGTGGGCGGGGCCGGCGGGCCGTGACGTCACGCGGCAGGAGGGGCGGGGCGGGGCGCGGGGAGCTCGCGCGCAGGCGCCGCCGCCGCCCGGCTCCGCCGCGGCCGGGCCGGAAGTGACGCGCGCGCCCGAGAGCGGAAGCGGCGGCGCAGGCTCGGGCGGGTCCCCGGTGCGCGCAGCGGGCTCGGCTCCCTCCGGCCTCGGCGCCCTGAGAGGCCGCTCCCCTCCCCCCGGCACCGACATGATCCTGCTCGAGGTCAACAACCGCATCATCGAGGAGACCCTCACGCTCAAGTTCGAGGGCGCCGCCGCCGGGTAGGGCCGGGGGGGGGCCGGTCCGGTGAATGGGGCCGGGCCGGGCCGGGCCTGCCTGGGGCGGGGACAGAGACAGGGGCGGCGGGGGCTGGGGGGGGCAGAGCTGTGGCGGGGCCTGCGGGATGACGGGCTGGGAGGATTGGTGCCAGGGCCGGGCGGGGGGTGACGGAGCTGGTCTGGGAGGGCTGGTACCGGGGCGACGGGGCGGTGACGGAGCTGGGATGGTACCGGGGCAGGATGGGGGCCTGCGGGATGACGGGGGCCGGTCTGGGAGGGCTGGTACCGGGGCAGGATGGGGGCCTGCGGGATGACGGGGGCCGGTCTGGGAGGGCTGGTACCGGGGCAGGTTGGGGGCCTGCGGGATGACGGGGGCTGGTCTGGGAGGGCTGGTACCGGGGCAGGATGGGGGCCTGCGGGATGACGGGGGCTGGTCTGGGAGGGCTGGTACCGGGGCAGGTTGGGGGCCTGCGGGATGACGGGGGCTGGTCTGGGAGGGCTGGTACTGGGGCAGGATGGGGGCCTGCGGGATGACGGGGACTGGAAGGGGAGCTGTAGGAAAGGGCTAGGTGGGGGGGGGGGCATTAGTACTAGAGTAAGATAGATGCCTGCAGGGTGGTGAGGCTGGTCTGGGGGAGGGGGTGGAGCTGCGAGCGGGTGATCTGGGATCTGGGCTGGGGGAACAGAACTGAAGTGGAGGAAGTAAGAGTTAATTAGAGCTAGGGTAGAGTGAAGGCCTAGAGGATGAGGAGGCAAAGCTAGGCCGGCAGAACTAGAAGAGAGAGCCAGCCTGAGTGGTGATGGTGGTGCCAGGGCAGTGTGGAGGCCTGGTAGAAGAGGAAGGGGCTGGAGAGGGTACAGAGCTCAAGGAGGGAGAGCTGAGGGGGGTAGTGTTAGGGCAGGCTGGGGGGGGTTGGACTGGGCTAGGGGAGCAAAACTGAGGGAGGGGGCCCTGTGAAGGTGACAGCTGGGCTGAGGACATGAGGGATGAGGATATTGGGCTGCAGGAAGAGGAGCTGGTTGTAAAGACTGAGTTACTGAAAAGGAAGAAGGTGAGATACGGCTGAGAAGAAGAGGAGTTGGCTGCCTTACAGGGCTCGGGCCAGTAGGATGAATGGTGATGGTGCAAGGTCTGAGGGGGGAGAAGAGAGAGACAAAAAGGAGGACATGGGGACTGGGATAGGAGGCGAAGGTGGGGAGCAGGGATGAGGGGAAAAGGAAGGGGTGGGACTGTGGGACAAGGGTTGGAGCAGTTCAAGACAGAGCTGCTGCTGGGGAGGAGGTGCGTTTACAGAGATGTTTCTTATAGGATTTCAAATTTACTTCTGATAAAGCAACCTGCATCAGAGCAAGTCCAGTTTAGGCCTAGTGAGTGTCCTGGCCCAGGGGGTGGGGTGGGGGGGAGGGAGGGGGAGCCTGGTTTGCGCCTGCATCTCAGGCTGGGACAGTTTAGTCCCTGTGGAGCCAGTGGCTGTTTTACTGAGAGTGACACACTAGCTTCAGTGCAGAGGCTGTAAAGGTGCTTATCTGAGCACAATTTAGCTGTGGAAGACAGTCACTTGGTATAAACGTCCTTATCTCTAGGCAAGCTACCCGTGCTCTCGCTGTGCTGAGCGCCACAGCGCCGGTGTGAGTAACACTGGGCACCTTTGTATGTAGACAAAGCCTGGAAAAGCAAAATGCAGTAGTGTTATCTCTGGGGTGGAGCCTGTGTTCAAAGAGCACAGACCAAGCTGCCTGGGAAGAGACCCCCCCACCCCCCCAGGCAGGTGCCTTTTTCTGTTTCACTTTTCCCTTAAGTTGCTTTTGAAGCTCTTCTGCCTTCTGGGTTCAGAACTTTGATAGAGGCCGTTTCCTCTGGTTTCCCCTCTCAGCTGACTTCTGTGTTGGTTCTTGCTTTTTTTTTTTTTTTTTTGTTCATAAGATAGCCTCACAGACTGCACTGCTTTGTAGGATTGGTGAGCTGCTTGCCTCTCTGCAGTGAGGCTTTTTGTTCTTCCTGAGCGTGCTCATTTAATGCAACAAGTTTCTCCAAAGCACAGGCACCACAGTGGGAAGAGAGAACTCCCAGGTGACTCTGCTACGGTACTGCAGCTGCGTCCATTAGAAAATATTATGTATGCGGAGGTTAATAGTGTGTGTCAAAAACGCTCATTCATTGCATGTTCATACTAAGGCACTCTTCCTGTTGGAGCAAGAGAATGTGCCTGTGTCCTTAGGTTGATCTAAAATGCAGCAATTGCAGTGGAGGTGGCAGTTTGCAGCCATCAAAAGGTTGTGTGCACCTCGAAATCCTGGCTTCGTGCAACTAGAACTGGGGTTACTCATTCTGCAACGGTTTGCAGCCCTGCAAAGTTTCCATTTTGCTGTACAGCAAAGCCTCACTTCTGCATCACCACACTTGCCTGGCATACCAATTGTTCCTGGACTGATTCTTGGTTGCTGTTAGTGTGGCTGATGATGTTCTATGTTTTCCTCATTTACAGATTGTTCCTTTGTTTAGAAAAACAACAAACTAGATGTTGTTTCTGTATAATTTTTGTGCCTTGGGTGCATTGCTGAAGGGGAGGAAGTTATTTACTTCTGCGTTTTCTTTTGTGCTTGTGCTGAGGCCCTCCTGTCCAGGCAAGCACAGGGTGGAAATAAAGGTCTGAGACATGCGGAGAGGTGTATTTTTTTTTTCTGCAGGTTGTAAGTCTTCTAGCAAGTGAGTGTTGCTCAATATTTATTCATGTGAGATGTCTTCTCCCTCCAGCCACAGTTCCAGGGTGATTCCTGTGGCACTGAGCGTGGGAGATGGAGGAGATTTGCTATATTTCACTATTTTGGTTTCCTGAGGTGTGTCTTGGGGACAGATACAGGGTGGTCATAGCAGAGACTAGTCTTAAGAGAGACAGTGATTGAGAGGAGGGAGTCTGGGCACTCAGACGGGGTTGTTCTTGAATTATTTACTCAAAAATGGGAATTAGGCAGATGCAATACACAGATTTGTCTCTAGTGGTTGTCTTGGACCAGGTGTGCCTAGTGGCTTCGGCACTCGTTTGGGAATCTGGCAGGGCAGGATTTGTTTCCAAGTCCTGTGCCAGAAACTTGTTTTTGATAAGGGTTGTATCACTTCCCTCTGCTTTGCCTGGCCATGCTACGGCAATGATTCAACAGCCTCCCTGCAAAGTATTCGTAGACCTTCAGGTGAGAGAAACCTTGTGTTTCACCATGTTATGTAGAACCAGGTCATGTTTAGAAATTAGAGCTAATATGTTATGAGCTGTGAGCTCCTAACATTGCTGTCATATGTGACATTTCACTAAAAGGCGGAAGAATCTGCTCTGCATGGAGGTCCGCTAGCTGTCTCTGAAATTCCCAGCGTGGGAGGTGCCTTTACTGCAAATGAAGATCACCGCTCTAGGCAGGGCCTAAGCTATGCCTTGGGAGGGTCCTCACTTGACAAGGTTCTTGAGGATTGATAGCATACACCTGTTAATAGGGTAGTTCCAAAAAGGCAAGTGAGTTTGTTTTTATGGGCAAAAGCCATGGAAATCTCAGTGCCTTGGACAGCCGCCGTTGAACACCGATGTTTAGTTCCAGGTGGTTACAAATAATGGACTTTAATGCATCTGATTTTTTAATTAATATTTCTAGTATTGTAATTTCTTGTTTTGAATCAACTTCCTTAAAGCAATCACAATTTTAAATAAAGGCCTAAAGCTACCAGAATCTGCTGAAATAATTTGAGTTAGGAATTTGCTGCTGATGTTCGTAAAGCATCGAACTGCAGGGTAGAGAGGCAGGGGGAGGCACTATCTGGTCAGTACCTGGAAACAAGTGTGTTGAAATGATTAGGCGTTTTTTGACGTCATTTGAGCCTTTTGCAGGTGTCAAGAGAATAAACTCTTCCTTAAGCTTTTGACTAATTCATTGTGACTTGAGAAACTGCCTAGAAGCTGAAGTCACACGCAGGTTTTTCCCATTTCTGAGAACTGCGGTGTGAGGGGATGAGCTCTACCAGGTCTAAAACATAGCAGATTTTGTTTCTGATCGTCATTGCTTCCCTTTTCTCTCTGCACAGATAAAAGAATAATAGCCTGTTTTAAGGGTAAAGAATTTTGATAACTGTTGTCTTCTGTATCCAGCGATTATTTGTCCTGTTTAACGCGTAGGGGAATTGCCTCAAAACAGATTTGGCCTCTAGTGCTGCCCTGCTCTGGTTTAACTGATCCCAGGGGAAGTGTGGCATAGTGCTTGTTTCACTGGGTTCAGTTTTCCAGCCATACACAGCGTGCCCTAAATCACCAGTAAATTAATCACGTATCTTAAATTGATACTTAGTATTTACCCACTGTGCAAAAGAAAACAAATTTACATAAATGGAGAACAGTGTGAGTGTTCCTGTGGCTGGGGGGTGAGGGGGAGAATGTCAAATTAAACTTTTGTTTTTGTTTTAAACCTTTAGTAGGTACGAATCTGCAGGGTTTCATGACTATCAGCTACATAGGAAAATAACTGAAGTTTTAACTTCCCTGATATACTAGTTCCTGTAAGCTGGATGGAGAGCTTGGCTAAAGCTGTACCCACACTCTTTATGGTATTTCCCACTTGTGGTCATTTTGTTGCTGGTCTCCTCTAGAGCAGAGCACTTCAACCTTAGTGCCCTACACAAGGAGGCTGAGCACTGGGTAAAATTGGGTGATGTGAACTTTATGTTCGTGATGTGACATGTGAAGTGAGTTCATCCTGGGGAAACTGCAGAGAGTCTGGAGATTATCAGACATGCTAGGAGCATGGAGGAGCTTCAGAGGCTCCTCGGCATGCGTCAGAAGCTCCCTGCAAGAACAGCTGTGGCAATTCAGGGCTGCAGCACTTCAGGGGGGGCTCAGCAGCCCCACAAAGGGTGCCTCTCTGCCACCATCTCCCCTATGCTGACACAAGCGTTTCTGTGGCACTGAGGGAAACAGGATTGGGGAAGTGACCTAGGTTAAAATTAACTACGCAAAACTGGGTATTTTTAGCCCACGTGAGTTTCCTGATCACATTCATTGTGTGAATGCTGCTCACAGTGGTGGAGCAAATAAGATAGGGTCTCCTTCTTTCAGTAGCAGTGCTAGGTACTGGCTCAGTGCCCCTGCAAGCCCAGCTTACAGCCTTTGTCTCCTGTGGCAGAGCAGGAGGAGCATGTCAGCCAGTAGCTCACCTGCTGCTACTCGAGCAGGATCCGCTTAAACTCAGCCTGGCTGACATTGTGGTGGAGAGGATGAGGAGCACTCAGGTGATGTCGCTGACAGAAAATGGGACCCTTTAGTTGCGTGGGCACAGCAGCATCATAAACTTTTGCTGTTCTGTATTGAATGTCTGAGCATGCCTTAGGTACTTGAGCGTAGCTTCTGGGCTGCCACGCTGCATCAGGCTCCAGTCGTCAGGGAAGGTGCCTGCGTCTTGATGGTGGATGGTAACCTACAACTGTCTGGAACCAGGCAGCTCCGTGCTTTGGGGCAATAACACAGGAGAGGAAGAGGAGGGAGGGGCAACCTAGGTCTGCAAAGGATTGAGCAGGTGGTTCTGTCATCACTCCAGACTCTGTTTTCGTCTTAGGTTCCCATGAGGGGCCAGCTCCATATTATCTTCTATGGGAACAGTTCCTAAGCATCCCTAACACCTACTTTTCTCTAGTGTCAAGCTCCAGTGACTATCAGTCACTGTATTAGGGAGCCATAGTGAATGGTAGGCACAAAATGAGGCTCTTCCACAGAGACCTGCCGCAGTGCTGGCGGTGGATTGCTCAGGTGTGGGAATTGCAGAGGTATTCTCAGAGCTGGAATGAAGACTTGCAGGAAGATGACCTGGCCAGAAATATAACTGCACATACTTGCACTTTGTGGGATCGGCGTGTGCTTTGCATGCTGTGAATCTCAATGCCTTGTTACCAGCAGCCTCCTCCAGATTCCTGTGCCCTCTACAAGGGAGAAATTCAGGCATGGAGAGGAACCTAGCTGACATGGGTGGGAGTCCTAAGCACCCTGCTCTGGCCACCTGGGCCTCCTTCTTCAGAGCTGTGAGCCATGCTTCCAGCAGGTCTCGGCTCTGCTCCACGCGGCTGCTGTGGGGTGCTACGAGTCGGCACGCGTGGGGGTTGCCATACGCACCTCAGCATCGCCCGCGCATTTCTGCTTAAGTTCGTGGTGGGTGTGCTGCTAGAGCTATGGGAGCTCTTTGATTTAATACGCTCCTGCAGCTTTCACAAAGTAGCTTTTATGTTAGCTGAGCGTGGCTGAGGAGCAGAGGAACTGCTCAGATAATTTTAGACGCTGCTTATAATTTTTTTTTATTGGGGTGACCTTTCTGTAGTGAGAGCCTGCAGTCTGTTGGAGAATCTGGCTCACTCTCTTCAAACAGTGTATTAACTCCAGTGATCTGAAAACTACTCAGAGTTGGGAAGTGTTAAGCTTTGAAATACCTTTCTCTTTGTTTTCTTTTTGTCCTCTGGGGCAAAAGACAAGAATATCTGTGAGCCTGCAGCTTTTAAAATAATTGCCATCCTCCTTTATTGGGTACAGGCGTTAATTGTGATGTGGGAGATGCTTTAGTCAGCTATCAGTATGGTTGTTGGCCAAGTTTGCGTTTGCACGCAGGTCTGTTTAATTCAGAAGATGACGACTGCTGTATAATTACAGTCTTTGTTCTCCTGTTCTTAAATTTGCTGTAACATATGGCTAAGAGCCTCTGCGGCCTGAGAAATGAAGCAAGGGAGTTTGGAAGTTGTCCGAGTCAAAACTGAGGAAATGCTGTCAGAAAAAAGATTTGCCGTTGCTCTTAAGTGCTTGTTGGCTTCTCTCCACGGGCTCTGTGGCTCTTCTTGGATGTTCTGCTGGGGTGAGAAATCTGATTTGGAACTAGCTCTGTATTAGATGGACTTAGTGTAGGAGACTTGTGTTAGAGCCTTCTGGAGATGAATAGGAGGAATGTGAGCAAGAAGACACAAAACCTGTCAGGGCCTTTTATTGCTATAAGCAGAGGGCGGATGGGCTTTAGTGTGAATTTGACTTCAAACCTGATAAGTGTTATCAGACAAAGGACAGCTGCCTCTGCTTGGAACAGCTGCCATTTTAGCTTCTGAGTTCAGGCAGGGTTTTGCAGACAGGTCTGGTTTGTGTTGTGTTTAGTACAGGAAGGAGCCATCTCAGTTATTCTTGTATGAGAGCTGTTTTTATTGTCCATTCAGGGTAGACTGTAGCAAAAAAGGAAGGTCATGGGGGGGGAGGGCTATGGTTCAGGTGGTGTTGGCCCCCAGGGATAACATCCCTCCTCCTTGGGAGCAGAAGAGGCGTGCTGTTTGAAATCCTCTGAGCGTGGCAAGACCTCTGGCTCTCTAAGGCTTGAATTTGGGGTAGACGTGAATGAGGTCCAGGTTGCACAGGACCTCATTTGGAAAAACCTGGCAAGACAAAAAGGGTGACTGGGATTTAGGGTGCTCTGTTCTGAGATGCTAAACAAAAGGTATAAATGAATCGCATAATGGAGGAAAGGGACACCTGACTGTCTTAGGCTGAGTGGAGGTCTTCGGGATCACACTAGCAACCTGATGGTAACTGGTACCTGCGCCACGCGGGCGATGTCCCGGTCCCAGGCCTGCTGTGCTCAGTGCTGCACTTGCTCTGCATGAAACCTTAGCCTTCATGACAGAAGGGTGGACTGGGAGTGCCTAAAGATGAGGAGAATGTCATTGCGATTCTGCAGGGTTTTCAGCACATGCCTGCTGCTATTCTGTTCGCTGAGCGCTGGGTTGGTGGGAGGTCGAGGGGAAGTGGTTGCATGTACGTGACCTGCTGTGCTGCTGTTCGTCCGGAAGCTGCAGGAGGCTGGAGGTGAGAGCTCCTCTCCCTTCTCAGCCGACTGCGAGATGCAGGAAGGTGATGGTTCAGCCTTGATCTCTACTTGGGGACTTCTTAACGCGGGAAAAACAATTCAGGTAGCAAAAGGGGTGCTTTTCCTGTTGTAGAAATGTTTTAAGCAGCCAGAATAATTTTGATGGAGGTGGCTGAGGCTAGCTAGAGAAACAAATAGCACTGTAAATGTTTGGGTTGTAATGCTGCTGAGCTGTGAAGGTCTAGAGAGCTCAGTTCGTTCTCAGCCACACCTGTGATGCAGCTTCCCTGACTTCCCTTGGGCATGGCCAGGCCCGGATTACTTAATGTGTGCCAGGCAAGGCAGAAACAACATGCTACAGTAGACAGGATTGGTGTGGTGAGGCTGTGAGGAGCTCTGTATGCGGTTCACGTGAGCGCTCACTTGACTGAGGCTGTGTCAGGAAGCTATTGAATATTCAGCACCCAAAAGTTCTGCCCAGTTACCCGCTTTTTCCCTCAATATCTTTTCTTCTCCCCATCCCCCAATATAGAAACTGAACAGTTGAGGAAATCTGTGTTAAAATAAGTTCTCAGAGAAATCCCTGCTTGCACCACGAAACGTTCGGAAATCGACACGTGTCAGCATTAAGCTTTTGTGTGCAGAACAAAGGCTCTCGTGCAGAGCTATTAACTGACTTTGGGTACACGGCCTTGTATAGTTTCTTAAATAATGTGACAAGTTATCCTTCCACAGCCTCTTGAGGTACAGAGCAGGTGAGTAGGGAATGAATGTCCTTCCTAGGCAAAATCACTTCATTGATTTGCTCGTTGTCTGCAAGTTGTTTTCCGGGATTCCTCTGAATGAGGTGCTATATTCGGAGGGTCTGCTCAGAGTCAGAGCTGCAGGAGGCGTCAGCTCTGTGTGCTCGGGGAATGAGGTTTGAATGGCGTAACTCGAAGAATATGGAGACAAGGCTTGAGGATGCGTCCTCTTTAATATTCCTAGCTCTCATGTGCCTGACTGCTATCTTTAAAGCTTCCTACATAGGTTTCTTTTTTTATAAAATTTGTATTCCCATCCAAGCTGATTCCCAAGTCTGAGTGTGGTGCTCTAAAAGAGGAAAACGTCTACATCAACTGACCGTGTGGGCTCAGTGGAATTTTCTTTCTCCTCAGCTTCGAGCAGTCCTCCGTGAGCAGAAATGGCTTGGATGTGACTTTGGGAATTGCTTCCCCTTTTCTAGAACTGGAGTTAAATATGCAAGAGCCCTCTTAGCCTTTGTCTCCAGCCTAGCTGGGAAGAGAAGATGAGTGAGAGAGGTTACAGGTAACTGGTACAGCCCTTTATCTAAAGGATCTGCCTCAGCTGCACTCGTGCTGCTTCTTTCAAGTATGTTTTTTATCTTCAGTGATGCAGCACAAAAGACAGAGGCTCTGCAGTCCCCTAACAAAAAAGGCTGTTGCTTTTCACAGCTGGTAACTTCTAAGAAGCAACAACACCTCATCTTTTCCACTTAAGATCTCTGGTTGGAGGTTAATTCCTCCCTTTCCACTCAAAAAAAAAAAAAAAAAAAACCACTGTTGACTCTGCATGGCCTGGAATTAGTGCCATTTAGTGCTTTCATCTCATTGCATGTCTGTCTTGAGTTTCAGCACGTCTTGGTCATTCCTGGCTTCTACATCAGGACTCGAAATGGGCCATCTGCAGAAAAGCAAACAGAAGAAACATGTATTTTACTGAAAAAAACCCTTGCAAAAAAAGCATGAGGGAAAACAGATACTGAGACATTCCTCCACCTATGTCTTATTTGCTCTGTCCAGCAAGGCACACTTGGTACTTGGTAGCGTACATTTGGGTGGACAGAGTGAATCTTGGCAAAAAGAGTGAAGCTAGTTTCTGAGCTGTGGCAACCTAGTTGAGACTACAACACACTGGCTTGGTTTGTGGAGTTATTTCAGTACTTTAGTTCAGGTGGGTGTGAATGAACTCTGAGATTTCTCTGGCCTTTAAAACAAAAATGGCATCATGAGCCTCCAGTCTGTTTAATACTAGAAAATAAGAGGAGATATGCTGTGAAACAAAGCAGTAGCTGGCTTGCATTTTTACCCTATTTTCATTTTCCACCCCGGCTCTTGATGGTGGAGGCACCATTGCATTGCTTCCTGCTGGAGAATGACCTATTAATATAATCCCTCTGGAGCTGTCAGGGTGGTTATGTAGCGCCAGTCCCAACAAATTCACCCTTCAGACGCGTATATATCCTTCATAGGATCTAGCTCTTCTAGAGTTCTTGGACAAAATGGCAGATACAGTTTGTTGAGAAGTTATTAAATCTTCTTGCCTAGAGCGTAGGAAGTGATGGGTCATTGATTTGTGAGGTGCACTTCTTGCTGATTAGAGATCCCAGAGAAGATGCTAGGGGGTGTTAGGTCAAACCCAGCTCTGTGTTTTGCCTGCAGCAGTAGTTGGCATAGCATTGGGGTACTTAGGGATGTGGGGGATCAGGAGAAAATACACATGTGAAATGTTTCCTTCTGCGGTCCACTCCTACCCCCAGACTCAGAGTGGGGTGTTTCCTGCAAGTCAGTGGTACCAAAGTGTTTGCAGAGCTGCTGGTGGTGGAGAAGGGGGCACGCAGAGAGGGATTGCTCAGCCTCTAAGTCTCTTCCGTAAATTGGCGTCACCTGAACTTGCAGACAAGCCTCTTTCCCCTGTGTCTTGACAGTTCTCTACGGAGAACGTGCTTGTTAAAACATGCTCTTTAGCGATGAGCCGCTTTCTCAGACACTTCTAACTGGAAATCTGGCAGTCAGTGATCTCAATCTATTAATAAACTACAAATAATAACAATCTCTGCCAGCTTCAAGGACTGTTTTATATCGTCTCTGAAATTGGTGCTTGTAAGAATGGGGAGAAGTCTAAGGTTTCTTGTTGAAGGTTGTCTGCTAGTTAAACAGCAAGAGGTAGGAAGGCTTTCAGGTAGAGTTGTTTGTGGGAAACACAGCGCTGGAGACTTATCCTCTTTCTTCACAGCTTGATGGAGGCTGCTGTTTGATTTCTTATTTACCTCTTTTATTCTCTTTGCTTTTTAGAAATAAACCAGAGGCAGTAGAAGTAACGTTTGCAGGTAAGCTCCACAACTGTTGACTCCATCCTCTTGAAAAAAGGGCTAGCTTGAATGGCCTGCCCACAGTTGTGGCTGATGTGTCCAAATTCCTCCAGCACCACGGAGGGATGAGAGCAGCACAGGAGCAGATCGCACGCTCTGGGGCTTTCCCAGAGCTGGGGGGTTGTGTGTGCTGCAGGAACAAATTGTCCTGTAGGCTGCTCTGCTTTTTCTCCCTAGGACTTTGCCCATGGCAGTGAATTCAGTGGTCACAGCACTTTGGTGCGTGTGCTGTCAGCCTCTGACTTTTACCTCCCCTGTTCTCAAGTTCTGCACTTGCACTTGCACTTGATGCTGTTTGTTGTTAGGTCTTTAGCACCATCTGGTCAGGGTTGTCAGAAAGCTGGCTCAGGGTGGCACATGGGATGAATTCATAGACTGAAGTTTCTCTGGGACAGGGAGTGCCAGGGAAGTACAAGTTTTCATGAAACAACTGATTTTTTGCTTCAGTTCTCAAGAATCTGTGTGAGCTCACAGATTCCCCAGAGCTCCCCAGAGCTCCAAGGGGAAGTAGAGCTTGCTGGGTAGCAACGAGTTACTTTCCCCTGCTTCAGTCCTCACGGCCCGTTCTGCAGTGAAGCGAGAGCTGCCTCAGCAGGCAACCGCACTGCTTTTGCTCTCCTGATGGAGATGCCTTCTCTGGGCCATGGCTTTGGTTTAGTGGGTATGTCAGTCACTTTCTGTGCCGAGCAAAGGGACAGATGCTGTCCATCCAGAAGGCTCCCATTTTTGCATGTTTGCATCCTTGTGCATTGAACGCAAGCAGATTTGCCGGGGACACTAAATAACACTAGAATAAAGCTTCCTGTGGCACACAGGTGTCAGAACTGTTTCAGCCCTTTGAGTGATAACAGGTCTCCCTGTGTGACACTGCCACTTTCCCTAATTATGGGTCTCTTCCTTGACGTACCTGAGGGGTGGAGCAGGGGGAACCATGTCACTCTATGCAGTTCCTAGGTTTTCCCTATGGGTACTTCTTTCTCAGAAATAGGAGCTGTTCCCTCTTGAGTTCCTCACTTCTCTCTTGCTTGCTTCCTAGACTTTGATGGAGTCCTTTATCATATTTCAAACCCCAATGGAGATAAGACAAAAGTGATGGTCAGTATTTCTCTGAAATTCTACAAAGAACTCCAGGAACATGGTGCTGACGAGGTGAGTGAGCATCTCCGGGCATCCTGGGCCTTGCGCTCGCAAATGCTTTGGTAGCACAGGTGATATTATTCTTGCAATATTAGTGGATCTCTTGTTTAGAAAAGTTTCTGTACTCCATCTCGTGCTGGTCAAAGGAACAGCCCTGTGCCAGCCACGAGTCCTGCTTTGTCTGAAGACAACTACAAAGACTGTTCCTATTCTCTTGTACAAATAAGAAGTCATCTCATATACCTGACAGTGTACAGGACAAAAGGTGCCTCTAATTTTGCAAGTCCCTCCCAAGTGATTGTGAGGCCTGACCAGGTAGAAATAGTTTCTTTGACTTATTCACTGAGCCTGCTAGTGAAGAAAGGCACTGAGATATATCTGGAATCCCATGACACTGCTCTTCTGACTCTAACCACACTTGAGTGAGCAATGGACTCCCACTATGTTTACAGGCCTTGATCTGCAGGCTGCCTGGTTCCCTTTTTGCTGCTGGTGTGTGAAGTAGCAGGTTCAGTTCCTGCTGAATGGACTCAGGCTGCCGAGAGCCATTTATGGTAGAAAGAAGGAGCCTCTCTGAGCTGTGGTTGGGTCGCAAGGCAGGAAGTATGACTCAGTTCCTGAGTCAGGTTTCAGATCTCCTCGTGTTAGCAAATGGGGTTCACTCAAGGCTCTTCAGCAGGCTTTTGCCTCTAGGTCTTTGTCCTTGGAGGAGAAAAAGGAAACTGTTCCATGAGTTTATTGAGAGTTGGGCTAGAAACAGGGGTGGGTCTCGAACCCAGAGTGAATTCCTGTGAGTTGCTACAAGACCTACCAAAGTCAGAATAAATATGGCTAAATACCCGGCTTTCCTGGCTCCTGTGTGTAAATCTTTCCAGGAGCACGCTTACCCTGTAAGAAGTAGGGCAATGGGAGCTGCCTGACTTAAAATACTGCTGCTGGGAAACTGGGCAGTTGAGTAGCCTAAATTATGCTGCCCTCCCAGGATGTGCAGGGTGGATCGGCATAGCATGTGATCCAAAAAGACATGCTGTGGTAGGCAAGCGACCGACAACTCGCTGCGTTGTAGCAGGGTGTAGTGGCATTACACCGACAGCCACCATGGTGATGGCTGGACAACAGCATTTCTCTCTGACCCTGGCTGCTGTGTCCTACCAATTGCTCTGCGGACCACACTGCCATGCTGAAAGCGGGGGCAGCTGCCAACCACTTCCCTGGCTTTTAGAAGAGAACGGGATCTCTGCAGGACTGTCTTGGGAATGCTGACTACGTGGTAATGGCGTTCTAAAATAGATGTTTAACAAACTGGTTCTTTTGGTGCCCCCTTGGAGAAGGTGGAGCATGTTTCTTCACTTCCTCCACGTAATCTCTGGTGAAACCCCACTGTTAGCACAAAGTGGGGTCCCTGCTCGGGCACATCATCTCCCTGGGCTGCTGCTCCCTCTCTGCTGAGAGGAGGTTTTGGCACGCAGAGAGCCCGAGCATCCTCTCTGGGTTGTAGTGGGTGTCATCCCAGGAGGGCCAGTTCTGCCACAGCGCTGTTCTGTTCTTCTCTGTGAAATACCTCCTGTTCCCAGCCCCCTCACTGACACGGAGCTATGGCTCAGCTGAAAATTGTCATTGATGTAAAATTCAGCAGTGATTATGTTTGAAGAAGGGTTTTTGCTGTGCTGTAGGCGGCTTTGCTTCTGGGAGACGTCCAAGCTGCCTGGCAATTTCCTCTCCATCCCCATCTGTCCTGTGGAGCAGGCTGAGGCAGGGCGGGTGATCACCTGGCCGTGCTGCGCTCTGCCTGTGACCCCTGCTTCAAATTTGCCTCCCTGCAAGGAGCAGGGTGCACCTTGCAATGCCTTCTGGATCCCAGGGATCCTGGGCGGCTGCTCTTGAGATGGGAAGGAGGGTTGCAGCTCTTAGATCTGTGGTTTCAGGCTCTGCTGACAGTTCTCCTTTGAAGATAAGAAGCATGTGCAAGGGTGGGTTTTTTGTTTTGTTTTTTTTTTCCTCTCCCTGTACAAGTTCAAGACTAGCAAGAACTTTAAAAAGCTCCAGTTTTGACTCCTGCAGCACGTTCCCTATTGGTGGAGCTCAGGAAGCTCTACCTAGAGTAGGAACAGTGAATACTCCTAGAAGCTGATGACAGTTAATATTTGTCCAGCGTAATTTGAGGTTTCTAAATGGATACTAAACATGGCCTAGACTACAAGGGAGGAAATGACTCTGATAGCTTGTGCTCTCAATGTTTAATTTCTCTCTCCTAGGTATTGAAGAAAGTCTATGGAAACTACTTGGTAAATCCTGAATCAGGTAACCCTGCTGTAACACTTGCAGTGTGTGAATGCGACTCCAGAATGACTTAAGGCCCCTCAGAACTGCTCAGACGAAGGTTGCACTTCAAGAGCTTGATAATTGTACAGTGAACGGCATTTTAAAAGATGGCTTGGATACAGCAGGGCTGAAGTAGTTTTCAGCACAAGCTGTAATTCTTGATGGTGCCCTCCTCCAAGAAAGCCTCTGTTCCTCACGGTTGGGGCCTTTGTTTTCTCAACGATGCTTCGTGAGACACAGGAAAACCATGGTTACCTGTGACAGCATCTCTTCCTACTCACTGCAAAACTTAGGAGCAGCTCAGCCAGCACGTGTGCCTCAGGCAAAGAGCCACGGGAATGTTGCCATGGCCACGTGCTGAGTTCAGATGTGGCTTCTGGTGATGATTTGAGTGGGAAGTAAGCGCCCCTGAGGCTTTTGGAAGGCGTTAGGGCAAAGATGTGACAAACTCTGGCAATGATGGTTGAATTGTAGGCGCCTCTTTCCAGAAAACGTCTTTCTGGCTGGATTAAGGCCCTGTATAGATTATTAAGGCTAGCAACTGTTCCTCTCCAGGTTACAATGTCTCTTTGCTCTACGACCTGGAAAACCTTCCCGCAGACAAGGATGCTATTGTGCACCAAGCTGGCATGTTGAAGCGCAACTGCTTTGCTTCGGTCTTTGAGAAGTATTTCAAATTCCAGGAAGAGGGCAAAGAAGGAGAGAAAAGAGCTGTCATCCACTACAGGGATGATGAGACAATGTAAGTGTTCAAACCAAGCAGCACAGGGGGTCAAACAGCTGTCAGAATGCTCTCAGCTCCTGTTCAGAGCTGTAGGTTGTGGTGGAAAGCTAGGGCATCCTATTGCTCCATGCTTTGGCTGGGTAATAAGGGCCTGTCCTAGGCTGTCAGAAGCATCCAGCGAGGGTAGTGTTTGTCCCTCAGGCTGCAGAGATGTCATACAAGTCTCTGTGAACGGCAGCGCTTTTGGCTGTGTGTAGGGAGGGAACTGGCTGCTCCCAACCGAAAAGTTTTCCTCCCTGTCTAATACTGTCTTGAGGGAGGGTAGGTTTCTGGCAGCTGCATCTACTTGAGCTTGTCAGTCAGTTGTTTGCTCATGCGGTTGCAGTTCTTAGCCCCCGTTCACATCAGGGTTCTCCTCTCTCACCCGTCTGCAGGTATGTCGAGGCAAAAAAGGACCGCGTCACAGTTGTGTTCAGCACGGTATTTAAGGATGACGACGACGTGGTGATCGGAAAAGTGTTTATGCAGGTATGGAAGCTGAAGCATTGAGGGGAAAGGGTCTGATCTCAGTTCAGATGCCTTCTTGCTTGAAGTAGTGTTGCTGAATGAGCAGATGTTAGGCTGAAGGGAGGTCACAGGCAGTTTAATACATATAAATGCTTTGCAGGGCTCCAGTCTACCCTGGGATGGAAGAACAATGTTAATAGGCTTAGGCAGTATCTTTTCTAATTCAGGCTCTTGCGTTGGCCTCTTAATTATTGATGGCCTTGCTAGTATGAGATAATCATATGTTATGTATAGCAGATGAATAAAACACCACATAAATACTTCACTATCTGTTTTTAGGCCCTATAGCCCAGCTAGCAGTGATGTAGGAATCACAGGCCAGGAGAGGAGCTGAGTGTGTGTGTGTGTGTGGTGGGGGGGGGGGGAGGTAAAAGGAGCGGAGGGGGCAACAACGTTAAGCTGTGTCTGGGGTGAAACTGAGGGTGTCCTCCATCTCTGAGGATATTGCTGCTGATGCTCAAATGTAGACTGGAAGCAGCTCAGTGTGACTACTCTCGTGCTGTGACGCGCTCTGGGTTTTAGCTTTTCAAAGCTATGAGTTTGCTTAGTCGGCTTACTTTAATCAATTACAATAATGCCAAGTAGTTCTGGACTCAGCTGCCCTTTGCAACTGCTGCTTGGCTCGGCAGTGTTCGGAGGCCAATAGTAAACACTTTACATGTCTGTTAATGACTGTTTGGCCTATGGAGATTAAGGCTTTTGCTTCTAGCCTGAGAAGGCTCCATCCACATTGATGTGTGTGTGTTCATCTGTGTTGCTGGCCTGCCTAGCTCACCGTTTGTCTGCTGGAGCACCCAAGGGACCTCCCAAAATGGTACAGCTGTGGAGCAGGGCCCTATGGGCAGGAGGAGCTTTAGCTGGTTCACGCAGCGGTACCAGGCTGTGCTGCTGGCAAAGACAGGCTGACAAACAGCAAGTCACTGGCACAGTTTTTCCCTGGGTACTAGTTTACCTGTGTTCAGGGCCATCATAATAGGCTCTGTTGCAATTGTAGTAGTGGCTGTCTTAGCTAGCAGCTTTGCTCTCTGTATGCCTTAGCTATGGGCAAGGTGTCTGCTCTGGCTCTGAGCTTTTCCCTGCCAGCGCGTCCCGCTGCCTGAATTTCAGCTTCATAAAACAGGGAAGGAGGCATGAGGTGAACAAAACAGGGTTTGTGAGGCACCCTAGACAGTGTCAGGGCTTCAAGGAAGCGGCTGTTCCAGAGTCCGCATGGCCCAAGTTCTTGGTTTTTGAAAGAGCAAACCGTGCTCCTGCCCAGCCACAAGAATTTCCACTCTGAGTCACGCTGGCTCCTTCCCTTCAGCTATTGCTGTTGCGTAACACAGCCCAGCCTCACACAGCGGCTGTTCATCTGGGCTCTCATGGAGAAAATCTGACCATTAACTAGCTGGTGAAGCCATTTGAACCATTTCACCCTCTGGCATAAGCAGGCAAAAGGCAAAGCTAAATGTTTCATTAAGGAAGCCCCAGTGAACTACTTGGATCTCCGAAAGGGGCATGGATGCTCCTGCCCTTCCTGGGGTGAGCCGTGCTAACAAGGGAGGAGAGAGGAGAGGCTTGGAATAGCTGATGACGTGTAGGCTGGACTAGGGGACAGCTAAGCAGATGGAGGGTTGTTCTGCCTTGGGGAAGGGCAGTGGTGCTTTGGACTCTCCCAGCCCCACTTAGGGACAAATCGGCAACTCCTGAAATGCGGAGCTGGGGGTTGTGCCGCTGTCCGAGACCTTCCCTGGTGGGAAAGAACCTCCCTGCTGTAGTTATCGTTGCAAGACTTGCAGAAGAGCTAGGAGGGGCAGGCTCCACACACAAGCTCCACATCCCATAGATGCCCCTTAATGCCCAAAGTCTCCTGGCAGGAAATGCTTTCCCAAATGGCAGAGCCTTTAGGCTGGGTGCAGTAGAGACCCTGCAGGTCTCTCTGAGCATTTCCTTTCCTCTGGGGTGATAAGCGCTGCCTGCTCTCGCTGGTGGCATCAATGGCGTTGACTTTGCAGCAGGAACTGTGCTCTCATGTGCTTGCTTAGTCTGAGGCGTCCCTTCCACAAAATACTCCCACATCCCATGGCAGGAAGTGTGACATAGAAAAGTGCCCCAGCTGAGGGGTCATACTAAGACACACGATCATGGGGCAGAGGCAGCTATTCGTTTTCTTTCAGTTTTGCTGGGAAGAAGGATTGTTTTTCTGTGAATGCAGAGGTTTGACCTGATGAACTTGGCCCATGCAGGGAGACCTAGGAGACCTCTTGCTCAGCTGCTGTCTGTGGGAGAGGGTAACCCCCATTTGGTTTCAAGCGTGTGGCCTGCAGTGTCACCGTGGAACTCACCTTGGCTTTGTCTTGTGCAGGAGTTCAAGGAGGGTCGCCGGGCCAGTCACACAGCCCCACAGGTGCTCTTCAGCCACAGGGAGCCGCCCTTGGAGCTGAAAGACACAGATGCGGCCGTCGGAGACAATATTGGCTACATCACCTTCGGTAAGCAGGCAGCTCTGTGGCATGGGGGCAATTCCATGAGGGAAGAGCTCACTGCTGAGCTGATTTTGGCACTTGAGTGTCTGCTTTGGGGTAGTTGACGAGGGTCCCTCCTTTACATACCTGTGATAAAACCTGGAGGCGGAGCCCAGGATTTGGGATTGGGAAATGGCAGTGGCATGCGAACAAACAAAGTAGCCCAGTGGTGGACATCTGATTCATATCCCCTGCTCCCCAAGTTGCAAGTGTAAAACTTGCACTGAAGCTTTGAGAGGGGCCAGCAGGGGCCCAGGCTGAAAATGAGTGCCAGTATCAGCGTGCAGCATCTAACTGGGAGAGAGACATGGGAGAGCACCTGCTGCCCTGCCCGGAGCTTCTACCCTATCTGACATTGGCTACTGCTGTTGCTTTTGAATGATCCAAGCATCCTGCAGTTGTATATGAACTAAAAAATCTGCTTTGCTCTCTGCACCTCCGCTGTGTGTTCAAGTCTTTGGGGGCTGTAAGGGACTCTGGAGTTGAATGCTTCCATGTTCTGCCACCTTTGCTCCCTCACATGCAGTATATCCTTCTGCTGTATCAAGTCAGCTCAGCTCTGCTCTGAGTGATAAGGCACGGAAGCGAGACAGCGAGCTGTTTGGTGTCTGCTTGCAAAACGTGTTCAGCAGTTGGCAACAAGGAAAAGATGGCTTTGCTGTGATACTGTAGAAACTTGAGCTTGCTTGCGGGCAATATATTTGCAGTTTGCCCAGCTGCAGATACCTGTGCAGTGCTTGATCGCTAGGGGCAGTCAGAGGGCAGGAGCAGGGCTGGGAGCTCTGATGCTCCAGCTCTGGCTCCTTGCTCCAGAGCAAATACTTCCATGTCTGATGAACCCCTTCCCCCACCTGTGGAGGTGTCGCTTTGCTGGCCAGCAGAGTCATTGCCACGACAATGCTGATGGCTGAGCTGGGCATCCTTTGCTGTTTCTGTCTCGCTCCCTCCTAAGGCAGCAGGCGCTGACTGCTGGAGGAGTTCTTCTATCCCACTGAAGACTAGACTGGCTTGAGCTGAGGGGTCCAAACCGTGCTCTGTTCAAAGGGAAAGGGCTCTTCCAGAGGAATCGGGGATGACAGTGGGGGGTCTGCCCTTAGGGTCTCTCTCAGGCCAATGCTCCTGCAGTTTGGAGCTCAGAAGTAGAGCACAGACACTGCTGGTGAAAGTGAAGTTCACACTGCCCTCCACCCATACTGGGAATTGTGCCTCAAGGTCAGGGCAGCTCATCAGCAATGCAGTAGCTCTCTAATAGCAGGGTTTGGACTGTGAGCAAGACCTTGGTTCTTGTTTAGAAGCAATTTCTCTGTTTTCTGATCTGACTGTCCAGGTGAGATTATCAGTGAGCCGAAAGGTTTTTCAGCCCTTAGCACAGCACCAGCCTGTGGAAGATGCGAGCCACTGCGGGGGCCTGGATCCCTGGCCAGCACAGTAACCAAGTCTGGCTCTGTCAGGCCGATGATCCGCTATCTGTAAAGGTGCAAATGACCGCCAGAGGGGCAATATCTGAGGGCAGGTAGTAGTCGCATTAAGCCGAATCCCTGTACAAACATAGTGCTCATCTGCAATGCAGGGTCACTGTTGCTTTGGTTAGCCACTCATGAGCACTCTCTTCCTTCTGCATTTAGTGAGAAGAGCAGGGGAAAATCTCTTAAGATAAAAACACCCTTCTTTTTTGTTGGGAGGTCAGCAGGATTGCAGTCCACCAGCACTTTGCTGGTGTCTGCGGGGTGCAGAGCAGCCTGGCCATCCCCATTTACCTCCCAGCTCTCTCTCCCGTTCACTTCTCCCCAGCCCTGAAGTAGCATCACGCAGTATCCTACAGAGCTGTCATGTCTGGGCGCTCGGCCTTGCCTGTGTGTCTGCCAGAGGGCACAGCTGCGTCCAGGCTGCTGGGAGAGACTTTGGCGCGTGACAGCGAGTGGAGAAGTGCTGCTAAGCCCTGTGTTTAAAATCCCAAGTGCTGTTTAATCCTGGCATGTGGCACAGTAAAGGGCTCTTTGCAGGGAGCAAAGTAGGCTTTTGAGGCAGCATACCTAGACGGGGCTGCCCCCAGCATAGGGGGACCCTGAAACCCTTTTGCAGCCTCTGGAGGCAATAACAGTGTGTGTGGCCCCTTTTCTTGCAGTGCTGTTCCCCCGTCACACCAATGCTGCTGCCAGAGACAACACCATAAACCTGATCCACACATTCCGGGACTACCTGCACTATCACATCAAGTGCTCGAAGGTACCAAGGGAACAAGGGGGAAACAGGGGAGCTCTGGCCTAGCTAACCTGGGTGCTGCTAGGGAGGAGAATGGAGCAGAGGACCACTTTGAGAACTCACTTTTTCTCTCTTTCTGAGACTAGAAATAAGGAAAACTGCTCAGAGAAGACCTGGCTTTGACCAGGGCTCAAGAAGTAATTTGCACCACTACCTCCTAAAAGCAGTAAACTCCCCTCATCCTGCAGGTTGAGGGAGGCTGATCACCCACTGTGGCCATGCTGAGTTAAGTGTCTTCCCAGCAAGGAGCAGAAAGATACCTTCTACCCCATGCCCACAAACAGCAGCTGGATGTGGGTCAGGTTTCCTAATGCCCCAGCTCTGCAGGAGTCAGGCTATGAGCAATACCTGGCCAACATGAGTAGTGTCCCTCGCTGGGAGCCAGAGAAACGCCAGTCAATCTCTGTGCTGTACTCGTGCTCCAAGAGCAGCCCTGAGCAATCTCAGAGCTGTAACCCTGGCTAGCTGCAAAAGACACCAGAAATCTGGGCCATGAAGACAGGACGCTGAGGTGTCCCTGTTTTGTTCCAATGAAACACAGGCCTATATTCACACGCGTATGAGGGCAAAAACGTCGGATTTCCTCAAGGTGCTGAACCGTGCCCGTCCAGACGCAGAGAAGAAAGAAATGAAAACAATCACGTGAGTAGCAGAGCACGACCTGGCTGTCCAGGCTCCCCTGCCAGCCCCAAGCTCGCTCCTCCTTAGCTCAGCATGCTCTGGTCCTGGGAAGATCAGGATGCTGTGGGGATGGCCAGTTTGGGGCCTGATGTGCTGAGACCCATCTGATAAGGAAAGGGGGTGCTCTATATTGAGGTACTTGTCTGTGGTGCCTCTGTAGGTGAAAGCTTGGATCTGGGTGTGCTGGCCTCCCAGGACCCCGCGTTCTCTCCACCACTCTCGCTTACTGCCTCGCTTGTTCTTTGCAGGAGCAGCATCCATGTCAAACCCTGTGCTGGCAAGTCCTTTGCGAAAGAAGCCTTGCACAGGGCACAGGGAGCAGAGCCAAAGGCAGACAGGCAGCGCAGTTGAGGCCAAGAGATGAGACAGCGGATAGGTACAGCGGAAGGGCACCCATCTGGCACGTCTGCCAGCTCTGCAAGGGCAAGATGGGAAGTCTGGGGTTGTAAGGAGATAGTATAGCCAGCTCCAGTGCTCTGTCTTCCTCATACCTGTCTGCAGTGCAGTCAGTGTGGAGCCAGGCTTGCCTAGGTTGCGGCAGGGCCTTGGCAGCCCTAAAGAGGACTGTTGTTGGACAGCAGCTCTGGGCAGGCCAGAGGGTGGGCTGGGAGCCCTGGTGGTGTGTAGTGCAACTTGGGCAGCATCCCCTTCCCCACAGTGCAAGGGAGGTGACGGCGCATGGGAAGCAGGCAGACTCCTGGTG
This sequence comes from Struthio camelus, assembly GCF_040807025.1. Lineage (NCBI taxonomy): Eukaryota > Metazoa > Chordata > Aves > Struthioniformes > Struthionidae > Struthio > Struthio camelus. The sequence continues at coordinate 28,599,399 of NC_090947.1, read as the reverse complement.
CAGCAGGCTTGTTGTGTCATGCTGCCCAGCCACTCCTAGGGCTGGACCACGTTGGCAGGGCGTGCAGAGTGTGCTGCTCTGCAAGTCCTAGTACCTCCCTTGTTCCCCCCCGAGGTCTGTAGGGCTCTTGCCCCACAAAGCAAGTATTAAAGCTGGTTGACTTGCACGTAGAGTAGCTCTGGTGTGGTGTCAGTTCCCATCCAGCCCTGATTTTCTTTTATCTTCATTACTTCTCCATGCTCGGCAACAAGGAGATGCCTACTGGCTTTGCTGCCCATCCTTAGGCCAGAGCTCAGGTGGAAATCAAGGGAATTTCACCAACTGAGCTGTATGTGGGATCAGGTGGCCCTTCAGTGCGGACAGTCCAAATGTGCAAGCGTTGTTGCTCATAGGGGCCAGCAAGTCTCCTGCCAGGTTCTCGGCACAGTGCACTGTGGCCACTGTGCAGCACTACCAGCACTCCTCTGTCACCCACGTGGGGAGCAAGGGACAGAAATGTTCCCTGGTGACTATTCTGGCCAGCTGTGGGGGGACTGGCTCCCTTTTGTGAATAAAGCAGCCCAGAGTGACGTGGGCAAGGGAGGGTGGTGGTGTGAACATGTTTCCCTTGTGTACTTTAGCCTCTGTTGATCCTAGATCGCCTTGCTGCCCTCCTTGTGTGTGTCCTAGCATTTCCTCTTTGCTTGCTGCTCTGGGGAAGGGGGATGTCCCCTCTGCAACCCCCCAACCCTCCGCCATAGCCCTGAGAGCTGGTCACTGTGCTTTCTGCATAACAAACGCTTGTGAGCTCTGAACCAGCAGCATCTACGTGGCTTTGAGACGTTGGTGTCTGTCCTGCAAAAAGCCACATAGACACCCTGGGGCACCTGGGGATGGACAGATGCAGCAAAGAACAGCACCGGGAGTCCACACTGACCTCTCTTTGCATCCTTTCAGGGGGAAGACATTCACAACCCGTTAACGTCAGGGTTACTGAGGCTGCTGTGGAGGACGAAAGTTGGGGCACTTGCTACCCGATAATCGTAGCTTTTAATGTTGCACCTCTGTGGGCTCATAAGGAATTCAAGCAATCGGGGTCTGTTTGTACCACAAGTTTGGGGAGTAATCTGCAGAAACGAGCTGTGCTTGCGAGGACTTGATCGTTCCAAGAAACAAAACTTTAATTCCAGTTTGATTGACTTAATTTCTTTCCTTTTTTTAATTTTTTTTTCCTTTTCAAGCTGTTTCGCTTTGCAATATGTTACCGGAAATGAGTTGCAGTATTTCTTATGAGAATAATGCAATATTAACTTGTTTTCTTCTGAGTATTTGAGTTCAAAACTCCTGTATCTGAAGAAATACTGTTGGGGTTCATTAATAAAGGAGATCTTTCTATCTTAAGGGGCTGCGTGGGGCTTTAGCTTGTTCAGTTCATGTGGTCTTGTCCCTTCCATGACATCTGCAGTTGCAGTCACATGGGGCAGTTGGAGCTAGTCATGGCATTTGGTGGAATTACTGTTTCTCAGAGGGAATTGCTTTCTTCTGCTGGTAATCCTAGTCTTTGAACTGAAGTGTTCATGCTGTGCTCTGAGACAGCAGTGGGATAGTTCTGTGGCTGAAACTCCTGAGAAGGAGCTCCCTTAATGGGGAAGTAGAGGCTGGAGCTGTCCTGCTTTCTAGCAAGGTTTTGCCTGCTGAGGATGGGAGGCTGAGCTGTGGCCCCCCCCTGGGGCTGACACAGTCCCTCCAGGCACCAGGCAGTTAGAGCTGGGAAAAGAGCCTCCTGTTGCAGTGTGCCAGGAGCAGAGCTCAGATGAGCCAGAACAGAGACCCAGGGCTGAGCCCAAACACACCTTTATTCAGCACCAGCGAGGTGAAAGAGGCCATGGTGCTGCAGGCAGCTGAGTACTGGGAGCTCACCAGTGCCAAGCTGGCCCTGGACATCACCATCACTACCTACTGTAAGCTGAAGGAGGGTGAGGAGAGCTGATGAAGGGGTGCTGGGGGAACCTAATACCACCTTTCCTAATGACTACCCCCCCAGAACAGCCTTGAATTAATGGGGCACAGGGTAGGGGACAGCCCTCAGGATCAGCAGGGATGTACATGCCTTTTGGGCACAGCCCCCTGGGAAGGGTGGGAGGAAGAGGAGGATGGGACCTCCAGCTTCTGGCTTTGCTCCTCTATACTGCGGAAGCAACAGTGCCTTGAGGTTAATTGCCTTGAGGTTAATTTCCTTCCTTCCCCCTGCCCCCAGTGTGGGGGGAGCAGCTATGGGGCACGCAGCACTGGGCCCTGATTGTGCTGCTGTGCATCCTTTGCTGCACACCCAGGGCTGAGGCTGGTGAGTGGCGCATGGCTCCAAGAACCTGCAGGCCCCTGCTCGGCTGTGAAAGGATGGAGGAGCCAAGCCTTTGGTGCTGGCAGTGCAGTGACCACAGCTGCCCCATACACCTGTGCCTAACATCCCACTGCATGCAAAAAACATGTAAATTGTTCCTCTGTGCAAATTAGGTGCTGCTGTCATGCCAGGGTGTGCGAGTCCTGGTCCCTAACTGGATGTGATGACCTTGGGCAGTACTGAATACGTTCCATTCTCCTACCCCTCCCTCCTGCCCTGCTGGGTCCCTTGCTTGTGGCTCCCTGCTGCCCCCCCCACCCCAAAGACAGGAGTCCCCATCTTGTCCCAACTGGGGAGAGGCAGGATGGGGCTCTCTGCCTGGGGAGGGGTACTGGGACAGCCAAAGAAAAGAGTTCAGGGAAGTCCTAAAATTAATATGATGAGATGGGAGTTAAGGCCTGTACCCCCAGCCTCCCCTAGAAGGGAAAGAGCACCCCTTCCCCGCAGAGCAGAGCAGCTAGGATCCAGTTAAGTGAAATAATTTATATAATTAAAAGACATTTTCATACAAAACCCCAGGCTCAGCCCCCACCTAGCGAGGGCAGAGTGGGGCAGGCTGGAAAATTACAAAGCACACGCTGGTGAAGGGGGGAAAGCCCCCACCTCCCCTATCCCGCTGTACATGAGCCACCCAGCAGAGCCGGGCTGCCAGCACCTCCACGCTGGCCTCCCTGTCCCAGCCCTAGCGATCTGGGCGCTGGACACAGAACACTTTGGCTTGGTGGTCGCCGGAGGTCGTCACCACGATGGAGGCATCCCTGGGCGGGGGAAGACAGCACTCAGAAATGGGGCTGGGGGCTTTGGGTGCCCCTTACAACCCCCTTACCCCAGCTCCTCCCCCACTACCCCTGGAACCCCCAGCTGTCAGTACAGCCTGCCTTTGTCCCATGGCACAGATTTACGGCTGTCCCCTCCTCAGGCCCCACCAGCAGCCAAGCTCCTGGGGCACCCAAAGAAGAGGCAGCGCATGATTTGAGTTTCTTAGGCCATGGGGCACCACAACCCACGGTTCCCCTCTCCCACAGCATTGGCCAAAGAGGTAGGGGGCCCTGCTTACTTGTTGACAGCGAAGTCGAGGATTTCGGCTGAGTGCCCTCGGTACTCACTGATCATCTTCCCCGAGCGGGCGTCCCAGAGCCGCACAGCCCCATCCAGGCTGCAGGTGTACACCACAGCCGAGCTCTCCTCCCACAGCAGCTGCACAATCCCTGACTGGGGCACAGGGAGGGAGGAGGGGTGAGCACCACGGACCCACAGCACAGTCCCAGCTCCCCATCCCCCCCAGACCCCCTGGGGCACATGCTGGGGGGGGGGGGGGGGGGGCGCTGTGGCTGCCTCCAGGGAGCAGCAAGAGCAGCCTAATGGGCTGAGGGAGAAGCATGAAACAGGAAACTAGTCCCAGACCAGCTAGGAAAGCCCCTGGCCACCAAGGGAGGCACTGCTGGGGCCAAGCTGAGGGCCTGGGGCTTGCAGCGTTCTCCTCTAGACTTAAGAACACCCCCAGCATGGGAAAAAGGTGACTAGGATAGTACCTCATGTTGGCATTTATGTCTCAAACTCTGCGTGGAGAGGTCATAGATAGCCAATGTGCCATCCAAGTAGCCCACAGCAGCCAGTGGCATCCTGCAGAGGGAGGAACAGGTGTTAGGGTGGGCTTGAAGGACGTAGGGATGAAAACAGGCACAGCCTGTGCTGAGGGCTACAACATATCATGAAGATGAAGGTCAACCTGATGCCCTAGAATAGATGATGAACAGGGCTGGAGCCATGAAACACACTACTAAGGAAACCAGGAGGACATCAAGAGGCAGCAACTCGCCTACAGTTCACAAAGGATGAGACAAGATCCTGCTAGGAAAGATCCCAACAGCCATGGCTAGAGGGTATCCTGTCCAAACTGCAAGTCGTTAACACTAGCCCCAAGAGACACAAGGGATGTGGTGAGGAGTCAACATTGTCCTCCATGTCACACACAGATGAACCAAGCCAGGCCCCAGGGTATAGCTAAAGCTGGTGCAGGACAATGTCTCCCCAGCTCTTTGGGGGTACCCAGTAAGGGACAGGGAGGCTGCCTGCCTCAGCAGCACAGCCCTCCCGAGGAGGTCAGGTTAGGCCCCCAGCGTGTGTGGCAGGGGGAGACATGATTGCCTCCGAATGAGGAGCCATCACCCCCCGCCCTCACGCCACATGCCCCTTTCCCCTGCACTCACACGTTACAGAAGCCCAGAGACTCCACAGAGTTGGACTCAGCCTCCTCACCCTCACCGGCAGGGGGCTTGGGGGCGATGCTCTCCATCTTGAACACGCACACCACCTGGGGGGAGGTGGATTGGTCCCCAAGGGCAGGGGAAGGGTCCCCCTCAGTCTCAAAGGAAGACCCTGTCCTTACCCAGGATCAAGCCTGGCTATTGAGGCCAAACCCCAAAGCCTCTGCTTCTTGGGGCAAGACAGGGGTGGCTTTTCACCTAGGGGCCTGTCAGGGAGCCCAACGAGACCACCCACAACTGAGCAGCCGAGCCCAGTCCCAGGCCCACCAGTAGCTCCCGGCAGGGAGAAAGTGGTTTTGTGTTGGCCAAGAGCGCCTCCTGCTGGCCACCCTTGGCCACTGCAGACTTGCTCTTGGCTGGCAAAGCCAGAGCCACCTGTCCTGCATGGAGCCACCCACCTGCCCCAGAGGCCCCTGGGTTCCCCCTTCCTCTGTCCCCCAGGGCCTCCTGGTCTGGTCCCACTAGCAGGGCGGGCCAAGGTGGGCAAGGACTCACCTTGCCCGTGGCAGAGTTGATCAGCTTGGCATGACAGTCCACAGAGCCCGTCATGATCAAACTGCCATCCTGGTTGCTGGCCACGCATGTCAAGGGGTCCTGGTGGCCGTCCTGGCCTGCAGAGGTGAGCAGGAGCAGCGTGAGCGCCACGCACCCTCCCCAAGGAGCCCTGATGTGCCCTGAAACCCATGCACATCCTCCTATAGCATTCCCACTGCCCCCACAGCACCCAGCACCCCCGTGGCAGGGACTAGCCACCCAAGGGGAGAGGGGTAATTCAGCAGGGAAACCCAGCCAGCCCACCCAGTCTCAGGCCTCCTCCAGCAGCCCGTGGCCTCATAAGGAGCCACCTCTTCCCAAGGGCAGACATCAGAGCCCACTGGAAGCCCATTCCCCAACTAGAAAGCCCCCCCCCCCCCCGGTGATTAACCCTTTTCCAACCTTTCAGGACATGCAGCGAGGTTCCCTGCTTCAGGTCCCAGATGCGCATGGTCCCATCTTCATATCCAACCACCGCTCTCTTCCCTGGATGAGACAGAACTGGCAGCTAGAGCCAGAGCCTCCCTCACCCCTCCACCTCCTGCTCAGCCCAGACTGGACAGAGCCAGGCACCCTGGGGTGCCCCTAGCTCTGCAGAAAAAGGGTGGCACATGGTTCCAGCAGGATCTGCAAGGGGCCTCATAGCCAGAGCTGGTGACACTCCCCTCCCCAGACAGCCTCTGTGCCTCACCATCAGGCAGGATCTTGCCACACGTGGCCGGGCACGCAGGGCCCTGGAAGGTTTTGCAGTCTCCGCTGGGGATCTTCCACATCCAGGAGTTGCCATCGGCTGTGCCCGCCAGAAGGACATGGGCTTGAGGATGCCACTCCATCCACTGCGCAGAGCGAGGGACATGCAATGTCACAGGGTGGCCTTGGGTTTAGAGGACCCCAGAGAAAGGATCAAACTCCCCCTTGCCCTGCCCTGGGCCAAAGTACAACCATGCATGACCCTAGCCCTGAGCCTGCTCTCATTAGCTCTGTGCTCAGCTTGGGCCTGCCATGAGAGGGTCCTGCTGCGGGCTCGAGCCCTCTTGGTGTTACTGTAAAGGGAAAAGTCTTCAACTTGGAGCTTGAGGGGCCTGAACTAGCCCTGCATGGAGCAGCCAGGAGGGTATTCAGGGACTACATGTTCACGCTGCACTGAGCGGCACCAAAATCTCCAGTGATGACTTTGCTGGATGATGGGTTCAACTGGTAGGACTGGCACGGGCCAGCATCCATCCCTGCCACCCAGCAGAGAGCAGAAGGGAGAGGAATCAGACCTGGGTCCCAGGTGCCAGCCCCATAAGAGCCAGTTCAGCCACTCACCTCCAAGTCCCCCACCTCAAAGGACCACACTTCTTCCTTGGTATCCACTTGCCACACTTTGATGAGCCCGGACATATCGCCTGTGGCCACAAACACAGAGTCGTGACTGAAGCCAGCACAAGTGACTGAGTCCTTGTGTCCTAGAGATGGCAGGAAGTAGAAATTATTTAATTACCAAATGCAGCTATGGAAGATGATCAGGAGCCTGGCTCCACCAGAGCACTGCGTGGGAGGAGAGCAGGTCTGGAGAGACGCTGCTGGGAGGGGACACGCCATAATTTCACCCCTATCATTTTCCCCAGTGCGCATCCTCCTGCAGCGTTCCCGCTGCCCCCCTGGTGCAGAGGATGACCTGGCCAAAGCACCTCACCTGAGCATTCAAACAGGAGCTCTCCATCACTCAGGCGCCACACGAAGGCCTTGTCATCCTCCCCACCTGTCACCGCCAGTGTGTTGGTCTTGGGGTCAAGGCTCACACAGAAAACAGAAGCTGCACAAAAGAGCAGAAAGTGACTACACAGCTCAGACACTCCTCATGCCCCATCAGACATTGCCAAGGGCTCCAAACCACACAGTATCAGGACTAGGTGAGATGCCACCCAGCTGGACTAAAAACCCAAACCACTGGGGATCAGTTCTTCCCACTGGGTAGCGATTTGGGCCCTGCCAGAGCAGTACAGGCTGTCTGCCAAGCTCATTGCTAGCTGTCAAGGCCATGCTAGGAAGCCCTGAGGTCTGAAAGTACCTAGAGCAGAAGCTCCGCTCCTGATAAGGAGCATCCCCAAGGCTTCCACAGGAAGCTTCTCTACAGCAGTGTAGGGAAGAAACGAGCAAAGCTGAAAGCACCCAACTCTGAATTTTGATAAACGGCCCAGAAACAGCAGGGAGACAGCACACTAGCAAGGCCCTACCTGTGTTCCCTTCCACTGTGGAGAACAGGGATTGAAGCAGGTCCCAGAAGGCAGCACCCCCCCGGCAACCACCCCAGCAGAGCCCCGCTGTCCACTCAGGCTCACCACTCACCTGAGTGCAGGGAGAACGTGACCTCGCTGTCGTCCTGCGCCTCCATGCTGTCCTCCACCCCCTCATCATCCTCTTCTGTCTCCCAAGCCTCGGCATCAGGCTCATCTGCCCCCTCATCAAAGTCCACGTCCTCCATCTCGTCGGCCAGGTCATCTACAGAGAGCTAACGTCAGCGCCTGGTTGGCAGCCTGCCCCAGAGCCAGACCAGCTCAGCCTAAACAGGGCAACCAGCAGTGGGCAAGGACAGGGCCCCCGGGGAGTCCTGGTGGGAGCCAGGGCCAGCTCTGAGGGACGAAGGGGCTCGATCCAGCTAAGAGGACCGGTTTTGTGGGCGCAGGGGGCTTCGGGCAGAGGCAGCAGCCGTTCACCGCTCCCCGGGGGCAGCCGAGCCGTGGGGAAGGGCAGCGGGGGGGGTCTGCTCAGTCCTGGGGCTCCGGGGACAGCGGGCACCGGAGGGCAGCACGCTCCGTGCAACCCCCTGCACTGCCACCGGCTCGTCCAGCCGCCGCCGGCCCCAGCCCCGGGCCGGCTGCAACCCGAGGGGGAGGCCCTGCGGCCAGGCCCGTACAACCCCGCCCCGAGGGCCGAGCCCGGGCCCGGTGCCCCCAGGGGGAGGCCGGGTGCCCCCCGCAGGGCTCGTCCCCGTGCCCCGGCCCGGGGGCGCCTCGTCTCACCCGGCCCGGGCGGGCCCAGCTCCACCACCTCGATGATCTCCTCGTCGCCGTGGAAGCCCAGCGCGCCCGGCTCCTCCGCGGGCTCCATGCCGGCCTGCCCGCGCACCCGACCCTGCTGCCTCCGCTTCCGCCGCTCGCCCCGCCCCGGCCAATCCCTTCCCACCGGGAAACTCCCTCTAGCCAGTCCTCGCCCGCTTCCTCACTCAAGCCCCACCCCTCCCCCGTCAGTCCGCCAGCAGGGTAGGCTGACGCCGTCCCGCGCGGGGTGCTGTGGGAGTTGTAGTTCTTCGCGCCCTGCCCAGGCAGTGCCTCCTCCCGGCGGCCCCCGCGCGGCAGACTACAACTCCCGGCACTCAGCGTCACACCTGGAGCGCGGGGCACGACGGGAAACGGGCAGGGGCGGGTACGATGGCGGCGGTACTCGGCGGACTGCGGGGTAACGCGAGGCCGGGGTGGGGGGGGGGCGGCCCCGGGGTGGGAGCGACCCTGTCCCTCGAGACCCTCGACACATAGCCCCGCCCTCGCAGCCCCCAGGCCCTTAGCCACGCCCCCATCGCCCTAGGCAACCCCTTCCCGTCCCGCCCCTCCGGAGCTTGGCCCCGCCCCGCCGTGATGTGACGCCCCTCCGAAAGCCCCGCTTCCTCGGGGGGTCGGCAACGCCCCCCCGAGGCATTGACCACGCCCCCTCGGGTTTTCCCGCCCCACACCCTCTGAGACCACGCCCCTCCCGGCCATGGCCACGCCCCCAGGCGCGCCCCCCCCGAGGAGGGGGCAGGGTGGGGGTGCGGGCGCCCCCCCCCGGGTGGGGTTAGGCCCGGGGGTCCCGGACCCAGGGGGGCTCCGAGGCAGCCGCTGACCCCCCCTCTCTGCTACCAGGGCTGGCGGCCCCGGCGGGGGCCCGGCTCCTCCGGCGGGGCTGCCAGCCGGCGGCAGAGTCACGGGCCGGCTCGGCGGGCGGCGGGCAGCTCCCCGAGGGGGTGGAGTACATCCCCACGCGCAAGGGCAAGAACCCCATGAAGATGGTCGGGGTGGCCTGGTGAGTGGCGGCGCTTTTTGCTGGGAGGGTAGCGTGGCCCTGGGACGGGTGCTGGGGGGGGGGGTCACTGTCTGCGGAGGGTCCCACGGCTGCCCCGGTCTGGTGCTCGTGATCCGGGGACCCCAGAGGCCCCTTTGCAGCACGCTGTTGTGTGGGGCCGTGGGGCCCGGGGGGGGGGTCCCTGGGGAGCCCAGGGCTGCAGCACTAAGTGCGGTGGGTGTCTGTCCCATCCCAGGGTGGCACAGGCCCCTTGTTGCCCTGCTGACCCTCTCCATCTCCTGCCTGCTGGCTGTCCTGCAGGGCCATCGGGTTACCCTCTGGCATCGTGCTTTTCCTCCTGGCCAAGCAGCAAGTGGACAAAAACCGCCTGGAGCAGCTCAAGATCCGCCGGAAGATGATGGGATCCAACGAGGGCAAGTACGAAACAGAGCGATACAAGAGGGCAGTCAGGGGGGCATAGCCAGGCCGCCCCCTCAGAGCCGGACACCACGGCAGGGACAGGCCGTGCCCCTGAAGGGACTGTCCAGGGACATGCCTACCTTGCTGGCACAGGGCACTGGGGCCTGCTCTCCCCTCTCCAGTACGTGTGGCAGTCGGGGAGGGCTGGATGGGGGTAAATAAACCTCTCCCCTCGGGTATGGGGAGTGAAAGAGCCCTGTACCACTGTCATCACTCCCTCTGTGCTCAGCCCCAGGCTCTGCCTGCTCCTCCTTCCTCTCCCACGGGAGTATTTCCCAGCTGCGCTGACTTGCCTGTCACGGGCACCCTTTGCAGAGTGTGCTGTGCGCAGCCAGGGGCCCAGCCCTGCCTGCGGGGGTGGGAGGGAAAGGCAGCTGGGAGGCCACCGCTTGGAACAGCTCAGCCTTGACTTTATCTCTACAAGGCAAGGTTTGTGTTGCTGTGAGCTGCTGCCCCTGCTGACGTGGCTCAGAGCTTTCTGAGGGAGTTGCTGCTTGCTCACCCTCCTCCTGGTGCCCGCTCAGCCCCATCCGATAACCCGCAGCCCTGCTGGGAGAGCTGAGCCTTTTGGCCAAGGTGTTCTGCGAACTCCAGCTCCTCCCAATCTTGGGGAGATCTGGGAGCTCAATATGGTGGGTAGGCGTTGGCATCCTGGATGGGCTCACCCCACAAAGCAGACTCAGCTGTTTGGAAAATTAAAGTGTTTTATTTAGCAAGTGCAACTTTGGCCACATCCGAGGGCCAGGCAGGCTGCTCCCACGGCTGCGAGTCCTTTGTAACACAAGCTTTGTACAGATGTCCCCAATCCCACTGCAGGGGTCCTGGCTGCCTCGGCCCAGAGCAAGCACTGCCAGAGCTTGTGGCAGGCATGGCTAGGCAGGGGGGCTGGGCAAGCCATGGGGCAGCCACAGAGCAGCTACATTTAAGGCACTGAGTGAATGAAGCTGGATCAGACCAGAGCATCTCTGCAAAAAGCCAGGGCCTGACATGTTCCTTGGGAGCCTGGGGCGAGACAGCAGCTCGGCCCTGCCCGCCAGTGCTGCCAGCCCCTCCAGTGGCTGCATGGGAGGTGCCACATCAGGCAGACACATCTGGCCTCAGCTCCGAGGCAGCAACCGCCGCACAACTGCCCTTGTGCAAGCACAAGGCTGTTTAATGCATGGCAGCGTAACAGCAGCACTGCCAACGCACCAGTGCGTCCTCAGGGAATGGGCGCTGAGGCTGGGTCCTGGCTGAATGCTGCTGGCTGGTTCCCCCACTACCTCCCAGGCTCCAGAGACTGGGAGGGGTCAAGGGGAGCCCCTTCCTTAGCAGCCTACAGGTAGGGGTGCTGAAGCATTAGGAGTAATCTCGGACCAGGCTGAGAGCCGGTAACTGGCCGTATAGTGCATACAGGCACTGGTTTTGCTGCTTATTTACAAGCTTAGGAAACACCGCCCCGCCGGGAAGCCTCGCCCTCATGCCAGGCCCCTGACCTCTGCCTTTCCTTCCGACTGTGCACCAGGCGCGTGCCGAGTGAACCCGCGGATCGGGGGGTGGTGGCAGCCCTGCCCAGGCACCGAGGACCCCCCCTGTGCCTGAGCTGTGCCCCCGACTCCGGCTGTGACCGTGGGGGCTCCGGCACTGAGCACAGCCCCTTGTCCTGGGGGCCAGCTGGGCACCCTGGTCCAGGGACAGACACCTTGCGGGGCACAGAGCTGGCCTGCAGCAGCGGGAGGGCTACAGGGCCTAGCAGAGGGGCCAGCAGGAGCCCAGTGACACCGACCCACCTCGGGCACGTGCTGCTCTGCCAGGCTCCTGGGGCAAGGACAAGATGGGAGAGGAGCAGCTTTGTGGAGGAGAGGGAGAGAAGCAGAGGTCGGCAAGGAGAAGAGGGGGCCCGGTGCAGGGCAGGGGCTAGTCCCGGCCCACAAGCTGCAGTATGGAGGTGAAGATATACACAATGTCGGTGTAGATGGTCAGGGCACCGTAGACGTACTCCTCGGGGCTCAGCGTGTTCTTCCTGTTCCCCAGCACCAGCTGGGTGTCGTAGGCTAGGAACTGGGAAGAGCACAGCGAGAGTCAGGCAGAGATATTGGTGATCTCCTGGGGGTATCTGCCCCCCCCACCTCCGAATGACTACTTTGGGAGCACAGCCCCCTGCTACACCCCGCAGAGGGACCCAGCCCAGGAGGGAAAGCGCCTGAGCTGTCAACTCACCAGGGTGAAGGCGATGGCTCCGATGGCCGCATACAGCATGTGGAGCCAGGGGACCTGCAGGCGGGGAGACGATGACCCGTGAGCAGGTGACCGCAAGGCACAGCCCTGCCCCAGCCCCTGGGCTGGCACGTGGGACTCTGCCTGCACCCAGTTTCCCCGGAGATACCGCAAGCCGCACCCTCTCTCTGCGGGAAAGCTGCCTCTGCGCTGACACCACACGCTGCTTCCTGGCACCAGCCCAGGTCAAGGGGATCCACCCACCACCCGCTCCCAATCCCACCTCTGCCATCCCCGGGGCCAAGCTGCCACTGGGTTACAGCTAGGGGGACCCAGCTGCTTGCCCAGACAGGCAAGGGTGACTCGTGGCGCTCTGCAGCCCCCTCTACTCACGTATTTGAAAGAGAGGACGATGGCCGTGACGATCCCGGTGACCATCACCACGATGCCCAGCACGCAGAAGAGCCCAGGACACGATGTAAAATCAACCTGCCAGGAGGGTGGACGTGTCATGGGAAAGCTCAGGGCCATGCTGAGCTCACCGGGGCCACAGGGCAGCCTGCAGGGACAGCAGTGTCCCCAGCAACCCCGCACCGAGCATCCAACCCCGGCCGTACCCTACATCGGGGAGGCCTTCACAGCCTGCCTCTGCACCTCACCTTGGTCTGGAAGCAGAAGACGGTGACAATGATGGCCACGATGGCAGTGATGAGCATAGCAATGAGGACGGCGTTGGTCCTGTACATGCTGTGGACAGAGAGGACACCAGCGTCACCCCATGCTTCGGGGGAGCCAGGAAAAGGGTCCCCCTGCCCAGAGGGTATTTACACTCCCCAAGGCCGTCCCCATGGCCCCGTGGCTGTGATCTTGCAGAGGGACCGCACGGACCCTGCGTCCAGGGGCTTCACTGCCCCTCGTTTGAGCCGGCCTGACAGCAGGATGGGTTGGACTCTGGGCGTTGAAGGCAAAGGCCGGCCCCAATCTCTGCATCTCTGCTCGGGGTCTGTGCCCACAGCCCCTGCCCTGAAGGGCCCCAGGATCCCCGGTGAGTACCTGGCGATCGTCCCCGTCATGAACCCCATGGCCAGCGTCTGCAGGAGAGAGGAGAAGGGTTCATTCAGCAATGCAACCAGCAGCCCTGGGGGCAGATTTACCCTCTGGGGATGCGGGTCTGTTCTGCCCCTTCGACGGGCACTGCCGTCCGTCCGTGGGGCAGTTCCTTGCTGCCCCCGCTCCTTCCCCACGTAACCTCCCTCCTTCACTGCGCATGCCAGCAGTGCAGGGGCTGCCCCCCTCCTCCCCGGGGGCTAAGGGCATCCCAGGCCACACGGAGCGAGGGGGCAGCTGGCGTAACACCGGGGCACGGCCAGGCCCCCCTGCCAGCCCCAGGCCCGCTCAGCCACTCACGAAGATGCTCAGCAGGATGATGTTCCAGGGGAAGCGTCTCCTGGGGGCGAAACCAGAGAAGAGAGGTGAGGTGGTGACAGCATTTGTGTCCCCAGGTCAGCATCTCATCTCCCCTGGGGGCATCCCTGGGCAGGGACCCCACACCCCAGTTCAAGGGGTGGCACCCAAAGCTAGGAAACCCCCCCCCTCCTGGTGGTCCCCCCGCAAGGGTCCCAGACCCCAGCGACTCACCGGGGGCCCTGGCAGCAGGCCAGCACCAGGTAGGTTACGAGGAACACGGCGCTGCAGAGGGAGAGACGAAGCGCTCAGCTCCGGACCCCTGCCGGGCCGCACAGACCCCCCAGCTGGGGGTAATGCACCCCCAGGACAGGCATGGCCTTTCCTTGCACCCTCTTGGGCCCCTGGGGCGGCACAGGAGGCGAGAGCCCATGCCCAGACCGGGAAACCGAGGCAGGGAAGGCGGGAGGCTGGATTCGCCGCAGCACCCCCGCAGGGCTCGAGCCGTGACCCGCTCGCGCGCACCCCGGGGGCGCTGGGGACCCCGTACTCACTACGAGGCGTAGTAGACAGCGACGTTCCTCTGGACGAAGGAGCGGACTGGGGAGCTGTGGGACAGAAGAGACGAGCGTGAGAGAGGCCCCCACAAGGAGAGAGCTCCGGGCACGGCTTTGCCACCGACCCACCCGCCCCAGCCCTGCGGGGCAAGGCGCCCCCCCAGGCACGCACGTGGCCGGGGGCGGGCACGTGGCCCGGTCCCCCGTGTCCCTCCCGTCGCAGCCCCACTCACACGAAGGTGAACACGGCGATGATCCCCACTGTCACCAGGAGCTGCAGAGAGATGATGGCATAGACCTGCGAGAGACGGAGGGGTCGGCATTGGCCTGGGGACCGCAACGGGCCAGCGGCGTGGGACCACCCGGTCCCCCTGCTCCAGCCACCCCCAGCCCCGGCCTCACAGCACCCACGGGCACCCTGGCACTCAGCCGACCGACCCGGGGCGGCCTGGCCCGGGGCTGCCTCGTGCGGTACCCCAACCCGAGGAGGGGGGGACCCCTGCCCAGCACTCACCTTGCGGATGAAGGTGTGCCGCACCTTCTTGTCATCCCAGTCGCCCGATTGGAAAGGGGCGCCGTCCCCCGCGCCGTCGCCGCCGTAGCCGTCACCTGCAGGGAGGAGAGACCTCAGCACACCCGCGAGCCGATGGGGCAGGATCAGGTCCCGTCCGACAGACGCCCCCTCCCCAGGGTGCTCAGAAATGCTGGGAGCCCCTTCCAGCACCAGCGCAGCCCCCACCCCAGCACCTCCACTTCCCGTGCCCCCCCCTCCCCCCCGTATGACAGCTCCCCGGCTTACCAAACCGCATGGGCATGGTGGGCATGGCCATCCCCGGCTGGGGGTACCCCCCCGGCGCTGAGTACCCCCCTGCCACGGGGTACCCCCCCGGCTGCGGGTACCCCCCACCGTAGTGGGGGGGCTGGGGGTAAGGCCCGGGGGGCGGGGGGTACAGGGGGTTCTTGTCATCGTACGGAGGGGGCGCGCTGGGCTGCGACATGCTGGCTCCGAATGTCTCCCGTGGGTGCCTGGCGGAAGAAAAGAGACGGGGCGTCAGCCTGCTCAGCACCCGGCAGGATCGGCCCCGAGCACGGACGCACCCGTGGCGCACGGCAGGATCTCTGCGCCGGCCACGGCGCCAAAGGCCGGAGGGGTCCGGGGACGCAGGGGACAGGCACAGCGCCCAGCACCTTCCTTCGAGGGCTGCAGCCAGGCAGCCACCGCAAAAGCCACCCTCCCACGTTAATAGTCGCTTCCACTTAATAAGAGCGATGAAACGTGCCGGCCTCGACTCTGCCAGGTCAACTAGAGCCAGGAGACGTCCCCGTCATCGTCCCTCGGCCGGGGCCACCCACATTCCCCCGCCGTGAGTCCCCAGGGCCCGCGTCAGACGCCGGCCGCGGGCAGCGCCCCAGCCACGCACTGAGTCAAGCCGCGGCGGGGACGTGACATCCCCGGCCTCCGAGCCCAGCCGCAGCTCGGCTCGGGGCGGGGGAGCTCGGGCCCCTCCCAGGCCACCATCCCGGGGGGACACCAGCCATCACCCGGCCCCTCGGGGCCGATGTCGCTCCCCAAAGGCATCGGGGCCACGAGGGGGGGCGGGGGGATCGGGGCCGGGCTGAGGCCGAAGCAGGCACGGGGCTGGGGACCCGCAGGAGCTCTCCGCCCTGGTGGGGACAGACCCGTGCCCCGGTGGCACCCTGGCACGGTGCCGGCCGGGAGCTGCACGGGTGGTGATGTGAGGCAGGTCCTCCACCCTGGGGACAAAGGACAGCGCGTCCCCTGCCCGGGGGCTGGGAACCCAGGGCTTGAGCCTGATGGCAGCCACGCAGACCGCCCCCCTCCCGTCACCCCCCGCTTTGGGAGCGACCCCCCTGCCCCCTACAGCCAGGGCCACCCGCGGGACTGCCGGGGACAGGCTGGCTCGGCGGCTAGCGCACAAGCGTGACCTCCGAGGGAGGCCAACGGGGCGGCGAGCTGGGGCCGCCCCGGGGCTGAGCCCCCCCAGCCCCGCTCCGAGGGGCCGGGCGCCGCCGCGGAGCCCCCGAGCAGCCGCGGCCCCGGGCCAGGATCGCTCCAGCAGCAGCAGCAGGAGGAGAAAAGCAGGATCGCCGAGTGCAGGAAAACAGCGGCGGCGCTGCCAGGAGCCGGGGCCCCCTCCTGCCGCCGCGCCGCGCCGCCCCTGCCCGCCCTGGCCGGGGATCCCCCCCACACCCCCCCCCCCGCCACCGCCATGCACCGTGGGCAGCGGCCAGGAGCCCTTCTTCCTCCCTCGTGACCCAGGGAGGGGGAGCAGGATCTGCCCCAAATGGGAACCGGGCATGGGAGGAGACCAGACGCTTCCTCCGTCCTTACGCCAGCGTTTCCCGGAGCCGGGTTTGGACAGGCAAAGACGCCGGGGGCTTGGCACGACGCCGCGACGAACCGGGCCCAGCGCCACCGCCCCGGCCGGCGACCGCGGGCCTCCGCGCCCAGGGAGCAGCTCAGCGTCCGTCCGTCCGTCCGTCCGTCCGAGGCAGGGCGGGCAGAGCCCCGCTCTCCAGGGGACGGACGGCGGGGGCGGCCGCCCGGCCCACAGCCGTGCCGCTGTTTTGCCATGGCAGTGACGGCGTTGCCTAAAATAACCGGGCTCCGCGGTGACCTCACGAGCCGGGCTGGAAGGTTTCGTCTTTGCAGCTCCGCCGCTTCTCAGAAAGGGGCCGGTGCCCCCTCGGCAGCCCCACGGCGCCCCGGGGCACCGCGCCGAGGGGACCCCCCGGCCTCAAAGCTGCGATGATTAAAACCGGAAGATCGAAATGAGGGACGGGCCCAAAATAAGGGCTTGTCCCAGGCAAAACATACGTGGCTGGTTTCCGGTCAGGGGGGAAGTCAGTCCCCAGGGAGCAGGTGGGGACCCAGGCGTCCGGGGCGAAGCAGGGCAGATCCGGCCAGCACAAAGACGTCGGCGGGAGCTCCCTGGCGCTGGGTCTCACCCTGCGCCCACGGCTGGCACTGGGGGGGCCCGGCCCCCCACGGCACCCCCAGCGAGAGGACGCCGGGGCCTGGCTCCCCGGCCCCCTCGGCCCTCCGCACCCCACCCCGGCGGGGCATCCTCGGGCCGACGCGAATGAACCAGCCCGACGGGTGCCCGCGGCTGCCGCACCCAGGGAGGAGCGCGCAGCGCCCGCCGGGGCCCCGGCACTGCCGCAGATCCCACCCAGGGACCCAGGCGGAGCCCCAAATCACCCCTGGGCTCACACCCCCCCCACCTCCCATGCACCCATACGTCTCCCCCAACCGCCCCCGCCACCCCACACGCGCACACACCTCACAGCCTGCCCAACCGCCCCAGCACACGCACCCCTGCCCGTCCCAGCACACCCCCATAGCCCGCAGCCCGTCCTCGCCCCCCAGCCCCTCTCCCTCACCCCACGCCGGCCAGGCTGGAGCCCTGCGGGGACCCTGGCGTGCCAAGGCGGGGAGACCGCCTTAGGGGGGCCAGGGCTTGGAGCCAGGGGGGGCCGGGGCTCCTCGCTTTCCCCAGTGTCCCTGGACAAAGCTGCCCTGGAAATAATCTGCCTTCTCAGGAGTGCCAGGAAACTCCCAGCAGCTCAGCGCAGCACAGCTCAGTAAGGCATGGCACGGCTTGGCACGGCTTGGTACAGCACGGTACGGCACAGCACGGCTTGGTACGGCACGGCACGGCTCAGAACGGCGTGGCACGGCTCGGTACAGCAAAGCACGGCACAGCTCGGCACGGCCTCGCCTGGCTTGGCCCAGCGCGGCTCGGTACTACACAGCGGGGCCTGGCTCGGCCGGGCTCTGGCTGGGGGTCAGCGGGACCCATCCAGCCCGGGTGTACTGCCGCTGGGGCAGCACTGCCAGGCCCCCCTGCCCCCCTGCCAGCTGCCTTCCCCCTGCACGGCTCACAGAGGACATGAGTTTGCTGGTTCTCAGCTGGGCTGAGAACCTCTCTGCCCCCCAGAGCCCTGCCTCAGGGGGTGTCAGGGATGCCGGGTGCATGTGGCAGATGTGACTCCCTGTCCCCAGGCAAGTCAAGGGGACCCGGGCTCCCCTGTGCTGTAAGCACCGAGCCGCTCTCTGTCACAGCAACTGCCCTGCGCACAAGGCCCCGCTCTGCCGGGTGCCGTGCCTGGCACAGGATCGCACCACCTCACCGCCCGCCTGTCGGCCCCCAGCAGCCTCAGACGCCTCGCGTGGGTCCGACATCCCCACAGCAGTGCCAGCGGCGCGACACGATGCCTCCTTGCCCCGACCACCCCACGCCGTGCCTCAGTTTCCCCTGCCGCACCGCAGGCAGCAGGGACAAAGCCCGGTGCCACAGGGTCCAGAAAGCGGCACTAGACCCGCTGCTGGCCCACAGTCGGCGGGGAGCGCTGCCCCGGCGGGGTCCGCGCGCGGGACCCTGCTCTGCCCTTCTGCTCCCTCCTGCCGTGGCCGGCAGGCCCTTCCCCGCTGGACTTTGCCCCGGCCAGCTGGATCCACAGGTTGCCCCGCAACCCGCCGGCGGCCCCGTTTCCAGCACCTCCGAAGGGGACCCCTTGCCCAGAGCGAGAGGTGGCACGGCCCCCTGCAGAGCCGCCCAGCAACCCTGGGGACAAGGGGCTGGGGGGACACAGCGATGGCCCTCGCCCAGCCCTCCAAACAGACCCCCACCCACTCTAGCAAACTCGGAGGAAGGTGGCACGAGGGGGCCGTACCTCACGGGGGCAAATCCCATGGGGGCAAATCCCATGAGGGCAATCCCACGGGCACAGCCTGGCCCCACAGCCCGGGAGCCAGATCCCCCCCATCTCCTGGCCTGGTCCACGCCACCCCTTCTGGGACATTCGCTCTGGTTCTTGGACAGCCCCCCATGGGTGTCACCCCCCCCCAGAGGGGGCCTGGATTGGAGGGCTTGGGGAGGTGACCGAGGGGGGAAGCAGGGGGAATAGGGGGAGCCAGGATGGGGGGGGCAAGGGGAATTGGGGGGCCAAGGAGGGAGGAGTCGGGGGGCAGGCTGGATGGGGCTGAAGGGTCCAGGGGGACCAGGATGGGTAACGGGGGGGAAGGATCAGGAGGGATCCAGGCTGGGTTAGTGGGGCAGGTTAGGGGCAATGGGGCAATGGGGGTCAGGGAAGGATCAGAGGGGATCTGGGCTGGGTTAGTGGGGCAGGTTAGGGGGCAGGCTGGGCAATGGGGATCGGGGAAGGATCAGAGGGGATCCGGGCTGGGTTAGTGGGGCAGGTTAGGGGGCAGGCTGGGCAATGGGGGTCGGGGAAGGATTGGGGGGTCTGGGCTGGGTTAGTGGGGCAGGTTGGGCAATGGGGGCCGGGGAAGGATCGGGGGGTCTGGGCTGGGTTAGTGGGGCAGGTTGGGCAATGGGGGTCGGGGAAGGATCGCGGAGGAGCCGGGCTGGGATCGGTGGGGCGGGTTAGGGGGCAGCCTGGGCTGGCATCGGGGGGAGCCAGGCGGGGCGGGGAGCCGGTCCGAGCCGCAGGAGGGTCTGGGGGCACCGCCGGCGCCCCGCCACCTCCGGGTCACCCCCGCCGTGGGCGACCCCACGCGGAAACCGAAGCGGGGAGGGGGAAGAAATCAGCGGGAGGGCGACAGGCGCCGGGACGCCCTACCTGCTGCGCGCCGCTCCGCCGGGCTGGGGCCGCTGCGCCGGGCCGGGCGGGCCGGACGGGGCGGGAGGAGGCGCTGCCCGCCCCCCCGGGCCCGGCCCGGCCCCGCCGCTCCCGGCTCGCGGCGCCCCCCCGGCGGCGCTGCGCGTTACTGCGGCGGGGAGATGCGGGAGGCGCCGCCTGGGGGGGTGGGGGGAGCTGGGTTGGGGGGTCCGCGCTGGGGTGGACCCGGGGGGGGGGTGTCCGGGCTGGGCTCTGGCGGTGTTTGGGGACAGCCACCTCGGGTTAGGGGGGAACTGGGGGGCACCCTGCTGGGTTGGGGGGGATCTGGAGGGGGACCCAAGTGGGCTGGGAGGCAGGTCTGTGGGAGGAGACTTTACTGGTTTAGAGGGGATTTGGGGAGACCCAGTGTGGGGACCTGGGGGACCCTGCTGGGTTAGGAGGGCACTAGGGGGGGGCACCTTAGGCTGGGCTGTGGGAAATCTGGGGAGATCCAGGCTGGTTGGGGGGATCATGGGGGGTTGCAGATCCCAGCTGTAGGCTGGGCTTGGATGAAAGGGCAGCACCCCATGGACTGGTGCCCACGTCCTGGTGCCATGGGGACACGGGCAGGGTGCTGAAGAGGAGCAGGGCAGGCTCCAGGCAGCTGTGAGGGGAGACCTGGACGTCATGGGGGGAGGATCTGCACCCCCATCCCCGCAGGGAGCCAGAGAGGGGGTCAAGCCAGGGGGAGCAGGGATGCCCACTGTGTACCATTGCTGTGGGCCTTTTTTGCGCCCCCTCAAACCACACCTGAGGCTCTGGAGGAGATGGCTGCATCTGCGATGCCCAGGGCCTGGGCAGCGCCCTGTCACCCTGAGCCCAAAACACACATTGGGGCCCGTGTTGCAGGGTGCAGCACAGCAGCATTGAACAAGAAAAGGTGAATCTCTGCTTTGCCCATTCCTCACCCTGCTCTGCCCAGCCCCAGCGGTGCCATGGGCGCTGTCAGGGTGCAGTGTAATACCAACTTTTCTAGGGATGTACCCACCACAGTAGCAAAGGTTTAAGTGGCCAGGTGTTCTCTGAGGTGGCCGGTGAAGGTCCTTGCTCTGTCTGGCATCACCAGGGCCCCCCTCCACAGGGGAGATAAGGTCTCAGCACAGACAGTGCCTGCTGGCACAAAAGTACCCGTCCCATCATGATCCGGGCGGGCTGGGCCAGTGATTGCGAGGCTTTTCTGAGCCTCCTGCTGATCGATCCTGTTTGTGCTCCTACCATAGGGAAGGGTTGTGGAGTTCGTGCAAAGCGCTTGGTTTGGCCCTGGGAACGGTCTCCCTTCTTCCCGTGGACTCCACAGGTCGTTCGTCCCCAGGGCCTGGTGCTCAGCATCAAGACTGGCCTTGCAAGTGCCCAGAATCTCCTGGTTAGTTTGTCCCTGCACCCGCTCCAGCTCTGCACAAGACAATTCGATTATAAGCATTTTCTTGCCAGGGCCCACCCTGGAACAGAGCCCCTAGGGAAAAGCAGACCCTCTGGAGCCAGACATGCCGCTCAGAGCTGCTCGTCTGAAGACAAGCAGACGGATTACCTGGGAGCACTCCAGATTGCTGGAAATGTGCTTAAAGGCCTGACAAAACCAGCCACTCTCACCACCCAGCTGCCTCCGGCTTCTGATAAATCTTCCATCGGCCGCAGCCCGGGGCTGCGTGAAGGTGCATGGGAGGCTGTCGGGGGGGTGCTGCCTGCTCCTGGCTCGGCCCTGGGGCTGGGTGGTCCCATCCTTTGGGATGTTCTGGGCAAATCTGTCACATCCCATACAGACACCGTCCATCCCACACGCACCTCCGTTATTCTCGCAGCACTGCCCCGGTCCGTACATGTCCTGGGACCCTCCTACCTAAAGGCGTAGCCTGGCCCCAGGCTTTACCCTCAGTGCCTCGCACCGCACTGGGGCTGTGGGAGACTGTGTCACCATTCCCAGGGTCAGGGCTGGATCTGCACAGTGAGGGGTGTCACTGATTAAAAAGAAAAGCCAGACTGTATTTCCAGACCTCCTCCTGAGTCACCCAGGGCAGGTCTAGAAAAGGCATCGGCTGAGTTTCAGGAGATCCAAGAGGGAAGAGGATGATGGGGAGGCTGCAGAGACAGTCCCAGCCCAGGGCAGGGGATGTCGGCTGGGGTAGGCAGGGAGGAGACTTGCCTAATAAGCAGAAGGCTACTGTGGGGCAGCCCCACGTTAGGGGAGTGCTCTGGGTGCCTGAAGCACCCAGTGGTACCCCAGGACGGACTGTTGCGGACCCAGAGGCTGGCAGAGAGGATGTGAAGGGCTTAGGTTCAAACCACTGGAGCTTCTGTTCCCTCCTATTTTTCTCAGCTTCTTGAGAGCTGCCTTAATACCTCAACAGCCTCCCTTGCCCTGCTGCTCGCCCAGCGGGGCTCCCCTTGGGCCCTTTGAGAGGGGTGCACACCCAGGACACGGTCTTGTCCCCTGCCACCAGCAGCACCCTTCTGGCTGCCCTTTGACTCCAAAGTGACGCCAGTCCTGGCTGCAGGGGTGACGCCTGGTGCCGCTGCCCTGTATCCTGCCACCGCGGCCACTCAGAGGCCTCTCGGGTCTCACAACCGTTCCCATCCTGATAGGGCAGTTGGTGACACCTAGTGACCTGCTGGGTGACTACAGCCTAAAGGGGGCCCACAGCCAGGTCCCCTCCTTGCTGCCACCCCCAAAGCAGTGATGTCACCTTGGGGGACCCCCCCACCCCAAACAGTGATGTCACCTTGGGGGGGCCCTTCCTCACGCAGTGATGTTGTCTTGAGGGATCCCCTACCCCCAAGCAGTGACGTCAGCTTGGGGGACCCCTTCCGCCATGCAGTGACGCGGTTGGGGCGCGAGGGGGGATCCCCTTCTTTCCGGCGGTGACGTAGTTGGGGGGTCCCCCCTCCCTTTCCGAAGCAGCGGGGCGGCGTGACCACCAGGCGGCGCGAACGGCGCGGGAGTCCGGCGGAGCGAGGGGGCGGGGCAGGGGGGCGGGGCCGGAGCCTCGCCCTCCCCCCTATTGGCCGGCCCCGTGGCGCGGCGTCCGAAGGGGGCGGGGCCGGGGCGGGCGGGGTGGTGACACGGCGTCCGGAGGGGGCGGGGCCGGCGGCGGCGCCCGGAGCATGGCGGGGCCGGGTTGGCGGGCGGCGGCGGCAGCGGCCGGTGCCTGCGGGCTGGGCGCCGCCTCGCTGCTGCGCTGCCCGGCCCTGCGCCGCCTCGGCCGCCGCGCCGCCGCCGCGCTCATGGCCCTCGCCGGCCCGCTGCTCTTCCGCCTGGGGTGAGTGTCCGCCGCCGGGGGGGGATGCTCCCGTGGACCGAGCCGTGGCCCGCGTCACGCGTGGAGCTGCCAAGGGCCCCCGGGCGGGGGGCGGCCGAGGCGGTAGGGCGGCGGGCTGGAGCCGTGCGGCCGGGGAGCAGCCGGTGGAGGAGCACAGAGCCCTTGGCCGAGGGGGAGGTGGGCGGCGGGGCTTGCAGGCCTCGTCCTGCTCGCCGCGGGGGGCTCGGGCCACCGCTCCTGCCCCGGGGCAGCCGCTGCCAAGCCGCTCCGCCGTGGGGCGGCCCGGCCTGCGCGCCATTCCCAGAGGTGCCGGGGCTCCCCTGCTCCAGGCCACCTGCCGCTCGGGAAGGTGTCCCCTTAACGGGGTCGTCTTTGGGCTCTGGGAAGGTGTGGGGCACCACACATTGCTTCCGACAAAGTGGTGGTACCTGGGCTGCTGTGTTAGAGCTGCTGTGTGGGGTCTTTGTGTCTCACATCAGCCCCTTAAGGAGGAGCCAGCTCCTGCAGCGAAGAAGGACTTTCCTGTCTCTCCCTTGCTGCCAGGGAGCCTTGGGCATGGCCCAGGGCAGCCGCACAAGGTGGTCCGGGCATCCTCTTCCCCGGTGCATCCCCTGCAGCTCCATGGGACGCTCGGGCAGGGCCTGGGGAGGAGGCTTGCCCATGTAGCGGGGCCAGTTGAGCTCGTCTGCCGGCGTGCAGGTTCGTTGTGTGTCTCTGCTGACCCCTGCATCGGGCAGCACCCGCTGCCTCGCAACCAGCACGCTAATTCAGGTGTCCCGAGCCGGCAGGGTCTGTGCTGGGAGCTGGCAACAAGCGCCCGAGCCATCTGCAAGGAGCAGGAAAGCTGAAGTCATTGCTGGACCCGCTGGCTTCTCTCCTTTGTTCTGCTTCCAATTGAAGGAACAGCAAATCTTCCTCTGTTTGTACAGTGCTGTCCTGGAGCCACCCAGGGAGGAATTTGCGCTCGGCAGCCCACAACCACAGGGGCAGCCTGAGAGGGGCAGCTCGAACCCTGCCTCGCTCTGTGACGCTCTTGCGTAAGGAGAGCAGGCTTGGGTCTGTGGGAGCGTGGTGCGCGTGTGGTCTGCCCAGGCCAGTGGACAAAGGGAGGCATTGTAAGCACTTGCTGCCTGGGAGGCCGTGGCCAAGCTCCTCCCGGGTCACGCTGGGAGCCAGCAGCAGGGCTGGGAACCAGCCGTGGCCTCCAGCGTCCCAGCACGGTGCCAATCGCCCTCGGCTGCTTGTGTTGCTGCAGTACATTTCAGACTTTTCTCCCTTGGTGAAGATCAACCGGGCCTGTTTCTCGGGTCTAATTATTAACCCACCAGTTGTGCCCCAGCCTGTCTCCTGCCAGCAGCTCGCTCTGGATGTGACCCTGCTATCTGGGCACAGGTTGCCAGTGCCGATCCCTTTGAACCACGGTGGCAGGCGGTGCTAGATTGCTGTCTGCTGGCAGGTTCCTGTGTTCCCTGAAAGTCCCATGAGCAGTCGCACCCTGGCTTTGGGCTTGTGGCCTCCCACGGAGGCAGGGGAGACCAGGCTTTTGGCAGGATCCCTCCCACAACCTCCCCAGCGTGCTGGAGCAACTGGTGACCTGAAGCTACAGGCAGAGGTGGAGGTTTCCACTGTGACAGCCCCTCTCTGCTGGAAGCAAGGCAGCCGTGTCCTGGGATCTGTGCCGGAGGATTTTGTGCATCTCTGGAGACACCTTTCTTCCAGAGAGCATTTGCTGCCCAGGCGAGGAGCTTTTGGGGTCCTGACTGGAGAGGAAACAGCACAGGATGCCCGAGCTGGCCGTGCCACCCGCTGCTGCTGGACGGGGCGAGCATTGGGTAGGAGGGAATACGTGTCCCACTGCCGCCCCAGAGCGGGTAGCAGGAACAGAAGTGGCCCTCAGGCCAAGGGGGCTAATCTAGCCCTGTGGTTTTAGTCTTCTGTTCCTGCTTTCTCTATGTGTATCTGCCAGGGCCATATGGCCATGAGGTACTTTGCTGGCCAGAGGGTGATGGGCTGTGGCAGAGAGGAGTATTTAGTGATTCAGGGAGACCTTGGCCTGGGAATGGGGTAGAGAGCCTGAAGCAACCCAGGTCTTTGCATTTCCTTCATGGTACCAGTTGGTACATCATGGCACATCACCCCTGCCCCCATCTCCCTCCCGAGCCCTGAGGCACTGCTGTAGAAAGCAGGGTGGGGAGCAAGCCCCCTGGCCCATATCTGTACATGTTGAACCTCCATGTGGGACATGCCTCCGGGGCAGTTCTCGCTTCCTCTTCCTTCAACCTGTTCTGCTTTCTGTCCCTTCCATTGCTCAGCAACACAGCCCAGAAAGCAGCTTGCACTTCCCTCTTTTCCAGCACCCGGTGGCTGTTGCACCTAGAGGCGAATCTCTCGGTGCGGAGTCAGCCTTGGGCATGGGCCTCCTGGGTGGGGGGCAACCAAGCTGGGGATGCTCAGTAGCCACAACCTAAAGTGGACGCAGCCTTTGGGATGTGCTGATGTGGGCAAAACCCTGGGGCTCAAACCCTTCCTGGAGGCGAGCAGCACCCTCCGTCTCTGGCTGGTGATGGAGCCACGCGGCGCCTGCGGTGTGGGGGCTTGTGCCCTCCCCCAGCCAGGGGAGGACGGAGGCTGAGGCCGTTCTTGCCGTTGTCTCTGGACCCGCTCTTCCTCTCGCACCGGGGTGCCGACCTGCTGCCTGATGAGCACCGCTGGTGCTGAGCTCGAGGACAGATGGACAGAGGATCCCTGCCATGTGACGCAGAGGGGCGCAGCTCCCTGCAGCGATGTCCCCAGGCCCTTGCTGCCTGGAGCGGCTCGGGGCTGCCGCGTGGATCTTCCCCCCGCCGATACCCCCTCGCAAAGGGCCCCGATCTGGAGGGAGAGGGAACCTGCCTGGGGAACTGATTCTGCCCTCGCTGCAGATCTGGAGCAGGCAGCGGAGAGGGCCCGAGGGAGAAACTGCCTTCAGGCCCTGCTCCATGGGAAGGGGACCCCCATCTCCTTCTGGCAATGCCCCGGGGCTGAGAGCAGCCCCCTTCTCTGAGCAAGTTGGCCACATGATGCACACACGTCTCCACGTGCCGAGGAGGTGACAATCCTCTCGGGTGCTGTGGGGCCAGCCGCTGGGTGGCTGCGCGCGGGGCTGGGGCCAGGGGGAACGCAGGAGTCCAGGCACGGCCTCTGCCACCTCTCTGAAGCAAGCCGTGGAGCGGGGCCCAGCCAGAGGCAGGTGGTGCCACCCCAGGCAGGCCGCAGATGGGATCAGGGACGTCGTGTGTTTGCAGAGTTGAAGGACAAGCGTGTGGGTTGGATGGGGAAGGCTGCACTGTTAAGTCCCCCCTTCCCCCAGTCTAGCAGCATACCAGTTTACTCGCCGTACTGGGAGCCAGCAGGGTGGGGGTGGAAGGAGAAGAGAGTTTGGCAGCGCCAGCGGGGTTGGCCCAGCCTCCCCTTCTGCACAGCCGCGGCGGGTGTGAGGGAGGCAGCTGAGCCACCCGGACGCCTGGGTTCCTGGCTGCTTGCTACCATCTCTAACCCTTTGTGCCTCAGTTTCCCCACAGGTTGGGAGGCGGCAGAAGGGGCACGAGGTGCTGGTTGCCCTTTGCCGTACCCCGTCTCTCCCTTCTCTGAGCACAATGCAGATTTGCAAAAGCCACACTCCCCCCTGCGCTGCCTCCTCGAGTCAGCGGTGCCGCCCAGGCAGCTTTGGGAAGCTTGGCCGGACACCTGGGCTCCTGGTGGCGGCTGCGAGAGTTGGTTTCACACCGTGGGGCTGCAGCTCGGTGTGCTGCATGCACGCACAGCCTCCCGGCTCCCGATAACCGCGGGAACACCCTGCTCCTGATAACCCCCCCCCCCCCGCATACATGTGCTGCTCCTGATAACCTGGGTGTCCGGCAGCCAGACCCTCGCTAAGGACCCAGGCGTCCTGGCCCGGCTCCTCCAACACCTTGCTCGAACCCATTGACCCCTCCAGCCCTTGTTGAGCTTCCCCCCGCCCCCCCACCCTCCCATGCCTCCGCAGCAGCGTGCCGACCGGCTCCTGTCCATCCTCCCCAGCCCTGGGTGGCCTGGCAGCCCCCTGGGGGGGGGCTCCTCACCCCCCTTTCCTCTCGAGGTGGGGGGGCCGCGTCCGCCAGGCTCACCCCACCACCCTCCGCAGGTACAGCCTGTACGCCCGCACCCGCCTCGGCTACCTCTTCTACAAGCGCCAGGTGAAGAAGGCCCGCGAGCGGTACCCGCACGGCCACTCCGTGTCGCAGCCCGTGGGCTTCGGCGGTGAGTCGAGTTCGGGGCCCGCGTCCCCCTCGCCTCCAGCCCCCCGATGGCCTGCCCGGAGCCGGGGCCCGTCCCGCGCGTCCTTGCCCCCGGGGCTGGGCTTGCTCCTGGTCACCTGGGTTGGGTATGCAGGCGTGGGGGGGGGATGAGGGGGCTGGTCGGGGGGGGGGGGTGCAGTGCCTAAATTGCCCAGAGTGCATTCAGCAGAACTGGGTTTAAATTGGGGGGGGGGGGGAGGTGGCTGGCTTTGCCCCCCTCACCTGAGGGGCTGCAGAGAGGTTGCGCCCTGATGTTTTTCTGTCCATCCGTCCCCCAGCGGTGAAAATCCTGCCCATTCCCGTGCTCTCCAACAACTACAGCTACCTGGTCATCGACACGGGCTCTGGCCGAGCGGCTGTCGTCGACCCCTCCGACCCGCTGGCTGTGCAGGTGGGACCCCCGGGCCCCTGGCAGGGGCCCTCTGGGCTGGAGCCATCCCCTGTCCCCTGGGGAGGGATGTGGCATTGGCCGGGGGGGCAGGAGGGGCCCCGCTGCAGGGGTGGGGAGACCCTGCTCCCTTGGAGCTCCCCATGGGCAACCAGACTCTGGGGAGATGGAGGGGGGCAACTGGGCCGAAGCCCCCAGGATCCCTGTCTTGTCGTTTACCTCAGTGTTTGACTGTCGGGATGGGGGGAATCTCTCTTTTTTGGGGGTGCAGGGGCAAATCTGTCCCTAAGCTGTAGCCCTCAGTGCCTTTAGCATCCCCGCTGTGGGGCAAGGTGAGGGGGGATCTTGGGGGGTGGCAGGGCTGCCACATCTGGTGCTGTGGGGAAGTGGCCTGGGGGTGCTGGGCAGGCCCGGAGGGGGGATTTGGGGGCGGATGGGTGCTGGGAGTCTGTCATTGCGCCCCCTCCCCGATATCTCCTCCCACCCACAGGCTGTCATTGAAGAAGAGGGGGTGCTGCTGGAGGCCATACTCTGCACCCACAAACACTGGTAAGGGGCAAGCAGGGGCCGTGAGGTAACGCTGGGGGTCTGGGGGGCACGTCAGGGTGAGCCCAGCAGCATTGCGGGTTGTGGTCCCCCCAGAGCACAGCCTGGTTCCTGGGGTTCAGCTGGGGGGGAAGTGTGAGCAATTCCCAGGGACCCTGTGTTTGCAGCCAGGGCTGTTAAGGGGAATGAACCCCCCACACCTACCCCACGTGGGGTGGGGATGGGGGACGCTGGGGGGTGCTGACATGCCTGCCCGCAGGGACCACAGCGGGGGCAACGCGGAGCTCCGCCAGCAGCACAGCTCCTGCAAGGTGTACGGCAGCGCCCTCGACGCCATTCCTGAGCTCACCAAGTAAGATCCAGGTGCCCCGGGCACCCCTGCAAACTTTGGGGAGGGGGGAGCTTCGCCTCGACACATACCACTACCTTTCACCCACCCAGCCTGCCAATATTGGGTTGTCCCTCCCAGTACCGTGTTGCCGCCTCGGTGGGCAGAGACCTGGCACGCTCGTGTCAGTAGTGTTCCGGCGGCAGGGGACGTGGGTATGCTGGGCGCGGGGAGCTGCCCTGATCGTGCTCCCCTCTGCCCCGGCGCAGCCCGCTTACGGACAAGGAGCGGGTGAGCGTGGGCTGCTTGAGCTTCGAGGCGCTCGCGAC
The DNA here is from genome assembly GCF_040807025.1 of Struthio camelus. Classification (NCBI taxonomy): domain Eukaryota; kingdom Metazoa; phylum Chordata; class Aves; order Struthioniformes; family Struthionidae; genus Struthio; species Struthio camelus. The sequence goes on along the minus strand of NC_090947.1, from coordinate 28,570,751 downwards.
GCCCGGCCACACCGTGGGCCACGTGGCGTACGTGCTGGACGCGGCGCCCTTTGGCGGGCCGCCCTGCCTCTTCTCCGGAGACCTGCTCTTCCTCGCCGGCTGCGGTGAGCACCCCCGCCGCGGTCCCTCGCGCCCCTGCGCCCGCTGAGCCAGCCGTGGGGGGAGGATAGCGCCCCCCCCCCCCCCAAGACTGCGTGATGGGGCAGAGCTCAGGTTTGGGGTACCTTGGGGCTGGGTAGAGGGGGCAGATCGGGGGTGGGGGGCGCTCTGTGGGCCCGCCCGGGGGATGTGGAAGCGGCGGGGGGGGCCCAGGGGACCCCGGTTCCCTCCCCCGTGACGGGCAGGTCTGCGTGTGGGCGCAGGCAGGCTCTTCGAGGGCTCCCCCGAGACCATGCTTGCCTCCCTGGACGTGGCCGTGGGCCTGGGCGAGGACACGCTGCTCTGGCCGGGTGAGTGTGCCCGACATCGGGGGGGGGGTGCAGCCCCCCCGACCCCTCACCCGCCTGCCACGTCCTTCCTAGCCCCCCCGGGGACCCTTCCCAGGCTGGGAAAGCGCGAAGCCCCCCCGGCTGCGGTGGGGAGCCGGCGTCCGTGTGGGTGCCCTCCGGCCCTGCGCCCCCGCCGGCTCTCCCCGCCGAGCCGGGGTGGGGGGGCGGCGGGGGCGCTGACGGGCGCCCGGCCGCAGGCCACGAGTACGCGCTGGAGTGCCTCACCTTCGCCAGCCTCCTGGAGCTGGACAACCCCGCGCTGGAGCGGAAGCTGCTGTGGGCGACGCAGCAGCGGCAGGAGAAGAGGAGCACGGTGAGGTTTTTTTTTTTTGGGGGGGGGGGGGGGGGGGAGCACCCCCACCCCAGCTCTGTCCCCGCTGTCAACGGTGCAGCGCCTGGCACAGTCCGGGGAGGGGGATGCTGGGGTGGGGGGCACAAGCTTGCTTCCCGCTCCCGGTGGCCAACCTGGAGTCGCAGCGGGCCGCATCCGGCGCAGTGCTGAGTGCCTCTCCCCCCCCCCCCCCAGTGCCCCTCCACCATCGGGGAGGAGAAGACCTACAACCCCTTCCTCCGGACGCACCGCCGGGAGCTGCAGGAGGCCCTGGGGCTGACGCGCCGGAGCGGGGAGCCCGGAGACGCCTTTCGTGCCCGCGTCCTCAGGGAGGTGCGGAGGCGCAAGGACCTCTTCAAAGCCACCTAGCCCCCCGGCGGGGGCTCCGTGCTGCTCGGCCCCCGGGGGCGCAGGGGGACCCCCGGCACCGTGTGCCGTTTGCTGTGAATCCCCCTTCTGTGATGGAGAGTTCGGTCGAGCTCTGGGGCGCGGGGGGCGAGAGGGGATCCGTGATCCCCCCGCACCTGGGGGTCCCTGGGTGTCATTTAGAAGCACTTGGACCCCATTTTTTCGGGGTCTGTAGCCCCCCCACCCCAGTGCTGGGCCTGTAGGGACAGCACCAAGGGCTTTTCCTCTCTCTCTCCTTCCCTGATTTTCTGGGAGTCCCTGATCCCCCCCCCAGCACTCAGGAACCCCCCCCCCTTTGCTGGGGGCTCCCAGAGCTGTGTGTGTCCTCGCAGGATGGGGGGGCTCAAACAGGCCCCAGCAACGAGGGGTGCCCCAATTTTACCTCCGGGAAAGGAGCTCTTCCATCAGGTCTCCCCCAGACTCGGGGCTGGCCCCCCCCCAAGGTGTGCACCCCGAGGTGGGGGACACGGCGCGGCCCGGATGCCTGTCCCCAGCCCGGCCGCGCCGGGAGGGGAAGCGCGAGGCAGGGTTAGAGCCCGACGCGGGTGCGCGGTGCTGCTGCCCTGCACCGCTGGGGATCCCCCCCCCCCCCAAATAAAAGTCTGGATCTGGTTTGTACCTCCTTGGCCCCCTCAGTCCCGGTGGGCCCTGTGGGGCAACGGTGGGGGGCGCGCAGCCTGCGACCAGCCGGGAGGATGCAACACGATGGCAGCATTTAGGGGGCTGGGGGGGGGGGCCCTCTGAGCCCCCCCACCCCCAGCAGTGCCTGCCCTCTGCTGGGCCAGGGACGTGGGGAAACTGAGGCACGAAGCTGATGGGGAGGGGTTGAGACCCCTCCGTGCGTGCCCGCTCCGTGCCCGTCGCCCCCACCCCGAAAGCGGAGGTTCCTGCACCCCCCCCCACCCCGGGCGCTGCGGGGTCGCGGCCCCTTTAAGAGGCGGGGCCGGGCCGTTGCCGTGGAGACCATAGGATGCGCGGCGGCGGCGGCGGCGGGGTGAGAGCGGGGCGGGGGGGCTGGAGGGGGCCGGGGGGTCGGTCCAGGCTCCGCGGGGGCTGCGGGAGGTGCAGGGGGTGCTGGGGGGGCAGGGCTGGGGGCTGGCGGGGGGCGGAGGGATGAGGGGGGTGTTGGGGGGCTGCTGCGCCTTGTGCTGGGTGCACGGTGGGGGGCTGGAGGGGGGGCCGACCTGGGGGGGGTCTGCCCCCTCCCCCCCCCCCCCAAGTTGCATAGCTGGGCACTTGCGGGGTGCCGGTCCCCCTCCAGGTGCCGGTCGGCGCTCTGCCCCTGGGGTGGTCTGGTGGCCCCCTCGCCGGGGGGGTGACGGCAGGCGGCCCCCCAGGCGAGCCATGGAGGGGCTCCACGCGTCGCAGCCGGCGGTCCTGGCCTGCGCGGAGGGAGCTGCCCAGTTCCTGAGCCTCATCGGTGCGTCCCGGGCAGCCCGCCGGGGGCACAGCTCCCCCGTCGCCCCCACCGCTTCATGCCCTCCCGGGGCCTTCTGCCCCCTGTGCGGCCGTGGCGGCATCATGCCCCACATTGGGACGCCCGGGGGGTGTGGGGAGGGTGCCACGCTGCACGTGCCCCACAGCGGCGGCTGGGGGGGCTCCGCGTCCGTGGGACCCCCCGGGGGAGGTTGGAGGGGGGCCAGGTCTCCTCTGGGTTGGGGTTTGAGCCGGGTGGATACAGTCTCCGTGTTTGCCCGCTGTACTGGGGTAAACTGAGGCAGGGAGCACCCGCGGAGCTGCGGGGGGGCGGCGGGTGCCCCCCGGCCCCGTCGGGGTGCCCCGGGCAGCACTGGCCGCCTCGCCGGGCAGGGCCGGAGGAGCTGGAGCCGTGCCTGTTTGCGGAGAGGCTGGCGGTGGTGGCGGCGGGCGGCCAGGCGGCAGGCGAGTTTTGGGTGGCGGCGAGCCGGGCTGCGTACGCGCCGGAGGGCGAGCTGGAGCAGAGCTGCCTGCTGGTGCGAGCGGGCTGCCGCAGCGTGGTGGACGGCGTGCCGTGCACCACCGCCCTCGAAGGTGAGAAGGGTCGAAGCCCGAAACGTGGCGGTGGGCCGTCGGGGTGCTGCTGCTCTGCCCCCCGCCCCCACCCCCCGTCGCTGGGCAAACGTGCATCCCCCAGAGCTGTGGCCGCCTCCGTGGCAGCATCCCTGTGTGCCGCGCAGCATCTGCACCAGCAGCGTGCATGGCGGGGAGCAGAAATTCTCCCCCGGGGGAAACTGTGGCTGTGTAACCCCCCCCCCCCAGCAATCTGGGCCAGGGGAGGGGGTCACGGGCTAACCGTGGCTCTGCCCTCCCAGCGTATGTGTCCACGCGGATGGAGACCCTGGAGCAGGAGCTGCATGAGCGCGTGGAGGTAAGCGGCTTGGCCGTGCCGGCGGGATGTCCTGTTTGCCTCCCCGTCGCATCCTGTGTCCTGTGTGAGGACAGGGTCTGGGGCACTGTGGGCAGCCCGCCGTCCCCCTGGCCCCAGCCCTCCCGCCAGGCCACCCCAGGCAGCCCTTGGGATGGGGAGTTTCCCACAATGCACCTGGCCGTGGTACCATGGAGGCTACCAGAGCAGGACAAGGATGGTGCTGGGTGGGGGGGAATCCTCTCTTTCCCCCCTCCCATCCCAGATTGAAAGGGATGTTGACGTGACGGGGGGATGTAACCTCAGAGTGGGGGTGCCCCGGCTCTGTCCTCCCCCCCCGGTACCATCCCCTCCTCCCCCAGCTCAGAGCACACCCTATAGAGAGAAGGACCCACATGGTGAGGCACGGAGAGGAGCTGGTCATCAGCAAGACCCTCCAGGAAGGACAGGTGAGGTTTGGGGGGTGTCTCATCGCTTTATCCCCCCAGGCTGGAAGCCAACAGGGCCGGGGGTGGCACCCTGGGATGAGGGTGCCAGGCTCCAGCACCCTGTCCCACCCAGGGGTACCCATCCTTCTCCCCAGGCTCGGGGGGGGGGGGGGTTCGTGCCCTGGGGGTGCCAGGGCAAGAGAGGGTGCGGGGTTGGGGCTGGTACGGTGCCGTGTCCCTGCGCAGGCGGAGACGCTGTCGGAGCGCTTCTGCCACAGCCTGGCCACGCTGCGGGGGCTGCTGGCAGAGGGTGCCAGCCTGCTGGTGCTGCGGGTGCTGGCGCGCCGGCGCGCAGTGCCCCCCTGCCTCGCCTTCCCCACCTTCGACGGCGAGGGCCACCTCTGCATCTCCAGCTACGTGAGCCGCCGGCCGCGGGGCCTTGGGGGGCGGTGGGGGTCGGGGCCGGGTCAGCGGGATCTGGCGGGGGGAGAGGTGGGGGAATGGGGTGCAGATCGCAGTGCAGGGGGAGCTGGGGCCGAGCGGCGCCCAGAGGAAGGGGTGAGCCGAACTTGTCCCCTGCAGCGCGCCCTGGGCGTCCAGCAGCAGCCGGTGGGCTCGGAGGAGGCAGAGGTGTTTGTGATCGAGCGGGCCGTGCACCCCAGCGTGGGCGTCCCCACGGCCTGGCATGTCAGCTTCCTCCGGGACGGGTACGGGGACGGGGATGATTTGGGGGGGGGGGGGGGGTGGTGCTGCAGGGCTGTGCATTGGCGGGTAGCCTGCCCTGGGGGGATGGGATGGGAGGAAACCCCCTGCCCTGCTAGCCTGGGGGTGTCACAGCGCTGGCACCAGCGGGGGCACCAGGAGGGGGGTCACTATCTCGCTCCTCCTCTGCAGACACTTGGCCCGGCGGGTGCAAGTGGGCTGCCCGGTGGTGGTGCTCCTCCAGCATATGCCTGTCCTCATTGAGACAGGTATGGGGCAGCAGTGGGGGGGGGGAGGTGCCTGCCCCTGTGCCCCCAGCTGAGCAGGGGCACCCTGCCTTGCCTTTCTGCCCCCAGATGAGGTCGAGCCCCAGCCCCTCTTCCCAAAACAGCCCCTGGCCTGGGAAGAGGACGCCCAGCTCTACTCCTGCTTCTTGGACAGGAAGGTGCGTTTGGGGGGGGGGGGACACGTGTGGGGGTGCAGGGGACGGGTGGGCTCGGGGCTGTGCCCAGCGTGGCCTCCCCAGGTGCCCCTCAGGGGCAGGGGGGCTGGCACCTCCCCCACCTCAGCAAGTCCAGGAAAGGACCCAGGTGTCCTGCCTGCCCCCCCACCCCCCGCTGAGCACAGAGGTGCCGGGGTGGGGGGACAGGGCAGGCCGGCGGCAGTGCCCACCCTGCCCCGCGCGCGCCGCAGGAGGAGCTGCAGACGTCCCACGCCACCTTCGTGCGGCGGCACCCCGAGCTCGGCGCGCTGCTGGCCGACTTCCTGCAGGCCCTGCTGCTCCGGCGGCCCGCCGACCCCGTCGCCTTCGCCGCCGACTTCTTCGCCCCCTTCGCCCGCCAGCGGCCCCCCGGCCCCCGCTTCGCCGCCTCCGGCGCAGCCAGCCCCTTCCGCACCACCGACCCTTGCGGCGTCCCCGCTCTCGGGAAATAAAGCTGCAGGCGGTTGGCACGTGCCGGCCTCGTCTGCTTTTGGGGAACGGAGGGCAGGGAGGGGTGGGGGGGCTGCGGTGGGCAGTAGCCCCCCGTGCCCATCCGGGGAGCAGACGCAGGCGTTGGCTGAGCCCTCGCTTGGGGAAGGCATGCCCCGGGCTCCCAGCCGGGCCCGTGCTCCGTCCCCCCACCCTGCCACCATCCCCTGCGTCCCCAGGGACAGAGCCCCCCTGCCCACCTCTCCGTGGGACATGGTGCAGCTGGCAGCGGGGTGCCCGGCAGAAGCAGCTGGGCACAACCCAGGCACCCATGGGTGCAGCCGGGTGTGCCCGCCTCCACGAGGGTGCTGGGGACCTACATGGGGCTGCGGTAGGCTGTCCCACTTCTGCGGGTGCAGCCTGATTCGGAGCAACGCTAAGCGCCCCTCCTTCGGGACCAGGGTCCGCCCGGCGAGCACCGGGGTCAAGCTGTGCCCCAGAGCCGGCCGGCGGGGTGCCCCCTCCCAGCTGAGCGTGCATTTTGACCTGCTCCCACGCTTGTGCAACGCACTCCTGCTTCCTCCTTGCTCCTGCTCCTGTGGCCTTTTCCCTACTGCTGCAGGGCCTCCCCATCAGGGACTTGCAGCCATGGGGACACCATCCGCTGTCCCCTGTCCCCCCCCCCCCCCCCCCCGCATGCCCTATCCAAGGAGCAGAGCCTCTGGCATGTGATAGGAGCTGGTCACATGCGGGCACACTCCTGCACCCCTGGGCACACTCCGGGTTAGCCACGGCGGGACCGGTGCCCTTGTGTTCGCACACGTGTACGCGCAGCAAAGAGGGACGTACGCACCTCCGGGGAGGTGCTGGGGTGCCCGTCTCCCTGCACAGGGTGGGGGGGACTGGGGGCTGAGACTGCACACATTCATGGCACCCAACCCCCCTCAGGGCAGCCCTTGCTCCCAACCCAGCTCGTTGGGTGGGGAAGGAGCACTTCCTCCTCCTCCTCCTCCTCCTCCTCCGGGGGGAGGGGGTCAGGGGGGCCTTTAAGAGCAGGACAGCAGGTGCTGAGCCCAGTGTCGGGGTTGGGCAGCCCTAGCACCACATCCGGATCAGGCCCAACCATGGCATCGCTGGAGCCAGGTGAGCCCCAGGTCGCCTGGGTTCCCCAGCGCCTCCTGCCCCCCCTCCTCCCTCGGACTCCTGGGCTCTCGCCCCGGCTGGGTCCTCCCCATCCGCTCCCCCTCTCCTGGCTCTGCTCCCCCCCACCCCAGCCTGTCAGGGACTCCTGGGTCCTCCCCCCCAACCCCACGCCGTTTCCTCCGGACACCTGGGTTCCCTCCCCTCGGGGACAGGCTCCCCAGGACCCCCGAGCTGTGTCCTGTGCCCTCCCCATCTCCCCGACCCCTGGGTCCCCCGGAGCGAGCCTTGCAGTTCGTTACCCCTCACTTCCCCCGAGCCCAGCAGCGATGCACCGCACAGTGCCAGGACGGGCTGGCGGGACTGGGGACAGGCAGTACGTGCACTGTGGCCCCCCCGCACCGGCAGCCCGCACCATCCTGTCCCTCTTGCCCAGGAACGCCTCTGAGCTCTCAGGCTGGTGAAGACGGCGTTGGGGTCAGGGCTTTTTAGGAGCTCCCAAGCTGCAAGTGGCATGTAGCCCTTGTGGATACCCACCGACAGCCCCAAGGATAGCCAGCCCCCTTCCCTCCCCCCCCCCCCAGAGAAACGGGTCCAACCCCCTTTGGGCTGAGCCCCCCTTGCTGGGGGGCTGGGGCTCGGCTGCAGCAAGGGCAGGCGGGTTGGGGGCGAAGCTGGGAACCGTCTGCAGAGCCCAGCCGGGACCAGGGCGCTCCCCCTGAGAGTGGCCTGCCGGCGTCCTCATCCCCCAGAGGGCTGCCACATCCCTTCCTCCTCTTCCTCACCTCCCAGGCGTCATCGGCTCTCTGAATCGGGGCCAAAACCAGCCTTACGGCACCAAGGGCTGCCCCGTCCCCCCGCAGCGCCCCGGCAACCAGGATCAGACCTACCTGAACGAACTCATCAGCATCCCCAAAGGCAGCGGGGTAGGTGGTGCCCCACCTCCCGAGCGCGGGCAGCGACGCCGGGGGACGGTACCGCAAGGGGCTGTGGAGTTTGGGGTGGGGAGCACGACGCACCCAGGACGCCGGGCTTCACGGACCAGCCCGGCAGCAGGATCAGACAGGCAAACAGCAGCGCGGGGCTGTGCCACCGCACCGCCAGGCTGAGCTTTTCCAGCACTTGCGGTTTTCCAGATGGGGAAACTGAGGCAAGGGGGGGGGCGAGGTGATGCCCATCCCCAGGGGCCGCCCAGCAGCTCGCTCGCCACCTGGGCTCCCCATCCTAGGCCACGTGTAGCCCGGAGGTGGCCAGCCCGGCCAGGTTCCCGCCAGTTGGCGTTGTCCCGCGAGCGGGCATCGGCCGTTCCCCGCGGGCGGAAGGGAGAAGAGGAAGGGATGGGGCTTCCCCTGCCAGGAGGGCTTGTGAAAGCAGGGCTGGGGAGCGGGGTTACGCAAGGCCACGGGGCGCCGTTGACAGCGTGCGGTGGCCCCGGGAACCCTCCCAAGGAGCACTGTACCTCCTTCTAGGCTGCGGCAAATACGGGTCCAACGGGACTCTGGGCTGGCGCAGGGTCTCGGTGCCCCCCGGCGCCGACGAGGAGGAGCTGGGGATCAGCGGTTCCCTCCCTGCAGGGTCAGAGCCCCAAAGCAGGGGGGAGAAACGGCCCCAGGATCGTCCCAGCACAGAGCGGGGGGTAACCAGGGAGCTGAACTGGGAGATGCTGGTTTTGGACGGGAGCAGCCAGAGCAGGGATTTCCCCCGTGTCGTGCTCTGACCTGCTGCCTCGTCCCAGCCCGGTTTCAGCTTTAGGAAGCTCTGGGCATTCACCGGTCCCGGCTTCCTCATGAGCATCGCGTACCTGGACCCGGGCAACGTGGAGTCGGACCTGCAGTGTGGGGCCGTGGCCGGGTTCAAGGTGAGCCCTAGGGCCCCGGCGGCCCCACGGGGCAGGAAGCAGCCAAGGGTTTTGTAACGCCTCCTGCTCCAACTGCCGCCCGAGCCGGATGCCAAGCTGGCCTTTCCCTAGCCCGGGGTGCAGGACATGTGGGAAGGTCAGGGTCGGCCCTTCGGCGTGGGGGGATGGCATCCGGGGGGCAGGAGGGCTACCCCGAGGAGCTCTGCCCCACGCCAGGGCCGGGGACCATCTCCACCCCATCTGGGCTCCTGCAGGTGGGCAGAGTCCCTTCCCCATTCACCCGGGCAGACCCCAGCCCCGGGAGGTCAGGGAGGGCTGGTTTGTAACCCTGCTGGGGGCCACGGTGGCCAGATCCTGCTCAGTCCTCAACCCCCGTCGACTTCCTCCGGCCCACCAGCTGCTGTGGGTGCTGCTGTGGGCCACCGTCCTGGGCCTGCTGTGCCAGCGCCTGGCCATCCGGCTGGGCGTCGTGACGGGGAAGGACCTGGGCGAGATTTGCTACCTCTATTACCCGAAGGTGAGCAGTGGGGAGGGCACGGGGAGCTGGTGGGGGGGACGACTCAGAGGGTCTGGGGGGATCCTGGCAGGATATGAGGGGCAAGGCTCTTTGGGGGCTGCAGAGAGGTAGGAAGATGCTGTGAGAGCCCCTCCTCTCCCAGGCTCTCCCCAAATGCCCCCAAGCCCCGGTGCCCCCCAGCTCAGACCCACTCATCCTCCCTCCCCAGTATGGGAGGGTGCTTCAAGTCAGGGGGGTCCCAGAGTGGGGGAGCAGCCGCGTCCCTGCCCCAGGCCAGTCTGGGGACACATCTTGAGCATGACCGAGCGTCAGAAGCCGCGGCAGGTTGGATCCTGCCCACCCCAAGCGGCTCCCTCCCTCCTCCTGGCGACGGATGGCCCCTGCCAGGTCCCACCCTGCAGCCCCACGTCCCCATTCTGCCCATCAGCCCCGGCCCCCCGCTACTCCCCACCACCTCACGAAAGCAGAGAGTCCGCAGGGCTCTGGGCTGTCAGGCGGCCGGGGTGGACCCAGGCGTCCTGGCAGCGTTGCGGTGGACAGACGCAGAGCTGCGACGCGGGGCGAGCCTCCACGCGTCCTGTCGGCGTGGGGAGCGGGAGGGGATGCCGGGGCCAGGATCATGTTGCAAAAGGAGGGGAGGGCCCTGGCCAGAGCTGGGGGCCGTGTCGGCGGCAGGACGCGACTGGGGGGTGTGGATGGCGGGGGAGAGCGATGAGATGTTGGCAGGAAGACTAGTCCCACTTGGAGGGCTGAGCGCGTCCCCCACCCATCCCTCTGCCCTGTCCCCCCTGGCAGTGTCAGACCCGGACATGTGGCTTCTGTCCTTGGCCGCAATGGGGCAGGGATATGGGGGGATGTGGGAACTGGGATTGCAGGATCCGTTCTGCACCGTGAGATTGTCTTGGAGAGAGAGGCCGGAGCCCGGACTCCTGGGTCCCCTGGGGTCCCGGTCTGCTCTGGACCGGCCTGCAGCAGCCTGAGGAGTGGGGCCAAAGGTCTGGGTGCCACAAAGGGATCCCCCCGCCCCAAAGTCCAGATTTCCAAATCCCTCCACCCCCACCCCACACCGAGCACAGACCCCAGACTCCCAGCCCTCCCATGCACACGCACGGCTGTCCCGAGCCCGGGGCAGCCCTGGCGAGCTGGGTCTGGGCTCTGCCCGCTGGCCCGGTGCAGGGACAGGTCCCTCTGCAGGCACAGGGACCCTGCTGTGCCCTGGCTCCGTCCTCTCCAGGTGCCCCGGGTGCTGCTCTGGCTCATGATCGAAATAGCCATCATCGGCTCGGACATGCAGGAGGTGATCGGGACGGCCATCGCCTTCAGCCTGCTCTCGGCTGGCCGGTAACCAGCCCCGCTCCGGCGCGCGGCCGCCTCGGGCTCTGCGTTGGGTGCTCAGCCCTCTCAGGGGCTGCTGCATCACCCAGCTCTGGCTCCTGCCCTTGTCCCCCAGGGTAGCCCAAGGGTGGCAGAGTCATCCCCCCATTTGTTTTTGGGGACGGGATGGGCACGCAGCCCCCAAACCCCTGCCACTCCAATGGCCCTATGCCACCACGTGGCTAATGCTGCCTCTCTCCCCATCCTGCAGCATCCCCCTCTGGGGTGGGGTCCTCATCACCATCGTGGACACCCTCTTCTTCCTCTTCCTGGACAAGTACGGTGAGTGCTGGGTGCAGGGACAGGGGCAGGAGTGGTGCCGGGGGCACCCACTTGCCCGGGCAGCGAGGAGCTCTCGACTCACCCGTGCCCCCTGCGCGCTCCCACACCGGCTCTCATCCCCTCCAGGGCTCCGCAAGCTGGAGGCTTTCTTTGGCCTCCTCATCACCATCATGGCCCTGACCTTCGGCTATGAGGTAAAGGGAAGGGGGAGCTCGGGACAGCCGGTGCTGCCAGGTCAGGACCGGCACTGCCAGGCCATCCCCTGCCGGCACCAGCCTCCGGAGCGGACGTCAGTGCCCAGAGCCCGCTCATGGTGCCGCTTCCCGCTGGCCCCCAGTATGTGGTGGTGAAGCCAGCGCAGCAGGAGGTGCTAAAGGGGATTTTCCTGCCCTACTGCCCGGGCTGTGGGCGAGAGGAGCTGCTGCAAGCCGTGGGCATCGTCGGTGCCATCATCATGCCCCACAACATCTTCCTCCACTCCTCCTTGGTCAAGGTGAGAGGTGGGCAGGGGCCACCACCTGGGTCCCCGCTCCCTCCCTGCCGCGGGCACTGCTGGCACCGGCACCCCAGGGTGTCTCAAGGGGCTCATGGGGCTGGACTCGGAGGGGACCAGCTTCCCAGTGGGGTACCAAGCCAGTGGCCTGGGGGCTGCAGAGCTCGGAGAAGGGGCCGCCCACCTGAGTCTGCCGTGACTATCTTGCCCGCTGCGCCCAGACCCGGGTGATCGATCGCTCCAAGAAGGAGGAGGTGCAGGAGGCCAACATGTACTTTCTGACCGAGTCCTGCCTGGCCCTCTTCATCTCCTTCCTCATCAACCTCTTCGTCATGGCTGTCTTTGGCGAGGCCTTCTACCACCAGCGAAACGAGGATGTGGTGAGCGCCAACCCCTGCCTGGCTCCCCAGGGCCACAGCCACCTTCTCTGGGGACGCCCTGCTTGTCCAGCACCCCAGGGACGCCCAGGGGAGGTGGTGGCTGTGCCTGGGGGTGGAGAAGGGCAGGGTGAGCACCCCTTGGCCATGCCAGGAGGGTGGTTGTCCTTGTCCCCACGGGATGGGGGTGCGTGAGGGATGCCACGCGGCCACCTCGCCTGCGCTCGCTGTGTCTTGCAGCACAGCAAGTGTGTCAACAGCAGCGTCAGCCAGTACGCCGGCATCTTCCCCACCAACAACCAGACAGTGTCTGTGGATATCTACCAGGGGGTGAGTGGCACTGGGCTGAGCCTGGTGACCAGCAAGTGTCGGTGTCCATTTTGGGGATGTAGCATTCCCCCTGGAAGCCCATGTCCAGACCCCGCAGTGACCCCCCAGCCCAAGGCTGAGGACAGTTACCCTGCTGGGGGTGGATCCCAGCACCTGGGGGGGTGCTTCAGGGCCCCCCTGCCATCAGAGTGTCCCCACACAGGGTGTCATCCTGGGCTGTTATTTCGGGGCCGTGGCACTGTACATTTGGGCTGTGGGGATCCTGGCAGCGGGACAGAGCTCCACCATGACCGGGACCTACGCGGGGCAGTTCGTCATGGAGGTGAGAGATGGAGTGATGCCCGATGCCCGCGCGTTACCTCTGGAGCCCTGCGGAGCATTTTATTAATAAATTCATCTGCTTAATGAGCAGGAGCTGACATCTAGCGGGGCCCCAGAGCCCTGCAACGGCCTGCTCAGCAAGGCCTGGGCACCTGCAGCACTGTTGATGTCCCCATGTCCTTCCTGACGCCAGGGTCTGAGCGCCCTGGTGTGGGCAGGACATGGAGGTTCTCCCTGGGGTCCAGCACGCAGGGGCTGTACCATGCCGTAGGAACTGGAGGGGGGGGTTCCCGATGTGGGGGACAGACCCTGTCACCCTAGTTTCCCCCCGGCTGCCCAGGGGTTCCTGCAGCTCCGTTGGTCCCGTTTCGCCCGGGTGCTCTTCACCCGCTCCTTCGCCATCCTGCCCACCGTCTTCATCGCCGCCTTCAAGGACGTCAGCCACCTCACAGGCATGAACGACCTGCTCAACGTGCTGCAGAGCATCCTGGTAAGGGGTGTCCAGGCGCTGCCCGCCCCTGTGCCCCAGCCCGGTGGCCGCAGGTGGGACTGTGCCCCCTCACCCCACTCTCCTTCCAGCTGCCCTTCGCCGTCCTGCCCGTCCTCACCTTCACCAGCCTGCGCCCGCTCATGAACGACTTCACCAATGGCCCGTGAGTGCTGGGGGCCGGGGGGGGCACAAGAGGGACAGAGCAGGGTGCTCCAACTAGAGACACCCTCCTCTTGGCCCATCCTCCTCCCAAAACCATGCTGTGGGGGCAGCTAACGCGGGCATGGGCACTTTGGGGAGGAACGCTGATTCCAGCACACCCTGGGCAGCCAGGGTACGGGCTTACTGAGGACAGACCCCTTTCCCTGCCCTCTTCATCCTCTTCCCAGAGCCCCGTTTGGCCCCCAGCATTGCCCATGGGTACCCCTGGGTCCTCAGCATCCTTTTGACACTGCTGGCCATGCATGTGGTCTGTGGTCAAAACTGTGCCCAGAGCCCTGGTATGGGCGCAGCACGGCTAGGGCGAGCGCAGAGATGTCCCGTGTGGGATCTTGCTCACCTACAGGCCCAGGTCCCCCAGGCGATGTGCTGGGGGCACTGGTCAGGTGCCAGAGGAGGGTGGCATGAGGGGTGGGGGCTCTGCTCGGTGCTGATGCCCTCTCTGGTGCCCACAGCCTGGGGAAGGTGCTGATGACCCTCATCACAGGGCTGGTCTGCGCCATCAACATTTACTTCGTGGTGGACTTCCTACCCACGCTGCAGAGCCTGGGGTACTACATCCCTCTGGGCCTGGTGCTGGCCGCCTATGTGGCTTTCATCGCCTACCTGGTAGGGCTGGGACCGTGGTGAGGGGTGGCCAGGTGGGGGGACAGGACCCCCAGCGGTACAGGGTATGGGTGGCCCTGGTGCCCTGTTGAGCCACCCTCCTTGTCCTCACAGCTCTGGACGTGCTGCATCGCGCACGGAGCCCGGTTCCTGGCCCGGGGCCACCACAGCAACTTCAGCTTCGGCATCTCCCTCGACTCACCAAGCCCAGCAGGACCACAGTGACAGGCTCTGTCCCCCATGACTGTCACCCCCTCCCTACCCGGCACGGCTGCCCCGCACTGGGCACCGAACCTCTATCACCCCGAGGCTGAGGGCGATGTTGTGGGGAGAGATGCACCCGGCAAGAAAGGGGTTGACAGCCCGGCAGACCTTCCCCCCAGGTTTGAACGTCTCCCCCCCAGTTCAGGGGGGCTGCTCCAGGCCGCATGCAGCCGGGGGGAGCGGGGCAAGATGCCCCCCAACCCTCGGCACTGAGGCCTAAGTAAATCAGCTGCCCCCAGAGACCCCTCCGTTTTCATTAGAGCTGGGAGCCAGCAGCCTCTGGGACCGCTCATCAGCCACTCGCGTGCCAGGGACATGCCCGGGGCACCCTGGGGACACCCTGGGGACACCCTGGGTCCCCCAGCAAGCCCTGCTTCCGGAGCAGCCGTCCTGACCTGCGGGGAGGGGAACCGGCTCCTGTGCCACCCTGTCTGGGACCCTGGGGGGGAGAGTGAAGGGCCCCCAGCCCGGGGACGGCTCCGCGGAGGATCCTGCGCTGCTGCCGGAGCCAGTTGATAAATGGAGTTATGCGTCGCCTGCCTTCAGCCTCGCTGGCGGCCGGGGCCCCTCGGGAGGGAAGGGGAGCCCGACGCGTCCCCCACCATCCCCGGGGGCCGGTTTGGGCTTCCCAAGCGGGACCAGCACTGCCCGCCCTGGGAGCTGCTCCCCTGGCCCGGGGGTCTCCGGGCGCAGGGCCGGGCGGCAGAGCGACCAGCCCAGGAAGCGGCGTGCGTCGGAGGAGCCCGAGCTGTCGCCTCCCGCCAGCTCTCGGGGTGCTCGCTGCTCCTGCCGGCGGGCGAGGCGGGTGCCAGGGCGAGCGGGTTTTCCAGGCCGTTACTCCCGAGCGGCTGGTCGGACTCGCCTCAGCCGGCGGGAACACCCCGGCTAGCCGAACCGCGGCTCTGCCGGAGGCGGCCTGCGACCACTCCTGCAATGAAAGCACCGGTCTCTGCTAGTGTGGCGGGGGGGGGGGGGGATGGTGGTCCCCAGACGTCCCCTCCCTTGGGAGGGTTTGATGGGGAGGTGGCAGAGACGCTGGTCTGGGGCAGAGGCTGGGAATGGAGGGGACGGGGCAGACCGGGGTGGCTGGTCAGTGCCAGGCCTTCCCCTGCCCCCGGGCTGAGCGGGGAGCCGGGGGGGAGTCCCCCTCGTCCCCCGCCCCCCCCCCCCGGTGCCGCCGCGGGCTCCCCGCCCCGGATGCCCCGTTTCCCGCCTCCCCGGGCCGCCGGCCCCGCCGGATGCGGGTGCGGAGCCGCCCGGCCCCCCCGGCGGCGGCCGTGGCCCCCCGGCCCCGCACCCCCGGGGGGGGGGTCCCACCGCCCTTCGCCCCCCGCCGCCGCCCGCACTTGCGAGACGCTCCCTGGCTGTTTCAAGGCTCCCCCCTCTCCCAGCACCCCCCCCACCCCCAAAATCTCCCTTCCCAAACAAGCCTGCGGGGGGGGGGGGAACATGGGGGTCCCGAGCCCCGACCCCCCCCGGGGGAGGGACCCCCCCCCCGCTCCGCGCTTGTTTATGTGAAGAATTTCCCCTTCCTTAAAAGGGCGATGCCCGGCGCGGGGTGGGGCGGGTCCTCCCCCCCCGCCTCCCCGTTGGCTCAGCCGCGGGTTGCTCGGAGGCTGCTTGAAGGAGGAGCCAAAGCGGTGGGGCCCACCGAAAGGGGGAGACCCCCCCAGGGGAGGGGAGGGGGGCGGCCCTCTCCGGCCCCCCGGGGCTGCAGCCAGCAGAGCCCGTTGCCCCCGAGGGGCCAGTGCAACCCGCACCCCCCAGCCTGGGGGGCAGGCGGGGGGGCGGGGGGGCTCCCCGGGACTGGGAGGCCCGAGGGGCTTGGCGGCGCCCCCCCCACCCCGGGTGCAGGGGTGCTGGGGCGCAGCCCTGCCGCGCACCCGGCTGCGCCGACCAGGCCGCCGTGCGCCCCAGGACGGCTGGGGGACAGCGGCTGTGCCCCCGGGGGCTCCCCCCGCCCCACGGACTGCAGCACCCACCGCCCGCTCGTAGCCTGACCAGCAGCGCGGGACTTGCTGGGACCAGAGGGGCTGTCACAGCCTGGGGACAGCAGGGGACAGGGGCTGCCGAGCCAGGAGCCCTTGCTGGCAGGCTGAGGGCTGGCAGGGCTCAGGCGGTGGGAAGCGGAGACCTGCCCGGTGCCCCCCTACCCCCCCCCCCCCAGGCTGGGGGGTGAGAGAAGCAACCGCGAAGATGCCCCAAGACCTGTGCGGTGACAGCGCGCTCCCCGGAGGGGACGGGGACCCCTCACTGCGGCTGCTGCTGGCCTCCGTGGCTTCCCAATTACGTTAATTAGAGGACAGGCAGGGCCTGGCTGAGCTGGGGCTTACAGACGGCTGCAGGGAGCACTAGAAATGCCACGTCCTGCCTGGCCGGGACCACCGGCAGCGGGTCCCAGCGCATCCTCGGGGCCAGCTCTGCCCCCTCTGCTGCCCCTGCCCCGAGGAGCCCGGGCACGACAAATCCCGGGCACGGGGCCCGCGGGGGGCAGCGCGGGTGGCGTCCACGCGTGTCCTCTGGCGCCCGCCGGCAGCAGGGACGAGCCCCGCTATCCCGCTGAGGGCGAGTTGGGTGTCCTGCCGGCGCGGCAGCTCCACCTGGGCAAAAGGAGCCGCGTCGGTCAGCCCAAAATAGAGAGGGGAGGAAGCACCGGCTCTTCCTCTTCCTCCAGCTGGGCAGGAGGGCAGCGCGGGCTCCGCGCCCGGCAGGGAAACGGGGGCGCGGGGCTGGCAGCGCGTGGAGGAGCTGGGAGGCCGAGGCGGCCCGGCCACCCAGGGGGCTCCCTGGGGCTTGGGCTCCGCCGGCGGTGGCCGCCCGGCGGGCTGCGGCACCCTGCTGAGCCGGGTGGCCGATCCCGGGCCGGGCACGGCCGCCCGGCCGCCCCGCTCAGGGGCCCAGCGGAGCCCCACACGCCGGCTGGGCCTCGCGCGCGATGGCTGCCGCCCGCCCCGGGCTCTCCAGCGGGGGCCCCGGCCGACGGGCTCCCCGAGCGCGCTGACACCGGGGTGTTCGGACAGGGACGCACCAGGCGCCGCCTGCCTGGTTTTGCCGTCAGGGTGGCAGGGGCGGCTGGGGTGTCCCCGCGGCGCTGCCCCCCTGCCGGGGGCTGCAGCTGCCCCGGCTCCCGCAGGGAGAGGCCGGCGGTGACCAGGGCCAGCGGCTGGGAGCTGCCCAGGGGCGGCCCCACGGCTCCTCCGAGCGGGGGCATCTCTCGCCGCCCCCCCCCACACCTGTAAACAGCCCCCGGGGGTGGCGCTGGGGTGGGGGGTACACCCTGAATCACGGGAGGGAGAAAGTGGGCGAGAAGGAGAAAGCAGCCGGTTATTCGTTCAGCACCCATCGGGCCTCCCGGGGGTGAGGGACGAGGGACCCCCAAACGCAGCGGTGGGGGGCAAAGCCGGTGCCTGGAGCCTCAGGGTGGCAGGTCTTTGCTCCGGGGGACCCCAGCGCTGGGGGGCTCCTGGGGCCGGGCACCTCCTGCTTCGCCCTGCGCCGCCCCCCCCCCCACTGTGTGGGGCTCGATGGGGGACGGCAGGGCCTGGACCCCCCCCCCCCGCAGCCCCAAGCTGAGCCTCGTCTCTCGGGTGCCAGGGGCAGGGGGCTTGGACCCCCTGCGCCCCTAGAGCCACCAGCGTGCAAGGGGGTCGCTGCCCCCCCCCCCCGCCGCCAGAGCCCCAACCCTTCCCCAGCAGCCAAACCCGGAGCTGCGGGGCTCCCCCCCACCCCCACCCGCGCCGGGGGCCCTGCTGCACCCCACGGGGGCACCTGCGGGTGCTCTGGGGGGCCCGCCCCCCCACAGCCGGAGGCACCCGGGCCCCCTTCACTCCCACGCCGAGCGGGTCTCCCCGGCGAGGACCCCCCCCGGAGACCCCCCCCCCCCCACCTCCGCGCCGCGGCCGCCACTCGCGCCGGGCCGGCGGCCCCCCCCCCTCGGCGGGGCGGGGGCGGGGGGCGGGGGGGGCTGGCGTTGCCCTTTTAAGGGGTTCCTTGAAACCGCGTCCGGGTTCCATGTTTGTAGCAAAAATTGTGCAGAGGAAACTCCATGTTGTAACAAAGTTTCCTCCGCGGCGCCGCTGCTCCGCTCGCGCCCTCCCTCCCCCCGCCCGCCCCGGGTCGCTCTTACCCCCCCCTCCCCGTTCCCCCCCCCCACCACCTCCCCCCACCTCGCTTCGGGGGGGGGGGCCGAGCCGGGGGGGGGCCGGCGGGAGTTTCGCCCCCCTGCGCGGGCTCCTTCCCCCCCCGGGCCCATGGACCACCAGTGCATCGTCACCCAGGTCAGCAGGGAGGAGGGGACCGCCCCGCGGCAGGAGAAAGGTAACGCGCCCCCCCCCCCCCCCACCGGCCCCGCTGACTTTTCCTTTGGGGAACCGAGGCGAGGGGGGGAGGAAGGCAAAAATGTGAAATCTGAAAATAAATCACTGCGCCCCCCCCCCTTCCCCCCGCCCGGGATCCGCCCCCCCCTTGACCCCCCCCCCGGATATCTGTCACTGCGGGGCGGGGGTGCAGCCCCCCCCCCGGTGCTGGGGTGGCCCCTGGCACCCACAGGTGCACCCCACGGAGCGGGGGGAGGCTGCGGGGGGTTGGCCCGAGTCAGGCCCCCCCTTCCCCCCCGCTAGGAGTTTTGCCTCCCCCCTCCCTCTCCGTTTTGGGGATACCCCCCCCCCCGAGCTGCCCCCGGGAAGGGGGTGCCGCCGCGGGTCCGGGTGGGAGGCACCGGGTACGCCTTGGGGCGCCCGGGGGACCTTGGCGAGGGGGTGGGTGCTGCTGGGGGGCTGCGGTGGGTGTCGGGTGCCTGGGGACGGTTGTTCCTGCAGGGTGTGATGAGCTGCAGGCGGTCGCAGCCCGCCAGCTCCCACGGCGCCCCCGGGGCGCGTCCCGACACAGCGGGGTGAGCCGGGCGCGGGGGGCAGAGCTGGCGGGCCGGGTTACCTGCGGCTCCCCGCACCGGCGAGGCCGTGTGCCCCCCGGCGCTGCGGGCCACCCGGGGTGCCAGGGCTTGGGAGCGGGTCCCCCCTCGATGTCCCTGTTTCCTGCAGCCGAGCGGGACGTGGTGGCAAGCGGGGAAACTGAGGTGGGGTGGGGGGCTGAGCACAGCGGGGCACCTCGTCCCTGCAGGCAGAGGGGACTGACAACTGCGTCGCCTTCCCCTGCGCCGCTCCGTCACCCCGAAAAGGGGCCTTGTGGGGGCAGCAGTGCCCATCCTAGCTGCCTGGGGAGGGGGCGATGCTGGGTGCTCCCCGTGGGTCTGGGGAGCTGGCAGAGGTGGGGCAGGCGTGGGAACAGGGCCCATGCCCGGCGGGGAGCTCCTGCCCCACGGCGCCCCGCCGCGCCTGCCCCTGCCCGTGGGCTCCCTGCCAGACGGGTTCGCCTGGGCTCTGCCGAGCCTGCTGCGCCTCGGGCACAGCCGCCAGTGCCCCGCCACGGGGCGCCCCACGCCTGGGCTGCGGGGTCCTGCGGGGGCTGCTGGGGGACGAGGCTGGGGGGCCGTTGCGGCTCCCGGCTGCCCCTCGCCCCAGGCAGTGGGGCTGGGCCTGCTCCTGGCCCCCTTCACAGCTCAAGGATGGGGTTTCGGGCTGGGGGCAGGATCCGGCCCCCCAGTGCCCTGGGGGCAGGGGCCGCCCCCGTGCCTCAGTTTCCCCTTGATCTGCTGAACAGCCTCCTGCTGTCCAGCCAATGGGGGCTCCGGGAATGGCGCCCAGGGGAAGAAGTTCGTTCTGATTGGCTTGTGGCTCTTAGGTGCACTCTGGTCAGCCAATGAGGGGGCCAGGTTGATGGCATGGGGAGGGGGAAAGAAGGGTCTGAAAGCTCCACCCCCCACGCCGAGGCCCCGCCCACAAGGCTCCCCACCAATGGCTGGTGCTGCCCGAGCCCCCGCCAGGCCCAGGCCCAGCCCCCTGCTGCCCGCAGGCTCGGGCGGCCGGTGCCCGGCGCTGCCCCGCACCGCTGAGCCCAGCCCAGCCCGGGCCAGGCTGCGGAGGTGGCGGGGGGACACGGCAGAGGTCAGCAAGGGCCGGTGTGTGTCTGCAAGGGGGTCGGGGCAGGTCCTGCCCGGAGAGGCCGGACACGGCCGCCCCCAGGGAATTGCAGCCAGGTCTGAGCAGCGCCCATGCCATGGGGCACCCTAGGGCTGGGGGTGATCCCCCATCAACAGGGTGCTGAGCTGGGCCAGGGCCAGGTGAGACTGGGGCTAGATGGGGTGAGAATTCAAGGCGTCCGGGTGTGCCCAGGACAGGGGTGTCCCCACTGTCCCCCACCCCACATCCCTGCGACCACCCTGAGGCCAGAGGTTAAGAAGAAGGTGCCTTTGGTGCTCCCTCACCTGCTGCCTGCTGGGGGGACACATTCCCTGGTCCTACAGCTGTACTGGTAGGGTGACACATACGGAGGGCCCTAGGGTCTCCTGCCGGCACCAGGGTGGCACAGAGGTGTTTGTGCCTGCTGGGATGGGCTGGGGGCTCCCACCCCATCAGCTGTGCTCAGCGTGGGTGACAGGAGCTCGGCGCCCACAGCTGGGGTGGGAGCCAGCCCAGGTTAATGATTTGCCCACGCGCATGTCCCTGGGCGCTGTCGGCAGGAACTGCTGCCCGTTCCTCAGCCCCAGCCATGCCTGGGGGCCTGAGTCCACTGCGCTGCACTGGAGCTGGCACCGCTGCCATGTGCCCGCGGGGTTAAGCCAGGGTGCCCATCGCACCCTATGAGGTGCCTGGGGTGGGTACACGCCTGACTTTTGGGCTGTGCCCGCTCTGTTACTGAAGGGTCTCCAGCAGCGTGGCAACATGTAGGATGGCAGGCGTGTGCAAAGGGGTAGGGGCACCCCAGGGTCACTCGAGGGTGCTGGTCGGGGATGCCGAGGGCTGGGAGCATGCCTAGGGTGAGGGGCTGTGTGTGGTCCCTCCCGAGCCCTCTCTTAATATTTGTGTTTCCCTGCGTGCCGGCTCTGCCCCTGCGTCAGGGCTTGGCAGGGCACCGCGCGGGCCGTGGCGGGGGAGGAAGGGCGGCCGGACGTGTGCTCAGAGCTGATAAGGCACCCAGGGAGGGGAGATTATGCCCCCCTACTCTGGTGCCTCCTATGCTTATTGGCTGTGCCTTGCACCCAGTAAACCCCCTCAGGGCCCACCCAGAACTGGGGGACCAGCTCTTTGCACCCCAGGGTGCTGTGGCAGATGAGGGCGAGCCGTGGTGCAGCCCTGCCGTGCTTCCTGCTGGCCCCTGCAGGTGGACAAGGGACACAAGGGGTCAGTCCTGCCCCGTGGAGACCCTCTGGGCGCCCTCAGGTTGTGGGGACTGGCAGAGAGGTGCGTTGCTCGGCTGTGTGGGATCAGCTGGTGCTCTGAGGATGGACCCACCTTTGGGTGCCTGCCGGGCCAAGCAGGGGTGGGCAGGAGCCGGGGATGAGAAACAGGGAGGAGATAAACCAGCGATGGCCCAAATTCACCTCATTTGCACCCAGAACACCAGCCCAGCACCCCTCTGCCCTCCACCCCTTGGGGGGAGCCAGGCATCCTGGCAGCTTGCTGGTGCCCCCTGCCCACTAACCCCCTTGCGGCCTTGCAGGTGCCCAGAGCCCATCGTCCACCAAGAAGCCTCGGAGCCGCAGCATCCTCCAGTCCCTCTTCTGCTGCTTGTGCCACGATGACACGGAGCCCTTCTCCGTCAACAACAACGCCCCGCTGCTGGTGGAGGAGAACGGCACGGTGCCCAAGGTACCCCCCCCCCCGCCCGCCAGGCCCCTCCGTGCACCCCTCACGTGCCTGTACCCCTTGTGGGTGCACGAGGTGGGCTGTGAAGCGTTTGGCTCTGGGGTGCAGTGCTGGGATGTGCCTGAGCCGCAGCTGCCTTTCCTCAGTGCTTCCCCTGTGTGAGGCAAGGGAGTACAGGGCACAAAAGGGACCTGCTCCCATGTCTGTTCTCCTCCCTTGGGCTGGGCATGGGACGGGAGGGCGAGTCCCTTGCCATGCCCCCAGCCCCAGGTCTGTGTCTCTGCCGCAGGCTGCCGTCAAACACCTCCTGCCTGAGATCAAGCCGCAGGACACCAGCAAGCTGTGCGTGGTCATCGACCTGGATGAGACGCTGGTGCACAGCTCCTTCAAGGTGGGAGATGCCCCGGGCGCTGCCCCCCACCCTGCCCACCCTAGTGCCCCATCTCTCCCTAACCCACACCTCCTGCCCCATGCTCCAGCCTCAGCCTGCTTAAGCGTCCCCTAAACTGGTGCCCAGTGCCTCACGCACCTGCGACCAGCCCTGTGTGCCCAGTGTGAGGCCGTGTCCAGCACAACCCTGCTGCCTTCCCTGCTTGGATGAGGGTGTCCCCGGGCCAGGCCAGGTGGGCACCTCCAAGGAGGATGCAGGATGGAGGCTCCAGGGCTGGCATGGGGTGTGCAGGAGGCAGGGGGTGGGCGGCGTTTGGGCAGGGGTATGCGCCTCGCACTGACCCTGCCGTGCCCTCCGCAGCCGGTGAACAACGCTGACTTCATCATTCCCGTGGAAATCGATGGCATCATGCACCAGGTAATGGGGACTTGCCCAGTGGGCAGGGGACTCAGCTCCTCGCCCTCTCACCCACCTGTGGGTGCCAGGAGCTGTCCCAGCGCTTGGGAGGCAGGGACAGCAGGGCAGGAGGTGGCACAGTGGGGCAGGTGCCCATGTTGAAGGTGGCAGGGAGCCCAGGGCTGGCACTTTGGGGTCAGAGGTGGCCACCCCTCCTTCCAGCATAGGGAGGAGGTACAGACCTGGTGGGTCCTCATCCTGCAGTGGCTGGCGCCGGGTTCAAGTAATCCAGGATAGGCTGTGGTTTTGGCAGTCAGCCTGTTCTAGGTTACTTGGTTCTGGAGCCTGCTGGACGCTTCACCCCAGATGGGCCACCAGGGCCATGGTGTCCCTCCGGCCCACCCCCTAGGCTGGCACCTCTGGGTCCTGCCCCCTCACCCCCACAGCGAAGGGCAGGCAGTGCTCTGCCCCCCTTCCCAGCCATGGCGGCAGGGGCAGGGAGCCATCTGCGCCAGCTGGGGTCAGGGGCACGGCACCCATCAGCTGGAGGGCACGGGCGTCCCCCGGGGGTGGGTATGGGGGGTGCTGGATGAGGCGCTCTCGTGGGGTATAGGGATGTGCCTGGGTAAGAGCTGGGCTGCACGCAGATGGGCTGCCCTCACCCCTGCCCCTCTGCACCCCAGGTGTACGTGCTAAAGCGGCCGCACGTGGATGAGTTCCTGCAGCGCATGGGCGAGCTGTTCGAGTGCGTGCTCTTCACTGCCAGCCTGGCCAAGGTGAGCGCCCACCTGCCCCGACCACTGTTGGCGGCCCCTGGGCACTGCCGTCCCCCTTCTCTGCCCCCCCTGGGCACCACTGGCCCCTGGGCACTGCCTTTCCCCTTCTCTGCCACCCCTGGGCACCAGTGGTCCCCTGCCTACCTGCAGGCATGGCTGGCTGTTGGATGCCTTTGCCCACCTCTTCCCAAGCATAGTCTGAACACTTGAAGGGGAAACTGAGGCATGGGGCAAGCTGGCATCTGCAGAGAGCTGGGGACAGAACTCAGGTGTCCAGGTCCTGCTGCGCCCACCAGGTCCTACTGGCTCCCCTGCAGCTCAGAGGGCAGCGGTGACACAGGGTTAGGGAATACTCTGTGCCCCAGTGACCCCCTCTCTGCCCCCAGTATGCAGACCCCGTGGCCGACCTGCTGGATAAATGGGGGGCTTTCCGGGCCCGGCTCTTCCGGGAATCCTGCGTCTTCCACCGGGGCAATTACGTGAAGGACCTGAGCCGCTTGGGCCGCGACCTGCGCCGGATCATCATCGTGGACAACTCACCCGCCTCCTACATCTTCCACCCTGACAATGCCGTATGTGCCCTGCGCTGGGGGGCGAGCTGGGGAGCAGTGGCGGGAGTGGGACTGGGGGTGCTGGGTGTGCAGGGAGCTATGGGGTGGCACTGGGGGAATATAGGGCAGAGCTATCAGCCCCACGAGGGCCAGTGTGTGCCCAGAGGGGAATATGGGGTAAGCATGTCCCGCACCCTGGCGGCACAGGGGTCTCCATTCACTCTGCAGTTGGGGGCGGTCCTTCCCCACAGCTGGCATCTCCGGGGGTCCAGGCTGGCTGTGGGCACAAGGGCAGTAGCTGGATCCCCGTGTCCCCCAGCAGCAACTGGAGGAGAGAAACAGGCACCGAGATGTCACCACCTCTGGCATGGACCAATGGGGACTGGGGCTGGGGCTTGCCAGGGGCACAGGGGTCCCCCTCAGCCAGTGCCCTGCCCATACCTGCAGGTGCCCGTGGCCTCGTGGTTCGATAACATGGCAGACACAGAGCTGCTAGACCTGCTGCCCTTCTTCGAGAGACTCAGCAAAGTGGACGACGTTTACACAGTGCTCAAGAAACACCGGACTAACAGCTAGTGCCCCCTGGGCGCCCGCCTGCCCGTGCCCCTGGGCTGTCCCAGGGCTTGGCGTCGTGCCAACGGCAGTGCCAGCCGGACACCAGAGCCAGATTCCTGCCCACCGGGCACTGACGGTTTTTCCTGCGCTGGGAGGGCACCGTGGTGGCAACTGAGTGCCTTACTGGGGAGGTCCCAGAGCGTCCCCCCTTGTCCCTGGGCCTGCTGGGTGCGGTAGCCCCGGCCCCCCCCCGCCTGCTGGTATTGGGAGCAGACGGGGTGGCCGTGCCCCTGCCATGGGAACTGGGTGTCCCTCTGCTTGGGTGCCCCCCTCCAAAAAGGGTGGCCTATGGGTGACCCATTGCCTTGCTGTGCTGGGGACCTGCTGGGGGGAGGTCCCGTCCACCCCCCCCAACCTGTGTCCCCTCTCCCCAAAACAGTTCTCAGGTCCTTTTCTCCTCCATGTCCCCCAGAGTGGGGAGAGGGGGTCAGCAACTGCTGCTTTCCACTGCCTTTTAGGGGGATGGACCCCCATCTGAGCTCTGCCTGCTGGGGGGGCTGGCAGCCCTTGGCCCCTATCCACAGGATACCACAGGAAGAGTCAACCCCTTGCCACTCCATCCCAAAAAGAAAAGGGGGTCCCATTAGCCTTGGAGCATAGGGGCCACCTCCATACCCTTAACTCTGCCCTTGGTGCAGCTGATCACCTCGGGGCGGGAGGGATGTCTGTACCCCTTCCTCATGCCTTGTGGTGTCCCTACCTGCAGGGGTGAGTTTTGTGAGACAGCCTGGCCTCAGGGCTGAGCCTCTGGCTGTAAATGCCCCTCCACGTGCCTTGGGGTGTTGCGTCTCCACGCCCGCCCCCCCACCCACCCCGCAGTCCTGCAAGGGCTATGCCAAGAGGGGCTCTTAAATCCCCCCTCCAACCTCAGTTTGTTTCCAGTGGGGGGAGGGATCTGGCTGCCTCCCCCAGCTCCCAGTAACTCTGTGTTAATGGGAGCCCCCCTGGTCCCTAATGGAGGGGGTCCCCTGCCCTGTTGTGAGGGCTGTGCACCCCTGCCCCCAACCCTTTGCAATTTCACCAATGGCTGCAACTCCCGGGAGGGGGGACACCTCAATACAAGCCTTAGCGTGCCCCCTGCCCAGCCTTACACCAGCCCTGGCCCCCCTTCCCGCAGCCAGGGTTCACCCCCATGGGGCTGAGTCCTAGCCAGGATGTCCCCCAGCCTTCAGGGGGCTGGGGCTCTCAGGGAGGGGTTTTGGGGTGGGGGGCTGAGTTCAGCCAGGTGCATTTTAGATACAAACAGTATCTCTCTTTATATTTTTAGGGGAAAAAGTAACGGTTTCCTAAAAAGTCATAGGTGCCTTTTTACCGCTGTGCCAGGGAAAAGGGAGGGCAGTGTTGGGGGGGAACTGAGGGGTTTTTAACCCTCTGTTGCTGTCTGTCCAGCTCCTGCGAGTGCTGCCCTTCTCCAAACGCTGGGTGCTGAGCTGGCCACCTGTGCCCAGGGCAGGCTGGGTGTCCCCCAGGGCTTGCCCGTGCCCCCTGCCTTGTCACCCTGCCCCATGGCAGGGGACTTTGAGGAGCATCTGCCCCCAGGGACCCTTTCCTGCCATGGGCCTGATTGTGCCCCTCCAGGAGGGCTGAACTCAGCACTTTATTAGACAAGTCAAATGGCACCAGCAAAGCCCAGTGCCCATGCGGGGCCCTGTGATCACCCACAGGTGCTGCAGCACCCAGGAGCACAGCCCCAGCATGCAGCAGTGCTGGGCACCCAGTGGGGCACCCATGGCTGTCTTGGAGCCGGCACCGGGCAGCGTTTGGAGGGGGTGGCCCGGTGATCATAGTGCCCGG